>NC_086097.1:195233625-195857584 GCF_963921235.1 Mobula hypostoma
GGGCTCTAGCTGCAATTAAGAAGTTTACTTCGGAAGAACTATTTTTATAGTACTGCTTGCTGTGCATATGCATATTGCTTTGTGTGAGGCCAACAGCCTTTCCAGCAAGCCTACGTGAGCTGATATATGTAATTCTCACTGAGAAGGCTAGACTAGACAACACATAGCGTTATTAGTTTTTCACAGATCACTGAAACTGTGAAAAACGTTAAATGTTATGTGGATCATCAAAACCTTGGAAACATGAATTATATATTTATTTTGTAGTGATGCATATAAGCTGGCAATGGTCTTAATTTGCATTTTACTGTTTATCATTAATATATACTTCTGTTAATTTAAATATGTATTTCAGCCTTCAATGATAAATAAAATGCAGAAGATACAGAATATCTGAATGAATTTAACAATGGATTCTGAATGAATCTACCAACAACTGTAGGTCTGGTAATATTTTTCCCTTTTTCATTTTCTTTGTTTATACATTTATATTCAGTATTATAAGTTCATCTCACATCGAAGACAGCAGTGGTGTTTCTAATATGCTGGTATTCTGCCTCTTCCCAAGCCATGAGAAAACTCTGACTAGATAGACATTTTTAGATAAAAAAAGAACTTGCTTTTTTAAATTTCTTTCATTCGTTCCACATAGATATCCCAAAGCACTTTGCAATTAAATATTTCTGAGGAAAAAGAATCAGGAATGTGAGAAACACTCAGTAATACAGGCAAGATCTGTACGGAGAGAAAATTAATATTTCTGGTCAATGACCATTCATTGTGACATTTTAAACTTAAATAGCACAATGTCTGACTATTTTCTCCAGTAATCAACCTTTCTCCAAATAATTACCAGTGGATCTTTTTATGTGCAATTGGTCAGAAAGACTTTGCCTCAGCTTAAAGTCATTTCCAGCAAAACCTTATCCAAGTCATTATCTAGCCAAGCTGTAGAAATATGGTTTCTCTTTATTTACTTCCGGGAAAAAATTAACATTCCTCTGATTAAAGCTGCATTATGATGCATAAAATCAAATCTGTATTATTGCCTAAGCTAAAACTCTAGCTGCTGTCTGACCAGCTGCCTCGTAACACCCAACAGATAATGTTAAGAATGGTTGTAAGCAGGGAGGTGTAGGTTATAGCCCAAATCAATTTTACAACCTGTGACTGAATGAAATTTGCATAGGATGTTAGATATCTAATACCAGTTAAATGTGAATTAATGAAGTCCAGTATTTGTTTTATGTTACAGAACTTAAAACATTTTTTGTTGCAGCTTTTCTTCAAAACAACAATTTTCTTAGAAGTGCTTGGACAATTGCCTTCATATCACAGTTTAGCAGTTTTTGACTTCTGTGTTCAATAGTCTGGATTCTGATGAATGCTGCTCCATTCATATTAGGCACAGGAAACTTCCTTTTTAATGTTCACTTGCATGCTCTTTTGCAATACAAAATAATTCCCTTCACTTGGGCAAGATTTGGTGTTTTGAGTATATGTTTTATTTCAATATTGTTTGATAGACCTCTCACTGTGGGTCAGTTATCAAAGTTGTGATATACAGTATTTGCAGAGAGCATTATTGTTAATTCAGATCAGTAATAAAATCCCTGCTTATGCATGAATTTTCCTATAAATAATTAAATTGAAAAATATGACCTTTCTGTTGTCACTTTACCTTGGAGTTAGATTTTCTACTGATTCATATAAACAACTGACACACATCAGCTGAATGGAAGGGTTTGCCTAACATTCTGTGTCTGTGTCTTTTTCAGTTATAGCACATGAAAACACAGGTAGTTCAAGCAAGCTAGCTTAACAATTGTTGTCTACTCCTTGTCCTGTTTTTTATGTTGTCTAGTATTCCCCAACTGATCCTCTCTGTATTCTGCCATAGACATAATTCACAACCAGCCAATCATCACAAAACTAAACGTTGAAATTTTGAAGTTTATAATGCTACAGAATGTTATTGTGCTTCTAAGTATCTGAATTGAATTGAATTGACTTTATTACTTACATCCTTCATATACATGAGGAGCAAAAATCTTTATGTTACGTCTTTGTCTGAATATGCAAGGTGCAGTTAAGTAATTTATAACAAATATTATGTGCAACAGAATAGTTAATATAACATAGAAATACAGTTGCATCAGCAGGAATTAAGCAGTCTGATGGTCTGGTGAAAGAAGCTGTCCCGGAGCCTGTTGGTCCTGGCTATTATGTTGCGATACCGTTTCCCGGATGATAGCCACTGGAACAGTTTGTGGTTGGGGTGATTCGGGTCTCTAATGATCCTTCGTGCCCTTTTTACACACATGTCTTTGCAAATGTCCTGAATAGTGGGAAGTTCACATCTACAGATGCACTGGGCTGTCCACACCACTCTCTGCGATTGAGGAAAGTGCAGTTCCCATACAAGGCAGTGATGCAGCCAGTCAAGATGCTCTCAATCGTGCCCCTATAGAAAGTTCTTGGAATCTGGGGGGGGCATACCAAACTTCTTCAACTGTCTGAGGTGAAAGAGGTGCTGCTGTGCCTTTTTCACTACACAACCAGTATGAACAGACCACATGAGTTCCTTGGTGATGTTTACACCAAGCTGTTCACCCTCTCAACCCCAGATCCATTGACATCTATGGGGTGAGCCTGTCTCTATTCCTCCTGTAGTCCACAACCAGCACTTTTTATCTATCTCTGAGTTCTGAAATAAATTTCAAATGTACATTTATTTATTCATTCAAATTACTTTCTT
The DNA here is from genome assembly GCF_963921235.1 of Mobula hypostoma. Classification (NCBI taxonomy): domain Eukaryota; kingdom Metazoa; phylum Chordata; class Chondrichthyes; order Myliobatiformes; family Myliobatidae; genus Mobula; species Mobula hypostoma. The sequence continues at coordinate 195,236,384 of NC_086097.1, forward strand.
TAATTAACACAATTTTCACAGGATTTAATTGGGAAGTGTGCAGACACAGTAGCTTGTCATTGTGCAAGGCTGCTGAGAAGATTTAAAAAGCCAGCAGTTTCTTTCAGCGGGTGATTCGATTGGGAGAAGTGCACAGACACAGTAGCTCACAGTAGCACAGTAGTCATCGGCATAGTGTGAGTCAGAGTAGTAGAGCTTTGGCTCATTGGGGTTCAGTAAGGACGGGCCTGGGTGAGGTAAGGAGGTAAGTTACTTTAATATTTCTTTTTTTCCTCTAACTTAAGAATAACGGGTTTGACTGCAAGGCCAGTCTTCTGTTGAGAGTGTGAGATGTGGGATATCTGGGAGACTTTCAGCTCCCCTGGTGGCTACATCTGCGCCAGGTGCATTGAGATGCAGCTCCTTAAAGACTGAGTTAGGGAACTAGAACTGCAGCACAACGACTTTAGGTTTGTTAGGGAAAGTGAGGAGGTGATCTGTAAGAGATACAGGCAAGAGCTATACCAGGGCCACAGGAGACAGATAAATGGGTGATGTCAGGAGGGAAGGGAGAGCATCAAGTAGAGGATAGCACCCCTGTGGCCATCCCCCTTAAAAATAAGTACTCCATTTTGAGTACTGTTGGTGGAGACAACCTACCTGGGGGAAGCAACAGCGGCCATGCCTCTGGCACTGTGTCTGGCCCTGTGGCTCAGAAGGGTAGGGAACTGAAGAGGATGACAGCAGCTATAGGGGACTCTATAGTCAGAGGGACAGATAGGCAATTCTGTGGATGCAAAATCGGAATTGCAGATGTTAGTTTGCCTCCCAAGTGGCAGGGTCCGAGATGTTTCTGAATACATCCACTATATCCTGAAAAGGGAGGGTGAGCAGCCAGAAGTCATGGCACATATTGGTACCTACGACATAGGAAGAAAAAGGGTGGAGGTCCTGAAAGCAGAATACAGGCAGTTAGGAAGGAAGCTGAGAAGTGGGACCTCAAAGATAGTGTTCTCAGGATTGTTGCCTATGCCACGTGACAGTGAGTATAGGAATAGAACAAGGTGGTGGATAAATGCGTGGCTGAAGGATTGAAGCAGGGGGCAGGGATTCAGATTTTTGGATCATTAGGACATCTTCTAGGGCAGGTGTGACCTGTACAAAAAGGATGGGTTGCACTTGAATCTGAGGGGGGCTAATATTCTTGTAAGCAGGTTTACTTGGACTGAAGGTGCTGTCCTTAAACACGTGTAGCATTCAGAATAAGGTGGATGAACTTGTGATGCAGTTAGAGATTGGTCGGGATGACATTGTGGGCATCACTGAGTCATGGCTGAAAGAAGGCCACAGTTGGGAAATTAACATCATAGGGTATACTTTGTATCCAAAGGACAGGCAGGAAGGTATAGGCTGTGGTGTGGCTCTGTTGGCAAGACATGGAATTACATCTTTAGAAAGAATGGTGAATCTTTGTGGGTGGGTGGAGTAAAGAAATTGCAAGGGTACAAAAACCATTATAGGACCCATATATATGCCTCCAAATAGTAGCCAAGCTGTGGGGTTGAGATTGCAAAGGGAGCTGGAGATGATACAATTGTAATGGGGGACGTCAATATGCAAAGGGATTGAGAAATTCAGAGTGGTGTCAGATTGCAAAAGAGAGAATTTGTTGAATGCCTATGAGATGACTTTTTAGAGCAGCTTGTGCTTGAGCCTACTCAGGGAAAGGCGATCTTAGATTGGCTGTTGTGTAATAACCCAGATCTTATTAGGGAGCTTAACGTAAAGGAACCCTGGGGAGGCAGTGATCATAATATGACTGAATTCATAGTGCAATTTGAGAGGGAGAAGCATAACTCACATGTATCTGTATCACAATGGAATAAAAGGAATTATAGAGGCATTAGAGAGGAGCTTGCCCAGTTGGATTGGAAGAGGATTCTGGCTGGGATGACAGTAGAGTAGAGATCACCGAAGTTTCTAGGAATAATTCACAAGGTGCAGGATAGATATATCCAATGAAGGAAGAAGTTCTCAAATGGCAGGGGAAGGTAACTGTGGCTGACCAGGGAAGTTAAGGACTGCATAAAAGCCAAGAAAAGGGCATATTAAGTAGCAAAAGTGAGTGGGAAGTTGGATGATTGGGAAGCTTTTAAAATCCAATAAAAGACAACTGTGTACATACATCTATTGATGCTCCTGGACACATCTTCAGTGATGTTCCCGGAATCATCGGGTGTTTCGGGTCTTTCAACATCATACAACCTCTTCCAGGTGACCCAGCCGAGGCTGATCAGACCCCAACTTGTGTCCAGATGGCTAGCTACTTATGACTCCATGGCTCCCCTCTTTTGAGCCACAGCCATCTTGAGGCCCTCTCTGCTGCATCGGTGGTACTGCGGATGGCTCTCCTCTTCCTCTCTCCTTCGATGCCCAAAATGCTGAAGGCTCTAACTAAAGAACGGGCTACGAATCCCCTACAACCAACCTCCACTGGGAGACACCTCGCTCTCCATCCAGCCTGCTGACAGTTGCTGACTAGTCCTGCATACTTGGAGAGCTTCCTTTCAAAGGCCTCTTCCAAGCTATCTTCCCATGGGACTGTCAGCTCCAGCAGCACCACTTGCTTAGTCGACTCGGACACTAGGACAATGTCTGGTCGCAGGGTGGTGGCTGCGATATAGTTAGGGAACTTCAGCTGCCCTTCAAGGTCCACCAACAGCTGCCAGTCCCTTGCAGAGGTCAGAATGCCTGCAGATGTTCTTTTGGCAGGTATTGGCTGCTCCCCAGCTCTGACAAAGGCAATGGTCTGCTTGGAGGGTCGGGACTGCTTCGCCCACTCAACTCCTGCGCTGACGGCTTCAGCGATGGTCTTCAGGACCTGATCATGCCTCCACCTGTACCGTCCCTCACCAAGTGCCCTTGCACAGCCGCTGAGGATGTGCTCCAGGGTTCCTCGCTTGGAGCACAGTGGGCACGCAGATGACTCTGCCTTGCCCCATGTGTGCAGGTTTGATGGGCTTGGAAGCACATCGTACACTGCCTGGATGAGAAATCAGATGCGGTGTGGTTCGGCTTTCCAAAGATCAGCCTACGTCACTTTCCTCTCAACCGCATTCTCCCATCTTGTCCAATCTCCCTGTTGCTTCATTCCCACCGCCTTGCAGGCTCTCAACTCCTCCACAACTGCTCTCACCTCTTCCTGAACTAGACGACGCCTTTCCTTCCCTCTGGTGTCCATTTGGGGAGTTGGAAAGGATCCTAGCCCAGCTCGGCCTCGTGTGACCACTCCCACCAGCCTCCTGTGACGCAACCTTGCCTCTGCCTCCTGAACAGCTTCCTCTGCCCTCCACTTCCTGCCAGTACTTACTTGGATCCCTGCTCTAGCCACCTTCGGGTCACTTGAGTCCCTATACTGTAGCACTTCTCTGGCTCTTGTTACCTTGAATTCTTCCTCCAAGGACTTGAAGGGCAGTTGCAGTTTGTTGTGGTGTCCATAGAGTGCGATGCTAACCCTCCTCTCTAAGGTTTCGACTGTCGAGATCAGAACTGCATAGACGAGGAGGAGCCACAGGATTCTGGGAAGAATGCCATGCTGATACACCCAGGCTTTAAACTTCCCAGGTAGGCCAGACTTGTCCACAGATTTCAGCCAGCCATCCAACTCGGTGCAGGTTGCCTGAATGGATGTTGTGTCCCTTAAAGAGCTGTCAAAAACTTTGTCTAAGCTCTTGACTGGCTTTTCTGTGATGGTTGGGATGGCTGTGCCTGTGATGCTGAACCGGAACTTGTTCTCCACCTTCCCTTTCCTCAGCACCATCGATCTTGATTTGGCAGGTTTGAAACGCATCCGGGCCCACTCCACCAGCTTTTCGAGCCCTTGCAGAATCCTTCGACAGCCTGGGACTGATTCTGTAGTGAATGTGAGGTCATCCATGAATGCCCTGACAGGTGGTTGCCGTTGAGCGGAATTCATTCTGGGCCCTCTGCACTCTGGTTCAGCAGACTTAGTGAGCATGTTCATGGCTAGGGAGAACAGTGTCACTGAGATAGTGCACTCTGTGATGATGCCGACCTCCACCTTGTGCCAGGTTGATGTAATTGCTCCTGAAGAGACCCTCATCCTGAATTTGCTGTATTAAGCAGCGATAAGTTCTCTGATTCTGCTGGGGACGTGATATTTGGTCAGTGTGAGCTGCCAGCTCGTGCGGAATGGAGCCATATGCATTTGCCAGGTTGAGCCACAACACTGACAGGTTGCCCTTGTTCTCTCTGGCCTCCCTGATGAGCTGTGTCACCACACCGATGTGCTCCAGACAGCCCGGCATCCCTGAAATGCCACCCTTCTGGACTGATGTATCAATATAGGTGTTCTTTGCCAGGTAGGTGCACAGCAGGTTAGAAACTGCACTGAAGAATGGAAAAGATGAAATATAGTCATAGTCATACTTTATTGATCCCGGGGGAAATTGGTTTTTGTTACAGTTGCACCATAAATAATAAATAGTAATAGAGATAGTAATAGTAATATTACTATTAGTAAATAGTAAATAGTAATAGTCATAGAAATAATATAGTAATAGAATAGTAATAGAAAATAGTAATAAATAGTTAAATAGTAATATGTAAATTATGCCAGTAAATTATGAAATAAGTCCAGGACCAGCCTATCGGCTCAGGGTGTCTGACCCTCCAAGGGAGGAGTTGTAAAGTTTGATGGCCACAGGCAGGAATGACTTCCTATGACGCTCTGTGCTGCATCTCGGAGGAATGAGTCTCTGGCTGAATGTACTCCTGTGCCCACCCAGTACATTATGTAGTGGATGGGAGACATTGACCAAGATGGCATGCAACTTAGACAGCATCCTCTTTTCAGACACCACCGTGAGAGAGTCCAGTTCCATCCCCACAACATCACTGGCCTTACTAATGAGTTTGTTGATTCTGTTGGTGTCTGTTACCCTCAGCCTGCTGCCCCAGCACACAACAACCAACATGATAGCACTGGCCACTATAGACTCGTAGAACATCCTCAGCATCGTCCAGCAGAAGTTAAAGGACCTCAGTCTCCTCAGGAAATAGAGACGGCTCTGACTCTTCTTGTAGACAGCCTCAGTGTTCTTAGACCAGTCCAGTTTATTGTCAATTCATATCCCCAGTTATTTGTAATCCTCCACCATGTCCACACTGACCCTCTGGATGGAAACAGGGGTCACCGGTACCTTAGCTCTCCTCAGGTCTACCACCAGCTCCTTAGTCTTTTTAGTCTATTTACACATTAAGCTGCAGATAATTCCGCTCACACCATATGAAAAAGTTTCCTACCGTAGCCCTGTACTCAACCTCACCTCCCTTGCTGATGCATCCAACTATGGCAGAGTCATCCGAAAACTTCTGAAGATAACAAGACTCTAATATGAGGAAAAACTGGACAATAATATAAAGCAGGATACCAAAAGTTTTTTTTCAGTTATATGAAGAGTGAAAGGGAGGTGAGAGTTGATATTGGACCACTCGAAAATGATGCTGGTGAGGTAGTAATGGGGTTCAAAGAAATGGCAGATGAACTTAATGGGTACTTTGCATCAGTCTTCACTGTGGAAGACACTAAGAGTATGCCAGAGGTCTGTGAGTGTCAGGGACACTGTGAGTACGATTGCTTATACAAAGGGAAAAGTGCTAGGCAAGCTCTAAGATCTTAAACTGGGAAGTCATCTGGAAGATTGGAAATGTTACTCCACTCTTTAAGAAGGGAGCAAGACAAAAGAAAGGAAATTACAGACCAGTTAACCTTACCGCAGTGGCTCGGAAAGTGTTGGAGTCTATTATTAAGGAACTTGGAGACTAATGATAAAATAAGTCAAAGTCAGCATGGTTTCTGGAAAGGGAAATCATACCTGAAATATCTGTTAGAGTTCTTCGAGGAAGTAACAAGCAGGATGGACAAAGAAGAAGCAGTGGATGGCACTTACCTGGATAACTGGATTTTCAGAAGGCGTTTGATAAGGTGCCACACATGAGGTTCAGGGAGGTTTGTTAGTGTTATTGGGGAGGCTTTAAACTAGATTTGCAGGGGGATGAGAACCAGAGTGCCAGAGCTGACAGTGCGACTGGGGTGAAAATAAATGATGTTAAAAGTTCCAGCAAAGCTGCAAATAGAAAGGTTGTGAGTGGTGGTAAAAATCTTCTGAGGTGTATATATTTCAATGCTAGGAGTATTGCGGGGAAGGCAGACGAGTTGAGGGCGTGGATTGACACGTGGAATTACAATGTTATAGCAATTAGCGAAACTTGGCTACAGGAGGGGTAGGACTGATAGCTTAATATTCCAGGATTCCGATGTTTCAGATGTGATAGAGGCAGAGGAATGAAAGGTGGGTGGGGGAGTGTAGCATTGCTTGTTAGGGAAAATATTACAGCAGTGCTAAGGCAGGACAGATTAGAGGGCTTGTCTACTGAGTCCTTGTGGGTGGAGCTGAGAAACAGGAAAGGTATGGCCACATTAGTGGGATTGTATTACAGACCACCCAATAGTCAGCGAGAATTGGAGGAGCAAATCAGCAGAGAGATAGCAGGCAACTGCAGGAAACATACAGTTGTGGTGGTAGAGGATTTTAATTTTCCACATATTGATTGGGACTCCCATACTGTTAGGGGTCTAGATGGTTTAGAGTTTGTAAAATGTGTTCAGGAAAGTTTTCTAAATCAATATATAGAGGTGCCAACTAGAGGGGATGCAATATTGGATCTCCTGTTAGGAAACGAGTTAGGACAAGTGACGGAAGTGTGTGTAGGGGAGCACTTTGGTTCCAGTGATCATAACACCATTAGTTTCAACTTGATCATGGACAAGGATAGATCTGGTCCTAGAGTTGAGGTTTTGAACTGGAAGAAGGCCAAATTTGAAGAAATGAGAAAGGATCTAAAAGCGTGGATTGGGACAGGTTGTTCTCTGGCAAGGATGTGATCGGTAAGTGGGAAGCCTTCAAAGGAGAAATTTTGAGAGTGCAGAGCTTGTATGTTCCTGTCAGGGTTAAAGGCAAAGTGAATAGGAATAAGGAATCTTGGTTCTCAAGGGATATTGCAACTCTGATAAAGAAGAAGAGAGAGTTGTATGACATGTATAGGAAACAGGGAGTAAATAAGGTGCTTGAGGAGTATAAAAAGTGCAAGAAAATACTTAAGAAGGAAATCAGGAGGGCTAAAAGAAGAAATGAGGTTGCCTTGGCAGTCAAAGTGAAGCATAATGCAAAGAGCTTTTACAGGTATACTAAGAGTAAAAGGATCGTAAGGGATAAAATTGGTCCTCTTGAAGATCAGAGTGGTCAGCTATGTGCGGAACTAAAAGAAATGGGGGAGATCTTAAACGGGTTTTTTGCATCTGTATTTACTAAGGAAACTGGCATGAAGTCTGTGGAATTAAGGGAATGAAGTAGTGAGATCATGGAAACTGTACAGATTGAAAGGAGGAGGTGCTTGCTATCTTGAGGCAAATTAAAGTGGATAAATCCCCTGGACCTGACAGTGCATTCCCTCGGACCTTGAAGGAGACTACTGTTGAAATTGCAGGGGCCCTGGCAGATATATTTAAAATGTCGGTGTCTACGGGTGAGGTGCCGGAGGATTGGAGAATGGCTCATGTTGTTCCGTTGTTTGAAAAGGATGGAAAAGTAATCCGGGAAATTATAGGCCAGTAAATTTGATGTTGGTAGTGGGTAAGTTATTGGAGGGAGTACTAAGAGACAGCATCTACAAGCATTTGGATTGACAGGGACTCATTAGGGAGAGTCAACATGGCTTTGTGCGTGGTAGGTCATGTTTGACCAATCTATTGGAGTTTTTCGAGGAGGTTATCAGGAAAGTGGATGAAGGGAAGGTAGTGGATGTTGTCTACATGGACTTCAGTAAGGGCTTTGACAAGGTCCCGCATGGGAGGTTAGTTAGGAAAATTCAGTCGCTAGGTATACATGGAGAGGTGGTAAATTGGATTAGACATTGGCTCAATGGAAGCAGCCAAAGAGTGGTAGTAGAGAATTGCTTCTCAGAGTGGAGGCCTGTGACTAGTGGTGTGCCATAGGGATTAGTGCTGGGTCCATTGTTATTTGTCATCTATATCAATGATCTGGATGATAATGTGGTAAATCGGATCAGCAAATTTGCTGATGAAACAAAGGTTGGAGGTGTAGTGGACAGTGAGGAAGGTTTTCAGACCCTGCAGAGGGATATGGACCAGCTGGAAAAATGGGCTGAAAAATGGCAGATGGAGTTTAATACAGACAAGTGTGAGGTATTGCATTTTGGAAGAACAAACCAAGGTAGAACATACAGGGTAAATGGTAAGGCACTGAGGAGTGCAGTAGAACAGAGGGATCTGGGAATACAGATACAAAATTCCCAAAAAGTGACATCACAGGTAGATAGGGTCGTAAAGAGAGCTTTTTGCACATTGGTCTTTATTAATCAAAATATTGAGTATAAGATCTGGAATGTTATTATGAGGTTGTGTAAGGCATTGGTGAGGCCGAATCTGGAGTATTGTGTTCAGTTTTGGTCACCAAATTACAGGAAGGATATTAATAAGGTTGAATGAATGCAGAGAAGGTTTACAAGGATGTTGCCGGGACTTGAGAAACTCAGTTACAGAGAAAGGTTGAATAGGTTAGGACTATATTCCCTGGAGCGTAGCAGAATGAGGGGAGATTTGAAAGAGGTATATAAAATTATTATGGGTATAGATAGCGTAAATGCAAGCAGGCTTTTCCCACTGAGGCAAGGGGAGAAAAAAACCAGAGGGCGTGGGTTAAGGGTGAGGGGGGAAAAGTTTAAAGGGAACATTAGGGGGTGCTTCTTCACACAGAGAGTGGTGGGAGTGTGGACTGAGCTGCCAGACGAGGTGGTAAATTCGGGTTCTTTTTTAACATTTAAGAATAAATTGGACAGTTACATGGATGGGAGGTGTATGGAGGGATATGGTCTGTGTGCAGGTCAGTGGGACTAGGCAGAAAATGGTTCAGCACAGCTGAGAAAGGCCAAAAGGCCTGTTTCTGTGCTGTAGTTTTTCTATGGTTTCTATGAGGTGCGACACATTTTTTCCTTTTCACAATTTCTTTGAAGACCCTGACCTGGAGTTACAGTCTGACTTCAGTTCTTTTCAGGAATGTGACCTGCTCCCAGGGCCTCACATCCAGCCGCTTTTTGATATCCCAAGGATGTGGCCTGGAAGGCTAGCATGTCTTCAGGATGCCAGATTTTCGTAGCCCTAGAGATGGGCTGATTCAAGGCTGGTGCCCTTGACTGAGGCATCATGGGAGAACATGGAACATCAGGAGCAGTGGGCCATCTGGGTGGGCTATGTGTCCAGAGACCTGAGCCTTTCTGGGGCTGACTCTCTTGGCACAGTGCTCGGAAAAAGTAATGCAACCGACTTTTAACATCATGAATCAGCGAGTTGTTTGTTATGTCTCCCCTCTTCCTGTGAAATGGGGACATCTCTTTTTCCCTTATTAGAGAGCGAGAGAGCCTGTGGTAGGTCAAATGGTAGCCTGTGATGCTTTGCTGCACACTTGAATACTCGGTGGGAGGCACGATGCTTTTTTGCTGGTGGGGGTGGTCATTGCCTTGCTGCTGTTTGTATGTGGGAGGGGGGAGCTGGGGAGGTTCTAACATTTAACTGTCATTCATTCTTTAGGGCACTCTGTTTTCGTGGATGTTTGTGGAAAAAAAGAGAATTTCAGGATGCATATTGTATACATTTCTCTGACATTAAGTGTACCTATTAAAACCCTATTGAAACCTATTGAATGCGAGGTGGAGGAGGGGACTTATTCAGACCTACCGAATGTTGAAAGAACTAGATAGGGTGGGTGTGGAGAGGATACTTTCTATGGTGGGGATATCCAGAACTAGAGGGCACAGACTTAAAACTGAGGGGTGACCCCTTAGCCCAGAAGTAAGGAGAGGAACTTTTTTTTACCAAAGAGCAGGGAATTTGTGGAATGCCCTGCCACAGACTGCGGTGGAGACCAAGTCCATGCATATACTTAAGTCACAAGTTGATCGCCTCCTAATCATACAGGGCATCAAAGGATATGGTGAGAAGACAGGCATATGGAGCTGAGTAGGATTCACGATCAGCCATGGTGGAATGGCAGTGCAGACTTGATGAGCTGAATCGCTCCTGTGTCTTATGGTCTTATGGTTTTGTAGTGGCAGAGGAGCCCATGGACAGCCATGTCAGAATGGGAATGGGAAGTCAAATTGAAATGGGTACTCTCTGAAATGTCAAACACCAAACTTCTGCTGAAATTTTGTTTAACACCTGACAACTGCCAATAGTAGAATATACAATTTATTTATTGAAACAGAGACAACTATTCAGGAAATTGAAGCAAAAATGGAGGACAGTCACTTGATTCACACTACTGCAAGTAAGAACATCAGCAAAACTAGAACACAGATTTCTTTAGATACAGTTAATCACCTCTGATGGAACTATGTATGGAGAACATATTGTAAAGTGCAATCCTTTCAATCCACATCTGTTTTAAAATCACTCTCATATGTTCTGTCACCTAACTCCATCAGGTTCTTTATCCACAGGGAACCCAACTGTGGTACAATCAGTGTCCAACGCCCACTAGGCTTATTGCTAACTACAGCTTATCACTACAGCATGACCTTTCCAAATGTCATAGTCATAGTCATACTTTATTGATCCCAGGGGAAATTGGTTTTCGTTATAGTTGCACCATAAATAATTAAATAGTAATAAAACCATAAATAATTAAATAGTAATATGTAAATTATGCCAGGAAATAAGTCCAGGACCAGCCTATTGGCTCAGGGTGTCTGATCCTCCAAGGAAGGAGTTGTAAAGTTTGATGGAATGACTTCCTATGACGCTTTGTGTTGCTTCTCGGTGGAATGAGTCTCTGTTCAAAACTGCTTGTGATAAAAACCAGACTTCAGTTCTTAATGTAAATTGAATGCAGTGATCTGCTTGAAGTTAATAGGACACTTGGGCTGGCTGCTAAGAGATGTGGTTTGCAAAGTGAAGTGACCATGAGAATTCTTACCTACATCAGCCAAATGCAAGACAATGGGCCTAAGTAAATTGGCCTACATTAAACCAGGGAGCTACAGGAAGTTGTTTGCACCATTGTCCTCAGAGCTTTTAGACAGTCTGTGTAAATTACTTTGTCCCAGCAGAGGTATCTGGAAAAAGTCTCATGTAGTTGACGCCATCCACTAACAAAACAGCGTAAATACTGTATTAGGAAGCATTGGGAAATGATAAGGAGAATATTTGATTTCTGCAACAAATGATTTAGACCATAAGATTAGATTAGATTAAATTAGATTCAACTTTATTGTCATTGTGCCGAGTACAGATGCAAAGCCAGTGAAATGCATTTAGCATCTGACCAGAAATGCAAAGAATAGTGTTATCTACAAAATAACTGCAAATAAAAAAAAGTGCTACAGCACACAAATATAAAAGTACTGAGACAGTACAATACAATACTTAGCGCTGTGATGAGATGTTCAGCAGTGTCACAGCCTCAGGGAAGATGCTCTTCCTGTGCCTGCTGGTAGGGGAACGGAGGCTCCTGTAGCGCCTACCAGATGGGAGGAGAGTAAAAAGTCCATGGTTAGGGTGAGATGCAACCTTGATAATGCTTTACGCCCTGCCCAGGGAGCATTTATGGTAACACACATCAAAGTTGCTGGTGGACGCAGCAGGCCATGCAGCATCTATAGGAAGAGGCGCAGTCGACGTTTCAGGCCGAGACCCTTCGTCAGGACTAACTAAAGGAAGAGTGAGTAAGGGATTTGAAAGCTGGAGGGGGAGAGGGAGATGCAAAATGATAGGAGAAGACAGGAGGGGGAGGGATAGAGCCGAGAGCTGGACAGGTGATAGGCAAAAGGGGATACGAGAGGATCATGGGACAGGAGGTCCGGGAAGAAAGACGGGGGGGGGGGGGTGACCCAGAGGATGGGCAAGAGGTATATTCAGAGGGACAGAGGGAGAAAAAGGAGAGTGAGAGAAAGAATGTGTGCATAAAAATGAGTAACAGATGGGGTACGAGGGGGAGGTGGGGCCTTAGCGGAAGTTAGAGAAGTCGATGTTCATGCCATCAGGTTGGAGGCTACCCAGACGGAATATAAGGTGTTGTTCCTCCAACCCAACAGGTTGGAGGAACAACACCTTATATTCCGTCTGGGTAGCCCAGGTTGGAGGAACAACACCTTATATTCCGTCTGGGTAGCCACAGGTCCTCACCACTGACTCAACCTGAAAGTTAACCTTCAGGGTGTTCCACACAAGGAATCCCAAGTCCCGTTACATCTCAGATTTTTGGATTTTCTCCCATTTAGAAAATAGCCTACACATTTATTTCTACTACCAAAGTGCATGACCATGCATTTTCCAACATCATGCACTGATACTCACCCTGCTGGCTGCAATTTTGTCCTATCACCTTTCTGCCCTTCCTGACAGTCTGACTGCACACTATCTTTGCTTTTTTATGATCTGTTCTATCCTAAGTCCCTTCATTCCGGTTCCCACCCTACTAACAAATTATTTTAAACCCTCCCCAACTGCTCTAACAACCCTTTCCGCAGGAGTATTGTCCTCCTCAGGTTCAGGACTACCTGTCCTTTTTTGGTCATGAAGGAAAGCAGGGAAGAAAATATCTTATTCAATGAGTCAAGGACAGTGGAAGTTGACAAAACAATTGTTTTCGATCTAACCTTGTGCTTGAAGGAATGGAGGCTGTCATTTTGTGAAGCTGCTCTGTAACTTCCATTTTGTGAGTTGTCTTGTCAAATGGCTTTGTACAGGAATAGCTGTATCAAAGTACTTTAAAGTGGACTTAGTGATGCTCCTGCTATTCTGTTGTTTTTTGGTAAGTTATAATAGGTATGTTTATGAATAGGGGAAACTGTGTTTGACCTGAGTAATCCGAGTCTTGTAACTGGCTGATCTGCTCTGATTCAGAAAAAAAGAGACATTAGTTACGATTAGTTACTTGCTAAAAGGACCATAAATTGATGTTGGCTTGGACCAGAGCCAATGGGAACCTGACACATGTCAGCAACATAGGCCAGAGTCAATAAGATTAAAATACAACATTTGAACGGATAAGGAAAGAGTACAAGAATGAGGGTCTAGGAATACAAAGAGGGGAGAACTTTGGCGACTAACTACCACAAGGAAAACCCCCATGCCAGGGGCTGGGAAAAGGAGCAATCAGAATCAGGTTTAATATCACTGACATATGTCTTGAGATTTGTTGTTTTGCAGCAGCAGTATATTGCAATACATAACAATAAATACAAACTACAAGAAGTATATATTAAAAATAACATTAAATTGAATTAGTGCAAAAGGAGAGGGAAAATACTGAGGTAGTATACATGGGTTCATTGTCCATTCATAAATCTGATGGCGGAAGGGAAGAAGCTGTTCTGGAAACATTGACTGCATGCCTTTAGGCTCTTGTAGCTCCTTCTTGATGATAGCAATGAGAGGAGGACACGTCCTGGGTGATGGGGGTCCTTAATGATGAATGCTGCCTTTTTGAGGCATTACCTTTTGAAGGTGACCTGGATGCTGGGGAGGCAAGTGCCCATGATGAACTTGGCTGAGTTTTCAACTTTCTGCAGCCTTTTATGATTCCATGCAGTGGTCCCTCCATACCAGATGGTTATGCAACCAGTAAGAATACTCTCCACGGTACATGTATAAAAATTTGCAGGTGTCCTCGGTAACATGCCAATTCTCCACAAACTCCTAATGAAATATAGCTGCTGTCATGCCTTCTTTGTAATTACATCAATATGTTGGGTCCAGGATAAACGCTCAGTGATATTGACCCCCAGGAACTTGAAGCTGCTAACCCTTCCCACTTCTGATCCCTTGATGAAGATTGGTGTGTGTTCCCTTTCCTGAAGTGACATTGAGTGAAACACCACTCAATCAGCTAATACATCTCATTCCAGTACACCTACTTGTTACCATCTGATATTCTGCTCTCATCCCTTATTTCAGAGTTATAAATTGGAGAAGTGGTCTGAGTGCATATTGGTACAGAGAGAGAATTCATGTTTTAAGTTGTTAGAATGGAGTGAACATAGTTACCTTGATGCTTGTGCAGAGACAATATAGTGTAAGCTTTGATTAATTAAGAGTTGTACGGTGGATTGCCTAACCTGTATCAGTTGATAATAGTCAACAGATTCAATCATCTGCAACTCATTGGTGTGTCCTTTTAGTTCGTAAAAATTGGACTTGTATTTGCAAAGACTTTGTAGTCTGTAATTCTTCTGTAATTCAGAAACCTTTAAAAATCAGAAGCTCTATGTGAGTGTTAAATATGTGTTATGAGCTATTTGTCTATATTTTAACGTGCATTATTAAACATAAAATAAACTGTTTAAACTATTCTGTTAGCTGGAATGATCTTCTCGGGAAGGAGAGGGAGACTCACTGCTCAAGCAGTGGGTATAGGCAGCTAAACCTCAGTGCAGAGACTAGTAGGGAAATAATCCAGTCCTATAGTGAGAGTACCTATAGATATCCATGTCGAATGGAGCTTAAAATTTGAGTTTAGGGCTTTGCGGACAGGGAACCCAATACCATCACTTTAGAGCGTAAGAAATTGGATAAAGATAAAGTATTCATGGTTCTGAGGCTGCTCGACCACTCATTAAGATCACATCTGATCTGATCTTGGCATTAGTTCCTTGTTTCTACTTTATCTCCAAAACTCTCAGGTACTGGGAGATTAAAAATCTGCCTTTCACTACATGTAGTCCAGTATCCAGAAGTTGGGGATCATTGTTCTTGGACAGGCAGCCATGGGTTGTACGGAGTACATACAGTCACTTGGATCTTGTGAAAGGAATTGTGAAACTGGCAAAGGTACTTGAAAAATAGTACAAAGGTATTTAACACACAAACATGTATTTTATAATGGGACCCCTTCATAGTATGCAGCTGTTGCACTGACTACTGTGAAGTGAGTCACTTCTAAAGGCTGATTTATACTCCTGCATCAACTCGACGCTGTAAGTATGGCGTCGCCTCAAACCTACGCAGTGCCTACGCGGATCCCTATGCCGTAGCCTGTTGCGCACCTCTCCCAAAATGTAACTACGCGCCACGGCAACGCAGACCAAACAACTGTGATTGGTCCGCTTGGTAGCATTGCATTTCCTCCTACGCTGCAATAGCTTCCCATTGGGCGACTGAAGGGCAGGGAAGGAAATCTGGCTGCAATGCTTTCCATAAAGCTTTACAGACCTCCGAAATTATGGAGGACACATTTCACTTTTACGAAAAAAGATGCTCGCTTTAAACTTGTTTACCCCGAGAAAGACTACCATGACCATGAAGCCTTGCGCGGGCAGGTGTGCGCGCATGCGTGACGTGTCTGAATTGCAGAGCGATGCAGGCACACCAACGCACAAGTATAAATGCTCACAATGCACATAGGCCACTTGTGTAGGCTATGGCGTCCATTTGACGCACAAGTATAAATCAGCCTTTAGGAACTCTCTCTATGGCAGCCACTGCACAGTGGCAGAGAAGGCTACCATGGAAATAAAGAAAGACATGAAGGGGTGGGAATACAACACTCTTATGTACCTGGGCCCCTCTTTCCATCTTGAGCTAACAGTCTGGCTGAATCGACACCTGCTGCATGCAGTGAATGGCATTCAGCAACTGCAAACAGGAATTGTTGACAAGAGTAGTTACATGGGTTTACAATTCCACATTTCCGACGCATTCTCTTTCAACTATCACCAGGGCATTGATGTCCTTTGACAGCTGGAAATCTGGAAAACAATCGAGAAAAAATTAGATTTGACAACTAGTTATTAAAAATATGTACTAAACATGACAACATTTACAATGGAAGCTAAGAACCCAAGTTTCATCAGGGTGAATGATACTTTTTTTGTTAAAAGATTCAGGTTGTTAGAATTTCTGTCCAATCCAACATGGCTTTTGATAAAGATTTGCAATTATTATAGTGTCTTCTGCAACTGTTTCCGCATATGTCAAAATCCTTTGCAGTCTAAGTACCATAGAATGTTGGAAATGTGTCAGTTAATTTGCATCTAGCAAGCTCCCAGTAACAGCTATCTGATGAAGACCTGACCAGGCAATTTGATGTGGTAATGTTGAGTGAGTGGTGCCACAAGCACAGACTCTGTCATGGAGTCTGGGTAGCTGAAAGGGGTCAGCTATCACACCCAACAGAATGCACATTCCAGCCAATTAGGGTTAATTTGTGATTGTATTTAGCTTCCTTCCTTTCATTTTCAGTCTTGTCAATTCTTGACTGAAACACAACAACAGCAACACTTACCTTAGTCCACATTCTGGGAAAGAAATTTATATAAGGAGCGATATTTATTTAGTGTTAAGTTCTGACTCTGAGCTGCAGTGACATTGTAGGTTTCAATTTGACACTTATAGTTAGCAGTCCTCTTGGTTAGCATTGATTATTTTCCTTTTGTTTTTATTAAATCTCAGTGAACTATTCATTCTGCTGCCATGTCTCTCCCTCTGTACTTGGGTTATCAGTGAAAAGCATATCAGTATGACTCAACCATTAAAATGGACCCAATGGAGAGGGAACCGCAGTACCTCAGCCCTAAATTTCATTGGTCTGGTAGGAGATAAGTTAAAATCAGTGGAGGCTGGGTTGGCAGAAGTCGTGCACACAGTGCGACATCTACTCGCAGCATGTCAAGCCCAGCCCAAACCAAAGTGCCTAGGTCAGATGGAGGAGATAAAGTCAATAGAGGCTGGGTTGGTTGAGATGGCTTGCGCACCACAACAATAAATTTCAGAGCAGCAAGCCCAGACCAAGTAGGAAGAACAGGTGTCAACACTCACAGAGGTTGCTGTCTCTAATATGGTGTTCCAGGACTCTTCTGGACATCATGTCTTAGAACTGGCCTTTGGATTTATCTGTCTTTCAACATCTACAGCAGAGGTGGGCTTCTTTTTTAAGCAAGAAGGTTCCTGCATTCACTATTAGCCCCTCAACAACATCATGGTGAAAAACTGCCATGCTCTTCCCTGCTTGCCTCTGCAGTGAAACACCTCCAGGAAGCAACCACATTCTCCAGGATAGATCTGAGCAATGTGTACAGCCTGCTTCGCATCCAAGAAGGAAACGAATGGAAGAAAGTTTTCAATACCTCCACTGGTAACTATGAGTACTTCTTAATGCCTTTTGGTCTGGTCAATGCCCCTGCTGTTTTTCACGCCTTGATCAACAATATGCTCAGAGATGTGCTTAAACAGTTTGCTTTTGTGTATTTCAATGACAATCTGATCTTTTCCTGCTCTTGTCAGGAACACATTCAGTTTGCCCAGGTAGTTAATAGATGGCTCCTAGAGAACAACCTTTATGCCAGTCCAAAGAAGTGAGAGTTCCACAAAGAGCAGGTGCCATTCTTGGACTACATACTCACTCCTTCCAGTGTTCAAATGGACCCATGTAAAGTTCAGGGAGTCACAGAGTAGCCCAAACTATCTATGGTCAAACAGGTGAAGCACTTAATGGGATTTGCAAACTTTTATTGCTGCTTCATCAGAAACTTCAGTTCCATTGTGGCCCCCATAAATACACTCTCCAGGAAGCCCTCTTCAGGATTCCAATGGAGAAGTGAAGCAGACCAAGCATTCTCAGAGCTAACACAACACTTCACCACTGCCCCTGTGCTGCAATATCCAGACCCATCCCATCCATTCATTGGCAAATTTGATGTATCAGGTGTCAGCATTGGGCCTGTACTCTACCAGCACTCTTCCGTACATAATCACCTCCACAACTGTGCTTTTCATTCCCTTCTCTTGACTCCTGTAGGGTGTAACTATGATATCAGGAACCAGGAACTTCTGGCTGTCAAGGATGCCCTGGAATTATGGCACTACTGGCCGGAGAGGGCAGAACATCCCTTTCTGGTATGAACAAGAACCTCTCCTACATTTGTGACATTAAGAGACTCAACTCCTGTCAATCCCATTGGGCCTTCTTCTTCATGCAGTTTAATTTCACCCTCACCTACTTGTCCTAGCAGCAAGAATTCCAAGGCCGATGCTCTCTCCCACCAGATTGCCATCTCTGAGGACAATGCCAATCTAGAACCCATTCTTTCTTGCCTGTGCATAGCTGATCCAGTGATTTTGGGAATGGAAATAGATGTGAGGGGTGGCCAACAGTCTGATCCGGACCCAGGTGGCAGACCTCCCAACCACCTATTTTAATCCTACTTCCAATTCCAATTCCAACTTGTCTGTCCATGGCCTCCTCTACTGCTGTGACAATGCCACACCAAGATTGTAGGAGAAACACCTTATATTCTGGCTTACATCAAAGTTGCTGGTGAACGCAGCAGGCCAGGCAGCATCTATAGGAAGAGGCGCAGTCGACGTTTCAGGCCGAGACCCTTCGTCAGGACTAACTGAACCTTATATTCTATATTCTTATATAACTAACCTTATATTCTGTCTGGGTAGCCTCCAACCTGACGGCATCACCATCAATTTCTCAAATTTCTGGTAATTGCCCCCCTCCTCTTCACCTGGACCACATCACAAAAGAGCAGGTCTGCAAGACCATCCAGCACCAAATTGGCCCCCATGAAGATCTTCTCACAATAGTGAAGAAAAGAAAGCTGAGATCGTAAGGCCACGTAACAAGATCCAGTGGCCTTGCAAAGACCATTCTACAAGGAACTGGAGGGGAAAAGAAGAAGAGGTAGACAGAGGAAAAGATGGATGGACAACATTAAGGAATGGACAGGAAAAACATTTGCAGTGACCCAGGCTGCGCACACAACCGCGACAGATGGAACAAACTGGTGCAAAGCTTGTCATGATGGCGCCCCGATGACTCCACCAGGAGTTAAGGGTGCAAGGCCAGGCAAGGCAAGGCCTTCACCATTCCCCATTCCAATTTCCCTCTCTCACTTTATCTCCTTACCTGTTCATCACCTCTCTCAGGTGCTTCTCCCCCTTCCTATTTTTCCATGGCCTTCTGGCCTCTCCTATCAGATTCCCCCTTCTCCAGCCCTTTATCTCTTTCACCAATCAACTTTCCAGCTCTTTATTTTACACCTCCCCCTCTCCCAATTTCACCCATCACCTTTTACTTGGTACTTCTTCCTCACCTCCTCCCACCTTTTTGCTCTGACCTCATCTTTTTTCTCCAGTCCTGATTAAGGATCTTGGCATGAAACGTTGACTGTTTACTCTTCTCTCCAGATGCTGCCTGGCCTGCTGAGTTCCAGCAGTATTTTGTATGTGTTGCTCTCATCTCCATTCTTCCCTTGACACATGACATTTTTCATATCAAGAATAGCATGATGGAAAATTTAATTCTAGCTCCTCTTTTTTAGGTGAACTATCATACATTTTGTGAAGTGGAAGCATAAGTTTTTTTTTCAGAGCTACTTATGAGATAAAATCTTAATGCAATCAGATAAAATCAAAACACTGCTGATGCTAGAAAGCTGATATAAAAGCAGAAACACTCAGCAGGTCAGTCAACATCTGTGGATTCCAGATGGGTTCATGGGAAGTTGCCAGTACATTCAGTTTCTTTTCCTGTGTACTATGTTTTAAGTAGCCAGTCCCAGTCTTTTGTTACTTATTCATGATCAGCTCTTTGGTTTCCACTAACCCTCCCACTGGTTCCTGTTTTATTGCAATTTCCCATGACAGCAGTTCCTCATTCAATGAAATGTCCTTTGCATTTTCAGCCTTCTCCAACAAGAATCCACCATCAGACAGATCCTCCCCTCTCTTCCTCTTACCTCCCTTTTGAGCATTTTGCATGAACCTCTCCCTTTGAAGCTCCCTGTTTCTCTCTTCCATCCCAATCAAACACTCCAAATCCTGTGGCACCTGTTGGTTGCACCTGTTCCAATGAGGTGCAACCAACTTGCAAGTGCCTAAACTATCCTGCCATTCTTTGGGATGTGTGACACAGTCCTTGTTTCAGCCTTGTTCTGGCCTAATCACTCATCTCTTGTTTGAGGTGCATTGATATTTCCTCAGTTTATACAGAACACAAAAATGTCATTAGTTTTGCTGCCAGTTTCCACCCTGTCCTCATCATCACATGGTCCATCACTGACTCTTCTCTCAGGAGATACGCAAGCCACAAACATCCATTGCAAGCTACAGATTCCCACAACTATCATGACTACATTTCATCCCACACTGCACCTCTGTCTTGCTTGCCCAGAGAATGTGCTTTTGTTGGAAATCCCTTTAGAAAAGCTGCCAATCAAGATTTACCTTCAACATCGATCCCTCAATATTCCATAAATAGTTAATGTCAAATAATTCAATGATCACTGGCAAATTAAATACATTTTTGTGGAAAAGAGCTCCATACAAAAAGACCTTCCAAAACTGGGAACCTCCAGAATAGAAAAATCCAGACAAGGGTTCAGAGGTTAATAGCAGATCTGGCCGAGATGTAAAGAGCTGATATTATTTTGTCCAGTAAATTCAGTAAGTAATGTAGATCATCAAATTATAAAATAAACTTCTCTGAATCCTTAAGTGTTACTAACTGAAGCATTCAAGAAGCTATGGAATGCTCTCTATTCAATATACAGTGCACAATTAACAATAGAACCATACTTGGAAATTATAGCCACATGACAATATGCAAAAATTTGTAAGGTCAGTTGACATAAAGGAATCAATTTTACAAGCCATTTCTATCACCTGCGTAAAAGGAGAAATACAGTCTAATGAGCTGATCACTTTACAGTTTCACAGTTGCACGTCCTCAGACTGTGTTGGTCGTTGATGCAAGCGACGCATTTCACTGTATGTTTCAATGTACATATGATAAATAAAGTTGATCTATTCTAATCTAATCAATCACAAAAGCAACCCTCCTCCAAAGAATTGTTGGTGCAGCCCATTGTAGAATGGACAGTTCACTATTACACTAATTGACAATTGCTAAGTACTAATTCATTTTTTATTATCACATGTATGGAGACATGGTGAGAAGATTTTGCTTAGATGCCAACATGACAGTTCATTCTACACATCAGTACATTGAGGCAGTGAGAGAGGAAAACAAAACAGAATGCAGAAAATATGTTGACAGTTACAGAGAAAATGCAATGCAAGTAGACAGGTAAAGTGCAAGGGCCATAACAAGGTAGAATAAGAGGTTAAGACTTCATCATTATCAAAAATCTTGTAACAATGGGACAGAAGTTGTCCTTGAGTCTGTTGGTACATGTTCTCAAGCTTTTATATATTCTGCCCAATAGAAGGGGAAAAAGAGGGACTGGGCTGGGAGGTGTCCTTGATTATGTTGGTTGTCTTTCTGAGACACTAGCTAACTACGTTTGTAATTATGAACTTTATAAATAATGATTAATAGGATGTTATAAATCTTCTGTCATTATGTTTTGTGGTCATAGTATGCTCATAAGAATTTATGAGCATATAGTGGTGCTAGAAAGTTTGTGAACCTTGTAGAATTTTCTTTATTTCTGCATAAATATGACCAAAGATGTGAAAAGTCCTAAAACTAGATAAAGGGAATCCAAGTAAATAAATAACACAAAAAAATTATACTTGTTCATTTATTTATTGAGATCTTGGATCTTTCTCAAATTGTTGATTCTTCATTGTAAGTTCCTCATTTTTCATTTTTAACTGTCCATTTATGATCTGCTGCTATTTTATAAATGTAAACTTGAGACCGGTAACAGATATTTAAGAAAATTGAATGTAAAAATGATGCACCCAACAAATGCTCTCCCAACTGTCAATGATTATTATCAAGAAGCAAGTATTTATTAACAACCAAGGAGAACTGAAGGTGTTGTTACTGTGGGAATTGTCAAAAAAGAGAATGTTGGAAACTAGTCATATAACCACTGTGGAGAGAGAAACAGATTTAATGACTCAAGTTTAATACTGACCTTGTTGTCATCTGTGTAGAGTTTGCTTCTTTTCCCATTTTCTCACAGTTTCCCACATACAACACCCCACCCACCTGTTGTGGCGTGGATGAAATCACCAGAGAGACAGAGTTACTGGTATATAGAAAGCAGCTTCAGTATTCGACATAACAAGGTACAGCAGGCATCATACGGACAGAGACACTTTCGGTAGAAAGGTCTGCTAGCCCAATACGAGCTCGATATTTATTTGCTAAACACAAAGGACAATTCCTATTTACCAAGTTATAGACAATGCTTCCTTTTGAAGCTACATACAAAACATTACACCTTCTGACTTCATCTTTTTCTCTGGACGCCAACATGTCTGGGTTAGTACTCACAGCCTTTAGGTGTGCAAGTCAAATCCACAATACATTTATTTGGTATTTTACATGCTAACATAGAGGACAATTAATATTTATAAAGTATGGATAAGGCTGTCTTTGAAACTACCTGTAAACTTCACACTTCCATCCGCAGCATCTGGCTAATGTTCCGATATTCACAGCTTTTAAGAAATGCATTGTTGTGAACTCAATCCACAAACAGAAGACTGGTGACTAAAGTCATTTAAGTGTAAGTGAATCATGAATCATCTACCCAAAAACTCACTCTAACACCACCTACACCCGCGTGCGCGCACACGCGCACACACACACATGCACACATACACACACACACACACACACACACACACACACAACATGCCCATATTTTGCAAGTTGGTAGATTAATTGGCTGCTGTAAGTTTCCCCGGTGTGCAGATAAGGCAAAGAATCTTGGGGGAGTTCATGGGAGTGTGGAAGAATGAAATGGGTAATTTGGATTAATGTAGAAAATGGGTGTTTGATAGTGAGTTGGCTGACAGACCTGTTTCCTCCGTGTACCCCTCCATGAATCTAAAATGTGTTGTGGCAGTATGGATTAATAGAGGTCTAGTTGCAATTATACAAATGGATAAGTTTCCATCATGAATTTCTAACACATTATTATCCATCATCCTCAGAATGTTGGAGAACCTCAGCAGGTCAGGAAGCCTCTATGGTGGGCTGATTCAAGGCTGGTGCCGCTGCTGATGACTGATGTGTTGCGGGAGAAAAAGGAAGACTAGCAGCAGCCATTGTGCAATCTGCCGAGCTTAGTGACGATGGCACTAAACGGCAACTCCTTTGTTTGCATCTTCAGAAACAGCTTTATTTCTATCTTTGATATCTCTTTTTTTCTCTTTCAAGGTTCTTTTGAAGACCCTGACCTGGAGTTACACTCTGTTCTTTGCGGGAATGGGACCTGCTCTCAGAGCCTCACAACCAACCATTTTTCGATATCCTAAGGGTGCGGCCCAGAAGACTAGTGCACCTTCAGGGTGCCAGATTTTCATGGCTCTGGAGGCGGGCTGACTAAAGGCTGGTGCTTCCGACTGATGCATTGTGGGAGAACAAGGAAGATGGGAAGCAGCGGGCTTGCTGTTGTCCGTGTGCCCAGAGGCACAGAGCTCGGAAAAAGCAACACAACAGACACTTAACACCATAAATCAGAGAGTTGTTTTGTTATGTCTCCCCTCTTACTGTGAAATGGGGACATCCCTTTTTTCCCTTATTAGGGAGAGAGAGAACCTGTGGTATGCTGAATTACCAGGTGAGTGAGTAGTCTTTGGGGTACTACAAGTCTGTGTCTTTATTGATGCCCTGCTGCACGCTTGAGGGCTCGGTGGGGTCGCCATGGCAGGATTTAGTAGCATCGGGGCCCCTGGGCTGATGGCCCAGATGGGCCCCTGTCAACACTATAAAATGCTGTTGTACCAAACAAAAGAAGGCAAGAGCAAGAGCAAAGGTCGTACTGGTCTAAATATCAAAGCTGTGGATCAAGACATTGGTTTATTACAATACGTAGGCTATAAACTTACAGGCCTTAAGAGGGAGGACAGAAAGTAATGCAGATTCTTAGTTTGAAGGACAGCACCTAAAGCACTCAAAAATTGACCTAGGCTTAGTTGGCTTAGTAAAGTTATGAGGGAGACGAAGTATGATGTACCCAATCTTAAATCTTTATTTAGCTATTGCTGCACATACCATAGGCCTTATTTCTCAAACAATGCCAAAGCATTTTTATCTGGTATTTATCTCAACCATGTGTTCTGAGAAAGTAAAATGGAAATGAAAGACAAAAAAGCCAAGAGAGATGGCACAATGGCAAACTAGGAAACTTGACAATACTCCAACAATCTTTTTGGAAAATGACGTCTAGCACATACTAACCTATTGCTGTACTGTGTGGCTTGCAGAGTAAAGACCACTTATTACTTATTAAGTTTGTAAGCAGTCATCAGTAAACAGTTTGTAGCCTATTGCCGCAAGAACAGGAACAGCACTGACACACAAGCCTAGATATTTACAACGTCAGATGCTTGTTTTTCAAAATTAAAGCCTAATTCTTCTGGATTTCTTCTCAGCAAAGTCCTTGATCAGGTCACTAAAATCCAGTTTACAAACAAGATCATTTTCAAGTGACATCAGAGTAAGATGACTCAGCTTATCCTGTCCCATTGTGGATCTGAGCCTATGTAGTTGCCGTTATCAGGCCTGCCAAATATGTATGTCACTGGAGCCTTGGACAGCCAGTCCCCTCTCGACCAAAAACTTCACAACCACCAACACTCTTCCAATACGTCGGTCCAGTAGACACACTCTGACTCGAACTGTTTTTGCAGTTCTGTATCTATTCTTCCACTGTCAGATGCTAGTGTAACGTAGGTCAGTATTGTTTTCCTGCGGTGTTCACTATTTGCATGCTCTCCTATGCGCTCTGCGGCATGTTTCCAGTTGCTAAAGCCAGTTTCGAAGATGGACTAACAGTTACCATCACTGAAGATGTGGCATGCAAAACAAAACACACAGCCGGTGAAAGGGGAATATAAGAGCCATTGCCTTGATATGTACTCACCATTTACGAGCTTGCATTTGAAGTGAAATTTGGAGAAAAAACATCTCTGCTGTTTGTATACTCGTTCCAAAGCTTTGATATCCATATTCTCCAGGACTCCAGCCCTTTCTTAGCCCAGTACGCTCGGACTGAATCATCTAACGTTTCCTTTCCCCAGCAGGCAGGATCAGTGCTGTAAGGATCCTCAGTAGCGGTAACGTTAACATTAATGGTGGCTCGACTTGGTTGTTCGGAGGCCTTTGTGGTCGGGAATCCCAAAGTCATGCTCCCTGCCTCTTCAACATTAGCTGCTGACTGTGGCAAGGATGGTGGTCCTGTGCTAACGCTGGTGCTAGCGCTAGGTGTTGAACAAGTCTCCGTTTGTCCACCGGTCTCAGACTGTGACAAGAGCGATGATACTACTGCATCATCAAGAACAGGTTTAAAAAATTCTGTCAATTTCAATGTCTTTCTTAATGCTTCTTTCTCACGGTTCTCTTTTTCTTGTTTCTTTTTTCTTTTCTGTGCTAAATTCTCGTATTTTTTTTTGTCCGCCATGATGATAGCCAGGGGCCCCTCTGCAGCTAAGGCCCCAGGGTTCCTGCCCAGCCTAGCCCTGCCTAAAGTCCGGCCCTGGGGGTCGCCGATGCTTTTTTGCTGGTGGGGAGGGAGGGGGGTCATTGCCTTGCTACTGCTTCTGCGTGGGAGGAGGAGCTCGGGGGATGGTGCTTTGGGGATCTAATGTTTAACTGCCATTCATTCTTTGGGGCACTCCTCTGTTTTCATGGATGTTTACAAAGATGAAGTATTTCAGGATGTATACTGTATACAGTTCTCTGACATTAAATGTACCTATTGATAAATAAACATAGAGAATAAAAAAACTGAGTTACATTAATTTTTTATATATCTGTTAAATAGTTAAGTTAAAAGAAATAGTGCAAAAAACAGAAATAAAAATGTAGTGATGTAGGGTTCCTGGGTTCAATTTCCATTTAGAAATCGGATGGCAGAAGGGAAGAAACTGTTCCTGAAATACTGAGTGTGTACCTTCAGGCATCTGTACCTCCTTCCCAATGGTACCAGCATGAAGAAGGTGTGTCCTAGGAGGTGGGGATCCTTAGTGATGGATGCCACCTTCCTGAGGCTCCACTCCGTGAAGGTTTTGGAATCTAGGGAGGCTAGTACCCACAATGGAGCTGACTCATTTTACAAGTTTCTGCAACTTACTTCGATCATGTGCAGTAGATTCCACCACCCCCACCCCCCCAACAGCCAGTCAGAATGCTCTCGATGGTACATTTGTAGAAGTTTTCAAGTGTTTTGGTTGGCAAACCAAATCTCCTCAAACTCCTAATGAAATATAGATGCTGTCTTGCCTTCTTTGTGTTGCATCCAGGTTAGGTCCTCAGAGATATTGACACCCAGAAGCTTAAAATTACCACTCTCTCCACTTCTGATCCCTCTGTGAGGTCTGGTTTGTGTTCCCTCCCCTTAGCTTTTCTGAAGTCCACAGTCAGCACTTTGGTCTTGCTGACATTGAGTGCAATATTGTTGCTGCGACACCACTCCACTAACTGATATATCTCGCTCTTTCATCACCATCTAAAATTCTGCCAACAATAAATTTATAGATGGCATTTATGCTATGCCTAACCTGCAAGTCTGTGTCTTTATTGATGCTTTGCTGCACACTTGAGTGCTCAGTGGGGTTGCCGATGCTTTTTTGCTGGTGCGGGGTATAGAGAGAGTAGAGCAGTGAACTAAGCACACATCCCTGTGGAGCACCAGTGTTAATTGTTAGCAAGGGGGAGCTGTTATTGACAATCCACACAGATTGTTGTCTTCCAGTTAGGAAGTCGATGATCCAGGTGCAAAGGGAGGGTACAGAGGCCTAGCTTCTGTAGCTTTCTGATCAGGACTGCAGGAATGCTGATCTATAAACTCTATCCTGACATGGGTATTTGTATTGTCCAGTTGCTCCAAGGCTGCATGGAGAGTGTTGAGATCGTGTCTGCTGTAAACCTGTCGTGTCGAGAGGCAAATTGCAGTGGGTCCAACTCGTTCTATTCTAGCCATGACCAATCTCTCAAGCATTTCATCACCGTAGATGTGAGTGCTACTGGATGATCGTTGTTGAGGCAGCCCACGCTGCTCTTCTTGGGCACTGGATTTACATCATCTACAAAATCTCTTGTGGTATCTATCATCGACTGTTTAAGCTTTGTTGCTTGTCCTGGAAAGTGTGAATGTAAAGCAAATTTCCTTAGTCAGTGTTCTCCAGGATTCCCCTGCACATTAAAAATTCTTTTAGCATATGTATATATTTTCACCCAGAGTCAAGAGGAATGGTAGAAGCAAAGTTGGCAGTTAGATGCACATGAAGTTCATTCAGTGCTCACCGGTGATGCAGGTTCCAGAATTGGCCATTAACTTAATTAAGAGTGGACAAAGGATTGGGAAACACAGTCAGATAAGATTTTCATAACTTGCACCTGTAATGGAATATGGGATCTGAATGACATCAGACATTGTACTCACACATTATGATCCACATCATCCAGTAAAGCTTGCATGTGATGCTTTGCCTTATGATATAGGTGCAGTCATGTTACATTTTATGAGTGATAGAAGTGAATGCCCCATAGCCTTTGCATCATATTCCCTTACCACAGTAGAAGAAAATTATGCACAGATTGACAGATAGGCCATGAGTATGTTTTGGGATGTAAAATGTTCAACCAGTACTTGTATATGAGAGAGTTTACCCTCATTACTGATCATCAACCACTAGTGTCCATTTTCAATCCTCAGAAGGGTATTCCACTAATGAATGCAGAATGGGTTCTGCTTCTTGGAGGACACAAATACAAGATCGAATTCAAGAGGACTTCTAATCATGGAAATACTTATGGATTGTCCCACTTATCCTCGGAAAAGGAAATAATGGAACCATTTACAAAAGAAGATGCTCCTCTTGATTTATTCTCCTGAAAGCAAATAAACGGTCTCCCTATTATGGAAGAGATGATCCAAAGGGAAACACCCCACACTTCTTCAGGTCTACATGGCCACACAAAATGGCTGGAGTACCTAGCATACTCCCAGTTCCCCCATTTTTAGTTCAAGCAAATCCACTAATAGAAAGTTTGTGAGTGGTGGTAAAAATCTTCTGAGGTGTATATATTTCAATGCTAGGAGTATTGCAGGGAAGGCAGATGAGTTGAGGGCGTGGATTGACACTTGGAATTATGACGTCATAGCAATTAGTGAAACTTGGCTTCAGGAGGGGCAGCACTGGCAGCTTAATATTCCAGGGTTTCGATGTTTCAGATGTGATCGAGGCAGAGGAATGAAAGGTGGAGGAGTAGCATTGCTTGTTAGGGAAAATATTACAGCAGTGCTCAGGCAGGACAGATTAGAGGGCTTGTCTACTGAGTCCTTATGGGTGGAGCTGAGAAACAGGAAAGGTATGGCCACATTAGTGGGATTGTATTACAGACCACCCAATAGTCAACAAGAATTGGAAGAGCAAATCTGCAGAGAGATAGCAGGCAACTACAGGAAACAAAAGTTGTGGTGGTAGGGGATTTTAATTTTCCATATATTGATTGGGGCTCCCATACTATTAGGGGTCTAGATGGTTTAGAGTTTATAAAATGTGTTCAAGAAAGTTTTCTAAATCAATATATAGAGGGTCCAACTAGAGGGGATGCAATATTGGATCTCCTGTTAGGAAACGAGTTAGGACAAGTGACAGAAGTGTGTGTAGGAGAGCACTTTGGTTCCAGTGATCATAACACCATTAGTTTCAACTTGATCATGGACAAGGATAGATGTGGTCCTAAGGTTGAGGTTCTTAACTGGAAGAAGGCCAAATTTGAAGAAATGAGAAAGGATCTAAAAAGCGTGGATTGGGACAGGTTGTTCTCTGACAAGGAGATGATCGGTAGGTGGGAAGCCTTCAAAGGGGAAATTTTGAGAGTGCAGAATATGTATGTTCCTGTCAGGATTAAAGGCAAAGTGAATAGGAATAAGGAACCTTGGTTCTCAAGGGATATTGCAACACTGATAAAGAAGAAGAGGGAGTTGTATGACATGTATTGGAAGCAGGGAGTAAATAAGGTGCCTGAGGAGTATAAGAAGTGCAAGAAAATACTTAAGAAAGAAATCAGGAGGGCTAAAAGAAGACATGAGGTTCCCTTGGCAGTCAAAGTGAAGGATAATCCAAAGAGCTTTTACAGGTATATTAAGAGCAAAAGGATTGTAAGGGATAAAATTGGTCCTCTTGAAGATCAGAGTGGTCGGTTATGTGTGGAACCAAAGGAAGTGGGGGAGATCTTAAATAGGTTTTTTGCATCTGTATTTACTAAGGAAACTGGCATGAAGTCTATGGAATTAAGAGAAACAAATAGTGAGATCATGGAAACTGTACAGATCGAAAAGGAGGAGGTCCTTGCTGTCTTGAGGAAAATTAAAGTGGATAAATCCCTGAGACCTGACAGGGTGTTCCCTCGGACCTTGAAGGAGACTAGTGTTGAAATTGCAGGGGCCTTGGCAGAAATATTTAAAATGTCGCTGTCTACAGGTGAGGTGCCGGAGGATTGGAGAGTGGCTCATGTTGTTCCGTTGTTTAAAAAAAGATCGAAAAGTAATCCGGGAAATTATAGGCCAATAAGTTTAACATCGGTAGTAGTAAGTTATTGGAGGGAGTACCAAGAGACAGAATCTACAAGCATTTGGATAGACAGGGACTTATTAGGGAGAGTCAACATGGCTTTGTGCGTGGTAGGTCATGTTTGACCAATCTATTGGAGTTTTTCGAGGAGGTTACCAGGAAAGTGGATGAAGGGAAGGCAGTGGATATTGTCTACATGGACTTCAGTAAGGCCTTTGACAAGGTCCTGCATGGGAGGTTAGTTAGGGAAATTCAGTTGCTAGGTATACATGGAGAGGGTAAATTGGATTAGACATTGGCTCAATGGAAGAAGCCAAAGAGTGGTAGTAGAGAATTGCTTCTCCGAGTGGAGGCCTGTGACTAGTGGTGTGCCACAGGGATCAGTGCTGGGTCCATTGTTATTTGTCATCTATATCAATGATCTGGATGATAATGTGGTAAATTAGATCAGCAAATTTGCTGATGATACAAAGATTGGAGGTGTAGTAGACAGTGAGGAAGGTTTTCAGAGCCTGCAGAGGGACTTGGACCAGCTGGAAAAATGGGCTGAAAAATGGCAGATGGAGTTTAATACAGACAAGTGTGAGGTATTGCACGTTGGAAGGACAAACTAAGGTAGAACATACAGGGTTTAAGGTAAGGCACTGAGGAGTGCAGTGGAACAGAGGGATCTGGGAATACAGATACAAAATTCCCTAAGAGTGGCGTCACCGGTAGATAGGGTCGTAAAGAGAGCTTTTGGCACATTGGCCTTTATTAATCAAAGTATTGAGTATAAGAGCTGGAATGTTATGATGAGGTTGTATAAAGCATTGGTGAGGCCGAATCTGGAGTATTGTGTTCAGTTTTGGTCACCAAATTACAGGAAGGATATAAATAAGGTTGAAAGAGTGCAGAGAAGGTTTACAAGGATGTTGCTGGGACTTGAGAAACTCAGTTACAGAGAAAGGTTGAATAGGTTAGGACTTTATTCCCTGGAGCGTAGAAGAATGAGGGGAGATTTGATAGAGGTATATAAAATTATGATGGGTATTGACAGAGTGAATGCAAGCAGGCTTTTTCCACTGAGGCAAGGGGAGAAAAAACCAGAGGACATGGGTTAAGGGTGAAGGGGGAAAAGTTTAAAGGGAACATTAGGGGGAGCTTCTTCACACAGAGAGTGGTGGGAGTATGGAATGAGCTGCCAGACGAGGTGGTAAATGCGGGTTCTTTTTTAACATTTAAGAATAAATTGGACAGATATGGACGGGAGGTGTATGGAGGGATATGGTCCATGTGCAGGTCAGTGGGACTAGGCAGAAAATGGTTCGGCACAGCCAAGAAGAGCCAAAAGGCTTGTTTCTGTGCTGTAGTTTCTATGGTTCTATGGTTTATCAGCGCCAGGATGAACTTACCATTGACAGGGGTTGCTTTATGTAGGGAGTGCGAGTTGAGAGCATCACAATGCAGCACATTCCACAATCAAACGCCGGCAGAGCTACATAGCAGTCATCTAGACATGGTGAAAATAAAAGTGTTGGCTCAAAGCTTTGTCTGGTGGCCTGGGATAGATCAGCAGACTGAGCAGCTTGCCAGGCACTGTCAGGATGCCAACACGTCTGGAAGGTGCCAAGAGCAGTGCCTCTCCATCACTGGGAATGGCCTTCATTGCCCTGGCAGAGGATTCATGTGTACGTTGCTGGACCATTCTGGGCACACGTTCCTTGATAGTAGTGGATGAACCTACAATGTAGCCAGAAGTGTTTCAAGCCTCCACTACAGCTTTGTACACTGTTGAAGTGCTCAGAGGCCTCTTCTCCGGGACTGGTGTTTCAGAATAGTTAGTCAGTGATAATGGACTACAGTTTGTTGTAGAACAGTTTCAGTCATTCCTGAAAATGAATGGAATAAGACATATCACATCTGCACTGTACCACAGAGCTACAAACGTCTTTGCTGAAAGGGTTGTTCAGAGTCTAAATACACACTGAGAGTAATGTCAGAAGAGCACACTACACTAACACAGGTGCAGGATAGATACATTCCACAGAAAGAAGAAGTTCTCAAATGGCAGAGGTAGGCAATTATGGCTGACAAGTGAAGTTAAGGACTGCATAAAAGCTAAGCAAAGGGCATAAAAGGTATCAAAAGTCAGAAGGAAGTTGAATGATTGTGACGCTTTTAAACTGAAACAAAAGGCAACTGAAATGCTATAAGAAGGGAAAAGATGAAATATGAGGGCAAACTAGCCAATAATATAAAGCAGGATACAGAAAGTTTTTTTTCAGTTATATAAGGAATAAATGGGAGGTAAGAATTGTTATTGGACCACTGAAAAATGATGCTGGTGAGCTAGTAATGGGAGACAAAGAACTGGCAGATGAACATAATAGGTACTTTGCAACAGTCTTCTCTGTGGAAGATACCAGCAGTGTGCCAGAGGTCTGTGAGTGTCAGGGAGCAGGAGTGAGTGCCATTGCTATTACAAAGGAACAAACTGGATAAGTCACCTGGACTAGATGGACTGCATCCCAGAGTCCTGAGAGAGGTTGCTGAAGAGATAATGGATGCATTGGTCATGATTTTTCAAGAATCACTTGATTCTGGCATGGTCCTGGAGGAATAGAAGATTGCAAATGTCACTCCACTTTTTAAGAAAGGAGGAAGGCAAAAAAAAAGGAAATTATAAACCAGTTAGCCAAACCTCAGTGGTTGGGAAAGTGTTGGAGTCCACTATTAAGAATGAGGTTTCAGGGTACTTGGAGACTAATGATAAAAAATAAGTCAAAGTCAGCATGGTTTCTGCAAAGAAAAATCTTCCCTGACAAATCTGTTAGAATTATTCAAAGAAGTAACAAGCAGAATGAACAAAGGAGAGGCAGTGGATGTCATTTATTTGGATATTCACACATGAGGCTGCTTAGCAAGATAAAATCCTATGGAATTACAGGAAAGATACTGGCATGGATAGCAGAATGACTGATAAACAGGAGGCAGCAAGAGGGAATAAATGGGAGCTTTTCTGGTTGGCTGCCAATGAATAGTGGTGTTCCTCAGGGGTCAGTATTGGGACCACTACTTTTCACGTTGTCAGTGATTTGGATAATGGAATTGATGGCTTTGTGGCAGTTTGCGGATGATACGAAGATAGGTGGAGGGGTAGGTAGTGCTGAGGAAGAAATGCAATTGCAGCAGAACTTAGACAAATTGGAAGAATGGACAAAAAGGTGGCAGATGGAATACAGTGTTGAGAAATGCATGATAACGCATTTTGGTAAAGGAACAATACTGCAGACTATAATCTAAATGGGGAGAAGGTACAAACATCAGAGCTGCAGAGTTCTCATGCAAGGCTCCCAAAAGATTAATTTACAGGTTGAGTCTCTGATAAAGAAGGCAAATGCAATGTTGGTATTTATTTCAAGGGGAACAGAAAATAAAAGTAAGGAGATAATGCTGAGGCTTTATAAGACACGAGTCAGGCCTCATTTGGAGTATTGTCAACAGTTTTGGACCCCATATCTCAGAAAGAATGTATTTTCATTGGACAGAATCCAGAGGAGATTCATGAGGATTAATCTGGGAATGACGGGGTTAACATATGAGAAGCATTTGGCAGCTTTGGGTCTGTACTCATGGGAATTAAGAGAAACGCGGGGGGACCTCATTGACACCTACCAAATGTAAGGACTAGATAGGGTGGATGCAGAGAGGATGAGGGGTAACAGTTTAGGACAGAGGTAAGGGGGAATTTTTTTAGCCAGAGCATGGTGAATCTGTGGAAAGCACCGCCACAGACTGCAGTGGAGGCCAGTTCTGTGGGTATGTTTAAGGCGGAAGTTGATCAATTCTAGATCAGTCAGAGTATCAAAGGATATGACGAGAAGGCAGGTGTATGGGGTTGAGTGAGATCTGCGGTCAGCCATGATGGAATGGTGGAGCAGACTCGATGGGCTGAATGGGCTAATTCTGCTTCAATATTTCACTCCTGGACAAGCAGTCCTGGTGAGGGAGTACAGAGGTGATCAAAAGTGGGTACTTGGAAAGATTAAGAACAGAACTGGACCGCTCTGCTACACAGTGGAGATTGCATCTGATATCATCTGTAGATGACATATCAATCAGTTGAGGATAGCAAAGTCAATTGTTAGAGAAGAGAGGTGTCCAAAGCTGTCAGAACCACTTCCTGCAGTCCCAGGGTCAACTCCAACAACCACCACGGAGGAGGCTCCCGAACCTGAGATTGTTTCACAGCCACAAGTCTCTCCTGACAAGCTGAGAGACCCCACTTTCTCAGGAAAGATGTTATCATTCAAGAGTAAGAAATCCTCTACAGTGATTAAATATTTAGGTTTGAATGGAAGAACTTAAACCTTACTATGCTGTGGATGTCTATATAATAGATGTATTACATCGTATACTGAGAAATTTACGGGGAACATGAGGGGAAACTTCTTCATTCAGTGGGTCATGAGAGTGTGGAATGAGCTTCCAGCACAAGTGTTACATGCAAACTCGATTTCAATGTTTAAAAGAAGTTTGGATAGTCACATGGATGGTAGGGATATGGAGGGCTATGGTCCTGGTGCAGTCTGGTAGGAGTAGGCAGTGTAAGTGGTTTTGGCATCAACTAGATGAGCTGTTTCTGTGTTGTGCTGTACTCTCAGACTATGCATTCTATATTGAGTTGGAGTTTAAAGCCAAGAAAGGAGGAGTGTTGTGCTTTTAATATTTCAGTAATATTTGAGTAATATTGTAAATATATTGTTTGATTAAGCATTCTATTTTGTTTACATAATTCATTACAAGTTCTACCAACTTAGATACACGAAGTACATGAATGGCATACAGTATACCATTACACCAACACGCCATTAGTGCAAGCCTCACTAAAAGTAAAAACGAAGTAGACACATTTATCCTGGACTCCCTGTGTTTTTCTTTCAATTAGTTTTATGCTTTGGAGTTACACAATATAACAAAAACCACAGCACCCAGTGAGTTGTTTGCTGCTTGCCCACCTATTAACATCTCACTTATCATCTCTCAAAGTCATTGAAAGCAGTCAGGTATCATTAACCTTTCAACAACATATTAAGGAAATCTGCAAACCTGTTCAAAAAGATTGTCTTTGTGCCTTAGAACTTATATCACCAGCGTTATTCCAGAATCATTCTCTGCACTGAGGTGTTGTGACCAGCAATACCTAAAGTGGATAAAATATGTTTTCATTTGCAAAGTTATAGTTCACTAATGCACATAGACAGTGCAATAAGTTCACAGAAAATATTCTGATTGAAGTTAACAGCTACTACTTACATTTATACTGTCTTAGCAATTTAAATCAGTGAACAAAACTGATCTGGATTCAAAGGATGCCATCTAATTTAAGCCTGTTTTTCAAGTTGTGTCAGTCAAAGCTGGTGATAACCCAAGCATCCAGACTACCACAGATATCTGAACATAACAATTGTATAAAGTAGCACAGGACTAACCTAGGAAGACATTAGTTCCAGGAAAAAAGAAACTTTACAAATTATTAAGAATGGCACTGAAGATCACTCTCCCCTTAACCTACATGTTGTAGAAAATGTTCAGCCTCTTACAGTGCCATTTTGTTACGTACTGATTCACAACAAATATATCCAAAGTTCAGTATAAATATATGTCTTAGAATGTACACTATGGAAGTAATCAGCAGGATGGAAAATGTATACAAAAGAGTTTGTTTTCTAGCATTAATGGAATGGAATACCTTTATTTTTTGCCAACCTAAGTCAGTAGCATTTTAACCTCTGTGTCAACATACAAGGAATTTGAATATGTCAATTCCAGCAATGGAGTGCTAAGTTTAGGATGTAATTTTGATTTTAGTTTTACCCTTGGACCAACTTGCATTGGAAAGCAACATTGTGCATTTGAATTATACAGCACATGCAGCTTCAGAAATAAGCCTCACACATTTCAACATTCAAACCCATTTGAAACCCACCAATCATCATTTATCTAATTCTGTGTAGAAAGTTGACGGATAGTGGTAGAAAATCCTGTTACCTGAAACCATCTGTCAACAAATGGGCTGGGAAAGGACGTGAGTCTTACATACAGGAAAGGGAGATTCCAAAGCCAGAGAATCTCAGACCTTCATTACGTATCGCTGACAAATCATTATGCTCCCCCTGGCCTGACACAGAAAATATAGTTTGGACTAGTCACTGTGTATGACCTGATTTATTATATTTAACCTTTTATCATCAGAAAATTGTCCCCAGACATAAATTCATTTGTGCTTCATCAAATAGAAATTAGTTGCAACAAGAATTCATTAGAACTGAGAACTTATGCACATTCCAAAAAGAGATATTGATGGACTGTTTTAATAAGCATGCACATAAACAGATTAATGTTTATTTCACATTCATAGAAGGGCGGCATAGCACTGATCAGGGTTCAATGCCCACCTCTGTCTGTAAAGTGCTTTTATGTTCTTCTCTGACCACACCCCTAACTAACAAATCCCCTATCAACACAGCGTGCCCCTTCTTCCTTACCCCCCACCTTTCCTTCTGAGTCACCGAGCCAGACTCAATGCCAGAGACACGCCTGCTGTGACTTTCCTCTTGTTAGGTCATTTCCCCCCTGCCCCCCACCAACGGCATCCAAACTGATATACCTGTTGTTGAGGGGATGGCCACAGGGGTACTTTGCACTGGCTCCTTAACCCCTTTTCCCTTCCTGACTGTCACCCAGTTTGCTGTGTCCTGAGTTAAGGTATATCAAATGCATGTATACATGTGATGTTAATAAACCAATTTACCAAATTATCCAATGTATACTTGAAAAACTTGTCCATACACCAGAGAATTGTTTTTGCTGACTTCAT
This sequence comes from Mobula hypostoma, assembly GCF_963921235.1. Lineage (NCBI taxonomy): Eukaryota > Metazoa > Chordata > Chondrichthyes > Myliobatiformes > Myliobatidae > Mobula > Mobula hypostoma. The sequence goes on from NC_086097.1 coordinate 195,272,836, forward strand.
TTTTATCCACTTAACAAACAGTAGTGTATCAGTGCAATAAAAGCAGAAAATGTAGGAAATAATCAGCAGGTCATGCAGCAACTGTGGAAAAATATATTGAGATAATGCCTCAGGACAAAAACCATTTATCAAAACAGTAAACTAATCTAGTTGTAAATACACACATTGGCCACTTTATTAGGTACATAGGTACACCTGCTTGTTAATGCAAATATCTAATCAGACAAACATGTGGCAGCAGCTCAATGTATAAAAGCATACCAACACGGTCAAGAGTTCCAGTTGTTGTTCAGAACAAACATCAGAAAGGTTTAAGAGACCCAAGTGATCTAAGTGACTTTGACCGTAGAATGATTGTTGGTGCCAGATGGGGTGGCCTAAGGATCTCAGAAACTGTTGATCTCCTGGGATTTTTTTTGCACAACAGTTTCTACAGTTTATAGCGAATAGAGCAAAAAACAAAAATGACAGCCAATGAGTGGCCTTTCTGGGGAATACGCATTGTTAATGATAGAGATCAGAGGAGAATGGCCAGATTGATTCAAGCTGTGAGAAAGGTGACAGTAACTCAAACAATCAAGCATTACAACAGTGGTGTGCAGAAGAGCCCCTCTGAATGTACATACAACACACCAAACCTAGAAGGAGATCAGCTACAGCATCAGAAGACTACAAATGTACACTCTGTGGATACTTTATTAGGTACAGAAGGAACCTAATAAAGTGGCCACTGAATGTAGATCATGTTAACTTTCACATAATTCTGTTTATTTCTTTCTTTCAGATGTCTGTACAAATATGTACTGCTGTCAGCATTCTCAAATTAAGTGACTATAAGGAGTTGAAGTAGGCAACTGGTTAATAACTGTCTCTTTATGGTTAACAAACGAGATGCCTGCCTGGAAAATGAAGTTCATATTTCCTGATGCAAGCAATTACCTGACTTCTTTAGTTGTTTGACTTCCTAGATGATTTTCATGGGCCATCTAGCTCACACAGTATGCCTTGGGGAAAACTCTTACCTCTACCATCTAGGTGATAAACTCACGAGTCACTAGCAATAACAAACTCCACCTCATGAGATCAGGATACAACAAGAATAGGTTTCTTAAACCTCCTCCAGCAGGACTTCTTGTATTTATAATCCTGTCCTGACTGAAGAGCCCATAAGGCAGAGAAAATTTACACAGATGTTTGCAGGGACTTGAGGACTAGATTTACAGGGATTGGTTGAATTGGTTAAGACTTTTTTTTCACCTGGAGTGCAGGAGAATGAACGGAGATCTTAGAGGCATGCAAAATTATGAGGAGTTTAGATAGGGTGAATGAATAATGTTTTTTTTCCACTTAGTTTCAGTGAAACTAGAACTAGAGGTCATAGGTTTCAGGTAACAGCTAAAATATTGAAGGGGAATTCAAGGTGGAACCATTTCACTGAGAAGGTATTGTGAGTGTGGAGTGATCTGTCAGTGGAAGTGGTCCAGGTGTATTTAGATGGATTTAGGCAGAAACCAGGCTGACACAGACTAGATGGGCTGAAGACCCTGTTTCTGTGTTGTACTGCCCTATGACTCTTTATTTCTAAGATAAATAAGCTAAAACTGAAAACGGTCAAAAGGCAGGTTCCAAAATCTCGAGAGGCTGGTTTCTGAGAAGATTTGCAGCAGAATCACAGGGCTGTGACAGTGAGGGTTTCAGGATTATGGGGATGGAGGATGTCGTGTTGATGAGCAGAATTCCCTGTTTTCAGCAGCTGAGTCCTAATTCTAATGGAGCGGAATAGATAGAGCGGGTGGTAACTGAGGTTTCTGAGCACCATCTTGGGATAATGAGCTGCATGTTGGTCTTAATGACGCTAGTGGGTGAAGGAGGTACACATTCTTCTCCTGACACACAAGCACTGTTCCAAAAGGATTCTGCCCTTCTCAACTACTTTCAGCTGTTGGTTTCACTGAGGTCTGGGAAAACTGTCTGTGGTTAAAAACGGAATGACATAATGAAGGTTAGCTGTCTCACTGTGGAATAACGTGATTGACATCCTCTGAGCAAGAGACCCACCCAGCCCTCAGGCCTCCGCAATCAGAACAGATAGTGGGCATGTTCAAGGGAGGGTTCTCTCTTCTCCAAAATTTTTGCATTTTACCCCTGACATAATTCATCTATACAGATCTGAAAATTATACTCATCCAAGAAGTATAATCGGTCCATTCCAATCTTGCTTTTCCAGCCCACAGCATGAATTGAAAATCACCATAAAGGTAATATTGCTTTGCATGGTATTAACCACTAGTACTAAAAACTAAGGCAAAAACTGGGGAGAAAAAAACAAATATCTATTATAAGTTGATTTTGCATGCTTTCATTTTCATACATCTCATTGCTGAAGTATGTGAACTATTTTGCTCCTTTGTATTTCCAGCATCCACCTATTGCCAAGTTCAGAACGAAACAGAGTGCACAACAGATTGGATCATGGCTTGACTTCTGAGAGTTCTTGATGATGAGAATTCAACTAAAATCTTAACTTCAACAACTTATACCCAATAGAAGCAGAAATATATGAATTTTTATAAAAATCTTGTTTACAATCTAGGACTATCCAAGCAGCCTATCAAAAGCCATAATTTCTGATCTCAAATTACAGACAAGCTCAATTGACATCTGGCTCCTGTGCAAGTTACTTTCTCAAGGGCTAGAATAATACAAATTTAATTTGTTTACTTATTTACCAGTTCTTCAAAACTGCTTGTAGACCTGCTCCAAGTTGCCTTGATGTAACTCTCATTGTAATGGTTTCAAACTACAACTGAAAATAAAAGAGAGATAAATAAAAGTATGGATTATGGAAAATTTTAAAAATTGCAAAACAGCTTGGTTCAGAGCCCTGACTAGGGAGTCACAAACATATTCACATTGTATGACAAAAGAAAATGTAATCCATAGCTTGCGACATCTGGTTCATTTTTTCTGAAGGCCTAGTGGGACAAGAGGAAAGTTCTTGTTTCATGCATGTCAGTGCATTATTTCCCTATATGTAAAAGGTTCAGTTGCCTAAACTGCTTCACAAATCAGCATGATATTGCTGAGATCAGAAGGGCTTGTGGAAAAAATGCATTGCAGCTGTGTCTACCTAAAGGCATATCTCCTACTGTTTAGAAATTAACTACCTTTCCCCTCCCTCCACCATGTACAGACTTACAATGAAACACACTGAATATTTTGCAGGTGTATAAAAAATAAACTGAGGCAGTTATGCACACTTTAATTGCCCAGAACATTAATTATGCAGGTATGCACTGTTGGTTGGCCATAATCACTAGATATAAAATATCCTTCATATAATTTTTATTGTCTATTCATTCAGCTGCTTGACGTTTGTTTGCCTTGCTGGATTCACCAATCCCAACATTTCACTGTGTGTTTACCATGAAAGAGCCGAGGATTGCAATTATAGTATCATGTAATTTCCTAACACTTTTAATTTATAGCAGCTGCCAGAGGACTGAGTACACCCACATTCTACAAAATTAGCACCTGTCTTAGTGTGAAGAAATGATGCCCATTGCATAGTTAAGAAAACTGCTATTTGCTGCGAAAGGGAATTATCTTAAAATATCTCAATGGAATGACGATGGGCCACGTTCCATAGAGGAAGAACCTTTCATTCTTCTGGGTGGTGAAAACAAAAATCTGTTCTTATCAATATCGTTTGGAGTGCAATAAGTGTTGTTCTATAAACAAATATTTTCCATCTCCTGAGCCTTTGAACATGCTGTGTGAAATAAGTCGAGATAGTCCTAAGGCCCATTCTCAACACATAGTAAAAAAACTCTCCATGATTCCCCAGCACAATCGACAAGTCCCTTTGGATATCGTGTAGGAAATAAAATACATATTGATTTCAATGAGTAGTCATTTAATGTTGAACAAAACAAGGATTGTCAAATTACACTAAATTCATGCTCAAATCCATTTGAAATTTCAAGCTTCTATTTAAATGGGCAGAACAAACATGAAATTTGAACTGGAAATCCTATCAATAGTCTATATTCAAAACCTTCATCCTACGTTAATAATCTTTCCATTATCTTGTCCCAGTCTTCCTTTTGTGCTGTACCATGGTCAACCTCATATCCTGGGCACTTGGCCATTTGCTCCCTCTCCAGCACCTGATCTTCATTCAAAATGTTCAGCCATCTTGTTCGTATATTTTGGAGTTCCTTCTGTTTGACCTACCAATCACTGCCTTCATTACTCCCAATGGTTTGTTCTCCACAGCTGTTCATGGCAACGAATTCCACAGAGTCACTAATCTCTGGTTGAGGAAATTTCTCCTCATTGCAATTTTAAAAGGATATCTCTTTATTCTGAACCTGAGCCCTCAGATCCTAGACTCTTCCATTAGTGGAGACATCCTCTCTTTGCTCACTCTATCCAGGCCTTTCAGTATTCAATAGATGTCAATGATACAGAACATAGAAGATAGAACATAGAAATCTACAGCACATTACAGGCCCTTCAGCCCATAATGTTGTGTCGACCATGTAACCCACTCTAGAAACTGCCTAGAATTTCCCTATTGCATAGCCCTCTATTTTTCTAAGCTCCATGTACCTATCAAAGAGGCTCTTAAAAGACCTAATTGTATCCCCTTCCACCACCGCCGCCAGCAGAGAACTCCATGTGCCCTCCATTCTCTGTGTGAAAAACTTAACCCTTGACGTCCTGTCAATACCTATTTCGAAGCACCTTAAAACCATGCCCCCTTGTGTTAGCCATTTCAGCCCTGGGAAAAAGCCTCTGGCTATCCATACAATCAATGCCTCTCATCATCTTATACTCTTCCCTCATTATTCTGAACTCCATCAAACATAGACCCAGAGACATCAAATGCTCCTCACATGTTAAGCCTTTCATTCCTGGGATCATTCTTGTGATAGGTTTGATAATCAGTGTGTAGCTAAGCCTCTGGATTGTGATCCTTTTGAATTTTTAACCCCACCAGTTGAAATTTATTTGGTCTAATTGAACTCTGTTTTCACAGTGGAATCAGCTCCTCCTTTAGTGAAGCTTCCCATTATGCGCTATTTTTTAAAATCTATACTCAACCTCCAACAATTCTTCAATCCTTCTGGTGTCATTCTCTGCTATGATTTACAAAGTTTGTATTTGGTATGGTGCTTATCAGTGCCTCTGAGTATATATGGCAGTTATCCTGCTAGTCTGCCTGAAGAATAGTCTTTTGATTTCTATCAACCCCAATGCTGTTTCTTAAAGTCATTTGAGACAAAGATTTTAGCACCCATCATAACAGATCTGTATGTGTTTTGTTCCTGGGGTCACTTTACACATGGGTAAAAGCATGAAAATGTTGAACTATATCCACCAGAGCGAAAACCCAAAGCAATTTATCAGAGTGAATGTCTGAGAGGGAAATCCATGCTGAGAAAAGTGAACATGAAAGGAGCATAAAAAACATACATGTTCCGGAGCATTTTTGAAAATAGAACCAGACAACTTTTGAGGTCCGATACCCTTCATCAAAAGTGTTTTTTGTGAAAGGAGTACGGGGTTGGAGATGGAACATAGAACACCACAGCACAGGAAAAGACCCCTCGGCCTACAATTAAATTAATAATCAAATGGCCAACTAAATTAATTCCTTCTTCCTACGCAATGACGTCTTCTTTGACTTCTTTCACTTTTATGTGCCTATCAAAACATTTTGTAATAGTTCCTAACGTATCTGCCTCTACAACCACAGGCAGCATATTCCAGGCACCCACCACTCTCTGTGTAAAAACTTTACCCCTCACATCTCCTTCGAACTTACTCCCTCTTACCTTAAATCCATGCCACACACATAAAAAATGCTGGTGAATGCAGCAGGCCAGGCAGCATCTATAGTAAGAGGTCCCGTCGACATTTCGGGCCGAGACCCTTCGTCAGGACTAACTTAAAGAAGAGAGAGTAAGAGATTTGCAAGTGGGAGGGGGCAGGGGAGATCCGAAATGATAGGAGAAGACAGTAGGGGGAGGGATGGATCAAAGAGCTGGAAAGATGACTGGCAAAGGGATATGAGCGGATCATGAGACGGGAGGCCTAGGGAGAAAAAAGGGGGGGAGCCCAGAGGACAGGCAAGGAGTATAGTGAGAGGGACAGAGGGAGTAAAAGGAGAAAGAGAGAGAGAGAAAGAAAAAATTTAATAATAATAAAAAATAAATAATGGATGGGGTACAAAGGGGAAGTGGGGCATTAACGGAAGTTAGAGCAGTCCATGTTCATGCCATCAGGTTGGAGGCTACCCCGACAGAATATAAGGTGTTGTTCCTCCATCCTGAGTGTGGCTTCATCTTTACAGTAGAGGAGGCCGTGGATAAACATATCAGAATGGGAATGGGACATGGAATTAAAATGTGTGGCCACTGGGAGATCCTGTTTTCTCTGGTGGGCAGAGCGTAGGTGTTCAGTGAAACGGTCTCCCAGGCTGCATCGGGTCTCGCCAATATACAGAAGGCTGCATCGGGAGCACCGGACACAGTATATCACCCCAGCCGACTCACAGGTGAAGTGTCGCCTCACCTGGGAGGACTATCTGGGGCCCTGAATGGTGGTGAGGGAGGAAGTGTAAGGGCATGTGTAGCACTTGTTCCACTTACAAGGATAAGTGCCAGGAGGGAGATCAGTGGGGAGGGATGGGGGGGACGAATGGACAAGGGAGTCGCATAGGGAGCAATTCCTGTGGAAAGCAGGGGGAGGGGAGGGAAAGATGTGCTTAGTGGTAAGATCCCGTTGGAGGTGTCGGAAGTTACGGAGAATTATATGTTGGACCCGGAGGCTGGTGGGGTGGTAGGTGAGGACAAGGGGAACCCTATTCTTAGTGGGGTGGCTGGAGGAGGGGGTGAGAGCAGATGTGCGTGAAATGGGAGATGCGTTTGAGAGCAGAGTTGATGGTGGAGGAAGGGGAGCCCCTTTCTTTAAAAAGGAGGACATCTCCTTCGTTCTGGAATGAAATGCCTCATCCTGAGAGCAGATACGGTGGAGACGGAGGAATTGCGAGAAGGAGATGGCATTTTTGAAAGAGACAGAGTGGGAAGAGGAATAGTCCAGGTAGCTGTGAGAGTCCGTGGGCTTATAGCCTCTGGTTTTAGACATTTCAACCTTAGGAGAAAAAAATACTGTCTGTCTACTCTAACTGTGCCTCTCATAATCTTACAAAGCTCCATCAGATCTCCCCTCAGCCTCTGCCACTCCAGAGAAAACAATAGGTTTGTTCAACCTCTTATTATAGCACATGCTGTCTAATCCAGGCAGCATCCTGGTGAACCTCTTCTGCATCCTCTCCAAAACCTCCATATCCTTCCAATATTGGGGTGACCAGAACTATATGAAACACTCCAGATGTGGCCTTGTTAGATTTTCATAAAGCTGCAACATAACTTGCTGACTATCGAACTCTATGCCTCAACTAATAAAGGCAAGCATGCCGTATGCCTTCTCAACCCCCCCTATCAACCTGTGTAGACACTTTCGGGGAGCTAAGAACGTGGACCCCAAATCTCTGTTCAGCACCCTGGTGCCAGGGTCCGGGATATTTCTGATGGTGTCCAAGATATCCTGAAGTGGGAGGGTGAGGAGCCAGAGGTCGTGGTACATATAGGTACCAATGACATAGGTAGGAAAAGGGATGAGGTCCTGAAAGGAGAATATAGGGAGCTAGGAAGGGAGTTGAGAAAAAGGACCGCAAAGGTAGTAATCTCGGGATTACTGCCTGTGCCACGCAACAGTGAGAGTAGGAATGCGATGAGGTGGAGGATAAATGCGTGGCTGAGGGATTGGAGCAGGGGGCAGGGATTCAAGTTTTTGGATCATTGGGACCTCTTTTGGCGCAGGCGTGACCTGTACCAAAACGACGGGTTACACTTGAATCCTAGGGGGACCAATATCCTGGCAGGGAGATTAGTGGGGGCTACTGAGGTGACTTTAAACTAGAATGGTTGGGGGGTGGGAATCAAATTAAAGAGGCTAGGCGTGAGGAGGTTAGTTCACAACAGAGGGATGGGAACGAGTGCAGAGAGTCAGAGGGGTGTAAAGTGAGCGTAGAAGCAAAAAGTACAAAGGAGAAAAGTAAAAGTGGCAGGCCGACAAATCCAGGGCAAGCATTAAAAAGGGCCACTTTTCAACATAATTGTACAAGGGCTAAGATAGTTGTAAAAGAGCGCCTGAAGGCTTTATGTGTCAATGCAAGGAGCATTCGTAATAAGGTGGATGAATTGAAAGTGCAGATTGTTATTAATGATTATGATATAGTTGGGATCACAGAGACATGGCTCCAGGGTGACCAGGGATGGGAGCTCAACGTTCAGGGATATTCAATATTCAGGAGGGATAGACATGAAGGAAGGGGAGGTGGGGTGGCGTTGCTGGTTAAAGAAGAGATTAACGCAATAGAAAGGAAGGACATAAGCCGGGAAGATGTGGAATCGATATGGGTAGAGCTGCGTAACACTAAGGGGCAGAAGACGCTGGCGGGAGTTGTGTACAGGCCACCTAACAGTAGTAGTGAGGTCAGAGATGGTATTAAACAGGAAATTAGAAATGTGTGCAATAAAGGAACAGCAGTTATAATGGGTGACTTCAATCTACATGTAGACTGGGTGAACCAAATTGGTAAAGGTGCTGAGGAAGAGGATTTCTTGGAATGTATGCGGGATGGTTTTTTGAACCAACATGTCGAGGAACCAACTAGAGAGCAGGCTATTCTGGACTGGGTTTTGAGCAATGAGGAAGGGTTAATTAGCGATCTTGTCGTGAGAGGTCCCTTGGGTAAGAGTGACCATAATATGGTGGAATTCTTCATTAATATGGAGAGTGACATAGTTAATTCAGAAACAAAGGTTCTGAACTTAAAGAGGGGTAACTTTGAAGGTATGAGACGTGAATTAGCTAAGATAGACTGGCAAATGACACTTAAAGGATTGACGATGGATATGCAATGGCAAGCATTTAAAGGTTGCATGGATGAACTACAACAATTGTTCATCCCAGTTTGGCAAAAGAATAAATCAACGAAGGTAGTGCACCCGTGGCTGACAAGAGAAATTAGGGATAGTATCAATTCCAAAGAAGTAGCATACAAATTAGCCAGAGAAAGTGGCTCACCTGAGGACTGGGAGAAATTCAGAGTTCAGCAGAGGAGGACAAAGGGCGTAATTAGGAAGGGGAAAAAAGATTATGAGAGAAAACTGGCAGAGAACATAAAAACGGACTGTAAAAGCTTTTATAGAAATGTAAAAAGGAAAAGACTGGTAAAGACAAATGTAGGTCCCCTGCAGACAGAAACAGGTGAATTGATTATGGGGAGCAAGGACATGGGAGACCAATTGAATAATTACTTTGGTTCTGTCTTCACTAAGGAGGACATAAATAATCTTCCAGAAATAGTAAGGGACAGAGGGTCCAGTGAGATGGAGGAACTGAGTGAAATACATGTTAGTAGGGAAGTGGTGTTAGGTAAATTGAAGGGATTAAAGGCAGATAAATCCCCAGGGCCAGATGGTCTGCATCCTAGAGTGCTTAAGGAAGTAGCCCAAGAAATAGTGGATGCATTAGTGATAATTTTTCAAAACTCGTTAGATTCTGGACTAGTTCCTGAGGATTGGAGGGTGGCTAATGTAACCCCACTTTTTAAAAAAGGAGGGAGAGAGAAACCGGGGAATTATAGACCGGTTAGCCTAACGTCGGTGGTGGGGAAACTGCTGGAGTCAGTTATCAAGGATGTGATAACAGCACATTTGGAAAGCGGTGAAATGATCGGACAAAGTCTGCATGGATTTGTGAAAGGAAAATCATGTCTGACGAATCTCATAGAATTTTTTGAGGATGTAACTAGTAGAGTGGATAGGGGAGAACCAGTGGATGTGGTATATTTGGATTTTCAAAAGGCTTTTGACAAGGTCCCACACAGGAGATTAGTGTGCAAACTTAAAGCACATGGTATTGGGGGTAAGGTATTGGTGTGGGTGGAGAATTGGTTAGCAGACAGGAAGCAAAGAGTGGGAATAAACGGGACCTTTTCAGAATGGCAGGCGGTGACTAGTGGGGTACCGCAAGGCTCAGTGCTGGGACCCCAGTTGTTTACAATATATATTAATGACTTGGATGAGGGAATTAAATGCAGCATCTCCAAGTTTACGGATGACACGAAGCTGGGTGGCAGTGTTAGCAGTGAGGAGGATGCTAAGAGGATGCAGGGTGACTTGGATAGGTTGGGTGAGTGGGCAAACTCATGGCAGATGCAATTTAATGTGGATAAATGTGAAGTTATCCACTTTGGTGGCAAAAATAGGAAAACAGATTATTATCTAAATGGTGGCCAATTAGGAAAAGGGGAGGTGCAACGAGACCTGGGTGTCATTATACACCAGTCATTGAAAGTGGGCATGCAGGTACAGCAGGCGGTGAAAAAGGCGAATGGTATGCTGGCATTTATAGTGAGAGGATTCGAGTACAGGAGCAGGGAGGTACTACTGCAGTTGTACAAGGCCTTGGTGAGACCACACCTGGAGTATTGTGTGCAGTTTTGGTCCCCTAATCTGAGGAAAGACATCCTTGCCATAGAGGGAGTACAAAGAAGGTTCACCAGATTGATTCCTGGGATGGCAGGACTTTCATATGAAGAAAGACTGGATGAACTGGGCTTGTACTCGTTGGAATTTAGAAGATTGAGGGGGGATCTGATTGAAACGTATAAGATTCTAAAGGGATTGGACAGGCTAGATGCAGGAAGATTGTTCCCGATGTTGGGGAAGTCCAGAACGAGGGGTCACAGTTTGAGGATAGAGGGGAAGCCTTTTAGGACTGAGATTAGGAAAAACTTCTTCACACAGAGAGTGGTGAATCTGTGGAATTCTCTGCCACAGCAAACTGTTGAGGCCAGTTCATTGGCTATATTTAAGAGGGAGTTAGATATGGCCCTTGTGGCTACAGGTGTCAGGGGGTATGGAGGGAAGGCTGGGGCGGGGTTCTGAGTTGGATGATCAGCCATGATCATAATAAATGGCGGTGCAGGCTCGAAGGGCCGAATGGCCTACTCCTGCACCTATTTTCTATGTTTCTATCAACACTACTAAGGGTCTTGCCCTTAACAATGCATTATCTATTTACATTTGACCTACCAAGATGCCACAGCTTTCCACCTTATCCACAGCACCACCAATCTTTGTATCATCTGCAATCTTACTAACCCACCATCTACATTCTCATCCAGTAAGCCAGATCTAAATCCAAATTGTCAATTCACCATGGATCCCATGCATTAATCTTCTGGATGAGTCCCTCATGAGGGGCCTTGTCAAACATCTTACGAAAATCCAAGTAGACAACGTCTGTTCATCAATCACCTCATCACCTTGTCAAAAAACTCAGTCTATTTATTAAGACACACCTTGCCCTGCACAAAGCCAGGCTGGCTCTCCCTAATTATGCATAGGTTTCCTAATGTTCATAAATCCTATCCCTAAGAATTCTCTCCAGTAACTTCCCTTCCATTGATGTGAGACTCACCAGTCTATAGTACCCAGGGTTATCCCTAGTTCCCTTTGCGAATAACGTCAGCTACTCACCAGTCCTCTAGAATTTCGTCTGTGGCTAAAGAAGGCAAAAATATTTTTCCCATCCACCATCTCCTACTTCTTGATAAATACTGATGTAAAATACTCATAGGGGACCTCACCCACATCCTCCGCATCCAAGCAAATGTTTTCACCCTCTTTACTCCCGAGTGGTCCTACCCTCTCCCTAGTTATCCTCTCTCTCTCGAAGTATGTATAAAATACCTTGGGATTCTCTTTAATCCTACTTGCCATGGACTTTTCATGGCTGCTCCTGGCTTTTCAATTCCATTCAGTTCTTTTCTGGCTCCTTTATATTCCTCAAGGGCTCTGATTGATCGTAACTTCATAAGCTTAACATAATTTTCTATTTGCTTGTTGACTAAATTAACCATCTCCCTCAAAATCCAAGGATCTTTTACCTTGCCATTCTAGTCCTCCCGTCCACTGGAACCTCCCTGTCCTGTATTCTGCGCAGTTGGTCTTTAAACACTCTCCACCTGTCAAATGTGGATCTGCCCAAAAACAGCTGTTCATATTTAACAGTCCCAGTTCCTGTCTAATGTTCTTGTAATTTGCTTTGCTCCAATGTGATATTCTCCCACAAGGATCCTAGCCTATAACTATCTTAGAACTTAAGGGGTTGTGGTCACTGTTCCCTAACTGCTCATTCATTGAATTGTCAGTTACAGGGACATGCTCATTACCAAACACGAGGTCCAGTACGACCTCTCCTCTATCTGTTTCACTCCCAGATGAGCTCAATGCCTATTATGCTTGCTTTAACCATCAAAGCATGGAGGGAAGTTTATGAACTCTCTGTGAAGTTTCTGAAGTTTATAGCCCTGATGACCCTGTGATTTCAGTCTCTGAGACCACCGTGAGAGCATCCTTCAGGAGGTTGAATCCAAGGAAAGCATCCAGCCTAATTGGGTACCTGGCTGAGCACTAAAGACCTATGATGATCAATTGGCTGTTGTCTTCACTGATATCTCTAAATTCTCACTTCAGCAGTCTGAGGTACCCATTCGTTTCAAGCAGGTTTCAATTATACTGGTGCTGGAGAAGAACATGAGAACCTCCCTCAATGACTATTGTCCTGTGGCACTACGATGAAGTGCTTTGAGAGGTTGGTGATGGAACATATCAACTCCTGCCTGAGAGACAACTTGGATCTGCTCAAACTTACCTACCTTCATAACAGGTCTACACCAAATGCCATTTCATTGGTTCTTCAGTCAACCCTGGAACATCTGGAGAGTGAAGGTACATAAATCAGGATGCTTATCGTTGACTACAGCTCAGCATTCAATGCTATCATTCCCTCAAAATGATTCAATAACCTTTAAGACCTTGGCCTCAATACCTCCTTGTGCAAATGGATACTCGATTTCCTCACTTGCAGACAGCAGTTAGTTCAGATTGGTGAAAACAACTCCTCCACAATCTCCATCAGCACAGGTGCATCACAAGTCTGTGTGCTTAGACCCCCACTAAAATTTTGTTTCTGCTGCTTCCCTCCTTTCTTAAAAGGTGCAGTGACATTTGCAATTTTCCAATCATGCCAAAACATAGAACATAGAATAGAAAATCCAATGATTTTTGAAAGATCATTTCTAATACCTTCACAATCTCCACCGCTACCTCTTTTAGAACCCTCGGGTGCAGTACATCTGGTCTGAGAAACTTATGCACCCTTAAGTCTTTCAGCATTTTGAGCACTTTCTCTCTTGTAATAGTAACTGCACTCACTTTTCTTCCCTCACACCTTTCAACATCCGGCATACTGGTTTTGTCTTCTACAGTGAAGATTGATGCAAGATACTCATTTAGTTCATCTGCCATCTCCTTGCCCCCCATTTTTATTTCTCCATCCTCATTTACTACCTGTTCTATATCTACTCTCATCTTTCGTTTTTTATATATACTTGGTAATGTTTTTCTATCCACTTTGATACTGTTGCTAGCTTGCTTTCATATTTCATCATTTCCCTCCTAATGTTTCTTTTAGTTGCTTTCTGTAGGTTTTTAAAAGGTTCCCAATCCTCTATCTTCCCACTAATAACAGGAATTCTGCAGATGCTGGAAATTCAAGCAACACACATCAAAGTTGCTGGTGAACGCAGCAGGCCAGGCAGCATCTCTAGGAAGAGGTACAGTCGACGTTTCAGGCCGAGACCCTTCGTCAGGACTAACTGAAGGAAGAGTTAGTAAGAGATTTGAAAGTGGGAGGGGGAGGGGGAGATCCAAAATGATAGGAGAAGATAGGAGGGAGAGGGATGGAGCCAAGAGCTGGACAGGTGATTGGCAAAAGGGATATGGAGGATCATGGGACAGGAGGCCCGGGGAGAAAGACAAGGGGGGGTGGGAACCCAGAGGATGGGCAAGGGGTATAGTCAGAGGGACAGAGGGAGAAAAAGGAGAGTGAGAGAAAGAATGTGTGTATAAAAATAAATAACAGATGGGGTACGAGGGGGAGGTGAGGCATTAGCGGAAGTTAGAGAAGTCGATGTTCATGCCATCAGGTTGGAGGCTACCCAGACGGAATATAAGGTGTTGTTCCTCCAACCTGAGTGTGGCTTCATCTTTACAGTAGAGGAGGCCATGGATAGACATGTCAGAATGGGAATGGGATGTGGAATTAAAATGTGTGGCCACTGGGAGATCCTGCTTTCTCTGGCGGACAGAGCATAGGTGTTCAGCAAGGCGGTCTCCCAGTCTGCGTCGGGTCTCGCCAATATATAGAAGGCTACATCGGGAGCACCAGACGCAGTATATCTCATTGATTTTATTAACTTTGCCTCCAACTTTCATCCTGCCCTCAAGTTTACCTGGCCCATTTCCGACACCTCCCTCCCCTTTCTAGATCCTTCTGTCTCTGTCTCTGGAGACAGCTTATCCATTGATGTCTACTATAAGCCTACTGACTCTCACAGCTATCTGGATTATTCCTCTTCTCACCCTGTCTCTTGCAAAAATGCCATCCCCTTCTCGCAATTCCTCCATCTCCGCCGCGTCTGCTCTCAGGATGAGGCTTTTCATTCCAGGACGAGGGAGATGTCCTCCTTTTTTAAAGAAAGGGGCTTCCCTTCCTCCACTATCAACTCTGCTCTCAAACGCATCTCCCCCATTTCACGTACATCTGCTCTCACTCCATCCTCCCACCACCCCACTAGGAATAGGGTTCCCCTGGTCCTCACCTACCACCCCACCAGCCTCCGGGTCCAACATATTATTCTCCGTAACTTCCGCCACCTCCAATGGGATCCCACCACTAAGCACATCTTTCCCTCCCCCCCCCCGCTTTCTGCAGGGATCGCTCCCTACGCGACTCCCTTGTCCATGCGTCCCCCTCATCCCTCCGCACTGATCTCCCTCCTGACACTTATCCTTGTAAGTGGAACAAGTGCTACGCGTGCCCTTACACTTCCTCCCTTACCATCATTCAGGGCCCCAAACAGTCCTTCCAGGTGAGGCGACACTTCACCTGTGAGTCGGCTGGGGTGATATACTGTGTCCGGTGCTCCCGATGTGGCCTTCTATATATTGGCGAGACCTGACGCAGACTGGGAGACCGCTTTGCTGAACACCTACGCTCTGTCTGCCAGAGAAAGCAGGATCTCCCAGTGGCCACACATTTTAATTCCACATCCCATTCCCATTCTGACATGTCTATCCACAGCCTCCTCTACTGTACAGATGAAGCCACACTCAGGTTGGAGGAACAACACCTTATATTCTGTCTGGGTAGCCTCCAACCTGATGGCATGAACATCGACTTCTCTAACTTCCGCTAATGCCCCACCTCCCCCTCGTACCCCATCTGTTATTTATTTTTATACACACATTCTTTCTCTCACTCTCCTTTTTCTCCCTCTGTCCCTCTGAGTATACCCGTTGCCCATCCTCTGGGTTCCCCCCCACCCCGTCTTTCTCCCCGGACCTCCTGTCCCATGATCCTCCCGTATCCCCTTTGCCAATCACCTGTCCAGCTCTTAGCTTCATCCCTCCCCCTCCTGTCTTCTCCTATCATTTTGGATCTCCCCCTCCCCCTCCCACTTTCAAATCTCTTACTAACTCTTCCTTCAGTTAGTCCTGACGAAGGGTCTCGGCCTGAAATGTCAACTGTACCTCTTCCTAGAGATGCTCCCTGGCCTGCTGTGTTCACCAGCAACTTTGATGTGTGTTGCTTCTTCCCACTAGTTTTTGCTTTGTTTTATGGCCTCTCTTTGCCATACTCGTTTTGCCATTTGAGTATGTCTTTATTTTTGGAATTACATCTATCCTGCATCATCCTGAAACGTCGACTACACCTCTTCCTTCAGATGCTGCTTGGCCTGCTGCGTTCACCAGCAACTTTGATGTGTGTTGCTTGAATTTCCAGCATCTGCAGAATTCCTGTTGTTGTCCTGCATCATCCTCATTTTTCCCAGAAATTCAAGGCATTGCTACTCTGCTATCATCCCTGTCAGCATCTCCTGTCAACTTACTTCACTAACTCCTCGCTGCTAGCACTGTAATTTCCTTTCCTCCACTGAAATACTTTATATCAGCCTTTACTTTCTCCCTAACAAGTTTCAAGTTGAACTCAATCATATTGTGATCACTGACTCCTAACAGTTCCTTTACCTTAAATTCCCTATCGCCTCCAGTTCATTGCATAACACCAATCCAGTATAGCTGACCCCTTGAAGGCTCAACAACAAACCGCTCAAAAAAGCCATCTCCTAGGCATTCAACAAATGTTTTATTCACAAATAAAATATCAAAGCTTGCACTGAGGGAAAATGGAAGTAGTAATCAAGAGGAGTTCTAGCCATATAGCAATTGGAAATATACTTGAAGATAATGGTTTGAAAATTAAAGCATTCACTTTTCATTAACAATTAATTCATATCCATCTGCTTTTCATATTAGTTTCAGAATAAATTTATAATATACTGCTCTGTGCCAAAAATTTGAAGATATCTCTCCCTTTAACTAAAGACAGCTCAAGAAAATTGGATCACTTTTCAACTGTCCATTTATGCTATTTAATGGGAGATTTGCAATTCAGAAATTTCTCAGAATATTTCAGAGGCTGAGTCTCTGATCTATAGTAGTTAAGATAGCCAGGAGACACTGGAAAAAGAATTAGAAGTTTTCCCTTTTGTTTTTAACCTCAAATAACCTTCACTTGATTTGCAGTCCTCTGTGCAGAATTGAATGGTTCTTGGTCCTCTGCACGTCTATATGTTCTCACTTGTATAGACTGCAATAATGAAGTTTTATTAAACAAAAATATATTTTTGAAATTTAAACACAAAATACTCTGCAGATGCTGGGATCAAAGCAACACTCATAACATGCTGGAGGAAGTCAGCAGGTCAGGCAGCGTCTGTGGAAACGATCAGTTAACATTTTGGTTCGGAACCCTTTGTCAGCGATGAAGAGGGAAGGGGCAGAGGCCCTATAAGGAAGGTTGGGGGAGGATGGGAAGGAGAAGGCTGGTAGGTTCCGGGTGAAAAACCAGTAAGGGGAAAGACAAAGGGGTGGGGAAAGGAGGGGGAGGGAAGTACCGGAAGTTGGAGAATTGTATGTTCATACCAAGGGGCTGGAGACTACCGAGACGGTATATGAGGTGTTCGCCTACCTAGACGGTATATGAGGTGTTGGAACCGCTTCGTCGAGCACCTCCGCTCTGCCCGCCACAACAGACAGGATCTCCTGGTTGCCACACACTTCAAATCTGCTTCCCATTCCCATTCGAATACGTCCATACATGGCCTCCTCTACTGCCATGATGAGGCTAAACTCAGGTTGGAGGAGCAACACCTCATATATCGTCTAGGTAGTCTCCAGCCCCTTGGTATAAAAATAGAATTCTCCAACTTCCGGTAAATCCCTCCCCCTCCCGTCCCCTATCCCCATTTCACTCTGCCCCCTCCCCCAACTTAACTATCACCTCCCTCATGGTTCCACCTCCTTCTACTACCCAAGCAACACACATCAAAGTTGCTGGTGAACGCAGCAGGCCAGGCAGCATCTGTAGGAAGAGGTGCAGTCGACGTTTCAGGCCAAGACCCTTCGTCAGGACTAACTGAAGGAAGAGTGAGTAAGGGATTTGAAAGTTGGAGGGGGAGGGGGAGATCCAAAATGATAGGAGAAGATGGGAGGGGGAGGGATAGAGCCAAGAGCTGGACAGGTGATAGGCAAAAGGGGATACGAGAGGATCATGGGACAGGAGGTCTGGGAAGAAAGACAAGGGGGGGGGGGACCCAGAGGATGGGCAAGAGGTATATTCAGAGGGACAGAGGGAGAAAAAGGAGAGTGAGAGAAACAATGTGTGCATAAAAATAAGTAACAGATGGGGTACGAGGGGGAGGTGGGGCCTTAGCGGAAGTTAGAGAAGTCGATGTTCATGCCATCAGGTTGGAGGCTACCCAGACGGAATATAAGGTGTTGTTCCTCCAACCCGAGTGTGGCTTCATCTTTACAGTAGAGGAGGCCGTGGATAGACATGTCAGAATGGGAATGGGATGTGGAATTAAAATGTGTGGCCACTGGGAGATCCTGCTTTCTCTGGCGGACAGAGCGTAGATGTTCAGCAAAGCGGTCTCCCAGTCTGCGTTGGGTCTCGCCAATATATAAAAGGCCACATCGGGATCACCGGACGCAGTATATCACCGCAGTCAACTCACAGGTGAAGTGTTGCCTCACCTGGATGGACTGTTTGGGGCCCTGAATGGTGGTAAGGGAGGAAGTGTAAGGGCATGTGTAGCACTTGTTCCGCTTACACGGATAAGTGCCAGGAGGGAGATCAGTGGGGAGGGATGGGGGGGACGAATGGACAAGGGAGTTGTGTAGGGAGCGATCCCTGCGGAATACAGAGAGAGGGGGGGAGGGATAGATGTGCTTAGTGGTGGGATCCCGTTGGAGGTGGCGGAAGTTACAGAGAATAATATGTTCTACTACCCATTGTGTTTTCCCCTATTCCTTCTTCACCTTTCCTGCCTATCCCCTCCCCCACTCCTTTATCTTTCCCCTTACTGGTTTTTCACCTGGAACCTACCAGCCTTCTCCTTCCCACCCTCCCCCCACCTTCTTTATAGGGCCTCTGCCCCTTCCCTCTTCAGTCCTGATGAAGGGTTCCAGCCTGAAACGTTGACTGATCGTTTCCACGGATGCTGCCTGACCTGCTGAGTTCCTCCAGCGTGTTGTGAGTATTTTTGAAATTACTTTCTGAAACTGGCTTAGCTTGGGGCGTGGTGGGGGGCGGGGGTTCATTCATCATATCATTTGTACCACTCAGTGAAGAACTCTGAGACTAAGAGATATAAAACTAAGGGTACAAAATATTAAGTACTTAAAGATTTTGTAAAGAAACTAGTTGCTAACATTGTATATTTCCCATGCCCATTGCAGATCAATTTTCTCTTCAAAGCTGGGTAATATTTCTTTTGCCTGATACATACAATAACATTGTAAAATCATTCTCTACTTACCAGTTTATGATTCTCTAAGCCACATGACACAAAGGAAATCTTCCCTTTGTAAACATAAATCAACAGGCAAACCACATGGGAATCTAAAGATTAAAGGAGATTGTTTACCAATTCTCATTTTTCTCTCCTAAAGGTACTTGGAGTTTTATTTGTGTCACTAGTACCAAATACTGCATCTCACTCAGTTAATCGTTTTCACAAAAGCCAAATAATAAATGTATATGTTAGTGGACTATTTGACTTTGAAAGGCGTAATTTAATGTAATGGCCTCAATTCCTCCACTGTTGTCAATGAATGGGTAGCTGTCTTTTTAATAAAAAGCAAAATTAAACTATTAAGATGCTTCAATTTAACTTGGAACTAAAGAGTAATGAAATTGTCTTTTTTCTTGATGATGAAAGCAGATAGCTTCAAATTATAGATGGAAAGTTATAAAGAGAAAGGACATTTCATAAAATGTGTTCCATCAGGTAAAGGTCACACTTCTGATATGCATGTCCCCTGTGCTTCTCCACTGAAGCTGTGAAGCAATGTTTAATTGATGTCAGGTATTCTGTTAAGAGTTCTCCTGAAATACTAATTCAAAAATTTTCTGTGCTTTAATAGGCTAGATATGATCTCACATCAACATCTCCTGTAATTATGTACCATCAGCCATGAATCTTCACTGAAACTCGCTTTTAAGGATAATGTGACCAATTTGTAAATTTGGCTTGTATATTTTAGGCTGATTTTATAGGGGACCCATATAGAACATCTTTTAAAGGTAACATGGTCTTTGCTAACTTCTGTTGCCAATACAATTAAAGACTGAGCTCTATAAACTTTAGTAAAGATTGTATGAAGTAACAAGAACAAAATGACTAAATTATTGATTGAAACAGCAAAATCTATGCATCTGACTTTGTTTATTTACAACTACAACTAAAAAAGAGAATGGTATTCTTCTTTGTTCAGAAAATATCCAGATAATGTACTTTGACGGTTCCTTTTTCGTAAGTTTCCCTCCAGATTTTGTTGATTCCTTTCCACTATTTTATTCATGTGCATATATATTATGTGTAGATTCAGAGAACTGAAGGGCTTGAGTTATAAGGATAGATTGGGACTGTTTCCCTGGAACAAAGATGGCTGGGAGATGACGTGATAGAGGTACATAAAATTAAGAGAGGATAGATAGTCAGGGTCTGTTTCCCATGGTCAGGTTATCCGGTTTAACTTACACCTGCAGACTCTTGTGTCTGCAATTATCACCTTCCACCATACACTCCTCCTACTTGCCTCCAACTGCCTCTTTTTTGCTCTCTGTTTCTACCCATCATCCACTGCTCCCAACTTCAACCCTCCCTTTCCTTCATCTGGGGCATCTGCTCATCATTCCCTCCTCACTTATTGCTTGATAGACATTGCCTTAACCCTCCCTCTCAAGCTAATATAGGCTCAAGCAACACACGTCAAAGTTGCTGGTGGCCAGGCAGCATCTCTAGGAAGAGGTACAGTCGATGTTTCGGGTTGAGACCCTTCGTCAGGGCCAACTGAAAGAAGAGCTAGTAAGAGATTGAAAGTGGGAGGGGGAGGGGGAGATCCAAAATGGTAGGAGAAGACAGGAGAGGGAGGGATACCTAGAGATGCTGCCTGGCCTGCTGCGTTCACCAGCAACTTTGATGTGTGTTGCTTGAATTTCCAGCATCTGCAGATTTCCCCGTGTTTGCATTTTTAATATAGGCTCACCTCCCTCTACACCTGATACAGAGTCTTGACACGAGGCATTCGGAATGCCTCCACAGATGCTGCCTGAGTTACTGAGTTAATCCAGCAGTTTGTTTCTTACAGTAGCATGATGCCATGGGCTGGAAGATGAAAATCCCTTCATGTGAAGTTATGCTGATGAAGCTGGAGTCGCTAAAACAAATGAATTGCTTCAGGACTGGGAACTGAGGATGAATTTGTCCTTTTTAAGAAAGAGGAGCTGAAGGCTGCTGTAGCATCTTCAGAGTGGCTCTTGGTAAGATTAACCATTCTGGATAGAAATGGAATCTCAGATCTTCTATGGTTTGTTGGGCCGAGCCACTCCCTGAAGTGATGGGAAAAGGCAGGAGGTTTAGAGAAGTAAATTTCGATGTTAAGAAAAATATTTTTTGCCTTGTACTCTCAGCTGGAAACCATGCTCAAAAATAATTTGGCTGATTAAACTTGATAGCATATGATTTATCTTTATTATTGCACCCCCTTTTACTATGATGAAGTGTTTTAAGAAGATGGTCATGGTCAGAATCAAATCCTGCCTAAGCAAGGACTAGGACCCATCACAATTTACCTATCACTACAAATGGTCTTTAGTGGACAATTTCACTGGCTCTCCACTCAGTCGTGATATCTCCTCCTCACTGATAATCCCATGACTTGCTCCAGCTCAGAGTCCTACCCCCTTGCCAATCTAGTTTACATCCTTGCATGGAGTACTAACAAACTTCCCTGCAAGGATATTAGACCATAAGACCATAACACATAGGAGCAGAATTAGGCCATTCATCCCATCAAGCCTGCTCCACCATTCCATCATGGCTGAGTTATTATCCCTCTCAATCCCATTCTCCTGCCATCCTCATATAACCTTTGACACCCTGATTAATCTAGAAACTATCAATCTCTGCCTTAAATATACCCAATGATTTGGTCTGCACGACTGTCTGGAAATAAATTCCACAGACTCACCACCCTCTTGCTAAAGAAATTTTTCCTCATCTTTGTTCTAAATGGATGACCATCCATTCTGAGGGTTGTACCCTTTGGCCCTAGATTCCCCCTCTACAGGAAACATCCTCCCCACATTCATGCTATCAAGGCCTTTTAACATTCAATAGGCCTCAATGAGATTCCACCTCTTTCTTCTAAATTCCAGGCCCAGAGCCATCAAACACTCGTCATATGATAAACATTACATTCCTTGAATCATGGTGTGAACCTCCTTTGAACTTTCTCCAATGTCAGCACATCCTTTCTTAGATAAGGCACCTAAAACTGCTCACAATATTCCATCTGAGGCATCACCAGTGTCTTATATAGCAGCGGTCCCCAACCACCGGGCCGCAAAGCATGTGCTACCGGGCCGCGAGGAAACGATGTGGTTTGGCGATATGAGTCAGCTGCACCTTTCCTCATTCGCTGTCACGCCCACTGTTGACCTTGAACGTACACGAGGTCATTTTGCATGCATCATCCATGTCAGCGCGGGAAGATCAACTCCTCGAGCTTGCAAATGACGGTGGGCTGAAAAGTATGTTTAATATAACATCTCTGCCAGCATTCTGGATCAAAGTCAAGGCTGAATATCCTGAGATAGCCATGAAAGCACTGAAAACATTGCTTCCATTTCCAACATATCTCTGCAACAAAAACTAAATTGCAGAATAGACAGGACATAAGGAACCCCCTTTGAGTATCGCTGTCTCCCATCACCCCTCGACGGGACTGTCTTGTTGCAGGGAAACAAGCCCAGGGCTCCCACTGATTCAGTGATATTGGTGTGTTGCAATGATTTTATATGCTCATACGGGGAAAATATGCACTGTGTGTTTAATATCCAAACGTTACTTAAATGTTATGATGCTATTCACTTATAAGTGACTTATATAACCATATAATAATTACAGCACGGAAACAGGTGATCTCGGCCCTTCTAGTCCGTGCTGAACGCTACTCTCACCTAGTCCCACCGACCTGCACTCAGCCCATAACCCTCCATTCCTTTCCTGTCCATATACCTATCCAATTTTTCTTTAAATGATAATATCAAACCTGCCTCTACCACTTCTGCTGGAAGTTCATTCAACACTCACTTCAAGCTCCCCTGTCCTCCCCTGATAATTGACTTATCACTATATTCATGTGAGGAAAATATGCGCTGTGTATTTTTGTAATTTTAATTTCGTTAGATAAACCCTTTTACAAATGAAATTGAGTGTATTAGCCACTTATCACCTATATTCCGGTCGTGATTAACAACCCCACACCCCCCGAACAGAATCGCCAAAAACGATTTGCAGAAAGAAAAAATCGGCAAGTACACGCATGCGCAAAGTCACACATGCACACACAGGTGCCCGCACAAGGCTTCATGGTCATTGTAGTCTTTCTCGGGATAAACACAACGTACTAGACTGCTACTCTTGTCCGTTGGCAACCCTAACCACGCTCCCCCCCCCCACCCGGTCGGCCAGTCCGCAAGAATATTGTCAATATTAAACCGGTCCACAGTGCAAAAAAGGCTGAGGACCCCTGTCATATAGTCTCAGCATTACATCCTCTCCAAATAAATAACATTGCATTTGGATCCCTTACCACTGACTCAACCTGCAAGTTAACCTTTAAGGGATCATGCACAAGGACTCCGAAGTAACTCTGCACACTGATTTTTGAATCAACACACCAACCATAAAACGCCCCATTAATTCTCAATGCCTCCTGCCAATCGGCCAATCCTCTATCCATGCTAGTATCTTTCCTCTAATGTAAGAGGCTCTTATCTTGCTAAGCAGCCTTAGGTGTGGCACCTTGTCAAAGGCCTTCTGAAAATTAAAGCACACAACATCCATTGATCCTCCTTTATCTATCCTGTTTGTTATTTCCTTGAAGAATTCCAACAGATTTGTCAGGCAAAATTTTCCCTGAAAAAAATCATGCTGAGTTTGGCCTATTTTATCATGTGCCTCCAAGTACTCTGAAATTTCATCCTTAACAAATCAATTCCAACATCTTCCCAAACACTGAGGTAAGGCTAAATGGCCCAAAATTTTCTTTCTTCTGCTTCCCTCCTTTCTTAAAGAGTGGAGTGACATTTGCTATTCTTGAAAGATCATTATTAATGCCTCCATAATCCCTACAGCTACCTTTTTCAATACCCTGGGGTGTAGTTCATCTGGTCTATATGACTTATCTATCTTCAGACCTTTCAGCTTTCTAAGCACCTTCTCCCTAATAATAGCAATTGCACTTACTTCTGCCCCCTGACACTCTTGAATTCCTGGCATGTTGCTAGTGTCCTTCACAATGAAGAATGATGCAGAATAGTTATTCACTTCATCTGATATTTCCTTGTCACCAATTACTACCTCTCCAGTGCCATTTTCCAGTGGTCAGTTATCTACTTATACCTCTCTTTTACTTTTTAATATATCTGAAAAAAGTATTTGGTATCCTTTTTAAAATTATTTGCTTGCTTGCCTTCGTATTTCATCTTTTTGTTCCTTATACCTTTTTTTGGTTGCTTTCAGTTATTTTTTTAAAGGTTCCCAATCCTCTGACTTCCCACTAATTTTTGCTCTATTATATACCCTCTCTTTGGCTTTAAAAAAAACCAAAATCACAGAATCATGGTTTTGTCATCCTGTCTTTAGAATACTTCTTCTTTGGGATTTATCTATCTTGTGCCTTCCAAATTGCACCCAGAGACTCCAGGTATTGCTGCTCTGCCATCATCCCTGCTTGTGTCTCCTTCCAATCAGCTTTGGCAAGCTCTTCTTTTATGCCTCTGTAATTCCCTTTACTCCACAGTAATACTGATACATCTGACCTTAGCTTCTCCCCCTCAAAATTGCAGGGTGAATTCTATCATATTATGATCACTGTCCCCTAATTGTTCCTTTAACTTTAACTTCCAAATCAAATATGACTCATTATACTACATCCAATCCAGAATAGCTGATCCCCTAGAGCTGCTTTAAATATCCATCTTGGAGGCATTCTACAAATAGTCTCTCTTGGGATCCAAAATTAGCACCATCCTAATTTTCCCAATCTAACTGCATATTGAAATCCTCCATGACTATTGTAAAATTGCCCTTATTATATGCATTTTCTACCTCCTGTTATAATGTGTATCCTACATCCTGGCTACTGTTTAGAGTCCTGAGAGTAACTCCCACCAGGGTCTTTTTACTTTTGCTGTTCCTGAACACTATCCACAAGGATTCTTCAGCTCCTATGTCACCTGTTTCTAATGATTTGTTTTTATTTTTTACCAACAGAACCAACCCACCCCTTTGCCTACCTGTCTGTTCTTTTGAAAGAATGTGTATCCTTGGATGTTAAACTCCCCAATATAATCTTCTATCAGCCACGACTCAGTGATGCCCACAAAATCAGACCTGCCAACCTCTATCAGCGTCACTTGATCATCTACTTTATTTTGTATACTGCGTGCATTCAAATATAACACCGTCAGTCCTATATTAGTTACCCTTTTCAATTTTGTCTCCCTATTACTCTGCACTTGTTGCCAATTTTCTTTCCCTCTCCTGACAGTCATCCACGTAGCTGCCTCCTGCAACTTAGGGGTGACTAGCTCCCTGTAGTGCCTATTTCCTACCAACTCATTTTCCTTTATGAGCTGAAGGTCATCCAGCTGCAGCCCCAGTCCCTTACCACGGACTCTAAGGAAATCAATGCACTTTGTGCCTATGTAGTTATCAGGGAGACTGGATGTCTCCCAGATTTCACATATCTTAAACAAGGGTCACACTACTACCTCCAGATCCATTCTCAGTACTTACTTAGAACCTTCACCTGTGCTTGCCCAAGCTTGTTGAGCCATAGTGGATCACTCTAACAGTGGTTCACTCCCACAACAACCGCTCCACTTACACTTCCTCTCTATTTATTGGCCACACATTGATTTTAGCCTGCTGAAAACTCCTGGGCTCATTTTAAACTTAGCGCTGTGTCACCAGTGAACAACTTCTCATGCTGATTTCAGCCCCATGAAATTACTGATAGTGATCCTTCTCTGTCCCTCTTGTGCAGGTTCCCTCTACCTCAGAGAGATCCCAATGATCCAAACATCCAATTCCTTGCCCCTGCACCAGCTTCTCAGCCATGAATTCATCTGATCCATCTTATTATTTCTGACCTTGTTTGCACATGGCAGTGGCTGGAACCCAGATATCATTACCCTCAAGCTTTTGCTTCTTAGCATCATAACTTCCACGACATATTCATTGTGCGGTACCACATGCTTTGTTCTGCCTATCTAGTTTGTACCAACATATACAAAGACCTCTGCCTGTGCACCTTCCACCTTAAGGATATACTGCATCCACTTAGAAACCTGTTCCAGTCAGATCAAGGAAAGATTTAAAAGAGACCTGAGAGGCAATTCTCCCACACCACCAGGTACAGGATGAGCTACTTCCCTTCCACCATTTGGTTCTTGAATAAACCGGTACTAATCACTACAGTTTAATAGCACTATAGCCACTTTGATCATTGTGTACTAAAAGGAACACACACAAAATGCTGGAGGAACTCAGCAGGCCAGGCAGCATGTATGGAAAAGAGTACAGTCGCCATTCCAAGCTGAGACACTTCAGCAGGGCTGGAGAAAAAGAAGGGAGGGGAGGAAGAAATATAAGGTGATAGGTGAAACTGGGAGGGGAGGGGTGAAGTAAAGAGCTGGGAAGTTGATTTGTGGAAGAGACACAGGGCTGGAGAAGGGGGAATCTGTTAGGAGAGGACAGAAGGCCATGGAAGAAAGAAAATGGGGGAGGAGCACCAGAGGGAAGTGATGGGCAGGCAAGGAGATAAGGTGAGAGAGGGAAAAGGAGATGGGGAATAGAGAAGGAGGGTATTAACAGGGGTTTAAAAAAATCATCCTCCAACCTGAGGCTGAAGGATGGTTGTAGTTGGGAGTTGAATGTTCAATGTTACACATTGTCTCGGAGGGATAGGAAGGGTGGCAGAGGGGTGATGTGGCTCTACTGGTAAAGAATGACATCAAATCAGTAGAAAGATGAGACATAGGATCGGAAGATGTTGAATCCTTGTGGGCTAAGTTAAGAAACTGCAAGGGTAAAAGAACATTGATGGCAATTATATACAGGCCTCTCAACAGTGGCTGGGAGGTGGACCACAGATTACAACAGTGAATAGAAAAGGCGTGCCAGAAGGGCAATGTTATGGTAGTCATGGGAGATTTTAACATGCAAGTTGATTGAGAAAATTAGGTTGGTAATGGATCTCAAGAGAGTGAGTTTGTTGAATGCCTAAGAGATGTATTTTTTTAGAGCAGTTTGTTGTTGAGCCTACTAGGGAATCAGCTATACTGGATTGGGTGTTATGTAATGAACCAGAGGTGATTTGGGAGCTTAAAGTAAAAGGACCCTTAGGAACCAGTGATCACAATATGATTGAGTTCAATTTGAAATTTGATAGTGAGAAAATAAAGTCTGATGTAGCAGTACTTCAGTGGAGTAAGGGAAATTACAGTGGTATGAGAGAGGAGTTGGCCAAAGTAAATTGCAAGGGGCTGTTGGCAGGGATGTCAACAGAGCAGCAATGGTGCATGTTTCTGGGGAAAATGAGGAAGGTGCAGGACATATGTACTCCAAAAATAAAGTCAAAATAGTACAACCATGGCTGACAAAGGAAGTCAAAGCTATTGTAAAAGCAAAAGACAGGGCATACAGCAAAACAAAAATTAATGGGAAGATAGAGGATTGGGAGGTTTTAAAAAACCTGCAGGGAGTAACTAAAAAAATTATTAGAAGAGAAAAGATGAAATATGAAAGCAAGCTGGAAAATAATATCAAAGTGAACAGTAAAAGTTTTTTTCAAGTATATTAAAAATAAAAGAGAAAGGAGAGTGGATATAGGACTGCTAGAAAATGTAGCGTGAGAAATAATAATAGGGGACAAGTAGATGGCTGATGAAATAAATAAGTATTTTACATCAGCCTTCACTATAAAAGACACTAACAGTATGCCTGATGTTGTAGTGTGGGAAGGAAGAGAAGCGGGTGCAGATATTATTACAAGGTGCTCAAAAAGCTGAAAGTTACATAAGTCACCCGGACCAGATGAACTACACCCTAGGGTTGTTCAGAAAGAGGTAGCGTCGGAGATTGCCGTGCATTAGAAATGAATTTTCAAAAATCATTGGACTCTGGCATGGTGCCAGAGGACTGGAAAATTGTAAATGTCACTTGACTCTTTAAGAAAGAAGGAGGGCAGCAGAAAGGAAATTATACACCAGTTAGCCTGACCTCAGTGGTTGGGAAGATGTTAGAGTCTTGTTAAGGATGAGCTGATAGAGTACTTGGTGACACAGGACTAGATAGTACAAAGTCAACATGGTTTCCATCAGGGAAAATACTGCCTGATGAACCTGTTGGAATGCTTTGAGGAGATTACAAGTAGGGTAGATAAAGGGGATACAGTGGACTTCCAGAAGGCCTTTGACAAGGTGCCGCACATGAGGCTGCTTACCAAGTTAAGAGCCCATGGTATTACAGGAAAGTTACTAACATGGTTAGAGCATTGGCTGATTGGTAGGAGGCAGCGAGTGGAAATAAAAGGATCCTTTTCTGGTTGACTGCCAGTGACTAATGGTGTTCCGCAGGGGTCGGTGTTGGGACCACTTCTTTTTATGCTGTATATAAATGTGTTAGATGATGGAATAGATGGCTTTGTTGCCAAGTTTGCAGAAGACACGAAGGTTGGTGGAGGGGCAGGTAGTGTTGAGGAAACAGGTAGGATGCAGAAGGACTTTGACAGATTAGGAGAATAGGCAAAAAAATGGCAAATGAAATACAATGTTGGTCATGCACTTTGGTAGTAGAAATAAATGTGTGGACTATTTTCGGGGAGAAAATCCAAAAATCTGAAATGCAAAGGGACTTGGGAGCCCTTGTGCAGAACACCCTAATGGTTAATCTGCAGTTTGAGTCTGTGATGAGGAAAGCAAATGCCATGTTAGCGTTCATTTCAAGAGGTCTAGAATACAAGAGCAGGGATGTGATGCTGAGGTTTTATAAGGCACTGGTGAGGTCTCACCTTGAGTATTGTGAACAGTTTTGGGCCTCTCATCTTAGAAAAGGTGTGCTGGCTTTGAAGAGGGTTCTGAGGATGCTCACAAGGATGGTTCCAGGAATGAAAGGGTTATCATACGAGGAACGTTTGATGGCTCTGGGTCTGTACTCGCTGGAATTCAGAAGGATGAGGGGAGGAATGTCATTGAAACCTTTTGAATGTTGAAAGGCCTAGACTGGGTTGTTTCCCATGGTGAGAGAGTCTAGGACAAGAGGGCACAGCCTCAGATTAGAGGGTGCCCTTTCAAAACAGAGGTGTGGAGAAATTTCTTTAGCCAAAGGGTGGTGAATTTGTGGAATTTGTTGCCACATGCAGCTCTGAACACAGGTCATTGGGTGTATTTAAGACAGAGATTGCTAGATTCTTGATTGGACATGGCATCAAAGGTTCTGGGGAGAAGGCCAGGAACTGGGATTGAGGAGATGTAATTAAAAGGATCAGCCATGATTGAACGGTAGAGCAAACTCAATGGGCCAGATTGCCTAATTCTGCTCCTATGTCTTATGGTCTTATGGACTGTTTGGGGCCCCAAATGGTAGTGAGGGAGGAGGTGTAGGGGCAGATGTAGCACTTGTTCCAATTGCAAGGATAAGTGCCAGGAAGTAGATCAGTGGGGTGGGACAAATGGACAAGGAAGTTGAGTAAGGAGTGATCCCTGCGGAAAGCAGCAAGTGGGGGGTTGGGGAGTGTGTGGAAGATCCATCGCATACTAACACAAAATAAAATTAGCACAAGCCCATGAGTGGAAAGGCGTAAAAATAGACTGGTTAACATAAAGTATGAGGTATATGTTTATATAAGACAGTATAATGCTACTGCTACAATTATAATAAAATTAACACTAGTATAAATATGTGAAACAGTAGCAATAAAATATGAAATGTGACCACTGCAGGGTGAGAGCTGGGGTCTGGGATGGAGAGGGGTGGGGGGGTGAGGGGCGGGGCCTTCAGACGGGGTGTACATATGTGACTGTAAGTAGGTTTTTCATTGCACCTGTGCATATGGCAATGAACTCAACCTCAAACTCCGGTCCCCCCTCTGTTCTTGTTGCTTATACTACTGCTATTGATTCAATTCTTTTTTCACTCCGCTAAGTCTGCTTCTCTCAGAGACAACTCGCTGTCTATAACCTTGACTCTGAGCATGTGTGCTCTATTTTGAACATATGGAATGAGATGCCAGTCAGTGTAAGTCATGGAGGCAGGTACAACAGTGTCATTTAAGAAGCACTTGGATAGACACATAAAGGGATTTGGACTGAAGGCAGACTGGCTGAGTGGGGGCTATGGTCAGCATGAACTGGCTGGGTAGGTGCCATGGTCAGCATGAACTGGCTGGGCTCCTGGACCTGACGGAATGCACCCTCGGGTGTTGAAGGAAGTAGCTCGAGATATTGTGGATCAATAGATTCTGGCTTTGTACTGGATGACTGGAAAATTGCAAATATTACTCCGCTATTTAAGAAGGGTGGGAGGCAGCAGAAAGGAAACTATAGATTTATGGGAAATTGTTGGAATCGATTGTTAGGGTTGGAATTACGGAGTACCTGGAGGCACATGACAAGATAGGCCAAAGCCAGCATGGTTTCTTGAAAGGAAAATCCTGCCTGCCAAACCTACTGCAATTCTTTGAGGAAATTACAAGCAGGGTAAACAAAGGAGATGCAGTAGACCTGGTGTACTTGGATTTTCAGAAGGCCTTTGACAAGGTGCCACACATGAGGCTACTTAGCCAGATAAGAGCCCATGGAATTACAGGGAAGTTACTAGCATGGATGGAGCATTGATTGGCAGAACACAGAGAGTGGGAATAAAGGGATCCTATTCTGACTGGCTGCTGGTTACCAGTGGAGTTCCACAGGGGTCAGTGTTGGGATGACTGCTTTTTACGATGTATGTCAGTGATTTGGACGATGGGATTAATGGGTTTGTGGCTAAATTTGCCAATGATACAAAAATATTTGGAGGAATGGGTAGTGTTGAGTAAACAGAGAGCCTGCAGGGAAACTTAGATAGTTTAGGGGAATCGGCAAAGAAGTGGCACAAGGAAATACAATTTTGGAAAGTGTATGGTTATGCACTTTGGTGGAAGAACTAAATGGGCAGACTATTATTTAGATGGGGAGAGAATTCAAAATGCAGAGATGCAAAGGGACTTGGGAGTCCTTGTGCAAGATACCCTAAAGGTTAACCTCCAGGTTGAGTCAGTTGTGAAGAAGGCGAATGCAATGTTGGTATTCATTTCTAGAGGTATAAAATATAAGAGCAGGGATGTGATGTTGAGGCTCTATAAGGCACTCGTGAGACCATACTTGGAGTATTGTGTGTAGTTTTGGGCTCCTTATTTTAGAAAGGATATACTGACTTTGGAGATGGTTCAGAGAAGATTCACGAGAATGATTCCAGGAATGAAAGGGTTACCATATGAGGAATGTCTAGTAGCTGTATTCCCTGGAGTTCAGGAGAATGAGGAGGGGATCTCATAGAAACATTCCGAATGTTAAAAGGCCTGAACAAATTAGATATGGCAAAGTTATTTCCTATGGTAGGGGATTCTAGGAGAAAAGAGCATGACTTGAGGATTGAAGGACATCCTTTTAGAATAGAGGTGTGGAGAAATTACTGTAGTCAGAGGGTGGTAAATCTGTGAAATTTGTTGCCATGAGCGGCTGTGAAGGCCAAGTCATTGGGTGTATTTACGGCAGAGATAGATAGGTTCTTGATTAGCCAGGGCAAGGGTATGGGGTGAAAGCAGAGGAGTGGGGATGACTGGAAGAATTGGATCAGCCCATGATTGAATGGCCGAGCAAACTCGATGGGCCAGATGGCCTACTTCTGCTCCTATATCATATAGTCTTATATGTACTGAATTGTTCTTTGACTCTATGAGCAAAGCTGTCACCACTTTCTTATCAGGAATGCAAAGGTATATAACTTTTAATACTTTTAAAGAAAGCTTCTGGGCCAAAGACAACAGCAGAGACTTGGAATATGCCACTCCAACTTTTCCTTTGTTTGTTGGCCAGTTGATCTCCCAAGGTGGCATTTTTCCTCAAAGTGTAGGGATTAGCATTAATTCCAAATAGATTTAGGGGACTGCAAATACTTATGTTTGATGTGTAGATTTTTCAGGACCCCAGGCTGTATCTGCACCCTGCACCAAATGTTCTCCAATCAGAATATTGGAAAGCTGCAAGTGGAGAAAAGGGGGTCCAGGTAGTTGAGTGTTACCAGCTGTCTAGAACAGGAAGGTTACCAAAAAGAAAATAACTTTTGAGAGGAGGAATTAGAAGAAACTTACAGGAGGGAAGAAAATAAAATTTGAAGCTAAGGTGACAATGAATTTCTTGCATTATGCCCCATGGAGAGTGGTTCCCCCTCTTGTCAGAGATTGTCCTTGTCCATGCAAAAAGCTGTCAACCCATGTTCTCCCAATAGGAAAGCTTTGGCAGATTTCCCATTTATGCACATATTAAAAAAACAATTAACATCTCACAAGAATGTAATGGTAAGGTTACAAAATGTATACTTGAGTGAAAAATTAACTTCTTAGATATTAAAGAAATTAAAAGCACTTTGATTTTAAAGACAAGAATCTCATTAAGAAGTACAGTGGTGTGAACAGTTCAAGAAACCTATCTCTGATTTTCTAAATATGTTGAAATTATTTTGATATATCCACTGTTTTGTAATACTACTTTACCTCCTCTCGTATTGTTCACATTAATCCAAAGGCTATTCTGTCCAATACAGACTGGAAAAGTATTTGATATATTACAAAACAAATGGCTCTTTTTAAAGTGTGAGTATGTCTAAAATGTTCTGGCAGTAGAAATAGAATGAGCAGTACAGACCATAAAGAGATTTCAATCGAAAATATACTGTAACTGCTAATTATAACAGGATATTTACTGCACAGTTCAGATCAGCCTGTAGTTGAAACTAAAAAAAGATGAATGCTGAAAATCTGAAATGAAAACAACATTGGCTAGATTCACTAGGCATCATCTGTTGAGACTTTAGGTCAAAGACTGTTTATCAGAGAGTGGTTGTGCCCAGTGCTTTCTAGTTTTATATTTTTTGGGATGGTCGCTTGTTTCTGAATCCCTGCTTTGCAAGATGAACCTTTGCACAGAGACTTACACTCATGAGCAACTGTATCAACTGATACTCAATTCATATTTTAGCACCATTTCTTTTGAATTTATGAGTGGCCCACACATGGTACAGGCAAAACCCAAATCCAGGCTTCACAAGTGATATGAGACCTGTTTCAAAGCAACTTAGAGAGGATTAGCCTGAACTGGTCCAGCATATCAGTCCTCCACACATAGGCACCCTTTGTCGCCACTCTACTTTTCTCCGACTCAGGAACGTCCTTCTATGGCAGTCGGTATGACAGGTTTTTCCACCCTTACTTTCCTCAAGACAGCAAGCTTCTTCTGTAATCTAGATATGCTTATGACCTCACCACTGATTCACTTCAGTTCTATAGACTCTGTCTCCATCCCCTAAAAGATCTTCCATTGTTGAGGGTGTTCAGGTATCTTCAATTCAATTTTTAGCCATTTGCCACAGTTCTGTTCAAGCCAAATACAATTTAAAAAAAAAATTTTAACAGGATGTGGTCAGTTTTAGTTCCAATTCCCTGTGATTTTGAATGTCTTACTAGGCCACATCCACGAGCAGTTAAAAGTCAATTATCTTGCTCTGGATGCAGTCACATGTAAGAAAATAAACACAAGAAATTCTGGCAATAATAAACACAAGAAAGTCTGAAGCTACTAGAAATCCAAAGGTACACCCATTAAGTGTTGGAGGAATTCAGCAAGTCAGGCAGAATCTATGCAGCAGAATGAACCGTCGACATTTTGGACCAAGGCCATTCATCAAGTCTGGAAAGAAAGGGGCAGAAGTCAGAATAAGGAGGTGGGGGAGTAGAAAGAGTATAAGATGACGGGTGAAAGCTGAAATCAAGTGAGAGCAAAGTAGGAATGGTGGAGTAAGAAGCTGGGAGGTGATTGATGGAAGAGGTAAGGGGCAGAAGAAGGAGAGAAAAGTGACCATGGAAGAAAGGGGAGAGGGAGGTGATGGGCAGATGATATGAAAAGAGCTATGAGGGGAACTAAAATAGGGAACAGAAAATAAAGTAGGAGGAGGGAGAAGAAATTAACAGAATTTGGGAATATAAGATCTTTATTAGAGCAATAGATTTTTATATTAGCTTGGAGCTGGGAATAACAGGGAGCATGGGCATTTGGGATATTGTGGATCACAGAGGATGCAGGGTAGGAACCTCAAAAGGGATTTGAGGGGGTGTGGATAGGTACAGGGAATGGAGTGACCAGTAATACTAGGTAAGTAAGTACTTAAAATTAAGATACTTACTGATAAAGTAATTACACAGAATAACAAAGATTTTTGCTTCCTGGATACTGTGGGTATATATTATGGAATTTGGGCTGCTGATCAAGACAATGGCCATGAAATTTCCCTATCATACACCACTGTTTTGTAATCATCTATATTTATTATTTCAATTTATAATTGAAGTCAATTAAAATGTTGTCTACAATGTAAGCTGAAAAGCTTTCTATCTTGTCCAGGCATGCCTGCGAATGCTTAGGAAGGGCAGATTCTGCATGGCAGGCCAAGTTTTAGAAAGGCTACAAAAGCCTCACGCACCATGTGCATAGCATATTGTGCATTATGCGCACAGGATATTGTGTGTACTCATTATAATAAAGTATTTGTGTTTTCAGGAGTATTTATGATAGCAAAATGTCTCACCAATGTTGCAACAACGGCAATACTTTTTGTTATATTAGTGGCGAATATATGCTTAAATCTCAAATACGGAGCCTGACTCCTTTTATCAAGGAAAACTACAAGCTCTATTTTGGGTGTAAAATTAGCGACCAAGACAAAGTCTGGATTGTGCAACATACGCTGTTGATCTTAGAGCCTGGCTGAGGGATACTCGAAAGAATGCTGTTCGCTGTCCTGATGATATGGTGAGAGAAGGATCATGTGACAGACTGTTACTTCTGTCTGACCAATGTGCCTGGTTTCTCTGCTAAAAATAAGAAATCTATTGAATACCCTGATCTCCCTTCAGCCATGAGACCTGTGCTGCATGACGATAGTCCTTCAGTACCAAAGCCACCAGAAACATAGAGTCTAAAGGAGCCATGGTGCAGGAGCCAGGAATGGAAAACAACACTGATACTGATACAGATTTTGAACCCTTTATGTCGAGTGAGCCTCATCTGATAACTTAATCTGAGTTAAATGACGTGGTCTGAGACTTGGGTTTGTCAAAGAGCAAAAGCAGAATTATTGAGTTCAAGACTGCAAGGTTAGAATCTGCGTCACCAGGCATGAATATTTGGATGAAGGATTTCGATATTTGCCAGGATTAAGGAAGGCATCGTTGTTGGTCCACAAATGAAACAGGTCATCAATTGCAGGCAATTTGAAGAACTTCTAGTGTAACCAGAGAAAATTATCTGGAAAGGTTTCAAGGATATTGTTGAAATTTTTTTGGCAACTAGAGAGCATCAAACAATGTGCAGCTGGTTGACAACATGCTTCAAGCATACAAAACCATGAAGTGCAGCATGTTACTAAAGATTCATTTTTTGCATTCCCATTTAGACTTCCTTCCTGCAAACCTTGATGCTGTCAGTGACGAGCATGGTGAAAGGTTTCACCAGGACATTGCGGTCATGGAGAAACAGTACCAGAGCAACTGGAATCCATAAATGCTGGCTGATTATTATCAGATTCTTAAGTGATAGGCCTCAGACACAGAGTACAAACAAATATATTCAACGAAACATTTTTAGCTTAGTTGAACAATTGCAAAGCATCAGTACCATTATGTAATTAAATGCACTATATTCAATAAATGTTAGTTTCTTGTTTCTCCAAATTCTTACAAGTAGTCTAAAATTATATTTATGTTCCAATTCACATGGTATATTATAACCATAAAATAATTTACTTTACTTTACTTTATTATCGCCAAACAATTGATACTAGAGTGTACAATCATCACAGCGATATTTGATTCTGCGCATCGCGCTCCCCGGAGTACAAATCTATAGTAAATATTTAAAATTTAAATTATAAATCATAAGTAGAAAATAGAAAAGGGAAAGTAAGGTTGTGCAAAAAAACCGAGAGGCAGGACCGGATATTTGGAGGGTACTGCCCAGATCCGAGTCAGGATCTGATCAGCAGTCCTATCACAGTTGGAGAGAAGCTGTTCCCAAATCTGGCCATACGAGTCTTCAAGCTCCTGAGGGAAGCTCCTGGAGGGAAGAGGGATGAAAAGTGTGTTGGCTAGGTGGGTCGTGTCCTTGATTATCCTGGCAGCACTGCTATGACAGCGTGCGGTGTGAAGTGAGTCCAGGGGCAGAAGATTGGTTTGTGTGATCTGCTGGGCTGTGTTCACGATCTTCTGCAGCTTCTTCCGGTCTTGGACAGGACAACTTCCATACCAGGTTGTGATGCACCCTAGAAGAATGCTTTCTACGGTGCATCTATAAAAATTAGTGAGGGTTTTAGGGGACAGGTCAAATTTCTTTAGTTTTCTCAGGAAGTAAAGGAACTGATGGGCCTTCTTGGCAGTGGACTCTGCTTGGTTGGAACAAGTCAGGTCATTTGTGATATTGACCCCGAGGAACTTAAAGCTTTTGACCTGTTCCACTTGCGCACCACCGATGTAAATGGGGTCGTGCGATCCGCTACTCCTTCTGAAGTCAACAATCAATTCCTTTGTCTTGCTGACGTTGAGGGATAAGTTATTGTCTTCTCACCATGCCATCAGGTTCTTAATTTCCTCTCTATACTCAAACTCATCATTACCCGAGATACAGCCTACAATTGTGGTGTCATCAGCAAACTTATATATTGAGTTCAGTGGAAACTTGGCTACACAATCATGGCTGTACAGTGAGTACAGCAGGGGGCTGAGTACACAGTCTTGTGGGGTACCGGTGCTCAGAGTGATTGTAGAGGAGAGCTTGTCCCTTATTTTTATAGCCTGGGTCCTGTCTGTGAAGAAGTTGAAGATCCAGTTTCAGATCTGAGTGCTAAGGCCCAGGTTCTGGAGCTTAGGAATCAGTTTATTTGGAATGATGGTATTAAAGGCAGAGCTGTAGTCAATGAAAAGGAGCCTTACATATGTGTCTTTGTTCTCCAGGTGTTCTAAGGAGGAATGTAGGGCCAGAGAGATGGCATCTGCCATTGACCTGTTGCTCTGGTAAACGAATTGCAAAGCATTGAGGTTGACTGCTAGGCTGTGGTTGATGTGTGGCACAACCAATCACTCGAAGCACTTCATAACAATTGATGTCAGAGCCACAAGTCGATAGTCATTCAGGCATGCCACCTTGCTCTTCTTCAGCACCAGGATTATCGTTGCCTTCTTAAAACACGAGGGGATCTTAGACTGAAGCATGGAGCAGTTGAAAATGTCAGCAAACACTCCAGCTAGCTCTCTTGCAAAGGTCTGGAGAACCCATCCCGGGACGCCATCTGGGCCCATCGCCTTCCTTGAATTTATCTTCAGGAAGGCCTGAATTCTGAGGGAGCAACATTTCTGAAAAAAAGTGTTGTCCAGTGTCCAGTCCAATGCTGTCTAATGGATTATTATTTCATCACCATCCATAATTTTCTAATTTTCCCTGCATTTCTCCAAAAAGAGCACTGCACAGGGAGTAATGTCATTTCTCTTGGGAAAGAAGCAGAAGTCTTAGTCGCAAATGGTTAATTGATATCTGGAAAAGAGTGGTTGGATTTTCCTTTTGGAAATTTAGTAAACGGTGGATGATGGTGAAAGCGAGAAGCCTTCAATATGGATTTGGGTATATACTTCAAAATTTAAAACATTGCAGGGCTATTGGGCAAGGAGTGGTGGAGTGGAAGAGACCAGCTCAATAGGGCATAGAGGAGTAGGGTAGAACAAGGAATCATAAAGAAAGCTTTTGGTGCATTGGCCTTCATAATTTAATGTATTGAGTTCAGGAGATGGGATGGTATGTTGACATTGTATAAGACATTGTTGAGGCCTAATTCGGAGTATTATCTGCAGCTTTGGTCACCTACCTACAGGAAAGATGTAAGTAAGGTTGAAAGAGTATAGAGAAAATTTACACGGTTGTTGCTGGGATGGGAGGACCTGAGTTATAAGGAAAGTTTGAAAAGGTTAGGATTTTATTCCTTGGAACTTAGAAGACTGGGGGGAGATTTGATAGAGGTATACAAAATGATGAGGGGTATAGATAGAGTAAATGCAAGCATGCTTTTTCCACTAAAGTTGAATGGAACTACAACTACAAGTTAATGGGACTACAACTGGAGATTATGTTTTAAAGGTGAAAAGTTTAAGGGGAATATGAGGGGAAACTTTTTCAGTCAGAGGGTGATGAGAGTGTGCAATGAGCTGCCTGCACAAGTGGTGCATGCAAGCTCCATTTCAACATTTAAGAGTAGTTTGGATAGGTATATGGATAGTAGGGGTATGGAGAGCTATGGTTTGAATGCAGGGGGTAGGTAGCTTAAATGGTTTGACACGGACTAGATTTCGTCATGGACTAAATGGGCCGAGGAGCCTGTTCCTGTGTTATACTTATCTATGACTCTGTGACTCTAGCATACTTACAATCAATGCCTGTCTACTCATTGACTGTTTAGTAACATTGTTTTGGAGTCGCATCAAATAGACTATGTCCTCCTATATGCCTTTGGCAGAGGAGGCCAGGCTGGGTTGCATTTCATGGTAATTTTGTACTGAAAATTAAACAAAATTGTAGTCACTGAAGATAAAAACAGAGTCAGAACCCTGAAACATTAACTTTGTTTCTATTTTCTGTCTAACCTGCTGAGTGATTCCAGTATTTTCTGTTTTGAAACCTCTCTTTATTTATGCATTTATCACAGGAAGTGGACGTCACTGGAAATGCCAGCACTTGTTGCTTAGACTTAGTTGTCCCTAAACTACAGTGGTGGCTCCACAGTTACATACAGGAGAGAACTCAGAAAGAAGAGCAAAATGTTTTTCACCGAGTAAACTGATAAACCAAAGAGATGTTTAAATTGATCCCATGATTGTTGGTAGTCTGTAAGACATAGGAGTAGAATGAAGCCATTTGGCCCATCAGGAATGTTCCACAACCTACTTGTTTGACATATACCACTTTGTTTTACACACACTTATTCCAGATATGATTTCTTGAATTCAAATTCCCTGGTTACAATGGATTTTGAATTTGCATCATAGATTTACAGAGTGATAGGTCACAACAGGACAGAAACAGGCCCTATCACCCTGCAACTGTGCTTCATGCCCCTCCCATCCATGTACTTATCCAAACTTCCCTTAAATGTTGCAATCCAACCTGCATCCAATGCTTTCGCTGGATGTCATTCCACACTCCCACTACCCTCTGAGTGAAGTCCCCCCTCAGATTCCTCTTAAGTATTTCACCTTTCACCCTTAAACTATGATTTCCACTTCTAGTCTCACCTAACCTCACTGGAAAAAGCATTTGAATTTACCCCATCTATACAGCTCAAAATGATTGCTAGCAGTTTCTATATATATGCCTGGATTAGAATAGACTTCATCTGAATGTGTTTGGCAGCAAATACCCCTGCAGGTCTTAATCATCAAAAGGTACAGATACTGGGAGATCAACAGGCTTTGTGTGGGCCACAGAACCTCACTTAACCCTTTGACAATGTTTTAGTAGGAACTGATGTGTTCCTCAGTATGTCTCAGTAAATATACCATGAAGCATAGTTTTATCAAGTTGATGGGGATGAACCAAAAAGCACCAGTGCAGCTCTTCCTTCACTCTTCCTGCAAAGGGGCGTTTCAACAGGACAATGGTAAACAAAGCTTCCTATTGCATCCTTCAGGGAAGATTCTGACAGTGTGGATGTTCCTAGTGTCCTAGAGTCCCTTCTTTACCATCATCCAGGCTACTGTTCTGTTAATAGGACATGTCACCAAAAAATGTTAGGTGTCTAGATTGGGAGATGTTTCATTGAGTCCATCATTTCTTTTTTGTAATTTATTTTTTATTGAATTTCATCATCAAACAAACATTTCCATAAGATGTATTTCAGATACTGTACATATATATCATACAATCATATTTGTCACAAATCTCCACATAATATTTATCTGAGGTATACACTTATAGAAAGGACAGGAAAGAAAGAACAATCGAAAGAAGAAAACTATGTACAGAGTAGGGAGTGATCGTTTTTTTACAACATATTCATTGACTTGTGAGAATAAAATCAGGCCTATGAGGTGTTATGTAGTTAAACCATTTTTTCCAGTATGAATAAAATTGTTTCAACTTAAGATTAACAGATGCTGCTATCTTCTCCATTTTGTAAATGTCCATTGTAATTTCCACCCATACATTTAAATTGGGCTCTCCGATGATAACCATTTCCTGGTAAGGGTCTTTTTACCAGCACCAGCAGTACATTCATTAAATATTTATCTTTTTTCAACCACTCTTGAGGTATATACCCAAAATATATGGTCTTACTCTCTAAGGGTATTTCACATTTAAAGATGTCTTGTAGGGTATTATGTATCCCACTTCAAAAGACTTTGAGCCCATCATTTCTCCTCCCTTCTGGGCACCAGAACCATTCCAGAATGATCATTATGCCATTTGTTTTAAACTCGAGTATGGCATAAGAAAATGTTTCATCTTTGCTCTTTAGCAGACATTTCTCCTTCACTCTGCAGTTAGAGCTCCTTATGAAATGCTGGCTATGTTTAGGTCACAATCCAGCCTTCTAATCAATGGACAATATGTGTAGCACTGACTGACTGGCAGCTGGCACATAATGGGAAAAGTAAAAGTATGGTGGAGTACAGGGGTCCCCAAACTTTTTTGCACCGTGGACCGGTTTTATATTGACAATATTCTTGCGGACTGGCCGACCCGGGGAGTGGGGGGTGGGGAGGGGGGTAGTGTTGCCAACATTCTCACTGTGTTTATCCTGAGAAAGACTACCATGACCATGAAGCCTTGCGCAGGCACTTTTGTGCACATGCGTGACGTGCGCATAAATGTACGTGCCGATTTTTTTCTACAAATTTTTTTTGGCGATTCTGCTCAGTGAAACTACACTGTACGTACATTATTTCTACTTTATATAGGCTGTGTACTTATCATATCATTCCTGCTTTTACTATATGTTAGTGTTATTTTAGGTTTTATGTGTTATTTGGTATGATTTGGTAGGTTATTTTTTGGGTCTGGGAACGCTCAAAAATGTTTCCCATATAAATTAATGGTAATTGCTTCTTCGCTTTACGCCATTTCGGCACGAAAGGTTTCATAGGAACGCTCTACCTTAGCGGGAGAAATATGGGACAAGGGCGGTCCCGTATGGGACAAACCAATTTAGCCCAATATACGGGATGTCCCGGCTAATACGGGACAGTTGGCAACCCTGGGGGGGTGTGTTAATCACGACCAGAGTATAGGTGATAAATCAACTATAAGTCACTTATAAGTGGCAAATACGCTCAATTTCGTTTCTAGAAGGGTTTATCTGACAAATTTATTATTAAACACACAGCGCATACTTTCCTCATATGAACATATGAAATCATTGCAACACACCAATATCACCGAATCAGTGGGAGCCCTGGGCGTGTCTTCGTGCAACAAGACGGTCCCATCGAGGGGTGATGAGAGACAGCAATACTCAAAGGGGGTTCCTTATTTCCAGTCTATTCCACAATTTCGTTTTCGTTGGATTCATTGCAGAAAACCCCGCT
The DNA here is from genome assembly GCF_963921235.1 of Mobula hypostoma. Lineage (NCBI taxonomy): Eukaryota > Metazoa > Chordata > Chondrichthyes > Myliobatiformes > Myliobatidae > Mobula > Mobula hypostoma. Next base: position 195,314,625 of record NC_086097.1, read on the forward strand.
TCGCAGAGATATGTTGGAAATGGAAGCAATATTTTCAGTGCTTTCATGGCTATCTCAGGATATTTAGCCTTGACTTTGATCCAGAATGCTGGCAGAGATGTTATGGCAAACATACTTTTCAGCCCACCGTCATTTGCAAGCTCGAGGAGTTGATCTTCTTCCCGTGCTGACATGGATGACGCGTGCTTACTGACCTCGCGTGTGTTCAAGTTCAACAGTGGGCGTGATAGGGAATGAGGAAAGGTGCCGCTGACTCATATCGCTTCACACCGCCAAATCATAGCGTTTCCTTGCGGCCCGGTACCGGTCTGCAGCCCAGTGGTTAGGGACCACTGGCATAGTGTGTAGTGTAGGCCTTAAGCCCTGCAGTGGATTCTTAGTTCAGAGTTATAAAACTTCAACATGTTCAGTTAATTGTCTCCACAAATGCAAGAGCCTACAGAAAATATAGTTCATTTAAAGTAACTAAACCAATTCATTAGCTTTTTAAATGGTTTGCAATGTGATTGCACAGCTTAATACTAATTCACTGAAAACAATGTAGCAAAGGACTGTTGACTACTACTCAAGACTAAAACCTTTGAAAATTATTGATTACATCTACTTAAAAGAAATTTCTAATTTAAGTATATTAGTTTTCAATTGTCACTGACAAATTGTGATCATTTAGTTCCTCTGCTTTCATAAGAAACATAAATGCCATTCCATTCTGACGGTCCTAAATTAACCAATAAACTGCACAATAGATCACATTTTTCTTTCTCAGTTACTTATTAGCCCTCAAAGATACTATTAACTAAAATCAGTCACTGGGACAACATGAAGTTGTTAATGAAGTTGGGAGTAACCAAAACACCTTTGACTGACATCCAGATTACAGTTCTACGTTCAGCAAATCTTCTTATAAAAATTTTCTTCCAAGACAGAATGTTGTGGCTCCGAATAGTTATTCTAATAAAAGGGATTTTTTTGTGTTTTTCCAAGTGATTTTTGAATCTTCTTAGCTGGTTAAAATGGTTACATGGAAGCTGATTATATAAATTAGTTCCAATGTTTCAAGCAAAAATTACTGAATGAAGAGCAACGGCATAAATTCCATTTGTCATTCCAAGTGAAAGACTTTCTGAAAAATTATTGATAACAAGAGGCTTCTTTCTTTCTTTCTTTCTTTACAAATAAACTAATGTATAATAAACTATCATCTGCTAAATGCAATTTATTAGATTTCACACTTATGAATTATCAATATATTTTCTAAATGTAAATGTATGGTGAGCAATCAGTCACTGTGACAGACACTCCAGAAAACTTTGGAAACCCGAGAGAATATATTTTCTAATATTCCCTCACTGGTAAACATGCATGAATCTTAATAAAGCATATGACTTTGAAAATGAGAATGATGCTAAGATTTTCCAACGCTGCATGACTCACTCGATAAAGTGTTAGCTAAAAGGTTAAGGGCAGAATTTGAGCTTTGATACTGGAAATAATATGAATTATAAAGTGTTGGCAGAACATATGGCTCAATTTAAAAAAATGTTATGCACAGATGAACAACAAAGTCATCAGATGACCATCATTTTTACGGGATGTGGTCATTGCTGACAAGGTCAACATCTATTTCCCATTTCTAATTCCCGCTAACACTACGGAAAATCATCCTTTTAAACAACTGTATTTCTTCTGGTATGCATTCCAACAATATCATTAGTTAGGAACACAGAGTTCTAAAGAAAGAAGACTTTCTAAATTATTCTATCATTTCTCCATCACTTTATTACCATCATTTTGGGAGAAAAATAAAAGTGTACACTATTTTCTAAACGGAGAGAAAATTCAAATAGCTGAGATGCAAAGGGATTTGGGAGTTCTCATGCAGGATTCCTGAAAGATTCATTTGCAGGTTGAGTCAGTGGTGAAGAAGACAAATGTGATGTTAGCATACATCTGGAGAGGACAAGAATATAAAAGCAAGGATGTAATGTTAAGGCTTTCAAAGGCACTGGTGAGGCCTCACTGAGAGTATTGTGAGCAGTTTTGGGCCCCCTATCTAAGAAAGGATGTGCTGAATTTGGAGAGGGATCAAAGGAAGTTCATAAAAATGATACCAGGATTGAAAGGCTCTTTGCCTTTACTAACTGGAATTCAGAAAAATGAAGGGGGACCTCACTGAAGCCAATGGAATGTTGAAAGGCCTCGATAGAGTAGATGAGGAGACGATGTTTCCTATGGTGTGGGAGTCTAAGACCAGGGAACAGCCTCAGAATAGAGGGATGTCCTTTTAGAACAGAGATTAGGAGAAATTTCTTTAGCCAGAGAGTGGTGAATCTGTGGAATTTGTTGCCACATGTGGCTGTGGAGACCAAGTCTTTGGGTATATTTAAGGCAGAGATTGATAGATTCTTGGTAAGTCAGGACATGAAGGGACACAGGGAAAAAGCAGGAGATTGAGGCTGAGAGGAAAACATGGACCAGCCATGATGAAATGACAGAGCAGACTTGACAGGCCAAATGGCTTTATTCTGCTCCTATATCCTATTTCTGACACCTCCACCAAAAGTTCTAAACCTTTAAGGTAACATGTTTATTTGTATTTTTTTTTACCCATTGAACTTCTATCATCTTGAATGTAAGAATGGTGGAAGCAGATTCAGCAGGGACCTTAAAAAAGTATGATAAAACAGGGTGCTAGAAGAATGCAAAGGGTGAACAACATTTTGGTGCTGAGTCTCAACCCCAAACTCCAATTTAGACATTTTTCCACCAAAGATGATGTCAAAAATTCTAAGTCAATATTTTTTTCCAGTTTCTTGCATCTGCAGTCTCTTTTGTCTTCATATCTTTGGAAGGTAAATTAATATTTACCTCTAGTGGCAAAATTTGCATGATTATAGGCAAAAATTAATTGAATAGCTTCTTCAAAGAGCCAGCACAGATAAATTGTACTGCTGCTCTATACCTTCATCGTAAAATGCAATGGTTCTATTATGTTGTGATCCAATTGATCCAATGAAGTAGCTTTATAGTTTACAAGTAAATCACTTAATGTAGCATAAGCTTCTGTAAAAATTTATCTATCTACATATATATATATAGACACAAACAGTATTACGGTATACATTATATTATGTTTTAAGCATCTGGAAAATGTTCTGTGATGGGTCAGGTATGGAAATTAAACTTTCCACACCCACTAGTTCAAAGTTCAAAGTAATTTTATTATCAAAGTACATTTATGTCACCACATAAAACACTAAGATTTATTTTCTTTTAGGCATACTCAGAAAATCCAAGGAACAGTAGAATTAATGAAACACTGCACCCAACAGGACAAACAATGTGCAAAAGACAACAAACTTTGGAAATACAAAAAATAATCATAAATAAATAAGCAATAAATATTGAGAACGTAAGTTGAAGTGTCATTGAAAGTGAGTCCATTAGTTGTGGGTACAATTCAGTGATGGGACGGTTGAATTTACGTGAAGTTATCCCCTCTGGTTAAGGAGCCTGATGGTTGAGGGGTGAACTGTTCCTGTATCTGGCGGTGTGAGACTGAGGCTCCTGTACCTTCATCCAGATGCAGCAAGAAGGTATGTGTGACAAGGGTCCTTGATGATGGATGCTGATTCCATGTAACTGTGCTCCATGTAGATGTGCTCATGATGGTGAGGACTTTACCTGTGATGGTCTGGGCCTGTTTTTTGTAGGATTTTCCATTCAAGGGTTTTGGTGTTTCCACTCCAGGCCATGATGGAAGAAGAAGAAGAAAAAGAAAGCCTTTAACTCCAAGTGGAATCCTCTGGACGCCGGCATGACAGCAGTTTTTTTTAGCAGGCTTTCTTATTTTTACGCGGTGGAGTTGCTAGCTCGACGCTCAACCCAGCACGGATGGAAAGTGTGGAAGGGATCCGGCTGGATTTGAACTCGGGAGCCTTTGCTCCAAAGTCCTGCGCTGATGCTACTACGCCACCAGCCAGCCAGGCCATGATGGAACCAATCAATATATTCTCCACCAGACATCTACAGACGCTTGTCAAAGCTTTAGACTCCATACTGAATTGTTACAAACATCTAAGGAGATAGAGGCACTGCTGTGCTTTCTTTGTAATTGCACTTATGTCTGGGCCGTAGGCAAACCATCTGAAATGATAACACAGAGTAATTTGAAGTTGCTGACCCACTGCATGTCTGACCCCCAGACACTGGCTCATAGACCTCCGGTTTCCTCCTCCTGAAGCTAATAATCAGTTCCCTGGTCTTGCTGATATTGAGTGAGAGGTCATTGCTGTGGCACCACTCAGCCAAATTTTCAGTCTCGCTCCTATATGCTGATTCATCGCCACCTTTGATTCGGCCAATGACTGTGGAATCGTCAGCATAGTCAAACATGGCATTGGAGCTGTGCTTAGTCTCACAGTCATAAGTATAAAGCAAGTAGAAAACTCAGTTTTGTATTAGTAACTAAAAAATTCACTTTCATTATTTTCCAGGTATTTCTACCAAGCTCCTACAAAATATGAATAGTTGATGCTCAAAAGACCTTCAGAGCATTTTTAAGGCTAGAGACATTCATCTCCTTCAAAAGAAGGCTTACCAAGGCTTTTCAAATGAAAAGGAATTAATTTTCTCAAACTCATGTTGTAGGAAGTAACTTCAAAAGACAAATTATCAAGACTAGAGCGTGTGAAAGAATACTATCAGGAAAACAATTTTAATCACCCTGTAATTGAAATGAAGTTTGCTTTTCAAAATTTAGAGCTTTCTGAGAAATGAAAATCCAAATTAAATTTTGTGTTGACTTAACAATTCTACTGGCCGTAAGATCCCATGTTTGGGGAATTGAAACTGTAATTAGATAGAAGAGAAAAAGTATGAGAACGTTAAAAATCTACATGTTTGTATGTAAGTAAATAAAAACATAAATCATACTTATGACAAAACTAATAGATTAATGGTTTGAGATTGAAACTTCCTTTAATCATAAATCAAACAAAATTAGTATAGTTGATTAACAAAATTTAAAATCTTAGAATCTGTAACTGAGCAAATAAATACTGAATGTACCCATTCATTACTATTTATTATTTTAATGAAGCAGCAACACCGTGATTGAATGGATTTACAATTCTTATCCACACAAGGTAGTAAGTAATTACATAGGAATATATTAACATATGAATATTAATAAAATACATGATAGTTGCTAAGTTTTCTTTGGTCTTTCTTTATTCAAATCAATGTGTCAATGTAGAAAATCTCCTTTTGATTGAAAAATTAAAGGAAAGTACTAATCTTACAAAATTATTTAATGAATAAAATATTAATGGTGCAGTTATCATTTCCTTAACTGAGATAGTTTAAATAGAAAATGCTATAATCTTGAGCAAACTGAGCTTGTCACTTAAATTGTAAATATACAACTGACATCATATTTCACATTAGTATTGGTTGATCGGTATATTGAGAGATTTATGGCATATTTATGTAAGCCACTTAGTGTTTTCAAAATGCAGTTAGGAACAATAACAGAGCTTTCTAAGTCTCACATTTTTAAGCCAGAAAATCAGCTGATTTCATCTACATCAGGTAACAATTATGTAATTTTGAACAAGTGTATCAGAAAAGAACTGATAAATTCAAAGCTAGTTATATTCTATATGCAACTCAAAGTCAGTCTCAAGGAGACTGCAATAGTTTGGTGTATAAACATGTTTTCCCTCATGGATTGTTCTTTGGAAGAATGAACTTGTGGACTCGCCAGGTAAATATTATTAATCCCATTATTCTCATCTGCGTTCACATGTCTCATGCAATTGATACACAATATTTTCAAGTGAGAGTAATATGTAAATATTTGAGAAAATTATACAATGTATATGCCTTGATTATACTGAAGGTTTCACCACAGCATTTGGCTGTGGGTGTGTGTTGAGTTATTGGCAGCTGTTTTAAAATGTTCATAAAACTTCAATTAAAAATCTTGATTTTTTTTTTCATACTGAGCACTTTTAGAATATTGAACATTTTTATTTTTTATTCAGACAAAGTTGTAAGGTGAATTTTCTATTCTATGCCCAGGTGGCAAATGTGTATAACCCATCTTGCTGACAAAGTATCATCTCAATAAAGTGGGTGAAAAATATCCAGATTTACTAATAAGACCTTCTGAAAGCTGCCTGTCATTTCAAGATTGAAATTTCATGCTGTAAAAATGGGCTTATCTTGATTTGCCACAATGGTCTGTGAACTCTTCTTGTCAGTAGTTTGGAGAGTGTTGGCAAGAGTCAGGAGACTTCACAGAGCAGCACTCCTTCTGCAGCATCCTATACTGAAACATCCAACAAGGCGCAGAACATGATATAAAAAATAAATTCTCACCCCGTCAATAGCATGGCCTATCCATACTGCAAGCAGAGGCTCCCTCCTGCTACTCTGGAGCGGGGTTGGAGAAGTGTTAAATTAAAGTTGCAGGGTAATCAGAACCTGAGTGCCAGGGCAGCTGGTGTAGTGCATGTGGGGAAAGTAGTTGTTAAGCATACATATGTCATGCTCAGTATTTTATACTTAAAGGGGACACTTTATTTGGTGCCTTCTATACCAAATAACAGGCCACTGAATGTATGACCATGGTCTTCTATTGCTGTAGCCCATCCACTTCAAGCTTTGATATGTTGTGCATTCAAAGATGCTCTTTTGCACACCACTATTATAATGCATGGTTATTTGAGTTACAATCACCTGCCTGACAGCTTGAACTAGTTATAGCATTCTACTCTGATGTCTCTCATTACCAAAATGTTTTCACCAATAAAATTACTGCTCATCCGATGATTTTTTTTTTGTTTTTTTTTTGCACCATTCTCTATAAACTCCAAAAACTGTTGTGCAAGAAAATCCCAGATCAGCAGTTTCTGAGATACTCAAAACTCCCTGTCTGGCACCAACAACTAATATGGTCAAAGTCACTAAGATCACATTTCTTCCCCATTCGGATATTTGGTCTGAACAACAACCGAACCTCTTTACCATTTCTACATTGAGTTGGTGCCACATAACTGGTTGATTAGATATTTGCATTAATAAGCAGCTATACAGGTGTACCTAATAAAGTGACCACTGAGTGTACAAAGATAGGAACTGAAGGGTTAAACCTTGTGTGACAGATGCTCTCAGTTGCATCTATTTCAATGCAATGAATATTATAGGTAAGACAGATGAGCATAGAGCTTGGATCAGCACGTGGCATTATGATACTGTAGTTATTAGCGACAGGTGATTTCAGGAGGGGAATAACTAGCAGAACAATGTTCCAGATTTCCATTGTTTTGTTGATATTAAGGGAGAGAAGGTATTGGAATTGATAAAATACATTAGTACGGGTAAGTCCCCGGGGCCTGACGGAATATTCCCCTGGCTGCTCCACGAGGCGAGGGAAGAGATTGCTGAGCCTCTGGCTAGGATCTTTATGTCCTCGTTGTCCAGGGGACTGGTACCGGAGGATTGAAGGGAGGCAAATGTTGTCCCTTTGTTCGAAACGGGTAGTAGGGATAGTCCGGGTAATTATAGACCAGTGAGCCTTACGACTGCGGTGGGAAAGCTGTTGGAAAAGATTCTTAGCGATAGGATCTCTGGGCATTTAGAGAATCATGGTCTGATCAGGAACAGTCAGGCATGGCTTTGTGAAGAGCAGATCGTGTCTAACAAGCCTGATAGAGTTCTTGGAGGAGGTGACCAGGCATATAGATGAGGGTAGTGCAGTGGATGTGATCTATATGGATTTTAGTAAGGCATTTGACAAGGTTCCACGTGGTAGGCTTATTCAGAAAGTCAGAAGGCATGGGATCCAGGGAAGTTTGGCCAGGTGGATTCAGAATTGGCTTGCCTGCAGAAGGCAGAGGGTCGTGGTGGAGGGAGTACATTCAGATTGGAGGATTGTGACTACTGGTGTCCCACAAAGATCTGTTCTGGGACCTCAACTTTTCGTGATTTTTATTAACAGCCTGGTTGTGGGGGTAGAAGGGTGGGTTGGCAAGTTTGAAAATGACACAAAGATTGGTGGTGTTGTAGATAGTGTAGAGGATTGTCAAAGATTGCAGAGTGACATTGATAGGTTGCAGAAGTGGGCTGAGAGGTGGCAGATGGGGTTCAACCCGGAGAAGTGTGAGGTGGTACACTTTGGAAGGACAAACTCCAAGGCAGAGTACAAAATAAATGGCAGGATACTTGGTAGTGTGGAGGAGCAGAGGGATCTGGGGGTACATGTCCACAGATCCCTGAAAGTTGCCTCACAGGTGGATAGGGTAGTTAAGAAAGATTATGGGGTGTTAGCTTTCATAAATCGAGGGATAGAGTTTAAGAGTCGCGATGTAATGATGCAGCTCTATAAAACTCTGGTTAGGCCACACTTGGAGTACTGTGTCCAGTTCTGGTCGTCTCACTATAGGAAGGATGTGGAAGCATTGGAAAGGGTACAAAGGAGATTTACCAGGATGCTGCCTGGTTTAGAGAGTATGCATTATGATCAGAGATTAAGGGAGCTAGGGCTTTACTCTTTGGAGAGAAGGAGGATGAGAGGAGACATCATAGGGATGTACAAGATAATAAGAGGAATAGATAGAGTGGATAGCCAGTGCCTCTTCCCCAGGGCACCACTGCTCAATATAAGAGGACATGGCTTTAAGGTAAGGGGTGGGAAGTTCAAGGGGGATATTAGAGGAAGGTTTTTCACTCAGAGAGTGGTTAGTGCGTGGAATGCACTGCCTGAGTCAGTGGTGGAGGCAGATACACTAGTGAAATTTAAGAGACTACTAGACAGGTACATAGAGGAATTTAAGGTGGGGGCTTATATGGGAGGCAGGGTTTTTAGGGTCAGCACAACATTGTGGGCCGAAGGGCCTGTACTGTGCTGTACTATTCTATGTTCTATGTTCTATGTTTTAGACATGACAGAGGGGGAGGTGTTAAAAGGGGGAGGATGGCATTACTAATTAGGGCAAATGTCATGGCAGTGCTCATACAGGACAGACTACTGAAGCCATATGGGCAGAACTGAGGAATAAGATATGGATGACCGTTTTAATAGGATTATATTATAGACCAGTCAATAGTCAGCAGGATTTAAGGAGCAAACTTGTAGAGAGATCGCAGGCAGTTGCAAGAAAAACTAGGTTATAGTAGTTGATAATTTAACTATCTACATATTGACTGGGATTCCCATAATGTAGAAGTAGTGGCTGGGATAGAGTTTGTTTAATAAAGTTTCCTGAATCAATATAAGGAGTTCCCTATCTGCCAACCATCTACTAGATCCTCTATTAGTGAATGAGACGGGGCAGGTGATAGACGTGTGTGTAGAGGAACACTTTGAATCTAATGATTATAATTCTATTGAGTTCAAGATAATTATGGGGTAGAATACGTCTGGTCCTAGGTTGAGATTCAGGATTAGAAAAAGGCCAATTTTGTTGGCATCAGAAAGTACCTTGAGGTGAGGATTTGGATAGGTTTTCTGGTAAAGGGATTATTGGTAAGTGAGAGGCCTGCAAAAGGGAAATGTTAAGGATATGGGATTTGCATGTTCCTATTAGAATAAAATGTAATACTAAAAGATTTCGGGAACCTTGGTTTTGAGGGGCATGGAGACCATGGTTACTAAGAAGGAGATGTGTAACAAGTATATGAAGCAAGGAACAAATGGGGAACTTGAGGTGCATAAGAAATTCAAAGGAATCTTAAGAAGAAAGTGAGGAGGGCCGAAAGAAGGCATGAAGTTGCTCTGGAAGACAAGATGAAGGAGCTTCCCAAAGGTTTCTCCAGATATATTAAGAGAGCAAGGGACAAAATTGGTCCTCTCGTATATCTATGCTTAGAGCCAAGAATGGTGGGGTGGATTAAATAGATTTCTTGCTTGGGAATCAGACAGGGAGACTATTGAACTGATGCAAAATAACAGTGAGATTATGGACCACATCCGAATTACAGAAGAGCAGATGCCTGCTGTCTTGAGGGAAATGAGGATGACTAAGCACCAGGACCTGACAAGAGGTGTCTTCTTGGACCTGGTTGGAAGCTAGTGCAAAAATTGCAGCAGCCCTGGCAAAGGCATTTTAAACATCCTTAACCATGGGTAAGGTGCCGGAGGATTGGAGGATAGCTAGTGTTGTTCCGTTGTTCAAGAAGGGCTCTAAGAATAAGTGGGGAGATTATACATTGGTGAGCCAAACATCAGAAGTGGACAAAATTATTCAAAGGCTCTCCATGAGGCACGATATATTAGTATTTGGATAGACAGGGAATTGATCTGTGATAGTCAATGTTGAGTTGTATACGATAGGCTGTGTCTAATTAATTTTACTATTTTTTAAAGTTTTGAAGGAATGGCATTGTGTAAATTGAATTTATCAAGGTCTTTGACAAAGTTCTGCATGGAAGGCTAGTCCATAATGTTCAGTTGCTTGGCAGTTAGGAAGCAGTAAATTGGATTCAACATTGGTTTAGTCAGAAAAGCCAGAGAGTGGTAATAGATGTTCACCTCTCTGAGTTGAGGCCTGTGATTAGTGGTGTGCCACAGGGATTGGTGCTGGGTCCATTGGTGTTTGTCATCTATGTTAATGATTTGGATGATAATGTGGTTAACTGGATTGAAAAATTTGTGGATGACAGGTGTAGTGGGCAGCAAGGAAGGCTGAAAAATAGCAGATGGAACTTAATGCAGACAAGTGTGAGGTTTTACACTTTGGAAGAATAAAATTTGATAGGATTTATACTGAGAGTAGGACTGAGGGGTGCATTAGAACAAAGGGATCTGGTAAGACAGATCCGTAATTCCATGAAAGTGATGTCACATGTAAAAAAGGTCATCATCATCATCACCATCATCAGGTGCCATGCCCCCCAGTTTGAGCTTTCACTGCCATGGCCCACACAGTCCTGTTTCAGGTCAAGTGGATCAATTCATTGGTATTCATTTCCAGTTCTCTGACTGCTGGCTCCATCATCATTTATCTTTACCTTCCTTTTGCTTTCTTCCCTTCAATCTTTTCCATAATTACCGTGAATTCTAACCTTCCTTCCCTAATCGCATGTCCAATGAAGTTACGTTGCCTTTTCATGATTTCATACATTATTTCTCTTTTTGTGCTTGCTCTGTTTATGACATCCTTGTTAGATATTCATTTCGTCCATGATATTCTTTGCATCCTCCTCAAAAATCACATCTCTGCTGCTTCAATTTGTTTCCTCATATTATTAGATATTGTCCAACATGCTGATCCATATAACATAACTGGATAAACGTAACATTTCAGTACTCTGAGGCGGGTTGCAATGCCTAGTTTAGTATTGGTCAGTATACTCTTCGTTCTTGTAAAGGTGTCTTTTGCCAACCCTATTCTTCTTTTGATGCCTACGTCGCACCTGCCTTCTAATGTCACCCAGTTTCCTAAGTAGCGAAAGTTCTGTACTTGTTTTATGTCCTCCCTGTTTATTTTCAGCCTGCAGATAGGATTCTCCTTCTTTTTGGATATCACCATACATTCTGTCCTTTTGCAATTAATAGACAGACTCATTTTTGCACTTTCTTCAACAACTAGTTTGTAGTTCTTCCTCCGTACTTCCAATTAACACAGTGTCATCTGGCATGGTTCGGGAGGGTTTAAACTAATTTGCGAGGGGGATAGGACCCAGAGCGATAGAGCAGCGAAACAAGTGCATGGAGTAAAGCCAGATCTAACATACAGAGAGGCTTTGAGGAAAAAGAAGCAGAATAAACGGTGTAAAGGCAGTAAGGTAGAAGGGCTGAAATATGTGTACCTCAATGCAAGAAGCATCAGGAACAAAGGCAATGAACTAAGAGCTTGGATACATACATGGAATTATAATGTAGTGGCCATTACAGAGACTTGGCTGGCACCAGGGCAGGAATGAATTCTCCATATTCCTGGATTTCAGTGCTTTAAAAGGGATAGAGAGGGCAGAAAAATGGGAGGAGGGGTGGCATTACTGGTCAGGGATACTATCACAGCTACAGAAAGGGTGGGTAATACAGCAGGATCCTCTTTTGAGTCAGTATGAGTGGAAGACAGGAACAGGAAGGGAGCAGTTACTCTATTGGGGGTATTCTATAGGCCCCCTGGTAGCAGCAGAGATACAGAGGAGCAGATTGGGAGGCAGATTTTGGAAAGGTGCAAAAATAACAGGGTTGTTATCATGGGTGACTTTAACTTCCCTAATACTGATTGGCACCTAATTAGTTCCAAGGGTTTAGATGGGGCAGAGTTTGTTAAGTGTGTCCAGGACGGATTCCTGTCACAGTATGTGGACAGGCCGACCAGAGGGAATGCCATACTAGATCTAGTACTAGGTAATGAACTGGATCAGGTCACAGATCTCTGTGTGTGAGCATCTGGGGGATAATGACCACCGGTCCATGGCCTTTGGCATTATCATGGAAAAGGACAGAATCAGAGAGACAGGAAAACTTTTAATTGGGGAAAGGCAAATTATGAGGTTATAAGGCTCGAACTTGCAGGTGTGAATTGGGATGATGTTTTTGCAGGGAAATGTACTATGGACATGTGGTCGATGTTTAGAGATCTCCTGCGGGATGTTAGGGATAAATTTGTCCCGTTGAGGAAAATAAAGAATGGTAGGGTGAAGGAACCATGGGTGACAAGTGAGGTGGAAAATCTAGTCAGGTGGAAGAAGGCAGCATACATGAGGTTTAGGAAGCAAGGATCAGATGGGTCTATTGAGGAATCTAGGGAAGCAAGAAAGGAGCTTAAGAAGGGGCTGAGAAGAGCAAGAAGCGGGTATGAGAAGGCCTTGGCGAGTAGGGTAAAGGAAAACCCCAAGGCATTCTTCAATTATGTGAAGAAAAAAAGGATGACAGGAGTGAAGGTAGGACCGATTAGAGATAAAGGTGGGAAGATGTGCCTGGAGGCTGTGGAAGTGAGCGAGGTCCTCAATGAATACTTCTCCTCGGTATTCACCAATGAGAGGGAACTTGATGATGGTGAGGACAATATGAGTGAGGTTGATGTTCTAGAGCATGTTGATATTAAGGGAGTGGAGGTGTTGGAGTTGTTAAAATACATTAGGACAGATAAGTCCCCGGGTCCTGACGGAATATTCCCCAGGCTGCTCCACGAGGCGAGAGAAGAGATTGCTGAGCCTCTGGCTAGGATCTTTATGTCCTCGTTGTCCACGGGAATGATACCGGAGGATTGGAGGGAGGCGAATGTTGTCCCCTTGTTCAAAAAAGGTAGTAGGAATAGTCCGGATAATTATAGACCAGTGAGCCTTACGTCTGTGGTGGGAAAGCTGTTGGAAAAGATTCTTAGAGATAGGTTCTATAGGCATTTAGAGAATCATGGTCTGATCAGGGACAGTCAGCATGGCTTTGTGAAGGGCATATCGTTTCTAACAAGCCTGATAGAGTTCTTTGAGGTGGTTACCAGGCATATAGATGAGGGTAGTGCAGTGGATGTGATCTATATGGATTTTAGTAAGGCATTTGACAAGGTTCCACATGGTAGGCTTATTCAGAAAGTTAGAAGGCATGGGATCCAGGGAAGTTTGGCCAGGTGGATTCAGAATTGGCTTGCCTGCAGAAGGCAGAGGGAGTACATTCAGATTGGAGGATCGTGACTACTGGTGTCCCACAAGGATCTGTTCTGGGACCTCTACTTTTCGTGATTTTTATTAACGACCTGGATGTGGGGGTAGAAGGGTGGGTTGGCAAGTTTGCAGACGACACAAAGTTTGGTGGTGTTGTAGATAGTGTAGAGGATTGTCAAAGATTGCAGAGAGACATTGATAGGAAGCAGAAGTGGGCTGAGAAGTGGCAGATGGAGTTCAACCCGGAGAAGTGTGAGGTGGTACACTTTGGAGGGACAAACTCCAAGACAGAGTACAAAGCAAATGGCAGGATACTTGGTAGTGTGGAGGAGCAGAGGGATCTTGGAGTACATGTCCACAGATCCCTGAAATTTGCCTCACAGGTGGATAGGGTAGTTAAGAAAGATTATGGGGTGTTAGCTTTCATAAATCGAGGGATAGAGTTTAAGAGTCGCGATGTAATGATGCAGCTCTATAAAACTCTGGTTAGGCCACACTCTGAGTACTGTGTCCAGTTCTGGTCACCTCACTATAGGACGGATGTGGAAGCATTGGAAAGGGTACAGAAGAGATTTACCAGGATGCTGCCTGGTTTAGAGAGTATGCATTATGATCAGAGATTAAGGGAGCTGGGGCTTTACTCTTTGGAGAGAAGGAGGATGAGAGGAGACATGATAGAGGTGTACAAGGTAATAAGAGGAATAGATAGGATAGCCAGCGCCTCTTCCCCAGGGCACCACTGCTTAATACAAGAGGGCGTGGCTTTAAGGTAAGGGGTGGGAAGTTGAAGGGGGATATTAGAGGAAGGTTTTTTTACTCAGAGTGGTTGGTGCGTGGAATGCACTGCCTGAATCAATGATGGAGGCTGATACACTAGTGAAGTTTAAGAGACTACTAGACAGGTATATGGAGGAATTTAAGATGGGGGCTTAAATGGGAGGCAGGGTTTGAGGGTCGGCACAACATTGTGGGCCGAAGGGCCTGTATTGTGCTGTACTATTCTATGTTCTATGTTCTATGTTCTATCCGCATATCTGAAATTATTGATGTTTTCACTGCAAACTTTGATTCCCAAGATGTCTCTTATTTTTTGTAATATTGTTTCACTGTCCACATTTAACAAATCAGGGGAGAAAACACAACCTTGTCTAACGCCTCTCTTTGATTTTCGTAAACTGACTCACTTCTCCCTCTATTCTTACAGCAGCAGTTTGTTCCCAGTACAGATTTCTAATTAGATGGAGGTCTTTCGAATCTATATCTAGAGTTTCCTGTAATATTTCAAATAACTTATTGTGCTTCACTTTATCAAATGCTTTTGTGTAGTCAATAAAACAAACAAACAAATCTTTTTGCAGTTTAGAGTCATACCCAGGACTGAAAAAAGGTCATACAGAGAGCTTTTGGCACATTGCCCTACATAAATCACATTACTGAGTACAGGAGTTGGAATGCTATGTATAAGACATTTGTGAGACCAAATTTGGGGTATTGTGAACAGTTCTGATCAGCTGCCTACAAGAAAGATATCAATAAGAATGAAAGAGTACGAAAAAGAAATTAGAAGAATTTTGCCAGGATTGAAGAACCTGAGTTATAGGAAAGGATTGAACAGGTTAGGGTTAGAGTAGAAGAGAATGAGTACATATTTGATAGAGGGAGGCAAAATTATGAGGAGTATAGTTAGGGCAATAATTCCCAGTGGGGGGCAGATACATGTCCTGAAGGGGCATTAGTAGAAGTCATGGGGGTGGGGGCAGTAAGTGGCATCCTAACTTGAGGCAGGAATCTGACTGACAGTGCCAACTTGCTGACGTCATCAAGATATGATAGTTATTTCCAGTCTGTGTTAATTTTTTACTTTAATTTAGCCCTGATAATGATGGATAAATATGTACCACACAATCTCTATGAGTCTGAAAGTGGTGAATCCTTGAATTCTAATCCTGTTAAGAAACAGAAACTACAGAAAGTGTATCAATACAAAGTTACATACCAGGAGTATGGTTTTATTCTCTTCCTGTCAGATCAGCAATGTCCCATGTGTTTTATTTGTAATACTGTACTGTCTAGTGAAGCATTGAAACCATCAAGATTGTGGGAACACTTCGTAAAAGACACCCTGAAAAGGCTACTTATGGTATTATTCAGTTCCAGAAGATGAAAGAAGCATTTGAGAAGTATTGCACATGAATCATTTGGTAAGAAAGCTAAAAATGACCTTGATAGTGGTTTCATTGCTTCTTATAACATTTCAGAAATGATAGTAAAGTATGGAAAATCTCATACAATTGGTGAAAGATTAATAATGCCTGCTTTATCAGAAGTGCTCACCACTGTTCACAAAATGGATACCAGTATTTTAAAATAAATTCCTCTGAGTCATGTAGCTTGGCTTATTGACAAATTGAGTGAAGACGGTGAGTATCAACAATGCACAGAACTGCAAAAAAAATAATTTGGGATACAACTAGATGAATCAATTGTGCAAGACAATGAGGCATTGCTCATGGCATATGTATGGTTTATCAAAAATGGAGAAGTTTATGAAGAGATTCTCTTCTGCAAAAAGTTAAAAACAAATATCAATGGAGAATCAATCTATAACAAGGTCAAAGTGTATATTGAGGGTAAAAGTATTCCGGTTAGGATCATGGTTTCTTATGCAACAGATGGAGCACCATATATGACAGGTCATCATACTGGTTTAGTGGTGTTTATGAAATAAGAAATTCCAAGTCTGTTTGCAGTCCATTACATAATTCATCTCAACATCTCTCAGCCAAAAACCTCAGCCAGTGACTTTTTTCAAGCATGTCTCTTGTAATATCTGCTGTCAACAAAATTAAGGCTCGTCCATTAAATAGCAGAATACTTCACCAGTTATTGCAAGATAATGATGAAGAGTTTGAATGTTTGCTTCTTCATACTGAAGTATGTTAGCTGTCAAAAGGCTGCTGTTTAAAACATTTCTTTGATCTTTTTGAAACTAGTTGAATTTTTGCACAAGGTCAACAGGAGATTGGGAAACAAGATTGAACTTTTACATGGAGACGTGACATACCTGGCTGATCTGAATGATAAAATGAACATTCTAAATATGAAACAGCAGGGTGAGAATTTCAATTTAATCCAGGGAAAAGTGTAGTGTCCACTTTTATTGGAAAATTGGAAACTTAGGGAGAAGAATGTTCTCATAGTTGCCCTGCATGGAAAGTATAGCACACTCTTTCACAGACAGTGATTTGCAAGAGTACTGTTTACATCTGCAGTCACTGAAGCAGGATTTTCAGAATCAATTCAAAGATTTGAATCATCTTGAAAGTCCAGTCTGGGTAATTAACCCATTTTTTGCAAAGTGGAAAAAGAAGAGAGTTTGCAAGGAGAAATTATCGAATAATGAAGAAGCAAAAATGCTTTTGAAAAATGCTGGCTTTTCTGGTATGTGTCTACACTGTCATATGAAGTTTCCAGGTCTTGGGAGAAGAGCCAAACTGCTCTTCATTGCATTTCGATCTTCCTACCTTGTTAAAAGAGTCTTCAGTACAGTAAACCACACACTCACTAAAAACAGTAACCGCTTGGACATTGTTACATGTGGGAACTTAAGGCTTTTGCTGTCACAAATTGAACCAGATATTTCAACTCTTGCTAAGAACCATCAAGCTCAAGGATCACATTGATATTGAAGCTGCTGTACAGCGCATGGGTACTGTGTAAGCTAGGTTTAAAAACAAATAAAAAATTAAAGCAGAATCACTTTTCTCATGTTAGCAGATGATAGAAATGTTTTTACACTATGGGGGTGTCAAAAAGTATATTGTGCCTTACAGGGGTGTTGGCAAGTAGAAGATGCTTTGGGAGGTGGTGTTGGGCTAAAAAAGGTTGGGAAATACTGAGTTAGGGTTAATGCAGACAGGCTTTTCTCATTGTGTGAACCAGAACTAGATGTCATAGGTTATGGGTGAAAGGTGAAATATTTAAGGAAAAATCTGTGGTGCAAATGTGGAATAAGCTGCCAGCAGAAGCGGTGGATGGTGATTTAAGAGAAATTTGGATATATACTTGAATAGGAGGTGTGAGGAGTGCTATCTTTAAAATGTGGGTTGATGTAATTGGGCAGAATAACAGATCGGCATGGACTGACTAGATGGGCTGAACGGAATGGAATAAAGTGTAGGGAAATGTCTGGTTATGCACTTTGGTAGAAGAAAAAAAGGCATAGACTATTTTCTATAAGGTGTTGGTCAGACTGTACTTTAAATCAAATCATGTTTAATTATCATTCAAACCACACAAAGATACAGCTGAACGAGACAGCGCTCCTCGGGGGTCAAAATAGCAAGCAAACTTCAAAGTAGGTTACATAATTCAAAAAAGTGAGCAAAGAAGCATAATCATTCAGAAAAACATTTTTTTTTTAATCTATATAATTCAAGACCCTGAGCAATAATGTCCGGCAATCGATGGTACAGTCTCCTGGTAGTGTGCATTGCCCGCAACCCAGCCTGTGGTTCCACCACTCGAACATGAGAGGGCAGCACCAATGAGAGAGGCCCGGCCATAGCCAAGATCGGACACCATGCTGTAGCACTTCCCGGTTTACAGCAGCAAGCAAGCCCGAGGCTTGAGGCCTAGTCTCACTGCAGCTGACTACAAGCTCCCCTGTTGACCGTCCCTCCACCAGACAAGGATAACAGGCTCGAGGCAACTTACATCATCACTGTCCAGCAGAGTCTTGTGATCGCAAGTGAAATGTCCGTGACAATCTCCCAAGGTTATACCGCACCAACTTTGATGCTTCTAAGAAGTGGGCAGCATCACGGTCTGCAGCCAGGCCTGCTCCTCCGTATCCAAACTGGCTCCTCAGATACACCGGCGAGCTCCTCCCATATCCCAACGAGCTCCTGTGACATCCTGGTGCGCTCCTCCAAATCCCGACAGACTCCTCCAATATCCCCATTGTCTCCTTTCCCGACATCTCAACGTACTCCTTCGACACCTCGGCCAGCTCTCTCTCCAAATCACAGCCGGCCCCTTCAACACATCAGCCAGCTCATTCTACAACATAGCAGCTGGCCCCTTCTTGCTTGGCTCCACCACTGACACCAGTCTAGCTCACTAATGGAGTGGCCCTGCAGTACATAAAGCTCTTGGAGTAGAGTTGTCTTTAGATTGATAAAATCATATTTTACAAAGAAAAAAGCACTTTTGATTAGCCCCTAGGAGGCCACTGCATTCGTGCGTGTCGCCATCTTACCAGAGATCCTCTGGTGCTACCTGAAGTGTCGTGAGCACTTTTCAGAAACAGAATCAGGTTTATTATCACCAGCAAGTGTCATGAAATTTGTTAACTTGGCAGCAGCAGTTAGAAAAAAAAAATAATAATAATAAATAAATAAATTACATTATAAAGATATAAAAACATAGAAAATAGGTGCAGGAGTAGGCCATTCCGCCCTTCGAGCCTGCACTGCCATTCAGTATGATCATGGCTGATCATCCAACTCAGAACCCTGTACCAGCCTTCCCTCCATACCCCCGATCCCTTTAGCCACAAGAGCCATATCTAACTCCCTCTTAAATATAGCTAATGAACTGGCCTCAACTGTTTCCTGTGGCAGAGAATTCGACAGATTCAGCACTCTCTGTGTGAAGAAGTTTTTCCTCATCTCGGTCCTAAAAGGCTTCCCCTTTATCCTTAAACTGTGACCCCTCGTTCTGGACTTCCCCAACATCGGGAACAATCTTCCTGCATCTAGCCTGTCCAATCCCTTTAGGATTTGATACGTTTCAATAAGATTCCCCCTCAATCTTCTAAATTCCAGTGAGTATAAGCCTAGTCGATCCAGTCTTTCATCATATGAAAGTCCTGCCGTCCCAGGAGCTTAGGAGAATGATGGTGCCTAACAGCAACTCCTTTGCTTGCATCTTCGGAAACAGCTCTATTTCTACCTTTAATATCTTTATTTTTCTCTTTCAGGTTTTTTTTTGAAGATCCTGATCTGGAGTTACACACTGACTTTGGTTCTTTGGGGGAATGGGACCCGCTCTCGGGGTCCCACGACTGGCCGCTATTCGTTATGCCAAGGATGCGGCCTAGAAAACTAGTGTGCCTTCAGAGTTCCAGGATTTCGTGTCCCTGGAGGTGGGTGAACACGAGATCAGTGCTGTCACAGGAATTTGGTGTCTTGTGGGAGATGGAAGATTGAAAGTAGCAAGCTGGCTGCCAGCTGTGTGCCCAGAGATCCGAGTTCTTTGGGCATAGAGCTCAGAAGAAGTGAAGCAATAGACTCATCTCTCGCTGTGAAATGGGGACACTTCTTTTTCCCTTATTAGGGAGAGAGAAAGCCTATGTTATGTCGAATTACTGGTGAACGAGTAGTTTTTGGGGTACTGCAAGTCTGTGTCTTTTTGATGCTTTGCTGCACTCTGGAGTGTTCGGTGGGGGGCACTGATGCTTTTGTTGCTGGTGGGGAGGGGGATCGTTGCTTTGCTACTGCCTATGTATGGGAGGAAGGGGAGCTGGGGGGGATTTTGGGGTTCTAACATTTAACTGTCCTTCATTCTTTGGGGCACTCCTCTGTTTTTGTGGATGTTTGGGAAGAAAAAGAATTTCAGAATGTATATTGTATACATTTCTCTGATATCAACTGTATCTTTGAAATGTATATTGAATAGATTAAATATCATGCAAAAAGAAAAAAATAATATATATTAAAAAAGTGAGGTAGTGTCCAAGGGTTCAATGTCCATTTAGGAATTGTATGGCAGAGGGGAAGAAGCTGTTCCTGAATCATTGAGTGTGTGCCTTCAGGCTTCTGTACCTCCTACCTGAGGAAAGTGAGAAAAGGGCAAGTCCTGGGTGCTGTGGGGTCCTTAATAATGGATGCTGCCTTTCTGAGACTCTACTCCTTGAAGATGTCCTGGGTACTTTGTAGGCTAGTGCCCAAGACAGAGCCGACTAAAGTTATGACCCTCTGCAGCTTTCTTCGGTCCTGTGCCGTAGCATTCCCCCTCCCCATACCAGACAGTGAAGCAGCCTGTCAGAGTGCTCTCCATGATACATCCATATAAGTTTTTGAGTGTTTTTCTTGACATATCAAATCTCTTCAAACTCCTAACCTAAGAAAAGATATGTTGGCATTGGAGAGGGCCCAGTGAAGGTTCACGAGAGTGATTCCTGGAAAGAAAAGTTTAAGTATGAGGAGCATTTGATGGCTTTGGACCTGCACTCAATGGAGCTCAGAAGAATGAGTTGGAATCTCATTGAAACCTATACCAAAGAATGAATCACAATGGGTCATGGGTCTCTTATCAAAGATATACGATGCAAGGAAGACTGGCTAAGCAACAGCAAACTAAGATCATGTAGAAATGTGTTATTTTCAGGTTGGCAACGTATAACTAATAGTATGCCACAGGGATCATTAGATCTTCATCCATTTACCATCATTTAGAAACTGTGTATATCAAATTCAAAAGGTCCCACATGGAAGGTTGGTCAAGAAGGTTCAGTAGCTCGACATTCAAGATGAAGTAATAAATTGGATTAGATATCGGCTTTTAGGGAGAAGCCATGAAGTGGTAGTGGATGGTTGCATGAGGGGAACATGAGGGAGAAACTCTTCACGCAGAGGATCATGAGAGTGTGGAATGAACTGCAAGTGTGGAGTACAAGCTCAATTTCAATGTTCAAGGGAGGTTTGGATAGGTACATGGATGGTAGGGGTATGGAGGCCTATGCCCAGTTGCACGTTGATGGGAGTAGCCAGTTTAAATTGTTAAGCATCAATTAGATGGGCCAAAGGACTTGTTTCTTTGTTGTATTTGTTGTAAGTTTCAAAAGGACACAAAAACTTTGCAAAGTTATAGACGCGTTAAACAAGTGATCAAATACTGGTCAAGTTGCCAGTCCTCATTGGGAGATTGGAGATGGAGAGGGTTAGCAACTTTAAATTCCTGGGCGTTATCATATCAGAGGATGTATCCTACAACCAGCACGTAAGTGCTATTTCAAAGAAGGCACAGTAGCTCCTCAACTTTCTTCGAAGTTTGTGGAGATCGGGCTTGTCATCTAAAACTTTGCCAAACCTATAGATGCACAGTGGAAAGTATTCTGAATGGTTGCATCATGGCCTGGTATGAAAAAAAAAACAACGCCTAGATCAGAAATGCCTTCAAAAAGTGGAGGATACAGCCCAGTTTATCACAGGAAAATCCCTCCCCACCATTGAGCACATCTACAAGGAGCACTAAGGATCATAACCTAAGGACTCACTTTCAAGCACTCGACAGCGTATGTTCTCAGTATTATTTATGTATTTGTTTGTTTGCTTATGTATTTATTATTTGCTCTTTATTGATTTGCATAATTTGTGTTCTTTTACTCATTGGTTGCTTGACAGTCTTTGTTCATGTGCAGTTTTTCATTGACTTTGTTGTATTTCCTTGTTCTACTGTGAATTTCTGCAAGAATATGAGCAATGAGGAAGGGTTAATTAGCGATCTTGTCGTGAGAGGCCCCTTGGGTAAGAGTGACCATAATATGGTGGAATTCTTCATTAACATGGAGAGTGACGTAGTTAATTCAGAAACAAAGGTTCTGAACTTAAAGAGGGGTAACTTTGAAGGTATGAGACATGAATTAGCTAAGATAGACTGGCAAATGACACTTCAAGGATTGACGGTGGATATGCAATGGCAGGCATTTAAGGGTTGCATGGATGAACTACAACAATTGTTCATCCCAGTTTGGCAAAAGAATAAATCAAGGAAGGTAGTGCACCCGTGGCTGACAAGAGAAATTAGGGATAGTATCAATTCCAAAGAAGTAGCATACAAATTAGCCAGAGAAAGTGGCTCACCTGAGGACTGGGAGAAATTCAGAGTTCAGCAGAGGAGGACAAAGGGCTTAATTAGGAAGGGGAAGAAAGATTATGAGAGAAAACTGGCAGAGAACATAAAAACGGACTGTAAAAGCTTTTATAGATATGTAAAAAGGAAAAGACTGATAAAGACAAATGTAGGTCCCCTGCAAACAGAAACAGGTGAATTGATTATGGGGAGCAAGGACATGGCAGACCAATTGAATAATTACTTTGGTTCTGTCTTCACTAAGGAGGACATAAATAATCTTCCAGAAATAGTAAGGGACAGAGGGTCCAGTGAGATGGAGGAACTGAGCGAAATACATGTTAGTAGGGAAGTGGTGTTAGGTAAATTGAAGGGATTGAAGGCAGATAAATCCCCAGGGCCAGATGGTCTGCATCCCAGAGTGCTTAAGGAAGTGGCCCAAGAGATAGTGGATGCATTAGTGATAATTTTTCAAAACTCGTTAGATTCTGGACTAGTTCCTGAGGATTGGAGGGTGGCTAATGTAACCCCACTTTTTAAAAAAGGAGGGAGAGAGAAACCGGGGAATTATAGGCCGGTTAGCCTAACGTCGGTGGTGGGGAAACTGCTGGAGTCAGTTATCAAGGATGTGATAACAGCACATTTGGAAAGCGGTGAAATGATCGGACAAAGTCAGCATGGATTTGTGAAAGGAAAATCATGTCTGACGAATCTCATAGAATTTTTTGAGGATGTAACTAGTAGAGTGGATAGGGGAGAACCAGTGGATGTGGTATATTTGGATTTTCAAAAGGCTTTTGACAAGGTCCCACATAGGAGATTAGTGTGCAAACTTAAAGCACACGGTATTGGGGGTAAGGTATTGGTGTGGGTGGAGAATTGGTTAGCAGACAGGAAGCAAAGAGTGGGAATAAACGGGACCTTTTCAGAATGGCAGGCGGTGACTAGTGGGGTACCGCAAGGCTCAGTGCTGGGACCCCAGTTGTTTACAATATATATTAATGACTTGGATGAGGGAATTAAATGCAGCATCTCCAAGTTTGCGGATGACACGAAGCTGGGTGGCAGTGTTAGCAGTGAGGAGGATGCTAAGAGGATGCAGGGTGACTTGGATAGGTTGGGTGAGTGGGCAAACTCATGGCAGATGCAATTTAATGTGGATAAATGTGAAGTTATCCACTTTGGTGGCAAAAATAGGAAAACAGATTATTATCTGAATGGTGGCCGATTAGGAAAAGGGGAGGTGCAACGAGACCTGGGTGTCATTATACACCAGTCATTGAAAGTGGGCATGCAGGTACAGCAGGCGGTGAAAAAGGCGAACGGTATGCTGGCATTTATAGCGAGAGGATTCGAGTACAGGAGCAGGGAGGTACTACTGCAGTTGTACAAGGCCTTGGTGAGACCACACCTGGAGTATTGTGTGCAGTTTTGGTCCCCTAATCTGAGGAAAGACATCTTTGCCATAGAGGGAGTACAAAGAAGGTTCACCAGATTGATTCCTGGGATGGCAGGTCTTTCATATGAAGAAAGACTGGATGAACTGGGCTTGTACTCGTTGGAATTTAGAAGATTGAGGGGGGATCTGATTGAAACGTATAAGATCCTAAAGGGATTGGACAGGCTAGATGCAGGAAGATTGTTCCCGATGTTGGGGAGGTCTAGAACGAGGGGTCACAGTTTGAGGATAGAGGGGAAGCCTTTTAGGACCGAGGTTAGGAAAAACTTCTTCACACAGAGAGTGGTGAATCTGTGGAATTCTCTGCCACAGCAAACTGTTGAGGCCAGTTCATTAGCTATGTTTAAAAGGAAGTTAGATATGGCCCTTGTGGCTACAGGGGTCAGGGGGTATGGAGGGAAGGCTGGGTTCTGAGTTGGATGATCAGCCATGATCATAATAAATGGCGGTGCAGGCTCGAAGGGCCGAATGGCCTACTCCTGCACCTATTTTCTATGTTTCTAATATGAATATCAGGGTAGTATATGGTGACATATACACGCTTAAATAAATTTATCTTGAACTTTAACTATAATATGGGAACAAGACTATAATAAGTGGAAAGTGACTACAGAGACTTAAAGGTACAGAAGAATATAGGTGTCAATTTACATAAGAAGCAGAATGTAAGCACAAGTAACAGAAAATAAATGCACTGTTGATCTTTATGGTAATGAGAATGGAAATGCAAGCAAAGGTGGATCATTTGGTCACATCTGGGTTACTGCACTGAATTTTGGTATCCTTATGTAAAGAAGTCCAATGATTGTGGTTAATAGATATTTTCAAAGTTGGAAAGGTTGTCTTATGAAGGAAATTTGAGAAGTTTGGGTCTGGATTCACAGGAGTTCACAAAAGTAAGGGATGAACTCATGGAAACATACAACATTCTAAGGCAGTTTGGCACTGTAGTGGCAAAAGGATGTTTTTCCCTTGCACAGAAATCCAGAACTGAGATTAATGTTTCAAACAAGAAATTTCTCACTCAACATAGAGCTTAGAAGGCTATTCCTTTTGACCCTCAAAGGGTTATGAATCTGTGAATATCTCAACATCAGGGATGTGCAGAGGCTAAATCGCTGAATAGATGTGATAGATAAGAGTATAATCCTGTAAACTGACAAAGGTTATGGAGAGCAAGCAGGAAAGCTGAAGCTGAGACTAACGGTTAAATATGGATCAAGCACAAGGCCCAGATGACCTACCCCTTCTCCTATTTCACATGTTTAACAATATCAACTATGTTTCTCATGAGAGTAGAGAGAAAATTAGAATTAAAACACTGTTGTGCATACTAGTTAGGTGAGGTCTCAGATGACTGGTGAGCAGCAAATGTTATGGCTTTGTTCAAGAAAGGAAATGGGTAATCCAGGTAATTATAGCCCAATGAGCCTCATTGGAGAAGATACTGAAGGAATGGGTTTATACATATTTCAAAAGACATGACCTGCACAGGGACAGTCTGCATGGCAGGTGGCACTTAAAAAATTTGGTTCAATTTTTTTGAGGAACGGACAAAGAAGTTTGAGGAGGGTCAGGCAGTGGACAGCATCAAAATGGACTTGGAAAGGCATTTGATAAGATTTCTGAAGGTGGGCTGATTCAGAAGATAATGATGCATGGGATTCAGAGTCAATTACAAGTATAGATTCAGAAATGGCTTGCCCGTAGAAGACAGGGAGTAGAGATGGAAGGCTATTATTCTGGCTGGAGATCCGTGACCAGCGGTGTTCCACAATGATCAATGCTGGGACCTCTGTTGTTTGTTAGATATATAAGTAAATAAAGAGTTGGATGAAAATGTATTTGTATTTGGGTGAATTAGTATATTTGCAAATGACACCAAGATATGGTGGAGCTGTGGACAGTGCAAAGGATGATCAAAGTATACAGTTAGATGTAGACCACTTACAGATACTGGCAGAGAAGTAGCAGATAAAGTTTAATTTGGACAAATATGAGCTGTTGCATTTTGAGAGGTCAAATGAAAGGAGAAATATATAGAGTTAATGGTAGACTCTTTACTTACATTGTGGTACAGAAGGATCTTAGGGTCTAGGTCCACAGTTCACTGAAAGTGATTATGCAAATTGATTAAGTGGTAATGACGGTATATGGTAGGTGTTGAGTATGGGAGTAAAGAAATAATGTTGTAGCTCTATACAACTTTCATCATTTAGCACTTGGATTATTATGTGTAGTTGTGATTTTAGGAAGGATGTGGAGACCTTGGATAGTGCTAAGCAAAGGTTTACCAGAATGCTGCCTGGATTAGAGGTCATGAACTGTAAGGAATGATTAGACAAACTTAGGTTGTTCTCCCTACAGCATTGGAGACTAAGGAAAGGCATATGAGAGGCATAGATAGGGAAGGCAGTTTAGGTATGCTTTTAACCAGGCTGCATTCATTGTGAGAGGTGGTTTGTTGGTAAGACTGCACGAGAGGTAGTAAGAGCTCGGCAGGCTGCAATCACTGTGATATTTAGCCACTTACAGGGGCCAATAAAAAGAAGCAAGGTGCTGGCAGAGTGGCTATTGTGGGAGCAGCCATTGTTGGAGTAGGCCAGTTTTAGACTGGTCAGGTTTTGACTCAACAGGCTGAGGAAGGAATCAGCATAGACTAGAACTTAAGCTTGAGAAATTAGAGGTACAGTGTAACAAGTGCAGGCAGAAAGGTAGTTCAGTTCGTGGAATGCTCCTCTTATCAGATGTGGGATTTCGTGGTACCTAATTGTCTCTCTGATGTCTACATCTGCAAGAAGCACACCTAATTTCAGCTTCTGACTGACAAGGTCAAGGAACTGGAGATGGAGCAGAATGTACTCAGGGCCATCAGGGAGACTGAAAACCCTGCAAATGACACTTTTACTGAGGTGGCCACACCCAGAGTCCAGGTTTCAGACAGTAGATAGGTGACCACCAGGAGAAATAAGAGGAGTAAGTAGTTAGCGCAGTGAACCCATGTGGTATTCCCGACAGCAACAAGGATAATCCTTTGGATACTGCCAGAGGCAGATGACCTATCAGAGCACAGCAGCAGCAGCCAGGCCAACATCATGATGGCCAGCTTGACGACTCAGCAGGGAAGCGTAAGGTCAGGCAAAGCGATAGTGATAGGAGGCTCGACAGTTAGGAAGACAGACAGGAAATCCTGTGACAGCAAAAGAGAAGCCAGGATGGTGTGTTGCCTCCCAGGTTCTAGAGTCCAGGATATGTCAGAGTGGCTTTCCAAGCGGGAGAGTGAGCAAGCAGAGGACATGGTACATGTTGGCACCAATGACATAGGTAGAAAGGGGGAAGAAGTCCTATGCAGTGATTATAGGGAGTTAGGGAAGAGCCTGAAAAACAGGACTTACAAGGTAGTAATCTCTGGGTTACTCCCAGTACCACATGCTCATCAGGCCAAATAGTATAGATGAATGAGTGCCTGAGGGAGTGGTGCAGGAAGCAGGATTTCAGAATTCTGAATTATTGGAAATTCCTCTGGGAAAGGTGTGACATGTACAAAAAGGTATGACATGTACACATGAAAACAAAGAGGACTAATATTCTTGTGGCAGGTTTGCTACAGCTGTTGGGGAGGATTTAAACTAACGTGGCGGGGATGGAAGACTGAGTGATAGTGCTAAGGTGGGGTAACTGGAATACAAATGTATTGTGCA
The DNA here is from genome assembly GCF_963921235.1 of Mobula hypostoma. Lineage (NCBI taxonomy): Eukaryota > Metazoa > Chordata > Chondrichthyes > Myliobatiformes > Myliobatidae > Mobula > Mobula hypostoma. The sequence goes on from NC_086097.1 coordinate 195,342,264, forward strand.
ACAAGACTGTGAGGAAGGGCAGGTAGACAATAGGGGAAAAAATGTAATCAATGGGATGAATTGAAATGTAACATGGGGGCAAAATCAAAAAAGAGTGATGAATAGAGGACTGAAGGTTTTATACTTCAATACATGCAATATGTGGAATAAGGTAAATGATCTTGTAGCGCAGTTAGAGATTGACAGGGATGATGTTGTGGGCATCACTGAGTTATGACTGAATGAAGATAATAACTGGGAGTTTAAAATCCAAGGACACAATTTGTATCAAAATGTCATCATCCGGACCGTGATGTCTGCATTCCGGTTCACGGTCCGGTGCATGGACTCAGGACTCCGGGTCTTCCAGCTGTCCCTTGTTTGACTAAATCAAAGGCACCTGATTCCCATCTTTGGGCTTGCAATATAAGCAGCCTTGGGACTGAGTTTGGGGTTGTGTTGTCTTGTTGGTCCCCCTTGGAGCAGCCTGCTGATGAAACCATTTGTGATCTCTAGGCCTGGTTGGAGGACCATTGCTTCATGGAGCCTTGTTGCCACTTGTAGGAATAGTCTTTGTGGTATGGATTTGGCTGTTTCCTGGGTTAGCTGAGTGGCTGCCAGCCACTCCAAGCTAGGTAGGGATCTGGCTGTTTCTGTAACCAGCTGAGGTTGCTGGCTGAACTGAGACTTGGAGCTTCCCCGGAGCAGAGGTGGAACTGTCTGTTGTTCTTTAGTATTTGTCTCTTCTTGTCCTTGCCTCTGTGGGGTAAGTCAGGCTGTCTTGCTATTACCCAACAGATGGACTTATCCCACCTTGGTGTTGAGAAGTTGAGTCCCAGCTTGTCTTAGGATAAGTCTGTCTCTGTCTATGTCCTGTCTCATGTTAGTGTCTGTGTCTTGCATTTGGGTCTGTTCCTAGCACCCTTGTGTGACACAAAAGGGCAGATGGATAAGTAAAGAAATATGGTTGTGGTGTTGGCAAAAATATGAAATCAAATCCTTAGAAAGAGGTGACATAGGTTCAGAAATATAGAGTTGTTGAGAGTGGTATTAAGAAGCTGTAAGAGTAAAAACTCCCTGATGGGAGTTGTATACAGGCTCTTAAACAGTAGCCAGGATGAAGATAAAGATGATGGGAGATAAAAAATAAATGTAATAAGGGCAATGAAAGTCATGGGAAATTTCAATTTGCAGGTAGATTGGGGAAATCAAGTTGGTGCTGGATTCCAAGAGATGGAATTTATAGAATGTCTAGGAAATGGCTTTTTAAAGCCACTTGTGGTTGAGTCCACTAGGGAAACAGCAATTCTAGAGTGGATATTGAGAAATGAACAAGATTTGATTAGGGAAAATAGACCATAATATCATAAGACTATAAGATATAGGAGCAGAATTAGGCCATTTGGCCTGTTGAGTATGCTGTTATTTCTTCATAGCTGATCCAATTTTCCTCTTGGTCTCAATATCCTGCCTTCTCCTTCATACCCTGACTAATCAAGAATATATCAACCTCTGACTTAAATATTCATAAAGATGTATGGCTTCCACAGCTCTTTGGCTAAAAAAAAAAAAATACCTTCTCATTTTTGTTCTGAAAGGACACCCCTCTATTCTAAGGTTGTTCCCTGGTCTTTGACACTCCTACCATAGGAAACATCCTCCCCACATCCACTCTGTCAAGGCCTTGCTCCATTTGATAGGTTTTGATGAGGTCACCCTTTGTTCTTTTGAATTTCAGTGAATACAGATCCAGAGCCATCAAATTTTCTACATATGACAAACCATTCAATGGTGGAATTATTTTTGTGAACCTCCTTTGAAGCCTCTCCAGTTTCAACACATCCTTTCTAAGATAAGGAGCCTAAACCTGCTCACAATACTCCAACACAAGGAATTCTGCAGATGCTGGAAATTCAAGCAACACACATCAAAGTTGCTGGTGAATGCAGCAACTTTGATGTGTGTTGCTTCACAATACTCCAAGTGAGTCCTCACCACTGCCCTATACAGCCTTAGTGTTATATCCTTTTATATTGTAGTCCTTTTGAAATGAATGTTAGTATTGCATTTGCCTTCCTCATCACAGACTCAGCCTGCATATTAACCTTTAGGGAATCCTGCACAAGGACCTCCAAGTCCCTTTGCACTCAGTTTTTTTTTGTATTTTCTTTCTATTTAGAAAATAGTCAACCCTTTCATTTCTTCTACCAAAGTGCATGACCATACACTTCCCAACATTATATTCCATCTGTTATTTCTTTGCCTATTCTCCTAAAGTGTCTAAGTCCTCCTGTAGCCCCTCTACTTCAAAACTACCTGCCCCTCCAGTTATCTTCTTATCACCTGCAAACTTTGCGACAAAGCTGTCAATTCCATTATCCAAATCATTGACATATAATGTAAAAAGAATTGCTCCCAACACAAACCCCTGTGGAACACCATGAGTCACCAGCAGCCAGTTTATTCCCACTCTTTGCCACTTGCCAATCAGCCACTACTTTATCCATTCTGTAATCTTTCCTGTAATACCAATGGCTCGTAGCTCATTAAGCAGCCTCATGCATGGCACCTTGTCAAAGGCTTTCTGAAAATCCAAGTACATACCATCAACTGATTGTCCTTGGTCTATCCTGCTTGTTACTACTTCAAAGAACTTAAGGTAAAAGATCCCTTAGGGGGAGTGATCATAATCTCATTGAATTCACCCTGCAGTCTGAGTGTGAGTAAATAAAGTCAGATGTATTAATATTTCAGTAGAGTAAAGGGAATTACAGAGGCATTAGATAGGAGCTAGCCAAGACTGATTGGATGACACTATCAGGGATGATGGCAGAGCAGCAATACCTTGAGTTTCTGGGGACAATTTAGAAGGTACAGGATAGATACACCCCAAAGATGAAGAAATATTCTAAGTGGAGGATGAGACAACCATGGTTGACAAGGGATGTCAAAGACAGCATAAAAGAAAAAAAAGAGGACATGTAATATCGAAAAAATTAGTGGGAAGTTAAAGGATTGGGAAGCTTTTGAAAACTAACAGAAGGCAACTAAAAGGAATCCATGATCGAAAAGATAAAATATAATGGTAAGCTAACGAATAATATAAAAGAGGATACCAAAAGATTTTTCAGATAAGTGAAGATTAAACGAGAGGTGAGAGTGGATAATGGATTGCTGGAAAATGATGCTGGAGAGGTAGTAATGGGGAACAAAGATACGGTAGACAAACTGAATAAGTATTTTACTTCAGTCTTCACTGTGGAAGACACTAGCAGTATGCCAGAAGTTCAAGTGCCAGGGAGAAAAGATGAGTGTATAAGGAGAAGGTTCTTGGGAAACTGAAAAGTTTAAAGGAAGATAAGTCACATGAAACAGCCCAGGGTTCTGAAAGAGGTAGCTGAAGAAATTATGGAGGCATTAGTATGATCTTTCAAGATTCACTAGATTCTGGAATGGTTATAGAGAACTGGAAAATTGCAGATGTCACTCCATCCTTTAAGAAGGGAGAGAGGTAGAAATAAGGATATTATAGGCCAGTTAGTCTAACTTCAGTGGTATGATGTTTGGCTTGATTAAGGATGAGGTTTCGAGGTACTTGGAGGTACGTGTTAAAGTAGGCCAATGCCAATATGTTTCCTTAAGGGGAAATAATTGCATGACTAATCTGTTGGAATTATCTGAGGAAATAACAGGCAGGATGGACAAAGGAGAATCAGAGGATGTTCTTTACTTGGGTGTTCAGAAGGCATCTGACAAGGTGCCACACATGAGGCTGCTTACCAAGTTAAGAGTCCATGTTAATTTATGGAAGATACTTGAATGGTTAGAAGATTGGCTGGCAGTAGGCAAAGAGTCTGAATAAAGGGGACCTACCTTGGCTGGTTTCGTGCTTTGCAGGGGTGGGTATTGGGCTGCTTCTTTTCATGTTATATGTTAATGATTTGGAGAATAGAATTGATAGTTTTGTGGCCAAGTTTACAGACAATGCAAAGATACGTGGAGGGGCTGGTAGTGTTGAGGAATAACAGATTGGAAGAATGGGCAATGAAGAGACAGATGGAATATGTTGTAGGGAAGTGCATGGCCACATGCTTTGGTAGAAGAAATAAAAGCATAGACAATTTTCTAAATGGGGAGATAATTCAAAAATCAGAGGTGCAAAGAAACTTGAGTCCTCATGCAGGATTCCCTAAAGATAAACTTGGTGGTTGAGTTGGTATTGTGAAAGGCAAATACAATGTTGGCATTCATTTTGAGAGGACTAGAATACAAGTGCAATGATGTAATGCTCAGGCCTTATAAGGCAATGGTCTGACCCCATTTGGAGTATTGTGAGCAGTTTCGGGCCTCTTATCTAAGAAAAGCTGTGCTTCCATTGTTAAGCATGAAGAGCATTTGATGGTTCAGGTCCTGTGCTTGCTGGGGTTTAGAAGAATGAGGGTGGATCTCATTGAAACCTTTTGAATATTAAAAGGCCTAGATAGAGTGGATGTGGAGAGGACTTCTCCCATAGTGGGTGAGTCCAGACCCAGAGGACACAGACTCAGAACAGAGGGATGGCCATTTAGAAGAGGGCTAAGGAAGAATTTTTTTAGCCAGAGAGTGATGAATCTGTGGAATTTATTACCACGGAATTCCGTGGAGGCCAAGTCATTGAGTGCATTTAAAGCAGAGGTTGATAGGTCCTTGATTACTCAGGACAACAAATGTTGCAGTAATAAGGCAGGAGAACAGGGATCAGAGAGATAATAAATAAACCATGATGGAATGACAGAGCAGACTCAATGTGTTGAGTGGTCTAATTCTGCACATATGCCTTATAGTCTTAAAGCTGGTAGGGGGTGGAAAGGAGTTTAAAGGCACATGAGGGGCAAAGTTTTTTTTTAAGAAACAGTTATTGGTGCTTGGAATAGGTTATCGGGGTAGTAGTGGAGACAGGCAGTTTGGTGGTGATTAAGAGGCTTTTAGATATACTAATATAAAGGAACTGGACACTTATGGCTGATGTGCAGGAGGAAGATACTTGGTACAAATTGGTATTAATGTTGGTGCAGCATTATGTGTGAATTGCCTGTCTGATGTTATACTGTTCTATATTCAATAACAAGCTCTGAAGAAAGAGCATGTTTAATTCTTTAAAGGTATTTCTAATATTCAATAGTTACAGTACTATAGGATGAGCAAACTTTCTTTTATATGTAGTACATTGTAAAGAAATCAATAGGAAAGTTAGATTTTTTGTTCTCATTTCATCTGTAACCATTATATTTTACAGTTCTTTCAAGTACATTGTACTTGCGTCAGAACTGAGCTATGACTCACTCAGATTCCATAGCAAGGACACATACATCTCACTGGTCTATCAGAATGTGTTGACATCATCGCAAGTGAAGGGTCACCAAATCTTTCACAAGATCCCTGCTGCTGCCAAACTTACAATGCAATGAGTTTCAAAGCAGAATGCTTGACTGTATATCATCTGAACAGTAATGCTTTAGAAATGAAATTAAACCATGTCAGATCATGTTATGTGAACAAATTCATTGGCATTGTATATCATGTACTCAAGACCAGGGTAATGTAATGTTTCCCTTAATCAGAGCAAAGAATGAGTCATTCTTCTGTTTAAACAATTAATTATTAAATAATGTTGGGAAAAATATTCGTTCTAAATACAAATATAAAATTAATAATTAATACTTAAAGAAAATATCTCCAAACCAGACAACGCCAGTAAAAATAAATAATAATAATAATCCTCATGGGCTAAATTTGCTCATCATGATATAATCAGATACTGATATTAAATATAAGTGGGATTATTAGGTATTGTAGATCAAATTTTCACTTTAACATTTTGTAATGCAGAATTTAAGCATAATTTATTGGCAAACTGATTCTAATTTGCTGTCTATTATGATGAGCTTTAAAGAATTAATTGTAAAACATTAATTTTAAAGCACTTGGTGGGAATTTTGCATTACAGATAGGAAAGCTACATTATAGATTTAGAAATCTCTGCAGAAGGCAAAGCCAGATTCAAGTTAAGTCTCACTAACTCCATGTGGAAAGGTGTGGATGATCAGGCATTGCAGGTGTCACCAGTCAACTCCAAGATAGCAAAGTGGGAAGAAAGATTAACAAATCTGAAATGTACATGGTGTCCAGGCAGGAGAAACTTCTATTCTTGTAAGGTAAACTCACCTAGATAGATTACAGATATTACGGCCTTGTTGCAGGATGTTTGGTGTTCAAGTTGAAATGGCACTGAGGTCTAATTAATGTGTCACATTTGGTGCACCTCTCATGAGGTTGTAAAATTATATGTATTAAAGTTGCAACCTAGGCACCCAGGTTCCCTTTTCCCTCTTTCACTCTAGGGCATTTTTTTTTCTCAATTACTCAGTATTAGATCACTGATCAATAAGGACAAAATTCCCAGGCCCTATCATAAGGGATGAGCAAGAAATATGTCAAATCAGTTCACATCAGGCCTCTAGCCTACTGTTCAAGTTGTCCATAAAACTTAGCATCAGGCTGTTGCAGTAAAAGTTCCAGATGTTCAATTCTTCTCGGGGATAAGCATCCATGGGAGGAGGACCATATTACTTCGAGGCCCTTTTATAGCAGAAGAGCAGACAACCACTTCTTGCGATTCTGATGTACTGAATGCAGTCAAGGGAAATTCATCCAAAATTACTCTGCTGTTTGGCTATTAGGGGTGCTGAATAAAGCATGTGTAACATTTGTAGCAGTGATTGAGACACACACCAGAGTCACTATCCAGCTTGTGTTTGACTGTATGGTTCATAGCATGCCTGTAGGCAGCTGATGTACACTGTGCCGGCACACAGCGCTTCTTCAGCAGAGTTGTTCATCACTGGTGAAGCAATATCCTCACAAAATGGTCACAGGCAAATTTGCGTCTGGAAGGCCCAGCTGACCTGCATAATCTCAGCATGAGTGACAGCAGAATAACCTAGCTATCTGGTAACTGGCAAATAAAAATGAAAAGAGCTGCACAGAGTCAAAGAGCTATACAACACAGAAACAGGTCCTTTGGACCAAGTTGTCTGTGCTGACCAAGTTGCCTAACTGAGCTAGTCCCATCTGACTGTGTTTTGCCTCCATATCCCTCATTTTCAACATGAAAGCCAACAGATCCTATTAGATATCCTACATCCACTGGAGAGAACTCCTCTGATAGACTCTAATACAACAGCTTTCTTTCAACACTGTAGCAAAATATCAGCCTAGATTATGAGTTAATGTCCCTTAAGTGGAACTTAAAAATTATAATTTTAACACAGAGGTACATGTACATGTACTGAGCTATACTCATACAGATGGTTGTAACTGTAGATACTCCAACAGACCAGTTTGCCAGCTACCATTGGCAACCCTGAGAGGAAAATGAATGACAAAGGTAAAGAAAACCCGTAATCTTCTTTTTCGTTTGATTTTAAAGTTGTCCTATCCTTATTCCAATTGTTTCCAAAAGGTATCCTTCTAAAACTGAGTTATGAAAGGATTGTAGAACTGGCATCAATGGTAGTTGAGTTGGTCATGCTCAGTCCAACGTACCACTGGAATTCACCACTGTAACTAGTTCTGAGGCAGCATTAACCTTTCGTAGCCATGCTGGCCCTCATGATCTCAAAGTATCAGTTCTTTGTATATCCCTTGAACAAAGCAGAATGTTACTGGTGGCCCATCCCTGAGCTGGGCAGGCTGAGCACTGCCATGATGGCTACCAGTGGCCTGATTCACAGTTCTGAATCAGAGTTAATATTACTGGCGTACGTTGTCAAATTATTTAGCTTTAACTACTGCAGTACAAAGAAATACATGATAAATATAGAAGGAAAAAAGTTACATTAAATATATATACCTATTAAATAGTTATGTTAAAATAAGTGCAAAAAAGCAGAAATTAAAATAAATAGAGTAGTGTTCATGGTTTAATGTCCATTTAGAAATCAGATGGCAGAGGGAAAGATGCTGTTCCTGAGGCGCCAATCCTTGGAGATGTCTTGGACACTACAGAGGCTGGTACCCATGATGGAGCTGACTAATTTTACAAGTTTCTGCAACTTGCTTCAATCTTGAGTAGTAGCGCACCCCCACCCCCACCCCACCACACACACACCTAGACAGTGATGCAACCAGTCAAAATGCTCTCCATGGTACATTTGTAGAAGTTTTCAAGTGTTTTGGTTGACAAACCAAGTCTCCTCAAACTCCTCATGAAATATAGCCACTGTCCTGGCTTCTTTATAGCTGCATCGATCTGTTGCTTCCAGGTTAGGTCCTCAGAGATACAGTATTGTCACTCAGGAATTTGAAATTGTTCACTCTGTCCACTTCTGATCCCTCTATGATGATTGGTTTGTGTTCCCTTGTCTTACCCTTTCTGATGTCCACAATCAGCTCTTTGGTGTTGCTGACATTGAATATAAGGTTGTTACCGTGACACTACTCAACTAACTGGTATATCTCACTCTTGTATGCCCTTCTGCCAACAATAGATGCATCATCAACAAATTCACAGATGCTGTTTGAGCTGTGCCTAACTACACAGTCATGAGTGTAGAGAGCATAGAACAGGTGGCTAAGCACACCTATTTGGGTCAGCACAACATTGTGGGCCGAAGGGCCCGTACTGTGCTGTACTATTCTATGTTCTATGTTCACACATCACAGGTATGATAATCAGATCAGTGTTCTGCCCTTGTGAAAACTTGAGATCACAACTTAACAGGGAAATGTTAATCAGAGGACACTCCATACATAGCAATAACATTGTGTAAATTCCACCATGTCTTCTCTGTGCCATTATCAGTGGCCTGTCAAGTTTTCTTAGTTTATGCCCAGAGTAACATAGTTCCATAATGTTATGCAAAAGTAAGGTATAATCTTTCAGGCTTTGAGGAAAGAGAAGCAGAATAAATGGTGTAAAGACAGTAAGGTAGAAGGGCTGAAATGTGTATACCTCAATGCAAGAAGCATCAGGAACAAAGGTGATGAACTGAGAGCTTGGATACATATATGGAATTATGATGTAGTGGCCATTACAGAGACTTGGCTGGCACCAGGGCAGGAATGGATTCTCCATATTCCCGGATTTCAGTGCTTTAAAAGGGATAGAGAGGGCGGAAAAAGGAGAGGAGGGGTGGCATTATTGGTCAGGGACAGTATTACAGCTACAGAAAGGGTGGGTAATGTAGCAGGATCCTCTTTTGAGTCAATATGGGTGAAAGACAGGAACAGGAAGGGAGCAGTTACTCTTCTGGGGGTATTCTATAGGCCCCCTGGTAGCAGCAGAGATACAGAGCAGCAGATTGGGAGGCAGATTTTGGAAAGGTGCAAAAATAACAGGGTTGTTATCATGGGTGACTTTAACTTCCCTAATATTGATTGGCACCTGATTAGTTCTAAGGGTTTAGATGGGGCAGAGTTTGTTAAGTGTGTCCAGGACGGATTCCTGTCACAGTATGTGGACAGGCCGACTAGGTGGAATGCCATACTAGATCTAGTACTAGGTAATGAACTGGGTCAGGTCACAGATCTCTGTGAGCATCTAGGGGACAGTGACCACCGCTCCCTGGCTTTTAGCATTATCATGGAAAAGGATAGAATCAGAGAGGACAGGAAAATTTTTAATTGGGGAAGAGCAAATTATGAGGTTATAAGGCTAGAACTTGTGGGTATGAATTGGGATGATGTTTTTGCAGCGAAATGGACTATGGACATGTGGTCGATGTTTAGAGATCTCTTGCAGGATGTTAGGGATAAATTTGTCCCAGTGAGGAAGATAAAGAATGGTAGGGTGAAGGAACCATGGGTGACAAGTGAAGTGGAAAATCTAGTCAGGTGGAAGAAGGCAGCATGCATGAGGTTTAAGAAGCAAGGATCAGATGGGTCTATTGAGGAATATAGGGAAGCAATAAAGGAGCTTAAGTGGCTGAGAAGAGCAAGAAGGGGGCATGAGAAGGCTTTGGCGAGTAGGGTAAAGGAAAACCCCAAGGCATTCTTCAATTATGTGAAGAATAAAAGGATGACAGGAGTGAAGGTAGGACTGATTAGAGATAAAGGTGGGAAGATGTGCCTAGAGGCTGTGGAAGAGAGCAAGGTCCTCAATAAATACTTCTCTTCGATATTCACCAATGAGAGGGAACTTGATGATGGTGAGGACAATATGAGTGAGGTTGATGTTCTAGAGCATGTTGATACTAAGGGAGTGGAGGTGTTGGAGTTGTTAAAAAACGTTAGGACGGATAAGTCCCCGGGGCCTGATGGAATATTCCCCAGGCTGCTCCACGAGGCGAGAGAAGAGATTGCTGAGCCTCTGGCTAGGATCTTTATGTTCTCGTTGTCCACGGGAATGCTACCGGAGGATTGGTGGGAGGTGAATGTAGTCCCCTTGTTCAAAAAAGGTAGTAGGAATAGTCCGGGTAATTATAGACCAGTGAGCCTTTCGTCTGCGGTGGGAAAGCTGTTGGAAAAGATTCTTAGAGATAGGATCTACAGGCACTTAGAGAATCATGGTCTGATCAGAAACAGTCAGCATGGCTTTGTGAAGGGCATATCATATCTAACAAGCCTGATAGAGTTCTTTGAGGAGGTGACCAGGCATATAGATGAGGGTAATGCGGTGGATGTGATCTATATGGATTTTAGTAAGGCATTTGACAAGGTTCCACATGGTAGGCTTATTCAGAAAGTCAAAAGGCATGGGATCCAGGGAAGTTTGGCCAGGTGGATTCAGAATTGGCTTGCCTGTAGAAGGCAGAGGGTTATGGTGGAAGGAGTACATTCAGGTTGGAGGATTGTGACTAGTGTCCCACAAGGATCTGTTCTGGGACCTCTACTTTTCGTGATTTTTATTAACGACCTGGATGTGGGGGTAGAAGGGTGGGTTGGCAAGTTTGCAGACGACACAAAGGTTGGTGGTCTTGTAGATAGTGTAGATGATTGTCAAAGATTGCAGAGAGACATTGATAGGATGCAGAAATGGGCTGAAAGGTGGCAGATGGAGTTCAACCCGGAGAAGTGTGAGGTTGTGCACTTTGGAAGGACAAACTCCAAGGCAGAGTGCAAAGTAAATGTCAGGATACCTGGCAGTGTGGAGGAGCAGAGGGATCTGGGGGTACATGTCCACAGATCCCTGAAAGTTGCCTCACAGGTGGATAGGGTAGTTAAGAAAGCTTATGGGGTGTTAGCTTTCATAAGTTGAGGGAGAGAGTTTAAGAGTTGTGGGGTAATGATGCAGCTCTATAAAACTCTGGTTAGGCCACACTTGGAGTACTGTGTCCAGTTCTGGTCGCCTCACTATAGGAAGGATGTGGAAGCATTGGAAAAGGTACAGAGGAGATTTACCAGGATGCTGCCTGGTTTAGAGAGTATGCATTATGATCAGAGATTAAGGGAGCTAGGGCTTTACTCTTTGGAGAAAAGGAGGATGAGAGGAGACATGATAGAGGTGTACAAGGTAATAAGAGGAATAGATAGGATAGCCAGCGCCTCTTCCCCAGGGCACCACTGCTTAATACAAGAGGGTGTGGCTTTAAGGTAAGGGGTGGGAAGTTGAAGGGGGATATTAGAGGAAGATCTTTTTACTCAGAGTGGTTGGTGCGTGGAATGCACTACCTGAATCAATGATGGAGGCTGATACACCAGTGAAGTTTAAGAGACTATTAGACAGGTATATGGAGGAATTTAAGGTGGCTTATATGGGAGGCAGGGTTTGAGGGTCAGCACAACACTGTGGGCTGAAGAGCCTGTACTGTGCTGGTTTCTATGTATGTATATTCTAACAGGCAATAGTATTTAGGAATGTTTCTGTAACAAATTATGCTGCCTTATCATACGCCCATTGTCATTACTACTGACACTTCAGATTATGCTGTGGGATCTGTGTACGAGCAGTTGGTCAGAGACGAGTGCCATCTCTTTTTCGGCCGGCATCTTCCTTCTCAGAATGGAATAACAACATGTATGATGATCTTCTCAGTTGCTATTTGGCTGTCCGACATTTTCATTTTCTACTAGAAGATCACTATTTCACAGTGTTTAGTGACCACAAATGCCTTGTGCACATGATGGCCAAAATATTAGACCCAGAAGGTCTCACGGAAACTTTTGCACTAAAGTCTGTGTGACACGGAGTTAGAAAGGGTGTGCGTGATTGGAGTTCAACCTTTGTTGAGTGCCAACGGGCAAAAATTTACCATTATTTTCTGGCTCCATTGGCACCTTTTGAGGTCCCTGAGCAAATGTTTGACCATGTCAACGTGGACAAGGTTGGTCCACTTCCCCCTTCCCATGGTTTCACGCACCTCCTGACCACAGTCATCCCTCTAGCATTGACAACAGCCACAGATGTGGCTCGGCTGTTCATCAGCACCTAGGTTGCTAGGTTTGGCAGTCCATCTGATATTTCCTCTGACTGTGGTCCCCAATTCATATCAGATCTCAGAAATGTGATGGCCCAGAACCTAGGCGTTAGGCTACATCACACCATAGCATATCACCCGCGATCCAACAGTCTGTGTGAGTACCTAAAGACTGCTCCATGGTCTTCCCTGATGGATAAGAGTTGGCATGATCATCTACGCTAGGTCCTGCGAGGGTTCGGAATGGCTCCCAAAAAGGATCTGCAGCTGAGTTGGTATACAAACAGCTGTTACAAGTGCCAGGTGGTTTTATTCTTGATGCCTTCACTGCCTAGATGGCCTCTCAGCAGTGTTCCACACTCCTCCTCCTCCTAGATTAGCTGTCAATCACCGCTGACGAGCCCCATCCTGCCCAAAGCAACTGGTTTTAAGGCCCCAGTAACCCACCTTTGCCCCTTCTCCTGTCAGTAGAAATACTCCTGCTGGGTTTACTAGTTAAGCCACATGTGAAGGCCAGGAGTTGGACTTGGTTGTCAGAGGCTATTTGAGGTGCGTGCCATTGGGAGTGTTTAATAGATAGTGGGAGCTTATCCCTACTAGCCACCCTAATGGCTATGACAACCTTAAGAAACCTAGGTAAATAAATAGATACATCCTGCTGTACCCTCAGACTGCTTTCTTCACTGTCCTCTATATCACCAACTTTGATATCATCTACAAACTTAATAATCATGCCTTTTATATTTTCATCCAGATTGTTAATATTGGTGACCAACAATGGGAATTCAACACCCATCCCCGCAGCACATAGAGCACCAAGAAAATTTTGTATTGAGTTAAATTATTTAGTCTGGATATTATTTAGCAAAGCAAAACTGAGCACTGTGTAAGGGAACTGGTGAAATTTGGAGTTGCCTTGAAAAATCTCTCATTATTCAATGTGACTGTGATTGCAGAATATAGCTGGTTGGAGACTAATGATTGCCAAACTTTAGCTGTCTTATAGTCCCATGAGCTTCAAGTTATGTTTGCAAGTTGAGAACTAGTGTTATATGGTGATTGGCATCATTAAGTGCTCCTCCATGTCACACACACTAGCATGCACCACTAGATTTCACAATTGCCTTGATTTAAACCAGAAATATTTGGGACATAATTTGCTCAGTGTGGAATCAATTTTCAATCATATAATGCAGTTTGAAAAAAGCTGTTTATTTCTGGATAAACACATTTTAATTTTACTTGCAAAAATATGTATCTTTGCAAGTTGCACTTCAAAGCCATGTTTTTTTCTGATGCCCTTGAATTTATTTTAGGACTTTCTTTATCTTTTACTATTTTTCAGTAAGCTGTTGAATTGTGCTGTCCCATTTTAATTGTGGCCATCACTGAGACACGGCGAAAGGATGCATGTCTCTGGGAGCTGAACGTCCAAGGATACATGGTGTATAGGAAGGATAGGAAGGTAGGCAGAGGGGGAGGCATGGCTTTATTGGTAAGAAATGATATTAAATCATTAGAAAGAGGTGATATAGGATCGGAAGGTGCAGAATCTTTATGGGTTGAGCTAAGGAATAGCAGGGGTAAAAGGACCCTGATGGCAGTTATTTATAGGCCTCCAAACAGCTGCAGTGATGTGGACTACAAATTACAACAGGAAATAGAAAAGGCTTGTCAGAAGGGCAGTGTTATGATAATTGTGGGGGATTTTAACATGCGAGTGGATTGGGAAAATCAGGTCGGCACTGGATCTCAAGAGAGAGAATTTGTAGAATGTCGGCATTTTAGAACAGCTTGTTGTTGAACCCACTAGGGGATCAGCTGTACTGGTTTGGGTATCGTGTAATGAACTGGAGGTGATTAGAGAGATTGTGAAGGAACCCTTAGGAGGCAGTGATCATAACATGATTATTGAGTTCACTGTGAAATTTGAAAAAGAGAAGCCGAAATCTGATGTTTCGGTATTTCAGTGGAATAAAGGAAATTACAGTGGCGTGAGAGAGGAACTGGCCAAAGTTGACTGGAAAGGGACACTGGCGGGAAAGGTGGCAGAGCAGCAGTGGGTGGAGTTTATGTGAGAAGTGAGGAAGCTGCAAGACAAGTATATTCCAAAAAAGAAGTTTTCGAATGGAAAAAGGATGCAACCGGGGTTGACAAGAGAAGTCAAAGCCAAAGTTAAAGCAAAGGAGAGGGCATACAAGGAAGCAAACATTAGTGGAAAGACAGAGGATTGGGAAGTTTTTAAAACCTTACAAAAGGAAACTAAGAAGGTGATTAAGAGGGAAAAGATTAACTATGAAAGGAAGCTAGCAAATAATATCAAAGAGGATACTAAAAGCTTTTTCAAGTATATAAAGAGTAAAAGACAGGTGAGAGTAGATATAGGACCAATAGAAAGTGATGCTGGAGAAATAGTAATGGGAGATAAGGGGATGGTGGAGGAACTGAACAAGTATGTTGCATCAGTCTTCACTGAGGAAGACATCAGCAGTATACCAGACACTCAAGGGTGGCAGGGAAAAGAAGTGTGTGCAGTCACAATTAAGACAAGAGAATATACTCAGGAAGCTGAATAGTCTAAAGGTAGATAAATCTCCAGGACCAGATGGAATGCACCCTCGTGTTCTGGAGGAAGTAGCTGTGGAGATTGCAGAGGCATTAGCGATGATCTTTCAAAAGTCAATAGATTCTGGCATGGTTCCGGAGGGCTGGAAGATTGCAAATGTCACTCCGCTATTTAAGAAGGGGGCAAGGAAGCAAAAAGGAAATTATAGACCTGTTAGCTTGACATCGGTGGTTGGGAATTTGTTGGAGTCGATTGTCAAGGATGAGGCTACAGAGTACCTGGAAGCATATGACAAGATAGGCAGAACTCAGCATGGATTCCTTAAAGGAAAATCCTGCCTGACAAACCTATTACAATTTTTTGAGGAAATTACAAGTAGGCTAGACAAGGGAGAAGCAGTGGATGTTGTATATTTGGATTTTCAGAAGGCCTTTGACAAGGTGCCACAAATGAGGCTACTTAAGATAAGAGCCCATGGAATTACGAGAAAGTTGCATACATGGATAGAGTGTTGGCTGATTGGCAGGAAACAGAGTGGGAATAAAGGGATCCTATTCTGCTTGGCTGCCGGTTACCAGTGGTGTTCCACAGGGGTCCGTGTTGGGGCCGCTTCTTTTTACATTGTACATTAACGATTTGGATTATGGAATAGCAACACACATCAAAGTTGCCGGTGAACGCAGCAGACCAGGCAGCATCTCTAGGTAGAGGTACAGTCGACGTTTCAGGCCGAGACCCTTCGTCAGGACTAACTGAAGGAAGAGTTAGTCAGAGATTTGAAAGCTCAATCTCTTTCAGATCTCTTACTAACTCTTCCTTCACCTAGTCCTGACAAAGGGTCTCGGCCTGAAACGTCGACTGTACCTCTTCCTAGAGATGCTGCCTGGCCTGCTGCATTCACCGGCAACTTTGATGTATGTTGGTAGAATTTCCAGCATCTGCAGAATTCCTCTTGTTTCGATTATGGAATAGATGGCTTTGTGGCTAAGTTTGCTGATGATACGAAGATAGGTGGAGAGGCTGGTAGTGCTGAGGAAACAGGGAGTCTGCAGAGAGACTTGGATAGATTGGAAGAATGAGCAAATAAGTGGCAAATGAAATACAATGTTGGAAAGTGTATGGTTATGCACTTTGGCAGAAGAAATAAACGGGCAGACTATTATTTAAATGGGGAAAGAATTCAAAGTTCTGAGATGCAATGGGACTTGGGAGTCCTCGTACAGGATACCCTTAAGATTAACCTCCAGGTTGAGTCGGTGGTGAAGAAGGCGAATGCAATGTTGGCGTTCATTTCTAGAGGAATAGAGTATAGGAGCAGGGATGTGATGGTGAGGCTCTGTAAGGCACTGGTGAGACCTCACTTGGAGTACTGTGTGCAGTTTTGGTCTCCTTATTTAAGAAAGGATGTGCTGACGTTGGAGAAGGTTCAGAGAAGATTCACTAGAATGATTCTGGGAATGAGAGGATTAACATATGAGGAACGTTTGCCCCACTCTTGGACTGCATTCCTTGGAGTTTAGAAGAATGAGGGGAGACCTCATAGAAACATTTCGAATGTTGAAAGGCATGGACAGGGTGGATGTGGCAAAGTTGTCTCCCATGATGGGGGCGTCTAGTACGAGAAGGCATGACTTAAGGATTGAAGGGCGCCCATTCAGAACAGAAATGCGAAGAAATTATTTTAGTCAGAGGGTGGTGAATCCATGGAATTTGTTGCCACGGACAGCAGTGGAGGCCAAGTCATTGGGTGTATTTATGGCATAGATTGATAGGTATTTGAGTAGCCAGGGCATCAAAGGTTATGGTGAGAAGGCGGGGGAGCGGGACTAAATGGGAGAATGGATCAGCTCATGATAAAATGGCGGAGCAGACTCGATGGGCCGAATGGCTGACTTCTGCTCCTTTGTCTTGTGGTCTTAATGCATTTACAATGATAAATTGGAATTCTCAGTGACTTTACGGAAGGATTTTCTGACCAATTACCAGCTTATTTCCCCTTGTTACAATTTATTTCACAGTGAATTTGAAAAGTATTGCAAAAAGTAGAATTTTGTCTATTGTTGAGCCAATTTTGGATTAATTATATTTTGAATTAATGTCAAATCAGAATCACTTAAAATGTCAAGAAATTATTCAAAATGGTGTTTAAAACAGTATCAGGGTCCAGGATCAAATAAATGCAGCCGACTATTCTTTCCTCTGCAAGATTCAGTGTCAGCTATTCAACCATCCACGGTGGATGGAGAGCAGCAAGAAATTGACTGCCATTGGGAGCGAGGTTGCAGGGGAGAAGCAAAACCTGTCAGGTTTGCCAAAAGGCACTTGGAAATACTTTTGGATGAAGTACATCTTCTGTACTGGCACAGGGCAAAAGGTTTTCTAAGACCACTATAAAACAACACTAAAGGATGGGGCTAGACCTGTGTCCTTTGGGAGAGAGTATCCCACATGATGCAAGGATTTAAAAGGAATTTCATGATCTCGTAAAGTGTATGAAGGTCTCTATTGCTTTCAATTGTAGACACATTTATCCATAAACTTCAACAGGAATAAAGACGTTCACAATAAAATATAAATAAACTCACATGAACTGTTAACTCTTAACCCGAGCATGCCCACCACTGTCCCTCACACTCATGTTACTCCCATGAGTCAAACCTCCAAGGACAGGATAATAAACAGGTTATTCAATGTCCTTTATCAACTGTATTTAAAAAAAAGCTTTGAGAAAATGGAGGGAGATGAGCTGCATACAAAGGGAGCCCTTGTGAGTTCAGCAGGCCATCAGCTGAAGGAGATTGTTCATCACACACAAAATGCAGGAGGAACTGAGCAGGTCAGATAGCATCTATGGAAGGGACTAAACTGCCCACATTTCAGGCCAAGACATTTCATTAGAACCCTTCATCAGAAACTTTCCTGTTCTTTTTTTGTAGAATGGCCAGAAATCAGTTAACACATGAGCAGGGACTAAAAGAGGTTTACCAGGGAAGCTCAACAATAATGTTTCATTATGGTCATGACACCATTCTTGATTTAATCTGCACCAGGTATTTTCGTTGCCATAAAGTGTTTTGGATGCAGCCTGAACATGCAGTTACCTTCTCAATTTTTGTTGCATTGTTTCCCCTCTATCACTCAGCATAGAAAGGGCAGAAATGAAGAAGAGTGAGGAGAGGAGTCTGATAACACCCCACAGGACTACCTCAAAGGCTGGCACTGCAAGGAATGAGTCGATTAGTTTCAAGGGACACAAAGACTTACCAGGTACCGGCAGGCTGTGGTGAGAATAGAATAAAAGGAATCTGGTGCAACAACTACTCGAAGGAAAGATCCACACTACAATGGTTTTATGACCAGGTTGATGTGGAAAAGCAGTGAGATGAAGCTTTGATTGTCAGACCAGAGCATAGATTGATATTATAGTCAGTATCGACAAGATGAGCTAATAGGACCTGTATTTATGCTGTATGTTTCTATGGTAATGCAGTAGATGATGATTCCAGAAATGAAAGGGTTATCATACGAGGAATGTTTGACAGCTCTGGGTCTGTACTTACTGGAATTTAGAAGGATGAGGGGGAATTTCTTTGAAACCTACTGAACTGGGAGAACTGGCAGAGGTTTCCTTGAGCTATTTTCCATAATCACACATGGAGAGGCCATTCCAGGCACAAGGAAATGGTCAAAGGCCTTTCTGCAGCATTTCACATACAGTGACTCAGCAAAGAAGCTTTGAAAAGCATGAGCTGTGGATACATTTCTTCTCTGAATATTGTAGGTGTGAACACTTCACTGAAAGGGTTCCTGTTCTTCTAATGCTCATGAAGACCATCCTGCTGATAAAGACCCCTCTAGTTAAAAAGCTTTGTCAATAGCATCACTATTGAGACTCATACTAAATGAGAATCTCAGCAGCTATTACTACAAGAGCATTCCCGATCAACTTCACTATGATCTTCATGACTTTCAAGTCGGTATTAGCCTAATCCTTTTTTTCATGATGCATTTGAAAAAGTTATCACTATGTAACTGTTATGAATATGGATCCAATTCTCAAAGATTTCGGCTGAACTACTATACCATTTAGCAAAACAACAGAAATTTAATCACTCGCTGCTCTTGTTGCCATCATGCAAAGTATTATCAGTGCTGTTTCAGTAATACCTCAACAGTCATAAAAATCATTGCATGAGCAATAATAGAATCTGATGAACAGTAAATGCCACTTTTAAGTCTGCATAATATTATAATTAGATAAATATTGATGAAGTGGATGATGATTAGCTGACTGTTATTAATAATTAATAAGGAAACAGCAGTTGTAACATTCACTAACTGCATGAATATTTAATCTTTGTAGAAGTAGTTTGCAACATAGATTAACAGAACAATTTTGGAGAGATAGGGATGTTACAGTTGAGAGTCTGGAAATTGATACTTTGTTTATTTTTATATGCTGGTTGTGTTCCCTACTCTCCGTGATAAACTTCAAACTATTACTGTTTTTGTGTGCAAATTATAAAATACTAGTATTTCAAAATTGTCCTTGAACTTTGAAAGTGATTCTTTTGAATATGATACAGTCAGAAAGGAAATGGTGGGGCTGCATGTGATTGTATTTCTTCAGCTGACAAGCAAACTCTAGCAGTCAACCACAATGAAGCATACTTCTGGAAAAGAAAACCTAATATTTACTAAGATAACAAGCAGATTCCAGTAAATGCCAAAAAAAATGACATCTCAACATGTGAGGATATTTCCCATGGATGATATCATCTCCTTAGATAAGCAACTTCAGGTTCATTGTTCTCCCTGTTGTGGCAAAACTGAATTGCTTATGGATCTGCTGATCTACTCATGCCAGCACAAACTGATTTAGTTCTGATACTTACTTCAAAGCTGAGTAGCCTGAATATTCCAGAGGAACAATCCGCATTGGGAGCAGAGCACTTCAAGTTAAATAAAGTACAGAAAGGGGCCAGCGGGGTGGCTATTGTTGGCAATGGACCAGTGGTGAGAGCAGGAGCATCAGGCTTTGACTCAAGAGGCTTCAACGAGAAGAGGCTGAGGCCAAAGACACAAGTTAGAAGATTTGGTCTTGGTTACCCATAATACAGTGCAGGCAGGATAGCAGATATGGCAGTGGAATGCTCCTCCTGTAGGATGTAGGGATTCATGGAACCTGACGGTCTCCCTGATGACTACACCTGCCGGAAGTGCAGCCAACTCCAATTCCTGAAAGACCGCATTAAGGAGCTGGAGCTAGAGTTGGATGAACTTAGGATCATCCCAGAGGCAGAAAAATTGATAGATATGACTTTTGAGCAGGTAGTTACACCCAGAGTGCAGAATTTGGGGAGTAGATGGGTGAAGACTGAAAGAGGTAAAGGGAGAAGGAAGTCAGTGCAGGGCCCCCTGTGTCCATTCCCCTCAGCAACAGGTATACACCTTTGGATACTGATGAAGTGGATGACCTGTCTAGGCAAGGCAGCAGCAGCCAGACCAATAGAGCTGTGGTCGGGCCTGAGCTGCAGAAGGGTAGGGTGGAGTCAGGCAGAGCAATAGTCATAAAGGACTCAACAGTTAGGGGAACAGGTAAGAGATTCTGTGGCAGCAAAAGAGACACTGGGATATTGTGTTGCTTCCCAGGTGCAAAGGTCCAGGATATCTCTGAGCAGTTGCAGGGTATTCTTGAAGGGGAGGGTGAGCAGCCAGAGGTCGTGGTACATGGAACCAATGGCACAGGCAGGAGAGGGGTAGAGGTCCAGCGCAGTAAGTTTAGGGAGTCAGGAAGGAGGCTGAAGAGGAGGACCACAACCCAGCACTATGGTATCTCTGTCTCGCTGTCTCTCTGTCTCCTCTCTCTCCCACCCCCCCCCCCCCGTGAGGGAGAGAGATCACTCTTACAACAAAGAGAGTGGAGACCATCAACTGGCTCTTCCATTGTTACAATCTTCTGTGTCGCTTCTCTAAGCACCCCATCTCTAGGACTGAAAAGCTCTCACTCCCCATCAAAAGAGAGAGAGAGAGGGACCGCTCAAATACAGGGACCTTCTTCCGACAGCAGCCAGCAATTAGCAGACACACTGCCTACTGTCAATTTTACAGTCTCCCATGATGCATCAGTTGGTGAAATTGATGAGGAACCGGGACATCCATGGGGCTGCTTCCTGAGGGTACACATCGACCAGGCCGATCCTGGAGATAGTCAGAGAGTGGTTGGACGGTTGCCTCTCTGACTGGAGGCATGTGGCTAGTGAAGAGCTGCAGGGAGCATTCTTGGTCCATTGTTGTATGTCATCTATATCAACAATCTGGATGATAATGTGGTAAATTAGATCAACATATTTGCAGACGACATCAAGATTGTGGTTGGACAGTGAGGAAGACTATCAAAGTTGGTTCAACTAGAAAAGTGGGTTGAAAAATGGCAGACGGAATTTAATGCAGACAAGTGTGAGGCATTGCATTTTAAGAGGACAAAGCAGGGTAGGACTTACACAGTCAGCAGTAGGGAATTGAGGAGTGGGGTAGAACAGAGGGATCTAGGTATACAGATCCACAATTCCATGAAAGTGCTGTCACAAGTTGTTAGGGGTCATAAACTTTTGGAACATTGGCCTTCATAAATCAATATATTGAATGCAGGAGATGGGATGTTAGGCTGAAATTATATAAGACATTGGTGAGGCCTAATTTAAAGTAACGTGCAGTTTTGGTCAGCTACCTACAGGAATGATGTAAATAAGCTTGACAGTGTGCAGAAAAAATTTACAAGGATGTTGTCAGGGCTTGAGGACCTGAGTTATATCGGGAAAGGTTGAGTAAATTAGGACTTCATTCTCTAGAATAGTGGTCACCAACCTTTTTAAGCCCAAGATCCCCTACCTTGACCTTAGTAAAAGGCAAGCTCTACGTACTAAATGATTTAGAGAAAAAAAATCTCAGATTGTACTTCCAATTTGAGGCCTTTTATTTGGGCTAATTGTATTTGAATTACACAATACTTTCGTCAAACTTTCAAATTAATTCAAGCAAGAAAACACTAACTAGCATATCAAATAGGCCACAGCTGTCTTACTTTAAGAATATTACAATACTTCACACCTTTA
Source organism: Mobula hypostoma (assembly GCF_963921235.1). NCBI lineage: Eukaryota > Metazoa > Chordata > Chondrichthyes > Myliobatiformes > Myliobatidae > Mobula > Mobula hypostoma. The sequence goes on from NC_086097.1 coordinate 195,364,319, forward strand.
ATTCCAATTTTCATTATTTAATTTTATTTCAACATGAAAAATAAATGAATAAAAATTGACTGTTGCACATAGTGTAATGACTGGGGCTGAATACTTTCTGCTAGTCCCCTGAAATTTGGCACATAACTACAGACAGCCAGTCTGAGACAGTCTATGAGGTGTCTGTCAGTAGGACAGCTCCTGTACTAGATTTAATAATTTTCATCTGTGAAAATGCAATTTCACATAGGTAAGTTGACCCGAAGTAGGCACTGACTTTTAGTGCTATAAAACCAATGCGCACACTGCGCATTGCTGGGGCCTCATCAGTGGTAATTGCCACCAGTTTATGAATGGGGATGTCATTTTCACGGACATATTTTTTTAACTCCTTGTAAGTATCCTCACCTCTCGTTTTCTCCTTTAATTGCAAAAGAGTGAGGAAGTCCTCCTTTGTTGTTAGATTCTGGAAAGCCATACTGACAAATACAACAAGCTGAGCTGTTTGCATTACATCCAGGGATTCATCAAACTGTAGTGAAAATCATTCACAGAGTGACAAGTCGATCCACGAACTCTGACAGTGACTCTGCCCTCCTTGTCACTGTTGCAGGGCCAAGCGGTATATTATGTATTGTGGTTGTGATGCCGTTTTTGTTTTTAAAGTCATTAAAAACAGTCTCTGCGGTAATGGCCATTGCTTCCTTGAATAAATTGCCATCTGTAAAAGACTTCTTGTGTTTAGCCAAAAGGTGACTTACATGAAATGATGCTTCAATAGCAGCCTTACTTTGAGCAGTATGTTTTTTGAAAAACGATTGCTGGGCCTTCAACCCAGATTTCAGTTCCTCCACTTTCCTGGCATGAATTGCTCTCTTTGGGGTGTAGGTGTCTTTAAATTCCTGGTGGTTGGCGTTGTGCTGCTGCTCCAGATTCCCTCTCTTAGTCAGTGCTTGTGTTTGATGGCACAACATACATACACACTTGTCTTTCACCAAGGTACATAGGAATTCTTCTTCCCATTCTAGATGGAATTTGTACATTTTCGCCGCGTTTTGTGGAGCCTCCGCCATGCTATCAGGATATCATGAGCGATTGCCGATTGCGTCGCCTCTGATCTGGGCCGACATTTATGTGCCGGGCGGCACCTAATTAATTAGCTGGTTTATTTCGGCTTTTTTCTTAAAGATGCGCTGTGTGTGTTCCGACTACCGCTGCACCCCTGCATTCTTCGCAGCAATGTATCGGTCCACGGCCCGGAGGACGGGGACACTGCCGTATATTGATGTTTGCGACAATCTGTACTCTTATCTAATCTAATTGGTCACTTTGATGCAGCACAAGCTATGCTGAAAACGCGGTACATGGCAGGGGAGCTACACACGAGCACACTGGGCAGAAAGAACAGAACTAAAACCCTGCAACCCGGAAACAATCTCTCTTTACAAACAGCTTTCAGTAGCGAAAGTATTGCTATATTACCATTATCCTAATTAGTATTATTTTTTTGAATGCTCACATTACAACAGTATTTGTGTATTTTTGATTTTTTTTGCGATCTACTGAGAAAGTCTCAAAGATTGACCGGTCAATCGCGATCGACGGGTTGGCGACCACTACCCTTGAATATGGTAGACTGAGAAGAGATTTGATAGAGGTATACAAAATTATGAGGGGTATAGATAGGGTAAACGCAAGCAGGCCTTTCCCACTGAAGTTGGGTGAGATTACATCTGGAGGTCATGGGTTAAGGGTGAATGTTGAAATGTTTAAAGGGAACCTTCTTCACTCAGAGGGTGGTGAGAGTGGAATGAGATGCCAACGCAAGTGGTGGATGAGTTGATTTCAACATTTAAGAGAAATTTGGATCGATACATGGATTGGAGGGGTAAGGTCCAGATGCAGATCAATGGGATTGGGCAGATTAATGATTCAGCATGGACTAGATGGGCTGAATGGCCTGTTTCTATGCTGTAGTGTTCTATGACTCTATGACCTCCAAGGTGGTAATATCCGGATTACTGCCAGTGCCACAAGCTAGTGAAGGTCAGAACAGGAAGGTAGCACAGATGAATGAGTGGCTGAGGAGATGGTGCAGGGGGCAGGTTTCAATTTCTTGGAACATTGAAACCTTTTCTGGGGAAGGGATGACCTGTACAGGTGGGATGGGTTGCACCTAAACTGGAGGAGAACCAACATCTTGGGAAGAAAGTTTGCTAATGCTATTGGGGAGGGTTTAAACTAGCTTTGCAGGGTGGTGGGAACATAGGAGAATAGGCAGTGGATGGAGTGACTGGCACACAAGTAGAGACAACTTGTAGGGAGTTTATGAGGAAGGATAAGATGATAGAGCAAAGATGCAGGTTTGAGATGTGTCTATTTTAATGCACGGAGTATCATAAGCAAGGTGGGTGAACTTAGAGCATGGATCAATACATGGAACTATGATGCTATGGCCATTATAGAGACTTGGATGGCTCTGGAACAGGAATGGCTGCTGAGTGTGCTGGGCTTAAGATGTTTCAAAAAGGACAGGGAGGGAGGCAAAAGAGGTGGGGGCTTGGCATTGCTAATCAAGGATAGTATCACGGCTGCAGAAAAGGAGGAAGTCATGGAGGGATTGTCTACTGAGTCATTGTGGGTGGAAGTCAGAAACAGGAAGGGGGCAATAACTCTACTGGGTGTTTATAGATGCTCAATAGTAACAGGGACACTGAGGAGCAGATTCTGGAACAGTGCAATAATAATAATAGGGTTGTTGTGATGGGGTGATTTTAACTTTCCTAATATTGACTGGCATCTCCTTAGAGCAAGGGGTTTAGATAGGATGGAGTTTGCTAGGTGTGTTCAGGAAGGTTTCCTGATGCAATATGTAGATAGGCCAACCAGAGAAGAGGCTGTATTTGATTGGTATTTGGAAATGAACCTGGTCAGGTGTCAGATCTTTCAGTGGGAGAGCATTTTGGGGGTAGTGATCATAACTCTTTCTCCTTTACCATAACTCTGGAGAGGATAGGAGCAGACAATTTAGGAAAATATTCAACTGGGGTAGGGGAAAATATGATGTTATTAGGCAGGAACTTGGGAACATAAAGTTGTAGCAGATGCTCTCAGGGAAATACATGGCAGAAATGTGGCAAATGTTCAGGAAATATTTACATGGCATTCTGCATAGGTATGTTCCATTGAGACAGGGAAAGGATGGTACTGTCAAAGAACCATGGTATAGAAGCAATATAGAAAATCTAGTTAAGAAGAAAAGCATATGAAAAGTTCAAGAAACTAGGTATCGTTAGAGCTCCAGAAAATTACAAGCGTGACAGGAAGGAGCTCAAGAATGAAATTAGGAGAGCCAGAAGGGGCCATGAGAAGGCCTTGGCGAGCAGGATTAAGGAAAACCACAAGGCATTCTAAAAGTATGTGAAGAACAAGTGGATGAGCCATGTGAGAATAGGACCAATCAGAAGCGATAGTGGAAAAATGTGCGTGGAACCGGAGGAGGTAACAGGGGTACTTAATGAATACTTTGATTCAGTATTCACCAGTGAAAAGGACTTTGACAATGATAGGGTTGAGTTAGTGGACTGAAATGCTTAAGTGTATAGACATGAAGAAAGAGGATGTGCTGGAGCTGTTAAAATGTATTAAGAAGATAAGTCATCAGGACTAGATGAGATATACCCCAGGTGAGTGAGGAGATTGCTGAGCCTCTGGTATCATCAATAAGGATGAGAGAAGTACCAGAGGACTGGAAGGTTGCAAATGTTGTTCAAGAAAGTGAGTAGAGATAATCCAGGAAATTATAGACCAGTGAGTCTTACTTCAGTGGTGGACAAGTTGTTGGAGAAGATCCCGAGAGGCAGGATTTATGAGCATTTGTAGAGACATAATCTGATTAGGGCTAGTCACCATGGCTTTGTCAAGGGCAGGTCAAGCCTTATGAGCCTGATTGAGGCAGAACCAATCCTGCCGAAGGGTTTCAGCCCAAAACATCAACTGTACTTTTTTCCATAGATGCTGCCTAACCTACTGAGTTCTTCCAGCATTTTGTGTATGTTACTTGGATTTCCAGCACTTGCAGACTTTCTCTTGTTTGGAACCCGATTTAATTATTTGAGGATGTAACAAAACACATTGAAGGTAAATCACTGATGTACTGTATATGGATTTTAGTAAGGCATTTGATAAGGTTCCCCATGTAAGGCTCATTCAGAAAGTAAGGCAGCATGGGATCCAAGGAGGCCATGCTTTATGTATCCAGAATTGGCTTACCCACAGAAGGCAAGAGGTGGCTGTAAATGGTTTGTATTCTGCATGGAGGCTGGTGACCAGTGGTGTTCTGCAGGGATCAGTTCTGGGATCCCTCCTCTTTGTGATTTTTATAAATGACCTGGATGATGAAGTGGGGGGGGGGGGGGTTGTAAGTTTGCTGATGATACAAAAGTTGGTGACGTTGTTATGTTCTGGAGGGTTGTCAGAAGTTACAGTGGGACATTGATAGCATGCAGAACTGGGCTGAGAAGTAGCAGATGGACTTCAATCCAGATAAGTGCGAACTGGTTCATTTTGGTAGGTCAAATAGATTGGTAGGTAGAATATAATATTAATGTTAAGACTCTTGGCAATGCGGAGTATCAGAGAGATCTTGGGGTGTGTGTCCATAAGACACTCAAAGCTGCTGCACAGGTTGACATTGTTGTTAAGAAGACATATGGTGTGTTGGTCTTCATCAACTGTGATATTTAGTTCCAGAGCCATGAGGTAATGTTACAGATATATAAGACCTTAGTTAGATCCCACTTGAAGTATTGTGTTCAGTTCCGGTCACCTCACTGCAGAAGAGATTTAGAAGGATGTTGCCTGGATTGGAGAGCGTGCCTTATGAGAATAGGTAGAGTGAACTTGGCCTTTTCTCCTTGGAGTGACAGAGGATGAGAGGTGACCTGATAGAGGTGTTTAAGATGATGAAAGGCATTGATTGTGTGGATAGCAGAGGCTTTATCAGGGCTGAAATGGACAATATGAGGGGGCATAGTTTTAAGGTGCTTGGAAGTAGGTACAGAGGGGATGTCAGGGATAAGCTTTCACACAGTGGTGGGTGTGTAGAATGCACTGCCAGTGATGGTGGTAGAGGTGGATACAATAGGGTCTTTTAACAGACTCTTAGGTAGGTACATGGAGCTGAGAAGAATAGAGGGCTAAGCAGTAGGGAAACTCTAGGCAGTTTCTAGAGTAGGTTATGTGGTCGACACAACATTGTGGGCCGAAGGCCCTGTAATGTGCTGTAGAATTCTGTGTTTTATAATATGATATGAGGAATGTACAAATTTAATAAAAGCACATAACTATGGGTGTCCAGTATTAAATCGCAGATGTAATATTAATATGAGACAAGAGACAGTAGGTGCTGTAATCTGGAGCAACATGCAAAAAGTTGGATGAAATCAGTGGGTTAAGCAGTATCTATGGAGGAAAAGTATCAGTTGATCTTTCAGGTTGAGACCCTTCACCTGGACTGAAAGATCGAAGGGAGAAAATGTTCAGGAAAGGAGTGGAGCAAAATCTGGCAGGCTGTAGGTAGAACAATTGAGGTGGAGGATGCAGGCATGAGGATGAATTTTTGATTGCCAGCACTGTTTCCCAGTATGTACAAGAATTTTTCTTTGCCCTGCAGAAGATGCAAGACACATATCCTGCTTACGTAAGAAATAGAAGCAGGAGTAGGCCAATTAGCCCAGTTGAGCCTGCTCCACCATTCAATATATCAGAGCTGATCTGGCCATGGACTCAGTTCGACCTACCTGGCTTTCCCCCAATAGCCCTTAATTCCACAGCCATGCAAAAATCTATGTAACTGTGTCTTAAATATGACATGATGAATAAACCTTTCTTGGGCTTCAAGCCGGGTACTGGTATCGATTATAACCAAAGTTTTGACGGCAAACTCTGCCATCTTTTTCAGGAATGATGCCTGGGCATGTTTAGTCCAGTGGTATTTGTACTCCTGTAGTCTGTCCCTCCTGATTGGTTAGTCCTCATAGCTCTCCCACCTTCTTTACAATCGAATTCCAGTTCTTACTTTGTTTGAGACCTTCACCTTGTTAAAATTATTTTCCTCTAGTTTTATTTCAATGGCTTCCTTTACCAGGCAGCTCCAAAAGCCATTGGCACGGCACAGTAGTTTTGACTTCGACAGACTAGACATGCCCAGGCATCATCCCTGAAGAAGATGCTGGAGTCTGTCATCGGAACGTTGGTTGTAATCTATACCTGTACCTGGCAGGAAGCCAAGAAGAGTTTATGTGTCGTAAATACATTTAATTAGGTAGCCTTACTCCATCTCTGGGTATTCAGTTCCATAGATTTGTTACTCTGAGAAAAGCAGTTTCTCCTCATCTCCATCCTAAATCTGTTGGGTTCTGATGTTTTAATGCAAGGTTTTTGCAGAAGTCAGAAAAGAGGCACAAAACCTGTTGCTGCATAAATTTTAAGCATTAGTAGAACAAAGAGTGAGCTGAAAATAAACAGTGATAGAGGTCTACTACTTGAAGAGAGGGATCTAAGATGGCAGTGCCTCATGGTGCAGCTCTTTTTATACCACATGGAAAAGGACATTTCCATTCAGATTCATAGATCAGTTAACCAATGGGAAAGCTACTATTCAAATAATGCAGCAGTAAGAGAAGCTGCCAGAACTTTCCAGAACTTTACTAATATAGCCACTGAATATGCATATACATATAGTAGTCAGTAGGAAACATTGTAAGCAGTTACTTGTATATAAGTAATTATATAAAATACAAGCAGATAATTAATTGTTAAGCTGCAAAGTAAGTAACAATTAAACAGTCTAATCTAAGCAGTAAACAGTTGGATCCAATAACTGCTATCTGGGAAAAGCAGCTTCTTCCGATCTCCATCCTAAATCTGTTTGCCTAAATCTTGAGGCTGTGGGCCCCAAATCTAATCTCATTTACCAATGGAAACAAGTTTCCAACCCCCATCTTATTTATCCCTTCAATAATTTTATACATTTCTATGAAATCTCCTCTCCTTTTGAATTCCAGCAAGAGCTTAGTCTACAAATTATAATATTTTGTTCCAGCTGAACTAGAGAAAAATCTTGAAGGCATGGTGCTACCTTCAACAATTTTGTTGCCAAGCTGGACTACCAACATCTTCAACTTTGTCAGTAAGCAAGATGTATAAAAAGGAGAACAAGTATAGCAGAAGTGGTCATTTTGTGAGGTGGTACAAGGTCAAAGTGCTCTATTGATGAAGTCAATTTGGTGAGGAGGGCAATTCGTGATCAGACAAATTTTGTTATAAGTAGGGTCAGAATATAAAGAGTATGGAAGTAAGGGCAAAGGTTACCCTTACAAAAATTGGGAGATCAGGGATATTGAATGTTCTTGCTGACTATACATGCTGGAAAAGATGTCCAGCTACATCTTTTCTCTGACCACAGAGTAACTGGACTTGGTGTGGACCATAGAAGATACAGAAAATGACATAAATAGTATATTTAGCAACTTGGTCATATCAGAGATACAGAAATAAAAGAGATGGGTGACCAGAAGGCTGGTAACTGCAGGTAGTGCAAGAGTCAACTGTTGTCACTCTACTCTCAAACAGATATGTTATTCTGGATACTGTTGGAGGATGACCTCTGAGAGGAAAATGGCAGCATCAGTCAAATTTGTGTCATTACATTTGGCTCTGATGATCAGGAGCGGAGGGAAACATCTAGACAAGCATGGGGGAATTTATCAGAGAGGTGAAAAGACAAGAATTCCTGTGACCAAGAGCAAGATTCTGGATTTACCTGTTGCTTTCCTCCTGCAAGGGAGAAGGATGCACCACAGTTGACACCAACTCCATCAAGACTTGTGTGGAAGAGTGTGCGCCTCGGAAAACATACCAGACATACCCAAACCAAAAGCAATGGATGAACCAGGAGATTCGTAGTCATCTGGGGGCAAGATAAATGGCATTCAACAGTTTGTCAACTTCAAAAGCTTTGACTCCAACTTCGATCCTGCCCTCAAAATTTACCTGGTCCATTTCAGACACATTCCTCCCTTTCTGAATCTCTCTGTCTCTAACTCTGAAGGCAGTTTATCAACTGATATCTTTTATAAACCCACTGATTCTCACAGCTATCTGGACTATATCTCTTCCCACCTTGTCACTTGTGAAAATGTCATCCCCTTCTTTCAAATCCTACATATCCACTGCATCTACTCTTGGGATGAGGCTTTTCATTCTAGAACTAATGAGACGTCCTCTTTCTTCAAAGAAAGGAGTTTTCCTTCCTCCACCATCAATACTGCCCTCAACTGCATCTCTTCCTTTCTGTACACGCCTGCCCTCACCCCATCCTCCTGCCACCCCACCAGGGATAGGGTTTCTCTTGTCCTCACCTACCACCCCACCAGCCTTTGCATACCGCACATAATTCTCTGCAACTTCTGCCATCTCCAACAGGATCCCACCACCAAGCACATCTTTCGGTATCTCCAACTTTCTGCTTTCTGCAGGGATCACTCCCTATGTGACTCCCTTATCCATTCATCCCTCCCCACTGATTTTCTACCTGGCACTTATCCTGGCAAGCAGAAAAGAGCCACGCCTGCCCCTACACCTCCTCCCTCATTACCACTCAGGACCCCAGACAGTCCTTCCAGGTGAGGCAACAGTTCACCTGTGAGTCAGTTGGGGTCATCTACTGTATCCGGTGCTCCTGGTGTGGCCTCCTACATGTCAGTGAGACCTGATGTAGATTGGGGAACTATTTCACAAAGCACCTATACTCCATCTGCTGGAAAATGCAACATCTCACGGTGGCCACGCATTTTAATTCTACTTCCCATTCCGACATGTCAGTTCATAGCCTCTTCTACTGCCGTGATGAGGCCACACTCAAGTTGGAGGAGAAGCACCTTACATTCTGTTTGGCTTGCCTCCACCCGATAGTATGAACATCAATATCTCGAATTTATAGTAATCGCCCAACTCCCTTTCCTTCCCCATTCCCGTTTTCCCCCTCTCACTGTATCTCCTTACCTGTCCATCATCTCCCTCAGGTGCATCTCCCTGTTCCCTTTCTTCCATGGGTTTCTCTGTCCTCCCCTATCAGATTCACCCTTCTCCAGCCTTTTATTTCTGTCACCAATCAACTTTCCAGCTCTGTACTTCACCCCTTCCCCTCTCCTGGTTTCACCTATCACCTGCCAGCTTGTACTTCCTCCTTCCTCCCACCACTTTCTTACTCTGACTTCTCATCTCTTTTTTCCCAGTCCTAATAAAGGGTCTCGGCCCAAAATGTTGACTGTTTACTCTTTTCCACAGATGCTGCCTGGCACTAGCCACTAGAATACTACCGCACAGTACAGGCCCTTCAGCCCTTGATGTTGTGCTGACCCATATATTCCTTTTTAAAAAAAGTACTAAACCCACACTACCCCGTAACCCTCTATTTTTCTTTCATCCATATGCCTGTCCAAGAGGCTCTTAAATACCCCTAATGTTTTAGCCTCCACCACCATCCCTGGCAAGTCATTCCAGGCACCCACAACCCTCTGTGTTTATATATAAAAAAAACAACAACTTACCCCTGATGTCTCCTCTAAACTTTCCTCCCTTAACTTTGTACATATGCCCTCTGGTGTTTTCTATTCATGCTCTGGGAAACAGATACTGGCTATCCACCCTATCTATGCCTCTCATAATCTTGTAGACCTCTACCAAGTCCCCTCTCATCCCTCTATGCTCCAAAGAGAAAAGTCCCAGCTCTGCTAACCTTGCTTCAGAAGACTTGTTTTCCAATCCAGGCAACATCCTGGTGAATCGCCTTTGCACCCCCTCCAGAGCTTCCACATCCTTCCTATAATGAGGTGACAAGAACTGAGCACAATACTATAAGTGTGGTCTCACCAGAGATTTGTAGAGTTGCAACATGATCTCTCTACTCTTGAACTCAATCCCCCTATTAATGAAGCGTAGCATCCCATAGGCCTTCTTAACTATCCTATCAACCTGTGCAGCAACCTCGAGGGATGTATGGATTTGAAACCCTCTTTTCATCCACACTCTTAAGTAACCGACCATTAACCCTGTACTCAGCCTTCTAGTTTGTCCTTCCAAAATGCATCACCTCACACTTATCCGGATTGAACTCCATCTGCCACTTTTCTGCCCAACTCTGCATCCTGTCTATATCCTCTTGTAACCATCGACAACCTACAGCTCCATCCACAACTCTTCCAATCTTCGTGTCATTCGCAAACTTACCCATCCTTCTGCCTCTTCATCCAGGTCATTTATAAAAAATCACAAGGAGCAGGGGTCCGAGGACAGATCCTTGTGGCACTCCGCTAGTCACCGACCTCCAGGCAGAATACGTTCCTTCCACTACTACCCTCTGCTTTCTTCCTGTAAGCCAATTTTTTGTCCAAACAGCCAAGGTTCCACTGAACCCATGCCTCATGACTTTTTGGATGAGTCTCTCATGGGATACCTTGTCAAATGCCTTGCTAAAATCCATGTAGACCACATCTACCGCACTATCCTCATCAATTTCTTTTGTTACCTCTTCAAAAAACTCAAATAGGCTCATGAGGCACAACCTTCCCTTCACAAAACCATGTTGTCTATCCTTGAGTAGACTATACTTCTCCAAATGCTCATAGTTCCCATCCTTAAGAATCCTTTCCAATAGTTTGCAGACCACTGACGTAAGACTCACCAGTCTATAGTTCCCAGGATTCTCCCTATTACCTTTTTTAAACAACGGAACTATATTTGCCATTCTTCAATCCTCCAGCACCTCCCCTGCAGCCAAAGATAATAGCTACTGCTCTAGCGATCTCTTCTCTCACTTCCCACAGCAACCTGGGGTATATCACGTCCGGCCCTGGGGACTTATCAATCTTGATGTTTTTAAGAAGATCTAACACTTCTTCCATAATCTCCGCATTGTCCAGCACACAGGCCTGATCTATTTCGACCTCACCCTGATCAAGGTCCTTTTCACTTGTGAATACTGAAGCAATGTATTCATTTAGGACCTCCCCAACCTCCTCCGCCTCCAGGCACATGTTGCCTTCTTTATCCTTTAGTGGCCCCACCTTCATTCTTGTCATCCTTCTGTTCTTCACGTACGCATAGAATGCCTTGGGGTTCTCCTTAATCCTACATGCCAAGACCTTCTCATGCCCCCTTCGAGCTCTCTTAAGTCCTTTTTTAAGCTCCTTCCTGGCTACCCTATATTTCTCATGAGCCCTTCCTGCTTCCTGCTGCTTACATCTAACATATGCTTCCTTCTTCCTCTTGACAAGTTGCCTCACGTGTTTTGTCAGCCATGGTTCCCTTTTCCTACTATTTTTCCTTGTCTCAGTGGGACAAACTTATCCTGAACCCAGCACAAGTGGTCCCCAAACTTCCTCCACGTTACTTCCATGCTTTCACCCTTGAACAATTGTTTCCAGTTCACTGTCGCTAGTTCCTGCCTCATCCCTTCATAGTTAGCCCTTCCCCAGTTAAGCACTTTCCCATTTTGTCTGTTTTTGTCCTTTCCCATAGCTGTGCTGAAGCTAAGGGAGTTGTGGTCATTCTCACCAAAATGCTCCCCCACCAAGAGGTCTGCCACCTGACCAGGTTTATTACCCAGAACTAGATCCAGTATGGCCTCTCCTCTTGTCGGCTGATCCGCATACTGTGTCAGGAATCCTTCTTGAATACACCTGACAAATTCAGCCCCATCTATCCCCCTTGCAGTCAGGAGGCGCCAGTCAAGATGAGGGAAGTTGAAATCACCCATCACTACAACCCCGTATTTCTTGCACCATTCTAAAATCTGCCTGCTTATCCGCTCCTCGGTGTCCCGAGGGCTATTTGGGGGCCTATAGACTACTCCCAGCACAATGATTGAACCCTTCCTATTTCTGGCTTCCACCCACGCTACACAGCTGACACTCCCTCTGTAGTCTTCCCTTCCTATAGCCGTGATACTATCCCTGACCAGTAATGCTACTCCTCCCCCCTTTTCTACCTCCCATCCTATTCCTTTTAAAGCACCTAAACCCCGGTACCTGCATCAGCCGGTACCTGCATCATCCTGCCCTTCCTCCAGCCAAGTTTCAGTAACGGCCACAACATCGTAGTTACATGTACTGATCCATGTTCTAAGTTCATCCCCTTTATTCCTAATACTCCTAGCTTTGAATTAGACACATTTCAACTGGCTACATTTATGTTTTGTCCCCTGCCTGTCCTTCCTCACCAACTCAGAACACATAGCATCATGCCCTTGTCATTCTACTCTAATCTCTGCACTCACATCCTGATTCCCACCCCCTGCCAAACTAATTTAGCAGTCCAGACTGCTGAATTCTTCCAGCATTTTATGTGTGTTCAAGAGTGGAGATCCAGAACTATATAAGAAGTCCACAAACAATTGACAAAACAATTCCGATTGAGGTGAGAGATGGAATCAACTGCACATCAGCTCTGGCAGCATTTGCAGTTCATGATGTTTTACAAAAAGAAATCTAACATCATGTATAGCTGTGATGTTTCACTCCCAGATGAGCTCAAAGCTTTTTATGTATGCTTTGAAAGGGAGAATAAAATTACACCTGTGCAAATCCCTGCAGCATCTGGTGACCCCACGATCTCAGAGGCTGACAATGGAATATATTTCAAGAGGGTGAACCCTCGCAGGGCAACAGGTCCTAATGGTGCACTTGGTAGGGCTGTGAAAACCTGTGCCAGCTACCTGGTAGGAGAATTCAAGGACTTCTTCAATATTTCACTGCACAGAAGTTTCCACCTGCTACAAAAAGGAAACAGTTAAGTCCCAAGAAGAGTAGACTGAGCTGCCTCAATGATTATCACACGGAGGCACTCACATCTACTGTGATGAAGCTTTCAGAGGTTGGTCACGGCCAGAATGAAATCCTGCCTCAGCAAGGACCTGGGTATACACAATAGGTCTACAGTTGATGCAATCTCACTGGCTCTCCACTCAACCTTGGTTCACCTGGACAATGGTAATACCCATATCAAGCTGCTGTTTATTGACTAAAGCTCAGTGTTCAACACAACCATGCACTCAGTTCGAGTCAACAAGCTCCAAAACCTGGGCTTCTCTACCTCTCTCTACAACTGGACCCTTGACTTCCTCACAGTGTGACCACAGTCTCTGCTGATCAAACATCTCTTCCTCACTAACAATCAACACTAGGACTCCTGAAGGATGCATACTTAGCCCACTGCTGCACTTTCTCTATGCCCATGACTACATGGGTAGGCACAGCTCAAATGCCACCTATAAATTTGCTGACAATGCAACAAATGTTGGCTGAATTTCATATTGTGATGAGAAGGTGTACAGAAGCAGGGCAGATCAAATTGTTGAGTGATGTTGCAGCCACAAACTTGCACTCAGCATCAGTAAGACCAGGAAATTGATTGTGGAATTCAGGAAGGGAAATTGAGGGAATACACACTAGTCCTCATCCAGGGATCAGAAATGGAAAGAGTAAGCAGATTTAAATCTCGGGGTGTTAACATCTCAAAGATTCTATCCTGAGCCCAACATATTGATACAACTACAAAGCAGACATGACAGTGGCTATATTTTGTTAGGCGTTTCAGGAGATCAGCAGTGCAATCAAGGCAAAAAGTACCAAATACTGGGCTTAAGGAGTTATACTTAAATGCACGCAGCATAAGGAATAAGGTGGATTATCTTGTCGTACAGCTACAGATTGGCAGGTATGATATTGTGGCGTGATGTTGATATGATATTGAGATGTGGCTAAAGGATACATGTCTCTGGGAGCTGAACATCCAAGGATACACGGTGTATCGGAAGGATAGGCAGGTAGGCAGAGGGGGTGGCGTGGCTTTATTGGTAGGAAGTTATATCAAAACATTAGTAAGAGGTGACATAGGATCGGAAGGTGCAGAAGCTTTATGGGTTGAGCTAAGAAACCACAGGGGTAAAAGGACCCTGATGGCAGTTATATACAGGCCTCCAAACAGCTGCACTGATGTGGACTACAAATTACAACAGGAAATAGAAAAGGCTTGTCAGAAGGGCAATGTTATGATAATTGTGGGGGATTTTAACATGTGAGTGGATTGGGAAAATCAGGTCGGCACTGGATCTCAGGAGAAAATTTGTAGAATGTCTGCGAGATGGCTTTTTAGAACAGCTTGTTGTCGAGCCCACTAGGGGATCGACTGTACTGGATTGGGTATTGTGTAATGAACCGGAGGTGATTAGAGAGATTGAGGTGAAGGAACCCTTAGGAGACAGTGATCATAACATGATTGAGTTCACTGTGAAATTTGAAAAAGAGAAGCTGAAATCCGATGTGCCGGTAATTCAGTGGTGGCATGAGAGAGAAACTGGCCAAAGTTGACTGGAAAGGAACACTAGTGGGAAGGACGGTAGAGCAGCAGTGGCTGGAGTTTATGCAAGAAGTGAGGAAGGTGCAAGACAGATATATTCCAAAAAAGAAGAAATTTTCGAATGGAAAAAGGATGCAACCATGGCTGACAAGAGAAGTCAAAGCCAAAATTAAAGCAAAGGAGAGGGCATACAAGGAAGCAAAAATTAGTGGGAAGACCGAGGATTGGGAAGTTTTTAAAACCTGACAAAAAGAAACTAAGAAGGCCATTAAGAGGGAAAAGATGAACTATGAAAGGAAGCTAGCAAATAATATCAAAGAGGATACTAAAGGCTTTTTCAAGTATATAAAGAGTAAAAGACAGGTGAGAGTAGATATAAGACCGATAGAAAATGATGCTGGTGAAATTGTAATGGGAGATAAGGAGATGGTGGAGGAACTGAACAAGTATTTTGCATCAGTCTTCACTGAGGAACTATCAGTAGCATACCGGACACTCAAGGGTGGCAGGGAAGAGAAGTGTGCACGGTCGCAATTATGACAGAGAAATTACTCAGGAAGCTGAATAGTCTAAGGGTAGATAAATCTCCAGGACCAGATGGAATGCACCCTCGTGTTCTGAAGGAAGTAGCTGTGGAGATTGAGGAGGCATTAGCAATGATCTTTCAAAAGTTGATAGATTCTGGCATGGGAAGAGGGCTGGAAGATTGCAAATGACACTCCGCTAATTAAGAAGAGGGCAAGGAAGCAAAAATGAAATTATAGACCTGTTAGTTTGACATCGGTGATTGGGAAGTTGTTGGAGTCGATTGTCAACAATGAGGTTACAGAGTACCTGGAGGCATATGACAAGATAGGCAGAACTCAGCATGGTTTCCTTAAAGGAAAATACTGCCTGACAAACCTATTACAATTTTTTGAGGAAATTACCAGTAAGCTAGATAAGGGAGATGCAGTGGATGTTGTATATTTAGATTTTCAGAAGGCCTTTGACAAGGTGCATAGGGTGTTGGCTGGTTGGCAGGAAACAGAGTGAGAATAAAGGGAAACTATTCAGGTTGGCTGCCAGTTACCAGTGGTGTTCCACAGGGGTCCGTGTTTGGGTCGCTTCTTTTTACGTTGTACACCAACGATTTGGATTATGGAATAGATGGCTTTGTGGCTAAGTTTGCTGATGATACAAAGATAGGTGGAGGGGCCGGTAGTGCTGAGGAAACAGTCTGCAGAGGGACTTGGATAGATTGGAAGAATGGGCAAAGAAGTGGCAAATGAAATACAATGTTGGAAAGTATATGGTTATGTTAAGCTGGAGTTTCAAAAGGACCATGAATCTGCACACTATTGAAAATCTAATAAATGATGACAATGACACAGGACACCTTGCCTGACAAACTTATTGTGATTCTTTGAGGAAATAACAAGCATAAGAGACAGAGGGGAATTGGAGGATGTTGTGTACTTGGATTTTCAGAAGGCCTTTAACAAGGTCCCATACACGAGGCTGCCTGGTAAAATGAGAGCCCATGGTATCATAGGAAAGATAGAAGCATGGATGGAACATTGGGTGATTGGCAGGAGACAAAGAAAGGGAATAAAGGGAGCATTTTCTGATTGGCTGCCAGTGACTAGTGGTGTTCAGCAGGAGTCATTGTTGAGACCTCTCCTTTTGACTTTGTATTTCAGTGATATGGATGACAGAATTGTCGCCTTTGTGGCTAAATTTGCAGATGATACAAAGATAGGTGGAGGGACGGATAGTTAAGAGGAAGCAGAGAGGCTGCAGAAGGTCTCAGACAGAATAGGAGAATGGACAAATAGGAGGCAAATGGAATACAGTGTTGGGAAGTGTATGGTCATGAACTTTAGTAAAAAGAACAAAACCATACACTATTTTCTAAATGGGGAGAAAATTCAAAATTCCAAGGTGCAAAGAGACTTGGGAGTCCTCGCAACACACATCAAAGTTGCTGGTGAACGCAGCAGGCCAGGCAGCATCTCTAGGAAGAGGTACAGTCATGTTTCAGGCCGAGACCCTTCGTCAGGACTAACTGAAGAAAGAGGTAGTAAGAGATTTGAGAGGGGGAAGGGGAGATCCAAAATGATAGGAGAAGACAGGAGGGGGAGGGATGGAGCCAAGAGCTGGACAGATGATTGGCAAAAGGGATATGAGAGGATCATGGGACAGGAGGCCCAGGGAGAAGGAAAAGGGGGAGGGGGGGGAAACCAAGAGGATGGGCAAGGGGTATAGTCAGAGGGACAGAGGGAGAAAAAGAGTGAGGGAAGGAATGTGTGTATATAAATAAATAATGGATGGGGTACGAGGGGGAGGTGGGGCTTTAGCGGAAGTTAGAGAAGTCAATGTTCATGCCATCAGGCTGGAGGCTACCCAGACGGAATATAAGGTGTTGTTCCTCCAACCTGAGTGTGGCTTCATCTTTACAGTAGAGGAGGTCGTGGATAGACATGTCAGAATGGGAATGGGATGTGGAATTAAAATGTGTGGCCACTAGGAGATCCTGCTTTGACTTCCCTAACTTTTGCTAATGCCCCACCTCCCCCTCGTACCCCATCCGTTATTTATTTATATACACACATTCTTTCTCTCACTCTCCTTTTTCTCCCTCTGTCCCTCTGACTATACCCCTTGCCCACCCTCTGGGTTTTTCCCCCCCTCCCCCTTTTCCTTCTCCCTGGGCCTCCTGTCCCATGATCCTCTCCTATCCCTTTTGCCAATCACCTGTCCAGCTCTTGGCTCCGTCCCTCCCCCTCCTGTCTTCTCCTATCATTTTGGATCTCCCACTCCCCCTCCTACTTTCAAATCTCTTACTAGCTCTTCCTTCAGTTAGTCCTGACGAAGGGTCTCGGCCTGAAACATCGACTGTACCTCTTCCTTTGAGATGCTGCCTGGCCTGCTGCATTCACCAGCAACTTTGATGTGTGTTGCTTGAATTTCCAGCATCTGCAGAATTCCTCGTGTTGGGAGTCCTCGTGCAGGATTCTCTAAAGGTTAACTTGTGGGTTGATTTGGTGGTGAGGAAGGCAAATGCAATGTTAGCACTCATTACTAGAGAACTAAAAACAAGGATGTAATGCTGAGGCTTTATAAGGCACTGGTGATACCTCACTTGGAGTATTGTGAGCAGTTTTGGACCTTTAAGATGTGCTGACATTGGAGACGGTTCAAAGGAGGTGCACGAAAATTATTCCAGGAATGAAAGATTTACCACATGAGGAGCATTAGGTGGTTCAGGACCTGTACTCACTGGAATTTAGAAGAATGAGAGGGATCTCATCCAAAACAACAGGAATTCTGCAGATGCTGGAAACTCAAGCAACACACATCAAAGTTGCTGGTGAACGCAGCAGGCCAAGCAGCATCTATAGGAAGAGGCGCAATCGACGTTTCAGGCCGAGACGACTGCGCCTCTTCCTATAGATGCTGCCTGGCCTGCTGCGTTCACCAGCAACTTTGATGTGTGTTGCTGGGATCTCATTCAAACTCATTTAAGTTGAAAGGCCTAGATAGAGTGGTTGTGGAGAGGATTTTCCTATAGTGGGGGATTCTAGGACCAGAGGGCACAAATGCAGAATAGAAGGATGTTTATTTAGAATGGAGATGAGGAGGAATTCCTTTAGCCAGAAAGTGGTGAATCTGTGGAATTCATTGCCACAGGTGGCTGTGGAGGGCAGGTCATTGGGTGTATTTAAAGCAAAATTTGATAGATTCTTGATAAGTCTGGATGTGAAAGATTATGGGAAGAAGGCAGAAGAATGGGTTTGAGAGGGAAATGGATTAGCCATGATCAAGTGGTGGAAAAGAATCGATGGGCTAAATGGTCTAGTTCCGCTCTTATTTCTTAAGGTCTTATATCAGGAACCAGAGGCTATCTAGGGATGAAGTGGGTCCCCTAAGGGATCAATGGGGAAACCTATATGCAAGTCCAGGGGATGTGGACATTGAGAATGGCATGGAAGATAGCAACTTTAGGTGTCCATACATAGATAGCCTGAAGCATGTCAATATTAAGGGAGCGGTACGGGCATCATAATGTGCACAAGAGTTGCTAAATCCCGAGGGCTGTATGATATCTACTCCCAGCTGCCGCGGGAAACAGGGGAGGTGACTTCTGGACCCTGATGGAGATCTGTGCAGAAATTATTGGAGAAAATTCTAAGGGAAAAGATTTATGTAGATATGGAAAGAGAATAGGTGATCAGGGATGCTTAGCATGGTTTTGTTCAGGAGAAATCATGTTTCAATAATTTGATTGAGTTATTTGAGGAAATAACTAAGATGACTGATGCAAGCAAGGAAGTTAACATTGAACATCAGAAAGGTATTTGAAAGCTCTCAGATCGTAGGCTTCCACAGAAGCTTAAGGCACAGAGTATGCAAGATGAGCAGGTTAATTGGATGCGGAATTGATGTGGTGATAGAAAGCAGGTCATGGGCTTAATGTGAGAGGAAGGATAATTTAAAGGAGATATGGGGAAACAGCTTTGAAAGAAGTGATTGATATCTGGAATTTGTTGCCAATCACTGCACTTAAGAGAATTTAGTATAGGACAGGAATTGAAGGCATACTGGGCAGAAAGCTCTAAATGGACTTGCTGGCCAAAGGGCTTTTTTCTGTGCTGTACAAAAGTTTTCAATAACCCTGTTGGTAGCCAGAAACAAAGCATTTTGCTGTTATCTGGGATTTCCTGGAAAATTACCCCATAAGCACCAAAAATAAAATTCTTGCTCATTATTTTCTCCGCAAATTGCCAGAAAAGCAAATTACTCATAGGACAATTATAATTGCAAATCTAAATGTATTTTTCTTCAGCCAAATACACTTAAAGATATGCATAGAAACTGTGTGATGGATGGGGAAGGCCAGAATAAAGCTGAGAAAGAGAAATTGAGCAAGTAGAAGATTACATTGAGGAAAGGAAAACGTAGTAGTAGTTTCTACCTGCTGAGTGAGATTCCACAATTTTAATTTCCATGCAAGGCCAAGTTTCATCTTTGGATAATAAATCACATTATTAATAGGGTCTTGCTAATTTAAGTACTAACACAATATATTTGCAGCGTGATTTGTTCATTTATGGCACTAATCTAGCAATTTCTTGACATTCTGGGGAATTTGTCAACAGACATTCACATTGGCATGATTAACTGCAGACCAGCACAAATCGTCCAGCGAATTGTACTGACTAAGAGGGTAGATGTATCGTTTTGTTGCCACTAATTGCTCAGACTGAAAATTTTAATCACAAGTTCCTGTACTTGGTAATCTTTGGGTTTAACTTGCATCTGACAATCAGTATCACATTCTCAGAGATGGACCGTTAAATAATTCCTTACACCTTGTTGCTACAAATTTACATTAACTTTCTATTAATCACAGAGATACAATTTTAGAGAAGCAAGCAGTGGATGAATTTAAATTGTTTCTGTCCACTGCTGTTGTTGCTTCCATAGCATTACACAGGATGCTCATTTAAATGTCAATAACAATTCCACACCAATACCCCTAGTTGATAAAATAACCTCCACTAAATTCTGTTCCTGCTGTAGTTCGATAACCAATACTTCCATAGCATATTATGCAGTTGGATAATTGACTCACCCTTGAGTGTCTGCTTCAGACAAAGATCAGCTTCAAGGTTTTCTCCTTATAGATGTGGAAAGTTTGCCTGAATCTACCCCTGAATATAATATTTTTTTAAAATTCTGAATTCATATATCATTCATTAAGAATATTCGTATTTCAATAAATGTTTGATATCATCACGTACTTTTCTAGTAGCAAGACTATGTAAAATCTTTTACAAATCGCACTAATTGCCTCCCGAATAACTTCATGCCCCTTTGTACATTCCAATAAAACATTCTTGCCCTCCAGGATTCTCTCTGAAGTAGCCAACTGAGAGTCTTTAGCCTGAATCTGTAATTTACACAAAAAAAATGTTTTGGCATTACAGAAGCAACACAACATAGTTTCATGCTAATGAGTGTGCTAAGAAGCTTTTCGAACCATGAATGTTTTAGTTGCATTAATAATCAGTTTAGATGGAATTAGGTTTAGGTTGAAATGTAATTGGTCATCTTATATTTTTGTAGCTGTACATGCAATAGGTTTCAATAGGTATATTTAATGTCAGAGAAAGGTATGCAATATACATCTGAAATTCTTTCTCTTTGCAATAATCCACGAAAACAATGGAGTACCCCAATGAATGAATAACAGTTAAATGGTAGAACCCCAAAGCCCCCCCAACTCCCCCTCCCACGCACAAGCAGCAGCAAGACAATAACTCCCTCCTCCCCACCAGCAAAAAAGCATCAATGCCCCAACGAAGCACTCAAGCGTGCAGCAAAGCATTAATGAAGACACGGACGTGCATCACCCCAAGGACTACTCATTCAGCCAGTACTCAATATACCACAGGTGCTCTCTGTCTCCCTAATAGGGGAAAAAAGAGGCATCCCCGTTTCACAGTGAGAAGGAAGACATAACAAAACAACTTGCTGATTTATGGTGTTAAAAGTCTGTTGGGTCGCTTTTTGCGAGCTCTGTGCCTCTGGGCACACGGACAACAGCAAGCCCGCTGCTTCCCATCTTCCTTGTTCTCCCACAATGCACCAGTTGGCAGCACCAGCCTTGAATCAGCCCGCCTCCAGAGCCATGAAAATCCAGCACCCTGAAGGTGTGCATAATACTTTTTATGGGCACTGTATTCATCTATTCTCTCCTCATTGTCCCTTTAGTTGCCTTCTGCTGGTCTTAAAAAGTTTCCCAATCCTCTGAACATCCCATTAATTTTCAGTATATTAAATAGTCTTTCTTATTGCTTTTATGCTGTCTTTTTCAGCCACGCTTGCGTCATCATCCCTTTAGAATACTTCATCTTTGGGATGTGTCTATTCTGCGCCTACTGATTTGCTCCTAGAAACTCCAGCCATGCTGTTGTTGTCCTGCTGGAGTCCCATTCCAGTCAACTTTAACCAGCTACTCTCTCATGCCTCTGCAATTCCCTTTACTCCACTGACTTCAGCTTCTTCTTCTCAAACTGCAATGTGAATTCTATCATATTATGATCACTGTTTCCTAAAGGTTCTTTTTCCTTACACTCTTTAATCAAATTCAGTTCATTACACAACATCCAATCCAAAATTACCTTTTCCCTGAGGGGTTCAACCATAAGCTGCTCTAAAAAGCCATCTCATAGGCATTCTATAAACTCCCTCTCTTGGGATCTAGCACTGATCTGAATTTTCCCAAGCTCCCTGCATATTGAAATCTTCCATGACCATCATAACAGTGCCCATTTTACATGCCTTTTCTAACTTCTGTTGTATTTTGTACCCAACGTTGTGGCTACTGTTCGGAGCCCTGTGTATAAAACTCCCATCAAGGTCTTTTTACCCTTGCAGTTTCTTAACTCTACCCTCAACAATTATACATCTTCCAATCCTATGTTACCTCTTTCTTAGGATTTTATTTCTTTTCTTTACCACAGATCCATCACACCCTGTCCTCCTACCTGCCTATCCTTGGATGTTAAGCTCCCAACTACGATCGTCTTTCAGCCACAACTCAGTGATGCCCACAACATCAATCCTGTCAATCTCTAACTGTACTACAAGATCATCTATCATATTTCATATACTGCATCCATTCAAATATAACACCTGTATTCATCACCATTTACGAATTTGTCCCCATGTTACACTTCTGCCCTATCTTCCTCCTGTCCTTCTTCAGTTTCACTGCACACTCCATCTCCTTGTTTACCAACTGTCCCATCCTCACCCCTCTCACTCTGGTTCCATCCACCTGCCAAATTAGTTTTGGATCCTTCCCAACAGCTCCAGCAAAACTGCGTACAAGAATATTTCTCCCCCTTGACATCAGCTGTAACCTATTATTTTTGTACAGGTTTTCCTTCCCCAGAAGAGAACACAATGATCCAGAAATTTGAAACCCTGCCACCTGCTCCAATTCCGCAGCCACACATTCATCTGCCACATTATCCTATTCTTACCTTCAATGAAGCGTGAGACAGGCAGCATTCCAGAGATTGTACCCTTGAAGTCCTGCTTTTCAGCTTTCAACTATATTCTCACTTCAGGACCTCATCCCTTTTCCTACCTTCGATGTTGGTAGCACTATGTACCATGACCCTGGCTGTTTATCCTTCCCCTTTAGACTGCTGTGGACCTCATTAGAGACATCCCCGACACTGGCATCTGTAAGGTAACATACCATCCATCTGCCTCTTTCATATCCACAAAATCTGTTTTCGTCTCCTTTAATTATGGAATCACCATAGTGCACTCCTTTTCTGAGTCAGACTCAGTGCCAAAGACCCAATCACTTTATTATTGAGAGGAATGGCCACAGGTGTACTCTGCACTGGCTGTCTAATACATTTCCCTTTCCTAACAGTCACCCAGGTACCTGCCTCCTGCAATTTTGGGATGGCTAACTCCCTGTAGCTCCT
Source organism: Mobula hypostoma (assembly GCF_963921235.1). Lineage (NCBI taxonomy): Eukaryota > Metazoa > Chordata > Chondrichthyes > Myliobatiformes > Myliobatidae > Mobula > Mobula hypostoma. The sequence goes on from NC_086097.1 coordinate 195,387,214, forward strand.
AGCTACCACATCTTCATCCTCCTATAGTGGCTGGAGATTATCCAGCTACAGCTCCATTTCCTTGAAGTCTCTAAGGAGCATCAGTTCAATTCACTTTGTGCAGATGTACCGTAGCTATCAGTGAGACTGGAAGCCTCTTGGAGTTAAAATATTTCCGACGAAGCACATACCCTGGATCCATTCTCCCCGCACTAGCTACAGTATGTGCTAATAAACAAAGAAAGAAAAAAAACTTATTAGAATCTTACTTAGAACTTCCACCTGTTCTAGCTGAAACTTGTTGAGGTTGAGCTTGACCACTCTAACACTCGGCCACTCACACAGTGACTCCTCCCACAAAGTCCACTCCACTTACACCTCACATCTTTTTATTGGCCCTTGCTAAGTTACTAATAACCCAAGCAATCTCCTGCTCTGCCCTTCTCACTTCTTAAAACTGGCACATAATGCCCACAAGGAACTGTCTTCAACTCTCTTCATGATCTTAATGTTACAGCAATGGCATATATATATCTTTTTCTCCCTCTGTCCCTCTGAATATACCTCTTGCCCATCCTCTGGGTCACCCCCCCCCCTTGTCTTTCTTCCCGGACCTCCTGTCCCATGATCCTCTCGTATCCCCTTTTGCCTATCACCTGTCCAGCTCTCGGCTCTATCCCTCCCCCTCCTGTCTTCGCCTATTATTTTGCATCTCCCCCTCCCCCTCCAGCTTTCAAATCCCTTACTCACTCTTCCTTCAGTTAGTCCTGACGAAGGGTCTCGACCTGAAACGTCGACTGCGCCTCTTCCTATAGATGCTGCTTGGCCTGCTGCGTTCACCAGCAACTTTGATGTATGTTGCTTGAATTTCCAGCATCTGCAGAATTCCTGTTGTTTGCATATATATATCTTGTTCAGTTAAGATTCCGGTCTATGTTGACTTCCACAATGCTGAGAGATTTTACAATTATATCCCATTGAATGCTTGAATGCCAAGGAAGAGTGGTTAGACTCTATCTTACTGGAGAAAGTAATACACAGGTTGCTTGAAGCTGCAGTAAAATGCTGACTTACCGTCACTTTTATCCCATCCAAGAAATTAATCTCTGCAGTCCATATTAGGATTTATGCGGCAATGAGGTAGGCACCTAAGTGGTACAGGTGAAACACTAACAGGGGATCACTGCACATGTTATACATGAGTTACGGGCCTCATGTATCACTTTTGTTAACACTATCCTTCAGTTTGATGATTGAGGGTAAACTGATGGGCTGATACTTGATCAAAATCCATTTGTTCCGCTTTGTCATAGATTTTACAGTACATTGCTCTTTATAGAGGTTTATCAAAAGCTTTGGAAATTAAGTTTCAGATAAAATTGATCAATAGAAATAAAGAACTTAAAATGAATCAGTCATCTGAATCAAAATTAGACTCAGACAAGTTAAAATATAAGAAATATTGATCTCAATAACATAACCTTTGTATTTTCAGGGGCCTAACTGAGGAATAGACATTGTTTTAATTTCTTACACTGTATAAGAAACAATTTTAATGTATCTTTATTTACTAGCTAGAAATAAGAAAATATCAAAATCAACCTACAGTTCCAGAATAACGTTCCAAATATGCAGCAAAGTATCAAACTTAAGTCTGATCATACTACATTAAAACCATATATCTAAAGTTGTTCATTTGCTTCACATTTACCACCTATGTCCAAGGATATGCCAATACCCAACTAATTTTCATTACGTTGGTGTTATTAGAATAAACATAGGAGACAGAAAACTCAGACACAGAAAGATTTGCAAGATAAAATCTCAGAATTTGGGAAACACTTCAAAATTCTGACAAAATCTGTAAAGAGAGAATTTGTTAAATTTTCACATCAAGGATATTTCATTCAGAAAGTATATCTATTTGGACTAATGAATAAATCACTGACAAACTGAACACAAAAGGATCAGTTATGGCTGGCAATAATTTTGTGACATTGAGGTTCCGCCTCTTCATGTTTTATCTGTGTTGCTTCTGATAAGATTTACTTGATAGTTTATTTTAGTTTCTACTGTGCATTATCCACTGAAAACTTGATTGACATTACCCAATATATTTCATTTAAGATCCTTAATGACTGCCAAAGCAGAACAAAGCACCCCATCTGCTCATCAGTTTGGTTTGGATTGTAGCCTAGTCTCCTCTCATTACCTAAACCATCATTTTGCAAAATAGAGATCTTTAATTCAGTCTGGTTAATGTAATCATCCTGACAATGAAACCACAGTTTTATACTTTAAAGCTATTCGTTTACTTTCATTCTTGTATCTTTTTGCATAATAAACACAATATTCTGAATTTTAATGAAAAATTGTACGTACATTAAAAGGAGAAAAAGTAACAAGTAACCTGAACCTTCAACAATTTTAATCTAAAAATGACACAAAAGCTATGCAATGCCACTCTTTGCTGACATTTATTCATAATTATGCTCAGTTCCTCCAAAAATAATATTTTCTTTATCATAGTTGTACCATTTTTAAATAAAATAGCAGGCCATTGATGCTGAGGAATAGTATACCTATGCATAAACCAAGTGATATGATGGGACTATGACCATAACATTGAGCATGTGTCACTGGTGTGTTGTATGACCCTCAGAGCACAGTTTATTTTCAGAACTGGATCTGCCAGTGGCTTTGGTGAACCTGTGCCTTCTTTGAAAGCACTAGTATCAGGGAAGAGATGCCTAGATGGTGGCATTAGGAATTAGGTTCTGGAGGATGGTAAGGATAAAATCTACATATGAAAACACACAAATAACAAACTAAAGTGCATTAATATTAAATATTGTAAGATATGGAACAGATTAACCAGTGACTGTTTGAATACGATGCGGCAGGGAGTTCAGAAGCCTAATGGCCTGGTGGAAGAAACTTTCCCATATTGACTATTCTTGCTTTCATGCACCAGAGTCTCCTGCCTGATGGTAGAAAGTCAAAGAGGATGCTGGATGGATGGGTTCCTTGATAATAGATTCAAATATTTGAGATGACAAGATACCAGCAAGACACATCAGAGGAAAATATAAGGGGAATTGTTTCCCTGGATAGCTTAGAACTAAAGGTCATATTCTCAAGTATCAGGCAACCAGATGAGGGATTTTTAATTATTATTATTATTATTGCTGAGGCCTCTGTTGGTCAGGGTCGACCATGGATATTGCATCCTAGCTGTCTATGTGATAATCGAGTCAGGGCAGTACAATATGGAGAGCAAGCTGTTGCCCAGGCAGCAGGCTCCCCCTCTCCATGAAGCTGATGAATCCAAAGGAACGGCAGAGACTGATGCAGTTTGGCACCAGCGCCTCACAAGAGTTGCCAGTCAATATAGGACTGCATTAGGGACTCCAGCTCCAGATTTTCCCTCAGCATTTATATCTGAATCCTTCCCCATGAGTGGGTATAGTCACAAGACAGTGGAGGTATAAAATCATAGTTTTCCTTCTCCTAGCTGAGCTGCCATCCATAACTGACGAGTTCCATCTGCCTAAAGCGACTAGTTTTAAGGCAGCAGTAACCTGGCTTTTTCCCTTCTTCTCTCAGTAAAATAGTTCCAGCTTCCCAGCTATGACATCCTTAAGGAACCTTAATAATTCTTCTTCTTGTTTTTTTTTCTATCTCAAGCTGCTAAAGCCTAGCAATGGGTATAGCCAAGTATGCTCATTTCTCAATTGTTGGGAAGTATTGGACTATTCTAGTGGTGTTTAGAACTGTGGCTTTCTGGAGATTTACATAGACGTTACTGTGTAGAACTAATTGTTTAATGCTATTGTGTAGTGACTTTGGGATGATAACAGTTGTAAATATTACTATTGGGACAATATACCCAGTTTATGTTCCATAGTCTTTCAATTCTTTTAATTCAGCATATTTCTGGTGTCTTTCACGTATCAATTTCTGTAAGTTATGTGTATTTGGAATAGCTAATCTATTAAGTAAGCTGATCTTGCTTGTTTATCCTTTTTTATTATATCTGGACAGTTATCATGGATTGTCCTATCTGCAATAATGGATCTGCCATATTATAATTTGTAGGAATCTGACTCTAGCACTGAATTATAATAATTAATAAATTATTATTACTATTATGCAGGATTTAATTATGTTGAACTTCCCTCACATGAATGACTGTGGACAACATGAACAATAATTTACTTCAGGTATGAGTAGGTCCATTTCTCAGTGTTTTTAATGATGAGGCAATGATTCTTCAGATAATAAAAAAAATTCAGCAATGAGGATTAAACAGAAATTCAAATACAATGTAGTTTTAACCACAGTTTTATTGGATAACAAAATACAAGTAATGTTACTTCTAAGTAAAACTCTGGCATAACTTTTGCAATAATAGCAGCTTTCCACTATGAGATTTAAAGCTAGGAATATAAGAAACAAGACCATTGGGTAGGCTATTCCACCCCATGAGCTGTATCTGCCATTAAAGTAGATCAGTGGTCTCTGTAATTTCATTATGTGCAAGAGTCCAAAGAGGGAAAGGGTCAGCTACTAACATCAGGGAGATTATGAAGGTAAAATTCCCAGACATGTTGCCCTTAGAAAACTGGAGATAAGAGCGTGATTCTGTGAACATGCCTGGGAGACAGAGTTAAAAAACCTGACAAGAATTCCTTCCCCACCCACCTGTGAGTTTTCCAGACCTCTGGCCTACATTGACACCTGTTCTGCATACTTGACAGGACCATGACAAAAAGACATATAGTTAAAAAAAAGTGAAGAACTGGTAGCACACCTTATTCAGATTTGTTGTGGTAAACAGCAGAAATCCACAAAATCACCACTTGACCCCCAGAGCATTTTGCAGAAGAGTGTGAAGGGAACACAATGAACCATTTCCCTTGAGTGGCCAATAATAAAACAGAAAACGCAGTCCAGTTTCATCTGGCATCATTCTAATCAAGCTTTGCATGACAAATCACATAGTTTCTTGCATGTACCACATGTCTGCATAATCACTTCCATATATTAAATATGATTTGGACCTTATCTCTGAAAAATATTGATTTTTCAACACTATAATTTAATATGCAAGGCAATCCAAATTCTAGGAAATATATGTCACACAGCTTGATATTACCTCAATAATAATTTACTGGGATTAATGACTTGAAATGATTAGATCATTTGGACTTGAATAAACTTTATAAATCAAAGAACTCAAAAAAAAATCACAGCAGTTTCTTTTTCACTGTTTGCAGTCTCATTTCAGGTTCTTTAAACTCAAAGTTTCTAAATGCATTTTTAAAATTTTAAATGAATACTTTAATTGTTGATGAAAATGCTGCTCTTAAAATAGCTTTATGTGGACTTTCAATAGAATACTATAGTATTTCATATCAAATGTTCACTTTTAATTCAGCACCATTATCATAGCTTTAATTCAATTCTACTTGTAGAAGGTCCATATATTGCAGAAAACAAATCCCAATTTCATTATAATTGAACTCCATTTAACATCTTAACCTATAAATTGGATGAAACCCATTTTTACTGTTTAAAATGTGTTATGCTTTAGACTTATTGAAATTTGGAAGTCTCAAAAATACACAATATTGCCACAGCCTTGCATTGAGAAAGCGTTCAAGAAATGTTAAAAATTAGAGCTATGAAAATCATATCCCAGAGACAGGCCTTAATTCATGCAGAGTTTCACAACAGTGAGCAACAGATGTTTCTGACTGTATGGTGCATAATTTATGCGAGCCAAAGTCAGGATCTTTTGATCCAATTTCTAATATTAAATGAATTTGTGATGCACATATTGATAACATCTTTTGGCAATAAAGACACAAATTTTGTTGTAATAGTGGATCACAACAGTAAATGCCTGGTCCATTTTATTGATAGAAGGACCTGACCAGGAATGTGTGTAAACAGTGAAAAACATGCACAAAGCCATCTGTTATGCACCCCCATCTATGTAAATTTTCAGTAATTCTGTCTCTAGATACATAGACTGGTGTATTCTAAACTGTGCATCAATTAATCCCTTCATAAAAAAGCGCAAACTTTTATTGAACCTTTGGTGAATAGTCAGCTGAATTATTATTTTAGTAATAGTGTCACAGTGTAATGCTGTAACGCTTTATTCTGCATTGTTTTGCCCTGTAATACATCAGTGCCCTGCTGTAGTGAACTGACTTGTGTGGACGGTATGCAAGATAAGTGTTTCATTGTACCTCACTACATGTGACAATAATAAACCAATTTACCATTGTAAACTTAATAGTGTTTTTAACACAAAAATGCTGGTTTAATTTGGAGTAATGTCAAGGGTTGTGGAAATACTGAGAATATTGAGTACTTATATTTGTCACAAGATGATATAATCAACAAAAGTCATATACCAGTTCTACAATACAATTTTGCATGGTGTAAAATTGACAACCTTTAGTTTTTATTATTAATTTCTGTATTATGTTCAGCAAATACACTTTTCCTTTAAGGTCAGCTTCTAACCCAATATCTACCTGTATTTTCATTCTTTCATCAGGTGATTGGAAAGCTCCATTTAGGTAGATTAAAGAATTATTTGAAATCAGAGAATGCTGAACAATGTAGCTAGTTTTGTTGAGAGAACCAATTAACATTTCAGGTTTCAAAATATCATCAAAATGAAATATGAACTGCTTCACTCCACACACATTGCCCAATCTAAGCTTTCAATAATATTTATTTTTAAATTTCAACTTTGTTTATTTAACAATATGAAGTCAATATTACCATTTTAATCAGTTTGTAAATTTACATATCAAACACATAATACTCTAATTTTTATTACAATACAGAAAATTAATATCATAAAATATTCTCTTAACCTTGGCTTTGAATTACTTCAATGCTTCTCTCTCCTCTGATGTCCTTTAAGATTTCTCCATAACGTGCATGCTAACCTCTTCACAACAAGCTGTGGGATTGAAATGTCTGCTTTTAATCCCACTAGATTATTAATAGAAACCAGAGAAACCATAGAAAAACTACAGCACAGAAACAGGCCTTTTGGCCCTTCTTGGCTGTGTCGAACCATTTTCTGCCTAGTCCCACTGACCTGAACACAGACCATATCCCTCCATAGACCTCCCATCCATGTATCTGTCCAATTTATTCTTAAATGTTAAAAAAGAACCCGCATTTACCACCTCGTCTGGCAGCTCATTCCACACTCCCACTACTCTCTGTGTGAAGAAGCCCCCCCACCCCCAATGTTCCCTTTAAAGTTTTCCCCCTTCATCCTTAACCCATGTCCTCTGGTTTTTTTCTCCCCTTGCCTCAATGGAAAAAGCCTGCTTGCATTCACTCTATCTATTCCCATCATAATTTTATATACCGCTATCAAATCTCCCCTCATTCTTCTACACTCCAGGGAATAAAGTCCTAACATGTTCAACCTTTCTCTGTAACTGAGTTTCTCAAGTCCCAGCAACATCCTTGTAAACTTTCTCTGCACTCATTTCAAAATGAACACAATACTCCAGATTCGGCCTCATCGATGCCTTATACAACCTCATCATAACATTCCAGCTCTTATACTCAATACTTTGATTAATAAAGGCCAATGTGCAAAAAGCTCTCTTTACGACCCTATCTACCTGTGACGACACTTTTAGGGAATTTTGTAACTGTATTCCCAGATCCCTCTGTTCTACTGCACTCCTCAGTGCCTTACCATTTACCCTGTATGTTCTACCTTGGTTTGTCCTTCCAAAGTGCAATACCTCACACTTGTCTATATTAAACTCCGTCTGCCATTTTGCAGCCCATTTTTCCAGCTGGTCCAAATCCCTCTGCAAGCTTTGAAAACCTTCCTCACTGTCCACTACACCTCCAATCTTTGTATCATCAGCAAATTTGCTGATCCAGTTTACCACATTATCATCCAGATCATTGATATAGATGACAAATAACAATGGACCCAGCACTGATCCCTGCGGCACACCACTAGTCACAGCCCTCCACTCTGAGAAGCAATCCTCCACTACCACTCTCTGGCTTCTTCCATTGAGCCAATGTCTAATCCAATTTACCACTTCTCCATGTATACCTAGCGAGTGAATTTTCCTAACTAACCTCCCATGCGGGACCTTGTCAAAGGCCTTACTGAAGTCCATGTAGACAAACTCCACTGCCTTCCCTTCATCCACTTTCCTGGTAACCTCCTCGAAAAACTCCAATAGATTGGTCAAACATGACCTACCACGCACAATGCCATGTTGACTCTCCCTAATAAGTCCCTGTCTATCCAAATGCTTGTAGATTCTGTCTCTTAGTACTCCCTCCAATAACTTAACCACTACTGACGTCAAACTTACCGGCCTATAATTTTACTGGATTACTTTTGGATCCTTTTTTAAACAACGGAACAACATGAGCCATTCTCCAATCCTCCAGAACCTCACCCCTAGACACCGACATTTTAAATATATCTGCCAGGGCCCCTGCAATTTCAACACTAGTCTCCTTCAAGGTCCGAGGGAATACCCTGTCAGGTCCTGGGGATTTATCCACTTTAATTTGCCTCAAGACAGCAAGCACCTCCTCCTTTTCAATCTGTACAGTTTTCATGTTCTCACTACTGTTTCCCTTAATTCCGCAGACTTCATGCCAGTTTCCTTAGTAAATACAGACGCAAAAAAAGCCATTTAAGATCTCCCCCATTTCTTTTAGTTCCGCACATAGCTGACCACTCTGATCTTCAAGAGGACCAATTTTATCCCTTACGATCCTTTTACTCTTAATATACCTGTAAAAGCTCTTTGGATTATCCTTCACTTTGCTGGCCAAGAAAGAAAATTAGCACAATACAATAATGAATCCCTCTTGGCTGTGTTCCTGTTGTATGTCCACAAGCCAGATATTTATCTCTTCACTGGGAAATATTCCAAATGTATTCCTAGTTTGCATAAAACTTTTCTTTAAAAATGAAGTCACCTAATTCTGAAAATTGAGTAATCATGTCTTTTTTTTAAAAAAAAAGGGATCAGCTATAAAAGGCACAAAATTTTTGGCATTAATGCCCGGTTTAGTTTTAAAATTATATTATCATATTCATTTGATCATAATCATTGCAATATCCTTTTCTTTTTATTTGCTTTGCTCAATATTGAATACCAAGGTAGTTCCCAAACACAAGCAAAAACAGTTCCAAGTAAATAGACTATGGCCTGATAGTTATATGTGCATGCCTTAGCTTGCCATGTACACCATTGGAGCTTAATGAAGCATGATGGCTCCAGAGAGCTGTGTTGATTATAATGACAACCACGTTACAATTAAGCCAACAATTGTAATGAGGTTCAGGTGAAAAAAAAATGTCAACTAAATTAAACATTGATCATGATTCATTTGTCTGCTCATTCTTGCTTCATTACATGTAAAGGACCTTCTTATAATCAATTTGCTCTCCATTTAAGATGGAATTTCCATTGATGTTATTTCCAATGTCCTTGTACCTTGGCCAGAAATTGCTTCCTGAGAATTCACCCTTAAAGAAAATGTGAGACAACTCAAGAGAAGTCTTTCAGATCATTGTGAAAGGATATTTAATGAGAGGCTCCTAGGGAGAAAGCACAAAAGGATGAAAGGAGATGAAGAAACTGGTGGTAAGCAGAACAGAAATCCAAGCGGATTTAATGGCAAGACATCCCTATTGATTTTCTTTAAATTATTCTTCCGCACCTCAAACCAGCTTAAGTCTTAGTCACAGATTCAAAAAACCTGGATGCTGAATTCTAGGGCATTTTATTGTTCTAACGTAAAGAACTTCTGTACAGAAAAATAAAATGGTTCAAATAAACTACTTTTTAAATTCATTTTTCTATTAAACTACGATTAAATCTTTGAATTGAACCAATATTTGAAATTGAACAAAATAAACTAACTTTATGCCCCAAAATGAACAAAACTGTACTACATTCAGAAATGAGGTAAATAATATTCCTCAGGTACCCCAATCCTTTTTGCAAGTTGATGTAATATCTACAGTACATAAACTGGGTCAGATCTTGCAAGACAAGTGTATCTATTGCTGATATCAGAGAAGTTCACATAGTGTCACTGGGCAAGCAGGCTGATAATGCTGGAATGAAATCAATGGATCACCATGCACCTTAATGATCAATTAGAAACTAATTTCAGATCTAAGAAGTAATCAGAGAAGGATTGTTGTTAATTATTGTGAGTGAGTTCAACGTCTAATCATAAAAGGATTAATTAGTGAAGGAAAGATGAACTAAAAGAAATATAAACTAAATGCTGTGGATACCCCCTGCTTTAAGAAGACCATTATCATCCTAGTACCCAAGGAAAACAAGGAAACATGCATTAATGACTAATTAATGTTGGAGAGGCATTAGTCATTAATGCATGTTACCTTGTTACCATGTTACCTTTTTTCCTTGTTACAAGTGTGTGGGCAGATTCTGCCCTAACTTCATCTACAAGTTTGTGCATGATACTACTGTTGTGAGCTGTATCTCAAATAACAATGAGTCTGAGTACAGGGGGCTAATAGAGAGCTTAGTGACATGATGTCATGACGACGGCCTTTCCCTCAATGTCAGCAAATTTCAGAAAGGGAGCAGTGCATAATGTCCAATCTACATCGATGCTATTGAGTTGAGAGGGTTGAGAGCTTCAAATTCCTAGGTACAAACATCACCAGTACTTTGTCTTGCTCCAATTATATCAATGTAACAGACAAGAAAGCTCACAAACACCTCAACTTCCTCAGGAGGCTAAAGAAATTCAGCATATCCCCTCAACCCTTACCAATTTTTATTAAATAGAAAGCATTCTATGTGGATGCATAATGGCTTGGTATGCAACTGCTCTGTATGTGACTGCAGAGGGTTGTGTACACAGCTCAGCACATTGCAGGAACCAAACTCCCCTCCATGGACTCCGTCTATACTTCTTGCTGCCTCAGCAAAGTAGCAAGCATGATCAAATACTCCACCCCAAATGTTCTCTATTTTCCCCTCCCATCAGGGAGAAAACACAAAATCCTGAAATGCCTGCTTCGCTGCCACTGCTACTGTGTGGTCCAGAATCTCCGGAGGGGAAGGCCCCGAGTCCTCGGCTTTGCTTGTTGTTCTGCGGTCGGGGCAGAGTCGAAGCGCTCGGCAGAGGATGGTGCTCAGTGTTGGAGGGCTGGTCGGAGGCTCGAAGTTTTCGGACAGACTCAGAGTCCACTGTGGTTGGGTGCATCCAATGGTGCGGCATCAGCAAGTTTGTGGCGTTTGGAGGTTCACGGCAGGGTGAGTTTCTCCCTTCTACTGTCTGCGTGAGATGATGAGGTTATCGGAACTTTGAGACTTTTTTTTACCATGCCCATGGTCTGCTCTTTATGAAATTACGGTATTGCTTTGCACTGTTGTAACTATATATTATAATTACGTGGTTTTGTCAGTTTTAGTCTTTGTTTGTCTTGTGTTTCTGTGATATCATTCTGGAGGAACATTGTATCATTTTTTAATGCATGCATTTCTAAATGGCAATAAACAAGGACTGAGTGCCCTCAAATTCTAATCTAATATGTACCATCAAGGTCAAGTACAGCTTCTATCCTGCTGTTAACAGACCCTGGAATAGACAATTATACAATAAATGGACTCTTGACTTCACAATCTATCTTGTTATATTTTGCACTTTATTGTTTCCCTGCACCACATTTTCTCCGCAGCTTTAACACTTTTACTCTGCATTGTAATTGCTTTACATTGTTCTACCTCAACGCACCGTGTAATGATTTGATCTGTATGATTAGTATCAAGACAAACTTTTCACTGTATTTTGTTATAAGCCAATATCTAAGGTTTCCAAAACTTAAAATTTAAGCTTAAAATTTAGTGTGGCAACCAAGCAAGTTACAAGAGGTCCAGGTACGATCTCCAGAAAGCCAAAGTAGTAATTCCGAGTAAACTTGAATCAACTGCTCGAAAGCTATGACAGGGCTTGAATACCATCACGTCTTATAAAGCAAAATCAAGCAACATAAACAACAACAGGACTCCACTCACAGAGTAGCTGCAATACTCACTTCGACTATCAAACCATCACAAAACTCCGTCAGCCCCTGATGAACCTGTGATTGCAGTGTCTGGGGCCGAAGTGTGAGCATCCTTAAGGAGGGTGAACCCATGAAAAGCATCCGGTCCAGACCTGGCCAAGCACTAAAGACCTATGCTGATCAACTGACTGGAGTGTTCCCTGAGATCTTTACCTCTCGCCTCAGCAGTCTGAGGTTCCCACTTGCTTCAAGCAGGCCTCAATTATACCAATGTCCAAGAAGTACATGGTAATCTGCCTTAATGATTATCATCCAGTAGCAATTGCATCCATGATGATGAAGTGATTTGACAGACTGGTGATGATACAGATCTACTTCTGCCTAAGAAGCGACTTGGATCGGCCCCAGTTTGCCTACTGGCTCAACAGGTCCACAACAGTTACTACCTCAGTGATGCTTCAGTCCAACCTGAAGCATCCAGAAGCAAAGATACATCCATCAGGATGCTCTTTATCAACTACAGCTTGCATTCAATACTATCATCCCCTCAAACTAATCAGTAAGCTTCAAGATCTTGGCTTCAATATTTCCTTGTGCAATTAGATACTCAATGGTTTAATTTAATATCAGAGAATGTACACAGCATACCACCTGAAATTCTTACTCTTCACAGATATCCATGAAACAGAGAAAAACCCCAAAGATTGAATGATAGAAACATCAGCATCCTAAAGCCCCCTGCTCTTCCAACACACAAATAGCAGCCAAAGTGTCTAACCTTGCTCTCCCCCAACTTACACCAGTAAAAGCTACAAACTCCTCTCTCACCATGCTGGTGATAGATCCTGATCTAGAGTCCATCAAAAACCACAATCCATCCGGACACTTCAGTATCTCAGACAGGTTTTCTCTCACCAGAGAGAGAGAGAGGGAGGTCACTCCTGCAACAATGAGAACGGGAGACCAGCAGACCGCTGTTTCGATGTTACAATTTTCTGTGTTGCTTCTCTGACTCGGGCACCAATAGGCTCTCACCCTCCATCGAGAGAGAGAGAGAGAGAGAGAGAGAGAGAGAGAGAGTTATCGCTCGAGTACAGGGAGCTTCTTCCAACAGCACACACCACCTCCTGTCCTGATGTCTGTCTCCTGTGACACTTCAGTCAGCGACATCAGTGTGGAACTGAAACAGGGCCACACCCCAAAAGTGCGTGTCTTCCAGGCTGCAAGGTGAGTCCAGAAATGAGAACACATTGCTCACGGAGAACCGTAGTCTGAGCTGCTGCTGTTGATCAAGGATTCCGACAGGACTCCAGCCTCCTTGAAAGTAAAGAAAGGCATGAGATTTCCTCACTTGCAGAAACCAGTTAGTTTGGATCTCCTCTATAATCTCCATCAGCACAAGCTGTGCGCTCAGCCCTCTGCTCTACTTGGTTTCGACTTGTGACTGTGAGAGTAAGTAGAGCTCCAGTACCATATTCAAGTTTGCTGATGTCACCATTGTTGTTGGCTGAATCAGATGTGGTGATGAATCAGCATATAGGAGGGAGATTGAAAATCTGGCTGAGTGGTGCCACAAGAACAACCTCTCACTCAATGTCAGCAAGGCCAAGGAGGAGCAAACCAAAGGTCCGTCAGCCAGCTCTCAGGAGGATCCCGGGCGAAGAGGGTCATCAATTTTAAATTTCCCAGTGTTATCATTTCAGAGGATTCTGCTTTTTCAGAGTCTATACCCGCAACCTTCTCCCCACCATACAAAACTGGTAATGCATCAAGTTTGCCTTTTTAAAATTCCATCTGGAGATATGAGAACCTTTCCTCTGATGCACATCTATTCCCGTTGTACAGATCATGGGGAAACAATCACTCCCCATTGTTGCATCGTTATACACTTCATAGTTACACACACTTGCTATCTCCTCAGATACCAGCGTAAGGTAATAGCAAAACAATGTTGTTAAGTAGATGTATCCTTTTACTCCTACCATAACTGAAGCACACCAAACATTTTTCTTTCAGAATGTCTTCCACAACCATCCCATTCACATTTGTGTCACTACAACACCACATAGTACTATGAACATTAAAATCCCCACACCATATGATATTATTTTTCCCATTTCCACCCACACTTTCCAATATATTTGGTGTTAGCCTTTCACAAGGATTATAAAAATTTATTATCTGTACTTTACTATTTTCCCCAAATTTTAACTACGATTGACTCATAAATAGCTCCAATTTCCATAACTCTATGCAATCCCATTTTTAACAAAGGTAGCCACTCTTCCTCCATTACTCATTTTCTAAATTGCATCTTATATCAACATAACTTTGTACCTTAAAACTTAATCAAGATTTCAGCCAGGTTCCCTGTACACATAAAACATCAGGTTTATTTGGTAAATATTCTAGAAATTTCTTTCCTCCCACAACTTTTAACCCCAAAGCTTTCTCATATTGCTTACTATCTTTACAAAATATTAAGAGTGCCTCATTTCTTAAAGGTTTTATGCACACAATATCTCCTAACGCTTTTTTCAAATCCTCAGTTAGTCTAATTGCATTGGTATCCAAAACAGGTCCACATTCAAAGTTCAACAAAACCTTAAAATATTCCTTCCTTTTATTTAAATCCTATCTACTGCCTTCATTAATAGACGATAAGCCACAATCTTCAATTAGCTGCTTATTTTTCCATTTCCCAGAAACCTGCCAGTCGCCTTCCTCCATACAATTCCTATCACTCAGTACCATCTCCTGTTCGCTACCTTCATCTTCTCCATCACTTCCTGCCTGAGAGCATCCCAACAACAGAATCACTCCTTTGCTCAAACCCCAATCTGTGGCTCTGCCAAGCCTAGGTAGATCTAAGTCAATCTGATCCTTATTTAGCACTGGAGAGCAAATTCTAATGGTTTGGTCTCTGAGCAATCAGATTGAAAGGCTTCCCATAGTCCTTCAGAATAAATCCACACTATCTTTATGCAGATTTTCTAACAGGAACCAAGCCAGCTCCAATCTCACAAGGGGTATTCCCATCACATGGAATTAGGGAGGGAGGAATGGGAATTAGAACGTTTTTCACACACGAAGTCCACAAAAAACTGGCACAAAACTGAATGGCACCAGTATTCTGATAATTGGAAACTACTGAAATAATGAAAACATTAAATTATAGAAGCAAATTAAAAATTAAAAACATTTAGTAACATTCAAACAAATACAAACAACTTAAAAATTTCCAAGGCACCAATACTTACTGGGATGGCGGGACTTTCATATGAAGAAAGACTGGATGAACTGGGCTTGTACTCGTTGGAATTTAGAAGATTGAGGGGGGATCTGATTGAAACGTATAAAATCCTAAAGGGATTGGACAGGCTAGATGCAGGAAAATTGTTCCCGATGTTGGGGAAGTCCAGAACGAGGGTCACAGTTTGAGGATAAGGGGGAAGCCTTTTAGGACTGAGATTAGGAAAAACTTCTTCACACAGAGAGTGGTGAATCTGTGGAATTCTCTGCCACAGGAAACAGTTGAGGTCAGTTCATTGGCTATATTTAAGAGGGAGTTAGATATGGCCCTTGTGGCTACGGGGATCAGGGGGTATGGAGGGAAGGCTGGTGCAAGGTTCTGAGTTGGATGATCAGCCATGATCATAATAAATGGCGGTGCAGGCTCGAAGGGCCGAATGGCCTACTCCTGCACCTATTTTCTATGTTTCTATGTTTACAGTACCTTGATCGCAGCTAACCATTATCATAATTAATAGAGATTTCCTACACTAGGACCAACCAAAAGTTCAAAGTAAATTTATTGCTAAAGTACAGATATGTCACCGTATACTATCCTGAGATACATTTTCAAGCAGGCATTCACAGTAGATACAAAGAAACACAGTAGAATCAATGAAAAACCATACATGACAAAAACAGACAACTAATGTGTAAAAGACAACAAACTATGCAAATACCAAACGTTTCTAACTGATTCTCTTGCTAAGGTGCTGGAGGAGTCCCACAGTTTTGGCACATACATCTTAAACTTTCTGCATATTTCCCTGCAGATCTGGGCCTGTTATGAAAAGGTGATTTACCTTGTTGGTTATTCAAAGTACATTTATTACCAAGGCAGGTATGAAAAATACAACTCTGAGATTCAACTCCCACAGGCAGCCACGAAACGAAGAAGCACCATTGAACCTATTCAAGAAAACATCGAACACCCAATGGGCGAATAAAGATCAAGTTGCACTAATGGCAAAAAGTGTGTGAACAACACATAGAACATCAAACATCAAACCAGTGGTATTCAGTTTAGTTCAGCTCAGTGCTGTGCTGCTAGCCACCTCGGGCTGCAGGGCCATTCTTTGTCGAACTGCCCCAGTCTGATCAATCACCCCAATCAAACTGAATCCAGGAACACATTCAAAATGAACCTCAAAATCCCCCTAAATGAGTCCACAGCCTTGTCGATCAATCAATCCCGGCAATGTGGATCCTGCACATTCCTCGGACAGCAGCTAGCAAGAGGGAGAGGAAGACCGGAAAAACTCAGGAAGATGGCGCCAACACCTGCCTGTCGACCGTCCTCATCCTCATTGAGTTCAACTTTGCTCAACACCTCAAGTGGAGAGAAGCAATGGAGTTGATCATGAGCTTCTTTCAAGCCTCTAGGCCACAGACTCCACACCACACTTCACCAAACTCCCTCAGAGACAGCAAAGTAACAAATCACTCAATCAGCCCCAAAACACCCTATCAAAAAGGTAAATCACAGGTTCCAATCCCAAGCTGTTTGGTAGAAGAATCATATCTGAAAGAAGAAGTAAAAGAAATAGTTTTGTGAACTGTCAGCAAGGTGTCACTGTTTGCTGCATTGTTTGCTGATGCCATCTTGACCATACATCTAGATGTTGTGTTCAATGGGTAATTAATGTGAAATTCAAACCATTCCATTAAATTCATCAGGGCATTGAAGGAGAAATCTAAGGGAGGAATTGTACAATTCAACCAAAAGCTAACCACGTTTCACACTTTCTTACAAATTGTCTATCCATTTGCAGAATATTAACAACATCTTCAGTCTTAATTCATTATTTTCAAAGCAAAAACTGGGCCATAAAACAATTTTAAAGGAAAAGTTTTGAACTCCACTATCAGACTAGATAAAAGATTTGTTCTTTCACCTCAGTGACTTGGCTTTGAATGTAGTTCCAACTGTAAAGATGAAAACCTGCTTTTACTTATACTGGGGAAGCTCTTAAGTGAAATGAGATTGGACAGCCAGTGCCAACTCAATTCCTTATGGGTGTTCATTCACAGCAGTAAACCATGCATTATTAAATCCTAATTGATAAAAATAAGATTTTTAGTTTTAGCCACAATGTTCCAAAATTGATGTAACCAAGCCCATAGATTTCAACTAAAATTAAGGATCTGATTAGAAACTAAACTCCTCTCCTCAGAGAATGCAGAGAAATCTGAGAAAAATTAAAATATTTGATCTTAGTGGAAAAGCCACATGAAGATTTCTGAGAACATATCAGGAAACTGTGGAAACACTTCTAATAATAAATTATTAACCGACTTTAAATCAATGCAGAAGGATACTGCAGCTGGGTAGATTTAACAGAAATGTGAATTTAGGATTAGTGCTCACAGCATGAAAGGGACGTTAAAAGAGATAATTAGAGTTTATGACCATAATTGCCCTAAGCCAATTTAATGCAGGAGTTTAAAAGGGAGTTAGATAATTACAGAAAAAAAACAGCTGTTAACCTTGCAGTGTGGATCAGAGCCAAACAGAACTATGTCAATGAGTTATAAATCTATTCGGGTCAGTTTTCGTCTGCTAAATGTATCCAGCGAATGATCTTTGCATCTGAAGTTAAAGACCAGGGAAGCTCCCAGAGATTATTGTGGTCCCGATCCGAGACCAAGAGACCAACTCCCAGAGTCCAAGGATCTGTAGCTGCTCAAAGAATGTGTTAAGGAACTAGAGCTGCAGATCGATGACCTTCAGCTCACACGGGAAACTGAGGAGGTGATAAATAGCAGCTACGGGGAGGTAGTCACCCCTCAGTTGCAGGAGGCAGGTACCTTGGTGAATATCAGGAGAGGAAAAGGAAATGGGCACCCACTGCAGAGTACCACTGTGGCCCTTCCCTTCAATAAGAAGCGTACTATTTTGGATGATGGTAGGGGTGGGGTGGTGACCTGCTGGCATTTGGGTCTTTGGCACTCAGTCTGGCCCTGTGGCTCAGTGGAGGAGAAGACATCTGCAGTAGTGACAGGGGATTCCATAGACATATTGGCACCAATGACATAGGTAGGAAGAGGGAGGAGGTCCTGAAGAGCAAATTTAGGAAGACAGGCAGAA
The DNA here is from genome assembly GCF_963921235.1 of Mobula hypostoma. Lineage (NCBI taxonomy): Eukaryota > Metazoa > Chordata > Chondrichthyes > Myliobatiformes > Myliobatidae > Mobula > Mobula hypostoma. The sequence goes on from NC_086097.1 coordinate 195,405,660, forward strand.
AGCTGAAAAGCTTGACTTTCAGGGTAGTAATCTCCGGATTGCTATGTGCCAAGCACCAGTGAAGGTAAGAACTGGATGATTTGGCAGATAAATGTATGGCTGGGGAACTCATACAGGGTGCAGGGTTTCGGATTTCTGGTTTATTGGGATTTTTTTCTGGAGAAGGTATGACCTATACAAAAGGGATGGCTTACATCTGAAACCGAAGGGGACCAATATCCTTGCGGGGAGGGTTTAAACTGATTTGGCGGCAGGATGGGGAACTGAGTGATAGGACTGAGGATGGGGCAGTTGGTTTACAAGCAGGGCAGAGTATAGTATAGTAGGCTTGTGGAAGATGTCCACTGACATCTTCTACAAGCCCACTGACTCTCATAACTACCTCAATGATACATCTTCCCACCCCACCACATGCAAAAATGCCATTCCCTATTCCCAGTTCCTCCGTCTCCGCTGCATCTGCTCCGAGGATGAGGTTTTCCATTCCAGGACATCTCAAATGTCCTCTTTCTTTAAGGATTGTGGTGGTTTCCCTTCTGCTGTCATCAATGATGCCCTCACCCGCATCTCCTCCATTTCCTGCACTTCGGCTCTCACCCCATCCTCCCGCCACCACAACAGGGACAGAGTTCCCCTTGTCCTCACCTACCACCCCACTAGCCTCCAGATCCAACACGTTATCCTTCGCAACTTCTGCCACCTTCAACAGGACCCCACAACTAAGCACATCTTTCCCTCTCCACCCCTCTCTGCCTTCCGCAGGGATCAGTCCCTCTGCGACTCCCTGGTCCACACGTCCCTCCCCACGGATCTCCCACCTGGCACTTATCCCTGTAAGCGCAAGTGCTACACCTGTCCCTACACCTCCTCTCTTGCCACCATTCAGGGCCTCAAACTGCACTTCCAAGTGAGGCAACACTCCACTTGTGAGTCTGTTGGGGTCATCTATTGCATCCGGTGCTCCCGGTGCGGCCTCCTCTACATCGGTGAAACCCGACACAGATTGGGGGACCGCTTCTTCGAGCACCTCCACTCCATCCGCCAACACAGACAGGATCTCCCAGTAGCCACCCACTTCAACTCTGCTTCCCACTCTCATTCAGATATGTCCATGCATGGCCTCCTCTACTGCCATGATGAGGCTAAACTCAGGTTGGAGGAGCAGGTAGTCTCCAGCCCCTTGGTATGAACATAGAGTTCTCCAACTTCCGGTAATTCCCTCCCCCTCCCTTCCCCTATCCCTATGTCACTCTGCCCCCTCCCCCAGCTGCCTACCACCTCCCTCTTGGTTCCACCTCCTTCTACTACCCATTGTGTTTTCCCGTATTCTTTCTTCACCTTTCCTGCCTATCACCTCCCTGCCTCCCTTCCCCCACCCCTTTATCTTTCCCCTTACTGGTTTTTCACCTGGAACTGACCAGCCTTCTCCTTCCCACCCTCCCCCCACCTTCTTTGTAGAGCCTCTGCCCCTTCTCCCTACAGTCCTGACGAAGGGTTCTGGCTCAAAACGTCGACCGATCTTTTCCACGGATGCTGCCCGACCTGCTGAGTTCCTCCAGCGTGTTGTCAAAGTATGGTCAGACTGTCAGGAACAACAGGCAAACAATGGGACAAAACTGTAGTCAGTACAATGAGCTCCGTGTAACTGGGAACAAAAAGGGAGATGAGTACAGAACTGAAAATGTTATAGTGCATGCAGTATATGAAATAAGGTAGATGATAGCGCTGTTAAAGATTGGCAGGTATGTCATTGTGGGCATCACTGAGCTGTGACTGAAAGAAGATTATAGTTAGGAGCTTAACATCCAAGGATATACATTGTATCGAAAGCTCAGGCAGGTAAGCAGGTAAGCAAGGCTCTGTTGATAAAAACTGAAATCAAATCCTTAAAAACAGGTGACAAAGAATCAAAAGATGTAGAATTGTACTGGGTAGAGTCAAGGAACTGCAAGGGTGAAAAGCCCCAAATGGGAGTTATACAGAGGCCTCCAAAGAGTATCCAGGATGTGAGCTACAAATTACAATGGGAGAGAGAAAATGCATGACAAAACGGCAATGTTACGAACATCAGATATATAAAGAGCAAAAGGAAGGTAAGAGTAGATATCTAACCTTTGGAAAATGATGCTAGAGAGGTAGTAATGGAGGACAAGGAAATGGTGGATGAACTAAATAAATATTTTGCATCATTCTTCACTGTGGAAGACACTAGCAGTGTGCCGGATGTTCGAGAGCATCAGGGGGCAGAAGTGAGTGCTCTTGCTATTACTAGGGAGAAGGTGCAAGGGAAGCTGAAAGGTCTGAAGGTAGAAAAGTCAGCTGGACCAGATGGTGTACACCCCAGGATTCTGAAAGAGGTAGCTGAAGAGATTGTGGAGGCATTAATAATCATCTTTCAAGAATCATTAGATTCTGTTATGATTCTGGGGAATGTAACATTGCAAACGTCAGTCCACTCTTCAAGATGGGAGGGAGGCAGAAGTAAGGAAAATATATTCCAGCTAGCCTGACCTCAATGGTTGGGAAGATTTTGGAGTCGATTGTTAAGGACGTGGTTTCAGGGTACTTGGAGGCACATGATAAAAATGGGTCAAAGTCAGCATGGTTTCCTTAAGGGGAAATTGTGCCAGACAAATCTATTGGAATCTCTGAAGTAAAAATAATAAGCAGGGGAGTGCACTTGGATTTTCAGAAGTCCTTTGACAAGATGCCAGACATGAGGCTAATCAGCAAGATGAGAGCCCGTGGTATTACAGGAAAGATACCAGCATGGATAGAGCATTCGCTAATTGGCAGGAGGCAAAGAGTGGGAATAAAGAAGCCTTTTCTGACTGGCTGCTGATGACTTGTGCTCCGCAGAGGTCAGCACTGGTACCACTTCTTTTTACAATGTATTGCAATGATTGGGATAAGAGAATTGAAAGCTTTGTGGCTAATATAAAAATAAGTGGAGGGGCAGCTTGTGTTGAGTAAACAGGGAAGCTATAGAAGGACTTAAACAGAATAGGCAAAGAATTGGCAGATGGAATATAGTGTAGAGAAGAGTATTGTCATGCATTTTGTTAGAAGGAATAAAAGTATAGACTATTTTCTAAACAGAAAGAAAATTCAAAAATCTAAGGTGCAAAGGGACTTGGGAGTCCTCAAGCAAGATTCCTTGAAGGTTAACTTATTGATTGAGTTGAAGGTGAGGAAGACAAATGCAATGTTAACATTCATTTTTGGCGGACTAGAATATAAACAAGGATGCGATGTTGGGGCTTTATAAGCCATTGGTGAGGCCTCACTTGGAGAATTGCGGGTAGTTTTGGGCTTCTTTTCTAAGAATGGATCTGCTGACATTAGAAAGAGTTCAAAGGAGGTTCACAAAGATGATTCCTGGATTGAAAGGCTATCGTATGAGGAGCATTTGATGGCTCTGTGCCTGTACTCATGAGAATTTAGAAGAATGAGGGGGAATCTCATTGAAACCTATGGAATGTTGAAAGGCTGTGATAGAGTGGATGTGGAGAGGATGTTCCATATATTGGGGTAGTCTAGAGGGCACAACCTCAGATTAGAGGGATATCCATTTGAAAAGGGCCTGAGGAGAAATTTCTTTAGCCAGGGAGTGGTGAATCTGTGGAATTCATTGCCACAGATGGCTGTGGAGCCCAGGATCATTGAGTATATTTAAAGCAGAGTTTGATAGATTCTTGATAAGTAAAAGCATAAAAGGTTATGATGAGAAGGTAGGAGATTGACGTTAAGCTCATCAAGAATCTATCAGCCATGGTCAAATGGCAGAACAGACTCGATGAGCTGGATGGCCTAATTCTGCTCCAATGTCTTCTCACTCTGTTAAGAATTATGACATAAGGAGATCAATTGAATGCCATCAAGCAGCTTGCAATACTTGCTCCTCCAACTCTGATGCAACCATATCCCGAGCTGCCACATGGACAAGCTAAAGTGACTGTAATTTCAAGCACAAATCTTCAGATGCACAAAAATTCACCACCACCAGTAGATTCACCAGTAGAATTTTTGATGCTGATGGTCCAATAGAAGCTTTAGTTTTTGATTATATCTTCTGAAGAGTCTATCCATTTGAGAATATTCTTTGAGTCGTAAAGTTATACAATGCAGAAAAAAAACCTGTGGTCCAAGTTGTCCACGCCGACTGTTATGCCTATCTATCCTAATGCCATATGACTGCATTGGGCCTGTATCCCTCTATTCCTTTCCTATCCAAGTTACTATCCAGGTGCCTTAAAAAAAAGATATAATTGTAGCTGCCTCTAATACTCTCTCTGGTAGTTCATTCCATATAATCACCAGTCTCTGCAAAAAACTTATCCCTCAGCTGTTAGAGTCATAAAGTCATAGATAAGTACAGCACATATATAGGGCCTTCAGCCCATCTAGACTGTGCCGAACCATTTAAACTGTCTAGTCCCATTGAGCTTCATCTGGACTATACCCCTACTATCTTTGTACTGTATACCTATCCAAACTTCTCTTAAATGTCAAAATTGAGTTTGCATCCACCACTTGCACTGGCAGCTCATTCCACACTCTTACCACCCTCTGAGTGAAGAGGTTTCCCTTCATGTTCCCCTTAAACTTTCACCTTTCACCCTTAACTCATGACCTCTAGATGTAGTCCCACCCAAGCTCAATGGAAAAAGCTAACTTGCATTTATCGTATCTATACCCCTCATAATTTTCTGTCTCTATCAAATTTCCCCTCAATCTTCTACATTCCAAGGAATAAGGTCCTAACCTATTCAATCATTCCTTAGAACTCGGGTCCTCCAGTCCCAGCACCGTTCCTACTGAAGCTGTAAGAGCAGAATACAGTGGGGAGCCAGTAAGGTTGCATCAACTGTAGACCTATCATGATGATAGGCAAATTGCTGCAGGTCCAGCTCCTTTCTTAAACAGTAGTTGGTTCCAGCCATGATCAAACTCTAAAAGCACTTCATCACAGTAGATGTGAGTGCAACTGGGTGAGAGTCATTGAGGAAGCTCACCCTGCTCTTCTATGTCTTTCATAACTTATAAACCTCTGTATGGTCACCCCTCAGTCTCCAATATTCCAGTGAGAATAAATCTAGCTTATCCAATCTTTCCTTGGAGTAAAGCTCTCCATTTCAGGCAACATTAGAACTGATATTCCGGCACCATCTTCTGATAAGGTTGCTCCCCAATCTGTCAATGTGGCTTCTACGGTTCAACAAAAGGTGCTACTGATGTATTTAAATATATTTTTAATGCTCGCAAGATCTTGCTGAATATGAGGAACTTAAAGTAATGCAGGTCTACCCCATCAGTGAGTTCCTTGCAGGTGGAGAAAATGAAGGAGCTGCACTTCGTGAACTAGAAACGAAGGAGGCATACAGACTAACAGCGAGTGACTGTCCTTGTCACTATTCTTATGATCACAAGACCCTTTTGGACATTGTTACTGTGGAATGCTGCAAGTTCAATTCACTGAAAGCAGTGGCAGATGGCAGGGGAGCTGCATAGCCTCAGTCATAGTGACAACTAGGCCTGAAGCAACAGTGTCACCTGTTTACAGTTGCCAGGAGAGAGGCATCAGACCCAGGTGCTCCACCAGGCACGCTGTGGTGCGATGCCCAGGCTGGAGTTGTTGTTGCCCCCTAGTGTTCACTTGGCAAAAGAAAAGCTCTGTTGTGGTCATCTGCAGTTTTTGGCAGAGTTGGATGGCTTGAATTTGGACTACTTTATTGAGTAGCTGTACCTTTCTATCTTATATGTGCTATGTGTGCTTTGTGCTGTGTGTGACTGTTGGTACTGTGTTTTGCACCTTGACTCTGGAGCAACACTGCCTCATTTGGCCGTATTCATGAGTATTCATGTATGGCTGAATGACAATTAAACTTGCATTGAATTGAATCTTCTTACTTTGTATAAGAATTCAAGATATGCACAAGTGAAGTTTGTTTTGACAGTGAAAAGTTCTTCGATAGTTTCAGTCTTGTACCTGGGTTACTCAAAGCAAATGTAAGGGGGTTTCATCTTTTATGTTACTGTGTAGGCTAATTAAAATGGCTTCTTTGTTATGTTATACTTGGGAATGCTTCTTTGTTATGTTAAACACTGAGAAAGTTCTTGCGCTGGCTGTTTGTTTTGGATTATCTACTGATAAGAGGACAAATGAACCAATTGGTTTAGTTGTTATGCCTGTGGGGTAGCTGTAAGAGATTGTATGCACGGGGTTTTGAAGGCAGAAGGCAGGAGAGAGAGAGACAGAGGATGGACCAGGTGCTGTGAGTCCACTAACGGGGTCGGACCCCGAGGAGGGCGATCGGCGAGGAGAGGAGATGGAGACGGACTCGTGTGGAGCGTCTGGTCGACCACCGTTGTTGGTCCCAGGTGGTCGGTCGAGGTGGTCTGAGGGGTCGCAGGGTGAAGAAGAAGAAGGGTCATGAGCTCCAACTGTATGTGCACGAAGAGATTGAACTTTGATAAGCGTGGCGCCTTTTATTTCCCTTTTATATTTTATTCTCTATTAATTATATAGTTCCAGTAATATCTATAAACTGTAAATCATTTAATCGTATCTGGTGTATTGTCTGTTATTTGGGCGGGGTGGGCTACATCACACAGCATCCACACAAACTAATTACCCAGTTTGGCGGAGCCGAGGGCTGTTTCCCTACACGACAGCAAGCCGAGCGACCCTGAGGGTGGCCAGGGGGCTACACAGACAATATCCTTTCCATTAATGCGTTACTATCAGTTCGGCCAGCTTTATTTAGTTTGCACTTGCTAGTTATATATGAGATTGCCATATCCCATCTGACTCAAACAATAATTGTTGAATCAGCAGCATTACATTTGCACAGTTTACCTGTACATTAACCTACTTATAAAAGCTGCTCTGCCAAAGAAGCATCTCTGTCCATCATCACATTTTGATCTTTTTCTGAATTAAATCCAGTACGACATAAAACAAATGTCAACTACCATCCTGTATCCTACCCTTACAGCTTCAGTATTAACAATGTGATAAGTTTTAACACAAAATCTTCTTGATCACTTTTGGTCAGAGATAGGAAGAATCTTGATCTTCCTTCAGTAATTCAGTAATGCACTAAGCCAAGCTTTGGGAAAGTCAAGGATGTATAGATAACGTTGGGTAATTTAGGAAAGGGAAGTGAAGGAAACCGGAAGCAAGGGACAAAGTTCAAAATTCAAAATAAATTTATTATCGAAGTACATGCAGTTTATGTTGACACATTCTACCTTGAGATTCATTTTCTTGCAGGCATTTAAAGAAGCCCTCCGTTGGTCAGGTTCAACCATGGATGTGGCATCCTAGCTGTCAAAGTCAATACACAGGACAGTGCACCATCTAGGGCAGTATGATATGCAACATGAGGCCCAGGCATGCCATAAGACCATAAGATACAGGAGCAGAAGTAGGCCATTCTACCCATTGAGTCTGCTCCACCATTCAATCATAGGCTGATCCAATTCTTCCAGTCATCCCCACTCCCCTGCCTTCTCCCCATATCCTTTGATGCCCTGGTGAATCAAGAACCTATCTATCTCTGATAGTCAAGAACCTATCTATCATCTATCATGCAGCTGCTGAATTCAAAGGAACAGCAGAGACAACAGTGACACCGCAGGAGATGATTGCCTTAGGGACTCCTGCTCCAGAATTTTCCTTGGGAGTTACTCCCAAAGCCATTTCCATTTGTGGGTATAACCACAAGGCATCAGAGGTTTGAAATCAGTGTTGTTCTTCTCCTACAAAATACCATAGATAAACAAAGACCAATAAACAACCAATGTGCAAAGGAAGACAAACCGTGCAAATAAGTAAGAATAATATTGAGAACATGAGTTGTAAAAGGCCTTTGAAAGTGAGTCTGTAGGCCAGACAATTAGTTCAGAGTTGTGGTGAGTGAAATTATCTTTGCTAGTTCAGGAGCCTAAAGGTTGTAGGTAACAACTATTCCTGAACCTGGTGGTGTGGAACCTATACAATCCTGAGATTCATTTTCTTGTGGGCTTATTCAATAAATTCATAATATAATAATAACTATAACACAATCGTTGAAAGACCTCAGTAAATTGTGCATCCAACCAGTGAAGGCAGAGCTTAGGAGAGTTAGTGGCATCTAACAGTGATTCCTTTGCTTGCATCTTTGGAAACAGCTCTATTTCCATCTTCAATATCTTTGTTTTTCCATTTCAGCATTCTTTTGAAGGCTCTGACCTGGAGTTACAAGCTGACTATGGTTCCTTGTGGGAGTAGAACCTGCTCTCTGGGTTTCACAACTAGCTGTCATTTGGCACGCCAAGGGCTCAGCCAAAGAGCTGCACTTGCCTTCAGAGGGCCGGGATCGCAAGGCTCTGGAGACAGGGGAGTTGGAAGTCGGAGCCTCTGCAAGAGATGGGTGTGTCGTGGGAGACGGAAGGTCTCTGGCTGTGTGCCCAGAGACCCGAGATCTTTGGGCACAGAGCTCGGAAAAAGCGGCACAATGGACTTTAGCATCATAAACTAGTGAGTTGTTTGTTATGTCTCCCCTCTCACTGTGAAATGGAGACATCTCTTTCTCTCCTACTAGGGAGAGAGAGAGCCTGTGGTATGTCAAATGCCGGGTGAACAATGTAGTCTCTGGAGTACTGCAAGTCTATGTCTTTGTTGTTGCCTTACTCATGGTTGTGTGTTCCGGGGCAGGTGCCAATGCTTTTTTGCTGTGGGGGGAGGGGAGATTGTTGCTTGCTGTCGCTTACGTGCAGGAGGGAGGGGAGCTGGGGGGATTTTGAGGTCCTGTCATTCATTCTTTGGGGCCACTTCTCTGTTTTTGTGCATGGTTGCGAATTAAAAGCATTTCAGGATGTATATCGTATACACTTCTCTGACATTAAATGTACCTTTGAAACCTCTGAGAAAAAGACAGCAAACCATGCAATACAAAGAGGAAGAAATAATAATAAATAACTAAATAAGCAATAAAGATCAAGAACATGAGATGAAAAGTCCTCAAAAGTAAGTCCATAGTTTGTGGGAACATTTCATTTGACAATGTTTTGTGGAGATGTGGGGAGAACTTTACCAGTGATGGACTAGGCTGAGTACATTACATTTTCTAGGGTTTTCCTTTCAAAAACATTTGTGTTTCCATACCAGGCTGTGATGCAGCCAGTCAATATACTCTCCACTACACATCTATAGAAGTTTGTCAAGGTTTTAGATATCATGCTGAACCTTCACAAACTCCTAAGGAAGTAGAGGGGCTGCTGTACTTTCTTCATAATTGCACTTGCATGCTGGGCCCAGGACAGGTCCTCCCAAATAATAGCTCCAAGGAATTTAAAATTGCTGACCCTCTCTACCTTTGGTCCTCCAATGAGGACTGGCTCATGGACCTCTGGTTTCATACTCTTGAAGTCAATAATCAGCTCCTTGGTCTTGCTGACATTAAGTAAGTGACTTTTGTTATAGTTGTTGTTGTTATTATGGAGGTTTTCAATCTGCCCCCTATATGTTGTTTTATCACCAACTTTGATTCGGCCTACGACAGTGGTGTTGTCAACAAACTTAAATATAAGATCATAAGACCATAAGACATAGGAGCATAACTAGGCCATTCGGCCCATCGAGTCTATATGGCATTTCATCATGGCTGATCCATTTCCCTCTCAACCCCATTCTCCAGCTTTCTCCCTATATCCTTTAACACCTTCACTAAACAAGAACCTATCAACCTGTGGCTTAAATGCACCCAGTGACCTGGCTTCCACAGGTGCCTGTGGCAACGAATTCTACAGTTTCACCACCTCCTGGCTCAAGAAATTCTTCCTCATCTCTATTCTAAATGGAGAGCCCTATATTTTGAGGTTGTGCCCTCTGATCCTAAACTCCACCATCAAAGGAAACATCCTCTTCACATTCATTCCATCTAGGCCTTTCAAAATTTGATATGTTTCTGAATCAGTATCAGGTTTAATTATCATCTGCATATGCCATGGAATTTGTTAAACTTACGGCAACAGTACATGGCAATTCATGATAATATTGAAAAAACTGAATTACAGTAAGTATATATATGTACTTTATATTAAATAATGAAGTTAAAATAAGTAGTGTAGGAACAGAAATAAAAAAAGTAATGAGGTATTGTTCATGGGATCAATGTCCATTTAAAAATCAGATGGCAGGGAGGAAGAAGATGTTCCTGAATTGTTGAGTATGTGCCTTCAGGCTTCTAAACCTACTTCCTGATGGTAACAATAGCAAGAAAGCATGTTTTGGGTAGTGGGGGTCCTTAATGATGGATGCCACTTTCTCAAGGCACCACTTCTTGAAGATGTCAAGAAAGTTTCAAAGAGATCCACCTTCATTCTTCTAAATTCTAGTGAGCACAGGCCCAGAGCCTTCAATTGCCATTCATATGATAATTCTTTCATTCCCAGCATCAATCCTGTGAACCTCCTCTGAAACCTTTCCAAATCACCACATCCTTTCTTAAATAATGGCCCAAAACTAATCACAATGTTCCAAGTGAGTTCTCAGCAGTGCCTTATACATTCTTGGCATTACATCCTTGCTTTTATATTGTAATCCTCTTGAAATGAATGCTAACATTGCATTTGATGCCTTCCTCACCTCAGATTCAACCTGCAAATTAACCTTTAGGGAATCCTGCAAGAGGACTCTCAAATCCCTTTGCACCTCATATTTTTTGAATTTTCTCCCCACTTAGAAAATTGTCTGTACTTTAATTCGTTCTGCCAATGTGCATGACCATACACTTGCTGACACTATATTCCCTCTGCCACCTCTTTTCCATTCTCCTAATTTGTCTAAATCCTTCTTCAGCCTCTCTGCTTCCTTAACATTACTTGTCCCTCCACCTACCTTTATATAGTCCACAAAGCTGGCCACAAAGTCATCAATTACATCATCCAAACTGATGGCAAATAATGTACAAAGAAGCATTTCAACAGAGACTCCTGTGGAACAATACTAGTCTCCGGTAGCCATACGAAAAGGTTCCCTTTTATTCTCACTCCTTGCCTCCTGCCAATCAGCCGATGCTCTATCTGCACTAATACATTTCCTCTAGTATCCTGGGCTCTTATCTTATTCAGCAGCCTCACGTGCATCAACTTGTCAAAGGTCATCTGAAAATCCAAGTAGATTCCATCCACTGATTCTCCTTTATCTATCTTGTTTGTTACTTCTTCAAAGAACTTCAGCAGACTAGTCAGGCAAGATTTTCCCTAAGGAAGACTGCTGACTTCAGCTTCTTTGGTCATGTGTCTCCAGGTACCCAGAAACCTTATCCTTAACAATCAACTCCTACATCCTCCCAACCACTGAGGTCAGGCTAAATGACCCTATAATTTCCCTTCTTCTGCCTCACTCCCTTCTTGAAGAGTGTGTTATGTTTTGAAATTTCTAAATATTAGACTAATTCAAATGAAGACATGGGGGTCCTGGAATATTTATATATAACTCACAATTAATTAGTTATACTAACAAGAATGCTAATGAAACAATTGATTTACAAGATTACCCAAATATTATTAAAATATTAAATACACAACAGCCCTCCCTGCTTAGCTATAAATGCCTACTCAATATAGAATGCATCTCAACTATATACACAGTATACTGTATAATACAACAACAACATACAGATATCCACAGCATAGTAAACTTTAAATTGTCCCATTCAGGCCTAAAGATTTAATAGCTGTGGAGGATTCCTTGCTCTCCATCTCTACCCTCCTTTTTCTTCTTCCATTTTGTGCATCTTGCTCCTTTTACAATCTGATCTCTCCTCTTGGTTTCCACATCCACAACATCATGATGAATCCTCTGTTTTTGTATCCCCATTGACTCCTTTCTTTTTGGCCTTCCAACTGAGCTTTGGTCTTTTCATCTGCTTTTATAAGCAGCTTTTTGTCTCCCACTTATAATTCATGCCATAACCTTAATGAAAGTGGACTAGGTTCTGGATCTTTATACTCACAAAAGCTGAATACTTCCAACTTTCCTGTAGCTTCTTGAACTGTCTTCCAGTTTATAGCTTAACCACATTTTGCAAGTAACTGCCTGTTTCACATATCAGAAGCTTTCTCAGATATGTTACTTACAGGCACTGTTGTAGTCGGACCATTGCATTTGTCACGTTTATGTTTCCTCTGAGCAGATGTCTGCCAAATTGACTGTAATGTCCAATTAAGTTGTAGTTGTCTCAGCGAATCATATCCCCACAATGCAGGTCCTTCTGTTTTTACCACATACAAGGTCAATGTGGCTTGTTGGTTGTTGTATTTCGCTATCATTTATGTCATTCCCACAGGAGTTATCTTTTTCCAGTAGAAGTTCTACTTGGATATCTACAAGCTTCAGTTTGGTATCTTTGAAATGTCATTCAAACTCATCTTGTGGAATGAATGAAACAGCTAAACCAGCATCTAATTCCACTTTAATTAATTTGTTCTTCACTTCTGGCATAAGCCATATTGCTTGTCTCTTACTAATTTTCATAGTCGGCCAGTTTCTGTTTAGACAGTGTAATTCTATTCACACTCACTTTCATTCCTGACCGTAACTCAGTTGCCTCTCTGTCTGCGATTATACAGTACATTGAAACAGCAATTTCCACTGCCTGTCTTTTCTGAAAGTCTCATTATAAATTATCTCTGCTTATAGACCAACATCCCTATCCTCAGCCCTATCACTCTTGTTCCTATCCCCCTGACAAATTAGTTTAAGCCCTCCCTAGCAGTTCTAGCAAACTTGTTCGTAAGGATATTGGTCCCCCTCAGGTTCAGGTGTAGCCTTTTGTACAGGTCATACCTTCCCCAGAAGATATCCCAATGATCCAGAAACCTGAAACCCTGCCCCCTGCACCAGTTTCTCATCCACGCATTTATCTGCCAGATCATCCTATTCTTGTCCTCACTGGCACATGGAACAGGAAGCAATCCAGGAATTGTTACCCTGGAGGTCTTGCTTTTCAGTTTTCTACCTAGCTCTCTAAATTCCCTCCTTAGGACATCCTCTCTTTTCCTTCCTATGTCATGGTATCAATATGTTCCAAGACCCTACTAATTACCCTACTACTTTAGAATATTGTGGACACTATTTGAAATGTCCCTGACCCTGGCACCTGGGAGGCAACATATCACCCGGGTCTCTCTATCACATCCACTGACTCTCCTACCTACTCCATCTATGGAATCTCTGATCACCACTGCATTCTTCCTCTGAACCCTTCCCTTCTGAACCACAGTCAATGCAGCTCCCTCCACCCCCATCCCGTATCCAAAATGAAATGGTATACTTGTTATAGAGGGGTAGGGCCACAGGGGTACTCTGTACTGCCTGAATCTTTCCCTTTCCTCTCCTGACAGTCACCCAGTCACCTGCCTCCTACAAGCTAGAGGTGACTACCTCTCTGTAGCTTCTATCATTTCCTCAGTTTCCCTTTTGAGTTGAAAGTCATTGAGTTGCAGCTCCAATTCCTTAATACATCCTCTGAGGAGCTGCAGATCTGTGCTCCTGGTGGAAATGTGTTTATCCAGAAGTCTGGAGGTCTGCCAGAATCTCCACATCTCACACAAAGACCAAAACACAGTCAGGAGCCATTCTTACTGCTCTAACTATATACCCACAGCTGAAGAATGAGCACGAAAAAGCTTACCAGATAATCAAGTTGCCCATGCCTGTTATCACCCAAGCCTGTTGAGCTAAAGCTGAAAGTCTCCCAACCTTAACACTGCCCCACTCCAACAATGGCAGATCTGCTTGCCCCTGCCTTATTTTTATTTGACCTTGCTAATGAATTCTGAACTCTGATTCAAGCTATTCAAGCTCCAATATAACAGTTGATTTTTAAAGCTTCCTCCTTGACCAAGTGCTACTTTTCACGCCCAAACTCCAAATGGCTAACGTTCCAGCTCTGACAAAGCAGCTATTAAGCACTGACTTTTAAAGCTTTGTTCTGAATCTGGGTGAAGACACCGTCACTTTTCACCTCCAACCTCCAGTTGGCCACTGTTCAAGGTGATCAATATGGCATTGAAGCTGTGCTTAGGCTCACAGGCACAAGTGTAAAACAAGCAGAGCAGGGAGCTAAGCCCATAACCTTGTGGTGAACTTGTGCTGAGGGAGATTGCGGAGGACATGTTGTTGCCAATTCATACTAATTGGAGTCTGCCAGTGAGGAAATTGAGGATCCTTTTGCACAGAGAGGTATCAAGGCCAAGGTTTTGAAATTAGTAACACAAGAGATCCTGCCGCTGCTGGAAACCCAAAGCCACGCATACAAAATTCTGGTGGAACTCAGGTCAGACAGCATCTATGGAAATACATAAATAGTCAACATTTTGGGCCAAGACCCTTTATCAGGACTGGAAAGTAAACAGGAAGAAACCGGAATAAGAAGGTAGAGGGAGGGGAAGGAGTACAAGCTAGAAGGTGATAGGTGAAGCCAAGTGGAAGGGGGGAGGGAAGATGAACTAGGAAGCTGGGAAGTGATAAGTGGAAATGCAAGGGGCTATAGAAGAAGGAATTTGATAGGGTAAAATCATGGGAGAAAGGAAGGAGGCGGGGGATATGTTAGGCAGGTGAAGAAAAAAGTTAAGAGGCCAGAGAATGGAAATGAAGAAGAGAGAAGAAGCAGGTGGAAAATGTTCCCAGAAGTTGGAGAAATCAATGTTCATGTCGTCAGGTTGGAGGCTACCTAGACACAATAAATGGGTGTTGTTCTACCATCCTGAGAGTGGCCTCACTGTAGCAGAAAAGGAGGCCACAGACTATCAAGTTGGAATAGGAATGGGGACAGGAATTGAAATGGTTGGCCAGTGGTAAATTCCACTTTTTGCAGATGGAGCTGAGGTGCTTGACAAAGCGGTCCCCAATCTACATTGGATGTCAGTAATGTACAGGAGACCACACCTGGAACACCAGATACAGTAGATGGTCGTATGTGTAGTTCTGCCTCACCTGGAATGACTGATTTTGGCCCTGAATGGAGGAGTGGGAGGAGGTGAAAGGGCAGGTGTAGCACTTCTGCAGGAATAAATGTCAGGAGGGAGATTAAAGGGGAAGCATGAATGGGCAAGTGAATCTCAGAGGGAGCAATCCCTGCGGAAAGTCGAGAGTGAGGTGGGAGATAAAAAATATGATTGACAGTAGGACACATTGAAGATAATGGAAATTGTGGAAAATTATGCTTTGGATGCAGAGGTTCACAGGATGGTAAGTGGGGACAAGAGGAACTCTATGCCCATTAGGGCAGTGGGAAGATGGGGTGAGTGCGAATGTCCGGGAAATGGAGATGTGAGTGAGAGCAGCATCAATAGTACGGTAAGGAAAATTCTATTTTTAGAAGTAGGAGGACATCTCTGATACCCTAGAAAGGCAAGCCTCATTCTGGCAACAGATGCAGCAGAGATTAGTGATGAGGTGATGATTCTAATGTACGGTGAGCTGGAGTCAATGAAAACATTCCTGACGTATACATGTTCATTGTCTTCCAGATCTGAGTGAAGAGCCAATGAAATGACATCTGCTCTTGACCTGTTGTGACAGCAGGCAAACTGGATCACCATTATTTTAATGACTATCATTCTGCAAGCAAAGAGCAGTAATAGCATCTAGAACCCAAAACTGGGACTCAGTAATTGACTGTAATTAACACCAATTGCCTACTAAGATAACCATTTTGGAATTACAGATGCTGCAGACAATATGAGCTGAAGTATTATGAAATAATTTCTTTATGCCTGTAACTTCCTTTGATTCTAAAACTAGAAAATAGGAGATTAGAGAAAAGACATAGGACATCTATTACATATTGTATATTTTGCTAACATCACTATCAGAGTGATAAATTGACAATATTCCAGTGTTTAATTCTACATTTCTACTAAGGCTGATCCTTACTCAATGTCCTCTGAAAATGACCTTTTCCAGATTTTGTAAAGTTAATCTCAAAATAAAATGATTTCAAATACAATTGTTTATATCTACAAAATTGAATATGGCAGAACAGTTTAGTTAGGTAGCATAAATTATTTCAAAGGTTAGCAGAAATTACACAAGTAGAAATGCCATTGTATAAATTAGAACAAATGGCCAAATGTACTTTGGTTTTCAAAAATCATCAACGACAGAACAGTGGGTTGCCGGTTAAGAGCAAGTCTTGGACAAAGACAGCACCTATAAGCTATGCAGCCCCACACACTGGTTCCACTTTTTCCCCAGCGCTAGCATTAAAGTCACAGTTTGCACAAAGGTTTCTTGGTCAGTACTGGTTTTAATGGAAACCTACAAGTCTCAAATGTTCTTCTTTTCATGCTGCTATTGTCCAGAGTCACCAGGAAACTCACAGTGCAGCTTCTTCAAGCCCAAGGGGTTAAACTGTTAAGGAGAGCAGAAATGGTACAGCATAGGTGTACTTGAGACAAGAACTGGTGAGAGTAGTACAAGAGGAACAAGAAGCAAGTGCCAGAAATGGATGTCACAACCATCCATTGGAGAAGACAGGGATTGTGACCTTCAGTTGTTAGAACAAAAAGATTTGATAAGAAGTATCTAGAGAAATAGGCCAAAAAATAGGCCATGTGATGAATCTTCCAGAGAGCCAGTAACCTGTAGTGAATAGAAACTATGGTGTTACTTTGAGAATGCTTAGTATCATCAGAGAGACAGTGGTGTAAACTCATGCATTCAAACCTCAATTCCTGACTTACCATTTCTCATGTTTTCTTGCACATCTGCCCTAATGGCTTTGAGTTCATATCTCCTCATCCATCAACAAGTTAGTCAAATTGACTTGAAAAAGCACTGAGAGAGGTATCAACACTGCATTGAGATTTGTTGTGTGGATCAGCTAGAACGGTGGCAAAAGTCTGTAAACAGGGACGTGTAAGTGCCCAAGGAGAGTGCAAATATCTGTAAGGTAAACTATGTGTACATCTCTATCTCCTGTAAGGCTGCTGTAACTTCCTGTGTGGTTGGGAATTTCTATGATCAATCTTGTCTTGAACACTTACTGCTCATTTGAGGATACCTTTCTCCTAACCATCTCCAAGCTATGGGAGAGCTCCAAGAAGAAGATGTAGATTAGATGATAAAAGGCACGATGCGACAAGATTATACTGTGTGCCATAAAAAGTTCATTGTATATGATAATGTTATTTTGAAGGCTGGGAAACTCCATTGCAAAGAAATTCACAAAATGCTAGAGGAACTCAACATGCCAAGATCCTTCATCAGGACTGAAAAGGAAGAGGGAAGAAACCAGAAAAAGAAGGTGGGGGAGGGGGAGGAGGTGATAGGTGAAGCTGGTTGAGGAGGAAGGAGGGTAGGTGGGGGAGTGGAATGAAGTGGGAAGCTGAGAGGCAGTAGGTGGAAAAGTTAAAGGGCTAAAGAAGAAATCTGATTAGAGAGGACAGTGGACTATGGGAGAAAGGGAAAGAGGAGGGGCACTAGAAGAGATGACCAGGTGAGGAGAAGAGCTGAAGAGGAGAGTCAGAATGGGGAATGAAAAATAAAGAAGAGGGAGGAGGGAAAAATTACCAGAGGTTAGAGAAATCAATGTTCATGCTGTCAGGTGGGGCTACCCATGCAGAATAGAGGTGTTGCTCCACCAACTTGAGAGTGGCAGTAGAGGAGGCCATAGATCGACATGTTGGAACAGGAATGGGAATTAGAATTAAAATAGTAGCCACCAGAAAATCCCACCTGCTGTGGTGGACAAAGCGAAAATACTCGACGAAATAGTTCCCCAATCTACATTGGGTCTCAATGATGAAGAGGAGGCTGCATCAGGAGCACCAGATACAGCAGATGACACCATCAGACTTACTGGTGAAGTAGATGTCAGGTGTAAAATACCTGTGGACCCTGCCCAGCTACTCAAATCTGTTCCAAATATGGAATATCATTCATACCAGTTCCCCATATGTGGGAGATGACCCATGCAGGGAAGTGAGTGCTTCTACGATGAACTGTCCTCGTGCACTAGATTCTAAGACCCTGCCCACAATATCCTGATCGTGTTAGAGAACTCTAAAACACTGTTCACATGGATGTTAATTGTTTAAAAGACTAGACTTACTTTTATAAGTTTTTTTATATAATTTGAAATATAAATTTGTAGAAAATAATTAAGAAATAAATAAGCAAAGCACATGTTATCAAAGAGTCAGCAACTTTATTAAAATGAATGAGACTTGATACTTTGGGCAAACAGCACTGTCATTAAGCTGAGTGGACAGAGGCGAAACTCTCTGCAGAACCACTGCTAATGTCAATTCCAGCCATTAATCCAAGGGCAACGTGGAGGTCATTGGCAGAACTTAAAATTAAAATCACGCAAGTCTCTAATGAATCTTGCATATGCAAAAAATGTTTACACTATTGCTCATAGCTTTGAGCATCATAATGACATTATCCACCTTCTTCTGAGAGAGCTGCCACTCCAGATATCTCCACCAATGCTAGCTGTTATTCACTACAGTGCTTAACATGTTAGAAAGGTTTGCATTCCAACAATTTTCAGGTAAAAAGGAGTTTCTAATGAGGATCATAAGAAGGAGTTTGGGCTATTAAAGTTTGTTCTGTCGTTCATTGAGGTAATACTAATTTGAGACCAAACTGTATAATTCCATAGTAAATTTATTTTCAAAGTATGCATATGTTACCATAGGCTACCTTGAAATTAATTTCCTTACAAGTAATTATAGGGCAAAAAAGAAATACAATATAATTTTACAATTTCAGATTTAAATTAAGTAGTTAAACTAGCATCAATTGATCTTTGTGCAAACAAGTTCACATTTTATGTATTCTTATTGTCTAGAGATACTTCTTAATTTATTCCTTAAAAACTTATCTCTCATCTTCAGATGATTACCCTGATCTTCCTAACCACTCCTATCAGACTATCTAATATGAATTGTTTCCTAATGTAAGACTCATCACCTGCTCCTTAGAGAAATTTGTGGCCTCGAATAGAGACCAAAGGTGAAATGCAGGAAATGTTAATTCCTGTTTCACATACATTGCATTAATGACACAGTTATTATTCTAGAATATTGAAAATCAATGTGAAATGTATGAAGATTCAATATGTTGGGACTAGAGGAAAATGTTTTACTTAGAGGGAAAGGTTACAGAATTGTCCCCAGCCATTAACCTGCATGACAAAAAAGAATATTAAAATACCTTTAAGAATAAAAAAACAATTTGTTTTAACAAAATATAAATATATCAAAGGTATTAAACAAAAAAGGTGATAATGGAAGAAATAAAATGAAATTAGTGAAGAGCAAGAAATGAGGAGAGAAAAAAACTAAATGCAGTTGTCCCAGTGTCAGATCCATCTTAAAGTGGTGCTGCAACCACCTCAGCTACAAATGTATAGTTAATTATCCAATAGAGAGTGGTAATAAAATAGTTACACATTCCATAAGGTATCATTAGGTCATGCAGGAAAGACAAATTTGCTTATCATTGAAAGGTCTGTGCAATATCTCATACATGAACTCCCTGAAGAAGGGTCGGCTCTTTTTCCCTCTCCATGGATGCTGTCTGACCTGCTGAGCAACTCCACCATTTTGTGTGTGTTATTTCTTTCTTATCTATCCAGTTATTAGCAGAGAATCTCATGCAATATTTTATCTTCTCTGCCCTCCTTTAGTTCATTTAGTATTTCCCACCCTGTCCCAACACTACATAATCTTTCAAACTTAAAATCCACTGAGGTGCGTGGGTTCCTATAATTGTAGTCTCTTGGTCATTACAAAATGCTATCATTGCTGATTGCATTTTCAAGAAGCACACTGCTAAGGTGTGCAATTCCCTCCCAAAACCTCACCACCTCACTTAATCTTTCTTTCTTTATTGCGCTTTAAATTTTACTCTCTCTTTGAACTGAGCTAACATTGTGTTGGGAACCAAATCTGTGTCCATGTCTTCGCTAGGTAAATCTAGCCAGTTGCCACTACCTTGTGTTGGGAACCATCTCCTTGTGTTCAGCATTCTGTGTATCAGTCCCAGCTCATGAAAAAATGTAATTTTTGAAATTACAACTAAATATCATTGAGCTGAAGACTTAACTCTGTTTACCTTTCACCACAGGTGCTGGCTGACCTGGTAAGTATTTGTAGCATTTATGTTGACTTTTGATAACTCATTATAATTTCCTAACAATGCTTTCCAGGGAATTATCTCACACTCTGTTATTACTATTAGATTGTCTTATTCAATAATAGAATAAATATCATTTAATTAATATCTCCAAGTATTTGTAGCCAAGTAAATACAGGCTCACTGAATCACACTGCAACAGTTACATTAAAAATACTGTTGAGGTATTGTTATGATGCCAACCTATCATGCCTATTCAATTTCTCAAAAAATCTGAAGCAAATCACATACAAAAATGTCTTCAAGTATTCCTAAAGTCTTTCAGGTAATGAATACCAGATTTGCATAACTCTCAGGGAATAAAAGAGCTCCTCATTTCCCCTTGGCTTATTTTGCCAATTATTTTAAATCTGTGATCAGTAATCAAAGCATCAGAGAAGATTGCTTCTTATTAGCTTATTCATCAATCTTCATAATGTCATATCCTTTAAAAAGCCTTGGCTTAACTTTCACTGCTTTGAAGAGAAGGCTGTCATAAGGGGGCACTGGGAACGGACCCAAATGCAAGACACAGACACTGAAGTACTAGGAACAGGACTTGACTAGAGAGCTGGGACAGGAACACAGAATTGGGCTAGGACTTGGCTAGGAAAGTGGGACCTGGATGAGGAACAAGGATCTTGGAACCTGGACAAGGACTCTGAGCCAGAGACTGGACAGGGACCCGGAACCTGGGTCTTGACTCGGGCTCGGACCCTGGATCCAGGCGAGGACAAGACATGGTTACAGGACGAGGAGTAGCAACAGGCTACAGGACTGGACATGGAACTCCTGCACAGGACGAGAACACAAAGCCTTGGCCTGGACTAGATGAGGTACTCCTGGGCTGGGTGAGGCACAAGGACAGGACAAGACCCCAAAGCCTTGACTTGGTCTTGGGAGACAGGAACGCAGAACACAGAGCCTGGTAATCTTGGGAGACAGGAACGCAGAACACAGAGCCTTCGTCTTGAGAGACAGGAACATGGAACACAGAGCCAGAACCCCTCCTTGGGAAAAGGATGTAGGGCTGGGACTCATACACGGAACACAGAGCCAGAACCCCTCCTTGGGAACAGGACATAGGGCTGAGACTCATACACAGAATGCTGAATACGACGAGATGGTTCCTAACACAAGGTAGCGGGAAATGGCCAGACCTACTTAGCGAAGGCGTGGACACAGAGACAGTTCCCAACACAATGTAGTAGCAAATGACCAGACCTACCTAGCGAAGGTGTAGACACAAAGATGATTCCCAACACAAGGTAGCAGCAAATGGTTGGACCTACCTAGCGAAGGCATGGACACAGAGACCGTTCCAAACAATGAAAATAGTTCCTTAACTAGACACAGCAAGGCTCCAGTCTTGCTCCAGCAGTAGAACTTGACAGTGATACAGGTGAGGACACAGGCGAGGTAGCAGGCAAGTCTTCAGGCCAAGGCTTCAGGCAGAGGTTGCAGGCAAGGCCTCAGGAGGAAGGGGAAGGGAACAGTCCAGCAACTGAAGCTGAACCCAGGAGCTATTTATGTAGCCAGCCCAAAATGAGAATTATGTGCCTCAATTAAGGCAACAACAGAGCAAAGCAAAACCAGATAACCTGGACTATGGGTCAATGGACCAGATCGTGGACCGGAATGCAGACTTCACGGACTGGACCATGACAAGTGCATCCTTTTCTTCCAGTCTCCCTATATAATTGAAGACCCTCAACATCTCTGCCATCCTGATAACTCTTCGGCAACTCTTCCTACCTACAGCAAAGATATCAGTAAGATTGAAAGAGTACAAAGAAAATTTGCAAGGCTGTTGCCGGGACTTGAGGACCATTTATAGAGAAAGACTGAATAGGTTTTGATTTTATTTCCTGAAGCACTGTGTTTGAAAGTCAGGAGGTTATGTTGCAACTTTATAAAACTCTGGTTAGGCCACATCTGAAGTATTGTGTATAGTTCTGTTTGCCCTACTGTAGGAAAGATGTTGAGGCTTTGGAGAGGGCACAGAAGAGGTTTGCCAGGATGCTGCCAGGTTTACAGGGCATGTGCTAACACCAGAGGCTGGATAAACTTGGGTTGTTTTCTCAGGAGCATCAAAAGATGAGGGGAGATCTGATAGAGGTTTATAAAAATATGAGAGGCATAGATAGAGTGGACAGAGAGTATCTGTTTCCCAGGACTGCGATGTCTAATAACAAAGAGCATGCATTGAAGGTGAGAAGGGGTAGTTTCATGGAGGATGTGAGGGGTAAGTATTTTACTCAGAGAGTCATGAATGCCTGGAATGCTCTGCCAAGTATGGTGGCAGAGGTAAATACATTAGAGGTTTTTAAGAGATGTTTGGATAGGCACATGGATGTAAGGAAGATGAAAGGATACGGACATGGTGTAGGTAGGAGGATTTAATGTTTGGATGTTTTTCATTTGTTTTTTACCTGGTACGACCAAAAGGTTCTATTTCATCAGTTAAAATATGACTTGATTCCAAAATGCATTAGGCTTGTTTAGACAACACACATCAAAGTTGCTGGTGAATGCAGCAGGCCAGGCAGCATCTCTAGGAAGAGGTACAGTCGATGTTTCAGGCCGAGACCCTTCGTCAGGACTAAGTGAAGGAAGAGTTAATAAGAGATTTGAAAGTAGGAGGGGGAGGGGGAGATCCAAAATGATAGGAGAAGACAGGAGGGAGAGGGATGGAGCCTAGAGCTGGACAGGTGATTGGCAAAAGGGATATGAGAGGATCATGGGACAGGAGGCCCGGGGAGAAAGACAAGGGCGGGGGGAACCCAGAGGATGGGCAAGGGGTATAGTCAGAAGGACAGAGGGAGAAAAAGGAGAGTGAGAGAAAGAATGTGTGTATAAAAATAAATAACAGATGGGGTACGAGGGGGAGGTGGGGCATTAGCGGAAGTTAGAGAAGTCGATGTTCATGCCATCAGGTTGGAGGCTACCCAGACGGAATATAAGGTGTTGTTCCTCCAACCTGAGTGTGGCTTCATCTTTACAGTAGAGGAGGCCGTGGATAGACATGTCAGAATGGGAATGGGATGTGGAATTAAAATGTGTGGCCACTGGGAGATCCTGCTTGTTTAGATGTTCCTTTGAATCTTTTGAACAGAACTTTTTGGCTTAGAGAAGGTGTGCTTAGAGAAAAAAGGTGCAAAATTTCATGAAAAGAACCCCTCTCCAACCATTAAGCAAGGGGGTGGAACGATTGTGCTTTGGGTTTGTGTTGCAGCCGGTGGCACAGGGAACATTTACTGGTAGAGGGAAGAATGAATTCCATTAAATACCAGCAAATTCTGGAAGTAAACATCACACCGTTGTAAAAAAGCTGAAGATGAGATGAGGATGGCTTCTACAACAGGATAATGAACCTAAACACACCTCAAAATCCACAATGGACTACCTCAAGAGGCGCAAGCTGAAGGTTTTGCCATGGCCCTCACAGTCCCCTGGCCTAAACATCATCGAAAATCTGTGGATAGACCTCAAAAGAGCAGTGCATGCAAGACGGCCCAAGAATCTCACAGAACTAGAAGCCTTTTGCAAGGAAGAATGGGTGAAAATACCCCAAACAAGAATTGAAAGACTCTTCGCTGGCTACAAAAAGTGTTTACAAGCTGTGATATTTGCCAAAGGGGGTGTTACTAAGTACCATCTTGCAGGGTGCCCAAACACTTGCTCCGGGCCTTTTTCCTTTTTCGTTATTTTGAAACTGTAAAAGATGGAAATAAAAAAGTAATCTTGATTAAAATAGTAAAGAAATGTGTCATCTTTAAATTTATGCCTTTTGGAAATCAGTTCATCTTTTACTTGCTTAGCTATTCACAGTAACAGAAATTTTGACCAGGGGTGCCCAAACTTTTGCATACCACTGTATTTACAAAAATCTGAAAAAGACTTTGGTTACATACTAAATCTCCTCAAACTCCAGTGAAGTAGAGCTGCTCATGTGCCTTTTTCATTATTACATCAATGTGTTGGGCTCAGGTCTATCTTCCAAGATGTTAACACCCAGCAACTTAAAGCTGATCACCCCTTCCAACACAGACCCCTAAAAGAGGACTAGTAAGTGCTTTCTCCTTCCTGACAACCACAACCACAAGAAATTCCTTAGCCTTGCTGATGTTGCGTATGAGGTTCTTGTTGTGACATCACTCCAACTATCTCATTCCTGCATGCCTCCTTTTTTTTTGCTCAGCATAACAAAACTTTCAATTTACAGATACGTTTACATTTACATTTCTTCCCCTCACAGATATCAGCTATCAGAACATCTCCATCAAAATACAGACATCACCCCAACATCCTACAAAAAGTGGCTGAGGAACTGGTGTAGGGGGCAGGGTTTCAGATTTCAGGATCATTGGGACCTCTTCTGGGGCAGGTGGGACCTGTACAAGAGAGACGGGTTACACTTGAACCACAGGGGGACCAATATCCTTTCAGGGAGGTTTGTTAGTGCTATTGGGGAGGCTTTAAACTAGATTTGCAGGGGGATGGGAACCAGAGTGCCAGAACTGACAGTGTGGCTGGGGTGAAAATAAATGATATTGAAAGTTTAAGCAAATCCGCTGATAGAAAGGTTGAGAGTGGTGGTAAAAATCTTCTGAGGTGTATATATTTCAATGCTAGGAGTATTGCGGGGAAAGCATATGAGTTGAGGGCGTGGATTGATACGTGGAATTATGATGTTGTGGCAATTAGTGAAACTTGGCTACAGGAGGGGCAGGACTGGCAGCTTAATATTCTGGGGTTCTGATGTTTCAGATGTGATCGAGGCAGAGGAATGAAAGGTGGGGGAGTAGCATTGTTTGTTAGGGAAAATATTACAGCAGTGCTCAGGCAGGACAGATTAGAGGGCTTGTCTACTGAGTCCTTATGGGTGGAGCTGAAGAAGGTATGGCCACATTAGTGGGATTGTATTACAGACCACCCAATAGTCAACGAGACTTGGAAGAGCAAATCTGCAGAGAGATAACAGACAACTGCAGGAAACATAAAGTTGTGGTGGTAGGGGATTTTAATTTTCCATACATTGATTGGGACTCCCATACTGTTAGGGGTCTAGATGGTTTAGAGTTTGTAAAATGTGTTCAGGAAAGTTTTCTAAATCAGTATATAGAGGGACCAACTAGAGGGGATGCAATATTGGATCTCCTGTTAGGAAACGAATTAGGGCAAGTGACAGAAGTCTGTGTAGGGGAGCACTTTGGTTCCAGTGATCATAACGCCATTAGTTTCAATTTGATCATGGACAAGGATAGATCTGGTCCTAGGGTTGAGGTTCTGAACTGGAAGAAGGCCAAATTTGAAGAAATGAGAAAGGATCTATAAAGCGTGGATTGGGACAGGTTGTTCTCTGGCAAAGATGTGATTGGTAGGTGGGAAGCCTTCAAAGGGGAAATTATGAGAGTGCAGAGTTTGTATGTTCCTGTCAGGATTAAAGGCAAATTGAATAGGAATAAGGGACCTTGGTTCTCAAGGGATATTGTAACTCTGATAAAGAAAAAGAGGGAGTTGTATGAAATGTATAGGAAACAGGGGGTAAATCAGGTGCTTGAGGAATATAAGAAGTGCAAGAAAATACTTAAGAAAGAAATCAGGAGGGCTAAAAGAAGACATGAGGTTGCCTTGGCAGTCAAAGTGGAGGATAATCCAAAGAGCTTTTACAAGTATATTAAGAGCAAAAGGATTGTAAGGGATAAAATTGGTCCTCTTGAAGATCAGAGTGGTCGGCTTTGTGCGGAACCAAAGGAAATGGGGGAGATCTTAAATAGGTTTTTTGCGTCTGTATTTACTAAGGAAGCTGGCATGAAATCTATGGAATTGAGGGAATCAAGTAGTGAGACCATGGCAACTGTACGGATTGGAAAGGAGGAGGTGCTTGCTGTCTTGAGCAAAATTAAAGTGGATAAATCCCTGGGACCTGACAGGGTGTTCCCTCGGACCTTGAAGGAGACTAGTGTTGAAATTGCGGGGGCCCTGGCAGAAATATTTAAAATGTCGCTGTCTACGGGTGAAGTGCCGGAGGATTGGAGAGTGGCTCATGTTGTTCCGTTGTTTAAAAAAGGATCAAAAAGTAATCCGGGAAATTATAGGCCGGTGAGTTTAACGTCAGTAGTAGGTAAGTTATTGGAGGGAGTACTAAGAGACAGAATCTACAAGCATTTGGATAGACAGGGGCTTATTAGGGAGAGTCAACATGGCTTTGTGCGTGGTAGGTCATGTTTGACCAATCTGTTGGAGTTTTACGAGGAGGTTACCAGGAAAGTGGATGAAGGGAAGGCAGTGGATATTGTCTACATGGACTTCAGTAAGGCCTTTGACAAGGTCCCGCATGGGAGGTTAGTTAGGAAAATTCAGTCGCTAGGTATACATGGAGAGGTGGTAAATTGGATTGGGCATTGGCTCGATGGAAGAAGCCAAAGAGTGGTGGTAGAAATTTGCTTCTCTGAGTGGAGGCCTGTGACTAGTGGTGTGCCACAGGGATCAGTGCTGGATCCATTGTTATTTGTCATCTATATCAATGATCTGGATGATAATGTGGTAAATTGGATCAGCAAGTTTGCTGATGATACAAAGATTGGAGGTGTAGTAGACAGTGAGGAAGGTTTTCAGAGCCTGCAGAGGGACTTGGACCAGCTGGAAAAATGGGCTGAAAAATGGCAGATGGAGTTTAATACTGACAAGTGTGAGGTAATGCACGTTGGAAGGACAAACCAACGTAGAACATACAGGGTTAATGGTAAGGCACTGAGGAGTGCAGTGGAACAGAGGGATCTGGGAATACAGATACAAAATTCCCTAAAAGTGTCGTCACAGGTAGATAGGGTCGTAAAGAGAGATTTTGGTACATTGGCCTTTATTAATCAAAGTATTGAGTATAAGAGCTGGAATGTTATGATGAGGTTGTATAAGGCATTGGTGAGGCCGAATCTGGAGTATTGTGTTCAGTTTTGGTCACCAAATTACAGGAAGGATATAAATAAGGTTGAAAGAGTGCAGAGAAGGTTTACAAGGATGTTGCCGGGACTTGAGAAACTCAGTTACAGAGAAAGGTTTAATAGGTTAGGACTTTATTCCCTGGAGCATAGAAGAATGAGGGGAGATTTGATAGAGGTATATAAAATTATGATGGGTATAGATAGAGTGAATGCAAGCAGGCTTTTTCCACTGAGGCAAGGGGAGAAAAAAACCAGAGGACATGGGTTAAGGGTGAGAGGGGACAAGTTTAAAGGGAACATTGGGGGGGCTTCTTCACACAGAGAGTGGTGGGAGTATGGAATGAGCTGCCAGGCGAGGTGGTAAATGCGGGTTCTTTTTTAACATTTAAGAATAAATTGGACAGATACACGGATGGGAGGTGTATGGAGGAGTATGGTTCGTGTGCAGGTCAGTGGGACTAGGCAGAAAATGGTTCGGCACAGCCAAGAAGGGCCAAAGGGCCTGTTTCTGTGCTGTAGTTTCTATGGTTCTATGGTTCTATGGTTCTAAAAAGCCCTTATTAGTATAGCAGACAGGTTTACATCTATATACTGCAGAAAAGGTTGCCATGTTCTATGAAAATTATTTGTTTTTGAGTGTACCATACATGTATTCCATGATTAATGTATTCCATGATTAAGTTACACCAACCAAAAATTCTAGGGGCCTTATCGGATATCCAACAAAGTAAAATGTTCTTCCTCGCACAAAAAGTCAGGATGTTAAAAAGTTTTTTCTTCAGAATCTTTTCCATTTCACCCAAAATATCACTCCAGTATGCCTGAAGTTTGGGACAAGTCCAAAAACAGTGGGTGAAAGTTCCAGTATTTACCTTACATTTAGAACACATTGGAGAAAGCTCCGTCTGAAATTTCGAGAGACGATCTGGAGTCAGATGGGCTCTATGCAGAATTTTGAGTAGCAATGCTTTAGTTCTATTACAAATGAAACTTTCTTTGCATTATCAAAGATGTCTTCCCATATTTCAGCTGTAATTTGTACTCCCAGCACTTCCTCCCAGACCCTTCCCGGCTGTTCTGCCTCTCCATGTCATGGTCCAGTCTGTAAACTCCGCATTCCGATTCACAGTCCGGTCAATCGATCCTTGTTCCGGGTTTTCCTGTTTTCTCCCTTGTTCTGTTGAGTACCTCAGTTGAGGCACCTGATTCTCATTTTGGGCTGGCTACAAAATTAGCTCCTGGGTTCAGCTTCATTTGCTGTCTGGGCTGAGCTGGGGGGCTGGAGCCTGGAGCCTGGAGCTTGGAGCCTGGAGCCTGGAGCTTGGAGCCTGCAGCCTGGAGCGTTGGAGAGAGAGATGACTGTAGATCTGCCTGCAGTGTTTTGCTTTGAATTTTTGCTGGTTTTTCGGAGGACGACGGCGGTTAGCTAAATAACTAGATTGTGAATGGACAGAGGATGGCAGGAGGAAGTGACAATTCGGGAAGTGAGTTCAAGATGGAAGATGGTGGGAAAGAGGAACGAGGTGTAAAGAGTAAGAAAAGAAAACAGAGGTATGAGCGGTCAAATTCTGAAGGGTCAGGGGATGATCGAAAAAGGATAGCAAAAGAATGGAAAGAAGATGAGATTAAGGCAATTATAAAACTGAGCAAAGGCAGGGCATCTTTCACGGATTGGAACCCAATTTATTTGGCAAAGATAATCAACAAACTTATAGACAAAGTCAAAAGAGCTAAGGTATTACGAAATAGATCGCCATTAGTGATATGTCGGGATAGCGCTCAGCAAGGCAAGTGATAAGATTAAATAAAATAGACGGCAAAAAAGTACGATGCTCAATACTCAACAATAGAAAGTGGACTAGAGGAGTTATTTCAGGGATACCAACAGAAGTTTCTATGGATGAGATTAAACAGAACATAAAAGGAGCAAAAATTATTGAGGCCAAATGTTTGAAAGTTACAAGAGACGGAAAAAAGTGTGATAGTTTATCGGTGATGATTAACTTTGATGAAGAGAGATTGCCGACTAAAGTTTATTTAGGGCATATGTGTTATGAGGTCAGAATATATATACCGCCACCTTTAAGATGTTTTAAATGTCAGAAATTTGGGTATATTGCAGCGCTCTGCAGAGAGAAACAAAGATGTGGAAGATGCGCTGGAGAACATGAATACGGGAAGTGTGAGGCGGGAGCGAGGCTGTAATGTTGCAATTGTGGCGAGGAACATAGTGCACATTATTGAGGGTGCATTATTAGCAAGAAGGCAGCTGAGATGAAATATGATAAAGTAACTCAAGGTATTAGTTATGCTGAGGCAGTGGAAAGTTTCGCGGGAAAGGAGAAAGCTACTAAGCAAACAAATGCAGGGAATAATAAACCAGTGGACTGTGAGGGCTGTAATATGATAAATAAGGACACACTAATAATGAATAGAAAAGATTTCGTACTGTTTCTGGTAGATGCAATTAACTGTTCAGCGCAAACAGACAAAAGAACAGAAAAAACTAAAATTATAGTCAAGTCTGCAGAAAAATATCTTGGTATTACAGGACTCAGGTGGGAAGCAGTTGACAAAATGCTGAATGGAGGATCAAACAGATCACAGGCAGGGGAGGCGGGATCTTAATGGCAATATATATTTTGCAATGGAATGCAAGGAGTCTTATCGCAAATGGTCAATAATTTAAGAAATATGTAGCAGATCTTGATGAAAAACCTCAGATTCTATGTATACAAGAAACATGGTTGAAACCACAATTAGATTTTGTTTTGCAAGGATATACAGCAATTAGGAGGGATAGAAGCAATGGCAATGGTGGAGGAGTAGCAATATTATAGCCAGTGGGATGAGATATAGTATAGTCAAAATAGGGCAGAAGTATGAATCAATAATAATCAAAATATGGATAGGCAGAGAAAGCTTGGTAATAATAAATTATTATAATCCATGTAGAAGACTAAGCAAAGATACATTAAACAATGTGGGTGGTAGGATGCAAGGGAAAATAATATGGTGCGGGGATTTCAGTGGATGCAGTACACTATGGGGATGTAAAACTGTGGATGGAAACGAATTAGTGATAGAAGAATTTCTAGATGATGAAAAACTGGTATGTATAAATAATGGAGAAGGTACAAGAAATAGAACAAAATGTAGGATCTAGAGTGTCAAGGTGGAAACTAAATAAGGCAGAGTGGGAGATATTTCAAAAAAAAAGTCAAGTAAGATGCACAAAGATTTTAGATGAAAATATATCAAATATAGAAGAAATGAATGATAAATTGGTCACAGCAATTATAAATTCGGCAGAAGAAACAATTCCAAAAAGTAAAGGTACAGGAAAGAGGAAAACTGTTCCATGGTGGAATTGTGAATGTAGTAGAAGTATAAAAGGAAGAAATAAAGCATTTAAAATGTTAAAAAGACAACATTCTGTAGAAACATTAATACAATATAAAAGAGCACAAGCAGAAGTTCAGAAAGCAATCAGACAAGCAAAGCGAGCATTTTGGAGACAGTATTGTAACAAAATTGGAAGAGAAACTCAACTGTCCGAAAAATGGGGCATGATAAGGAAAATGAATGGTATAAGAAGTAGTAAAGGGATTCCTGTGCTAAAAGGTAAGGACAAAATGATAATTAACAATGTAGAAAAAGCAGCAATATTGGCAAAGACTGTTGTAAACATACATAGCTCAGAGAATTTGACGGTCGAGGCTAGACAACAAAAGGAGGAGAGGCTTAAGCAAAATTCGGGAATTATGGACAAAAGAGCAACATCAGAAGGAGTGCTGGATACACCTATTAGCATAACAGAAATAGAAAGAGCAATTATGAATGCACAGCCAAGTTCTCCTGGGAAGGATCAAGTATGGGCTGTAATGCTGAAGCACTTGTCAAGAAGTGCACTTCTAGTCCTGCAGAGACTGTTTAATAAAATATGGGAAATAGGTAAGCTACCAACTGCATGGAAACATTCTGTTATTGTTCCAGTATTAAAACCTGGTAAAGATTCATCAGACCCAACAAATTATAGACCAATTGCACTAACTTCACAGCTAGGTAAACTTATGGAACGAATAATAACTGATAGGTTTACATACTTTCTAGAAAAAAGAAATCTTATTTCTCCCTATCAAAGCGGTTTTTGTAAAGAAAGAACTACAGTAGATTCAATACTTAGCTTGGAATGTGAAATTAGGAAGGCACAAGCAAATAAAGAAATGGTCCTGGCAGTATTTTTTGACATAGAAAAGGCATATGATATGCTCTGGAAAGAGGGAGTGTTAATTAAATTGAAAGAACTAGGGATGGAAGGAAAATTATATAACTGGGTTCTAGACTTTCTTTTTGGTCGAACAATTCAAGTTAAGGTAGAAGCAAAGTACTCCAGGACATACTTGGTTGAAAATGGAACACCACAAGGTAGTGTCTGCTGTCCATTACTACTTTCCATAGTGATAAATGACATATTTGCGAAAGTTGAACATAGTGTGGGGGAATCCTTATATGCAAATGATGTGGCTTTATGGGTAAGGGGAAGAAATTTAATTTATATACAAAGGAAAATGCAAGATACAATAAATAAAGTGGAGGAGTGGGCAAGTAAATGGGGTTTCAAATTGTCTACAAGTTATTCGCAAGTGCTATGTTTCTCAATAAGTCACAAACCAGTTTCCATGAAATTATATGAACAAAAATTAGAACAGGTGAAAGTAATTCAGTTCCTTGGTTTATTATTTGATAAGAAACTTACATGGAAAAAGCAAATCGAGAAAATTACAAACAAATGTGGAAAAATAAATAACTTACTGAAGGGTCTTGCCAGACAGGACTGGGGTGCGAGCAGGATATCGCTATTAATTATTTATCAGCTGTAATAAGGGCTGCTTTGGATGATGGAAGTGTAGCTTACATGTCAGCTGCAGAAAATAATTTAAAAATGCTGGATATTGAGCAAGCCCAGGCCCTCAGGATATGTAGTGGTGCATTCAGAACATCACCTATATCAGCTCTTCAAGTCGAAATGGGGGAATGCCATTAAGACTTAGAAGAATAAAGCTAATGCTAAATTACTGGGTTAACATCATGGGACATAACTACTCACATCCAGCTAAAGCTACATTAAAAGACTGCTGGGAACATAATAAGTAGCTTTGGATGGATTGGGGATGCAGCAGCACAAAAATATAGTCGACATGAAATGGAATATAGCCCTACAGTTCCAGTAGCTGATGTTCCTCCATGGCTCTTTACAACGCATGCAGTAGATAAAAACCTGCAACAACTTTTAAAAAAGAAATCTAACTATGGCATCAAACAGATAGTACAAGAATATATAGACTCGCATTTTAGAAATGAACTTGTAATATTTACGGATGGATCAAAAGACCCTAGATCTGGCCACACAGGTATTGCAGTCTACATTCCTCAGTGCAAAACTAGTATCAGGAAAAGAACATCAAATCATTTATCAGTGTGTACAACAGAATTAATGGCATATTGAGTGCATTATCTTGGATAGAACAAAATAATATCAAAAAGGCTATAATCTGTTCAGACAGTTTATCTGCATTAACCTCGATCAAATCAAGCAAATCAGAAAGTAGACAGGATATTTTATTGGGGATTTTATACAAGTTATATACACTGACCAAAAATGGGGTGGAGGTAAGCTTTCTTTGGGTTCCTGCTCATTGTGGAGTAGAGGGCAATGAAAGGGCGGATAGTACAGCTAAACAATTGCTCAAGTCGTCTATAATAGAGGTCCAGATCCCTCTTAGCTAAGCGGAAGTCAAGAGCATTATTAAAACACGTATTGAGGAGACATGACAGGAGCATTGAGATGAGAGTGAAACAGGGAGACAACTGTACAAAATACAGAGGCAAGTCAGATACAAAAGATTGTCAAGTGGATATAGAAAGACAGAAGTGATCATCAGTCGTTTGAGAATTGGACACACTAATCTTAGTTATACATCACACAAAATAGGGAAACATCCATCTGGGTTCTGTGAATATTGTAATCAACCAGAAATAGTTGAACATGTATTGATAAAATGTAAGAAGTATCAAAAAGAAAGATTGAAAATGATAGGAGAGTTTAAGATAAACAAAAAAAACTGATGTGGGTATAGAAGACATTTTAAGTAGGAATTCAAGAGAAATACAGATCCGTATCATGAAGTATCTGAAAGACTCAGGTTTATTATATAGAATATAGGGAATGCAATTCTTTTCCCTTCTCCTGTTTATCCAACAATCCACACTTCAATCTAGCAGGTTGCGGTAATGTACCTAAAAGCTGGTTTGCCTGCCGCCATAAAATGACACAAGAAGAGGCAGCTTCATTTGCTGAACTGTTCCCTTCCCTTCCCTTTTGAAGCTTTCGCCTGAAGCCTTGCCTGTAATGCCGTCAAGTTCAACCGCCAGAGCTAGACTGGGGCCTTGTCAGGATAAGGAACAGTCTGTCATTGTTTGGTGTTGTCTCTTTGTGTCCTTGCCTTCTCTAGGTAGTTCTGGCTGTTTGCCGCTACCTTCTGTTGTGAACAGTCTCTTTGTGTCCTTGCCTCCGTTGGGTAGGTATGGCCGTTTGCCGCTACCCTCAGTGGAGAATTGTCTCTTTGTGTTCAGGGTACTGTGTATAGAAAGAGCGCTGGCCTTCGGTCCTGTTCCCAAGGAGGGGGTCCTGGCTCTGTATGCTGTGTATGAGTCCCGGCCCTACGTCCTGCTCCCAAGGAGGGGTCCCAGCTCTGTGTTCTGGTGTTCCTGAGTTCCAAGTCCAAGGCTTGAGGTTCCTGAGTTCCAAGTCCAAGGGTCTGAGGTTCCTGTCTCCCAAGACCAAGTCAAGGCTTCGTGGTCTCGTCCAGCCCAGGAGTACCTCGCCCAGCCCGGTGCTGGAGTCTCACGTCCTGTCCTGTAGCCTTGCCTCATCCAGTCCTGTAGCCACATCTAATCCTCACCTATATCTGGGGTCCGAGCCCAAGTCAAGACCCAGGTTCCGGGTCCCTGTCCAGATTCTGGCTCACAGTTCTAGTGCAGGCCCTGAATCCTAGTCTCGTCCAGGGTCTGTGTCGATGTCCAGTGTCCTTTCTTCCCCACTTCCCTTACTTTCTTGTCACACCAAGCTCTGTTCCTAGTACTTCAGTGTTTGTGTCTTGCATTTGGGTCCGTCCCCAACTTCGCCTTATGACACTTCACAAGAACATTCCCTCAGGATGTTGTAAAAAGTACTGATGGAGACTTCACCCTTAGAACAAAACACCCTCTTTTCTATGTCAGAACTAGAGAAATCAGTTAACAATGATATTTTTTTTCTGTATATAATCTCCTATCTGAAAGAAATGAAAAAGATCCTGGTTGGGTATGTTAAACTTCTGTACTATTTGACTAAAAGACATCATCATTCCTTCATCAAACAAATCTCCTAGATGGAAAATACCCTTAGAAATCCAAAGTTTAAATCCAGAATCCATTATGCCAGGCTGAAAATCTGGACTGCCGGTTATTGGAGTGAAGGTGATATTTTCGCTGCATGGCCCTCAATTTGTCACACCGCCCTCCAAGCCCTAACTGTATTAATTGTTATTGGATTGTGACAATATTCCTTAACCAGTTTCATCTTATTGAGGAAAAGCAAATTAATAAGAAAGCATGTTGTTTGTGAGGCTTCAATGTCTAGCCAAATTGTGGAGGCGTCCCTGCAAACCCAGCCAACCACATAAGAAAAACATGAACTTAATTGATATTTTTTGCTGTCTGGAAAATCCAGACCCCCTAGACTACCGGGAAGCTGTAACTTAGACATTTTAATACAGGATCTTTTTTTGTTCCAGATGAAAGAAACAAACCAGCCATTTAGTTTAAGTATTTGTTGGGTAAAAATGACTGGAATCATTCATATTGGGTAGAGCAGATGAGGAAGAATGTTCATTTAGAGCAAGGATATTCGGCCAAGCCAAGAAATGGGAAGAGTGCTCCATCACTCAAGATCCTGTTTGATTTTGTCAAATAACTGCATAAAGTTAGCTTTGAACAATTGATCGAACGTAGGTGAGATAAATATGCCTAAGTAAGCAAAACCTGTCTGCGACCATTTAAAGGGGAAAACACCCTGAGTGTCAGGTACCTGCTGCAGATTCCCCAGAGGCATAGCCTCTGATTTAGTAATGTTGATTTTATAACCTGAAAAGGCGCTAAATGAATTGATGCATTGTATAAGGTGGTGCACTGACATAGCAGGGTTTGATAAGAAAATTACAACATCATCCGCATACAACGTAATTTTATGTGACTTTAGTCCTATGATATTTTGGGGTCTCGCCAAATAGCCTCTGCTCAATCACTAGTGTGAAAAGTAGTGGTGATGAAGGGCAGCCCTGCCGGCTGCCCCTCAGAATACTAAAGTTATCTGACCTAATACCAGTAGTGAGAATTGTAGCCAAAGGGTCATTATAAAGAACCTTCACCCGTTTAATAAAACTATTGCCCAAACCAAATCGTTCTAAAGTGAAAAAAAGATACAGCCTTTCGAAACGATGAAAGGTCTTTTCTGCATCTAAGGAAATCACCAAGCCATCCACTGCCTGTTGCTGACATGCCTGAATCACATTAAGTAATCTTCTGATATTGTTAGATGATCTACAGCCTTTTACAAAACCTATTTGATCTTCTTTTATGATGAAGGGTTACACAGTTTCTAATCACAACACTAAGGTTTTAGATAAGATTTTAAAGTCAACTTTTAACAACGAAATGGGTCTGTAGGAGGCACAGTCTTCAGGGCTCTTTCCTTTTTTAAGAATTGGGAAATATTAGCTTCTCTCAATGATGGTGGGAGGAGACCACAATTAAATGCATGATTGAACATGTTTAGCATAGGCTCTGATAATAACCCTGTGAACTCTTTATAGAACTCACTAATGAGTCTATCAGGACCAGGAGCCTTCCCACTTTAAAGCTGTCTCACAGCTTCCTGCATCTCATGTATAGATAACGGAGCATTGAGGAGGGACTCTTGTTCAGAAGAAATGCCTAGGAGATCTAAATTCCTGAAAAAGGACTCCATCCTAGATTGTCCATCATTACGTTGCTCAGATTGATACAATTAGAATAAAAATTCTTAAACACTACATTAATTATTTTAGAGTTACTAGTGAGGACTCCTGTCCCATCTGTAATTGAAGCAATAGTCTGAGAGGCGTTTTTCTTTCTAGCTAAATAAACCAAATACCTACTTGGTTTTTCACCATGTTCAAACAATCGTTGTTTAGCAAATGTCAATTTTCTTTTGGCTGCTTGTATAAGCAAAGAGTTTAGTGTACAGCATAAGTATGTGATATTCTGTAACTTGGCTGCAGAAAGCTTATTAATATAATCCTTTTCAGCTGCCGCAAGCTTCCACTAGGCGCTGCTGTTCCACAGTTTATTGCTTCTTACTAGCAGAATAGGAGATAATTAAACCCCTTGCACAGGCCTTAGCAGTTTCCCAGAGCATTGATGGACTACTAGGTGATTTGGAATTAATAGATAGGAGAATTTTGAATTCAGAAGTAAAGTAGTCTATAAATTTATTATCTTTTAGAATAAAAGGATTCAGCCTCCAATGTCCAGATCGTGCTGAATTATCTTTGGGCTTAATATTTAAATATACTGCTGCATCATCAGAAATAGTGATATTTCCAATTGTGCAAGATACAACTAAATCTAGGAGCGTTTTGCGGGTTCGAAAAAAGTCTATTCTGGTGTAACACTTGTGTGGATTAGAAAAAAATGTGAAGTCTTTGTCTGAGGGATGTAACAACCTCCAGACAGCCACAAGTCCTAGTTTTCCACATAAGCCCATGATTTGTTTGGACTGTGAGGAGAGCAATGGGGGACCACTAGGCACTCTGTCCATCAATGGGTCCATGTATTAAAAGATGAAAAATAGACTTGATCATATCCACTCTGCTGCAGTTTTAGATGTTCTTTATCATTTAAATGTGTTTTCTGCAATAAGGCTATGTCCACCCTTTCCTTTTTCAGGTTTAGTAGAATTTTCTTTCTCTTGATTGGTGAGTGACTCCCCTTAATATTCCAAGTGCACAATTTTAATATATTACTGGTCATAACCCTTTATAACAATCTTTTGACTCTGGAGGAGAAGAAACCCAATTTAAGATCAGCTGAGCAGCAATAAGTGAATTTTTAAAAAACACACAAAAAAAATGAAGTGCCAACACCGCTGAACAAGAGGACTTACCCCACACTTAAAGGGGGTATCTGAACCTTCTAGCACCTATTATTCTGCCCCACTGCCAATATGGCATTTAACATAGTCAAAAATGAAAACAGGGCATAATTTATCAATCCGCCAATTTGTTACCGTCATATTTAAACCCCTTCAGGCTGGAGCAGCACCGCTAATTTAAACAAATAGTGAAACTATATTAATCAAAACAAATACATTACCCATCCTATAAGATATCTTGCCGTCAAGTAATGAAAAGGTAAAATGAAGCGACCATCGAGCATGTTATCGTCCATAACCAGGGCTACACAATATATACATTCTTTAGCCCATCGTGTCCACAAAAGTTTTAGCTTTGCCAGGAGAATCAAATATCTTGGTGGTCCCGTTGTAGGTGATTCTCAGTGCCGCTGGGTACAGCATAAAGTACGGGATTCCGGATTCTCTCAGCCGCTTCTTTACTTGGTTGAATTGCTTGAGTTTCCGAATAATGGCTGCCAAAAAATCTTGAGAAAACATAAGCCTGGATCCCTCATATATTAAAGCCTGGGCATCAGTCCCATGACATCTCAAAGCCTCCATCACTCTTTGCTTATCACCAAAATTATGGAACCGCACGAGGACAAGTCGAGGGCGCTAGTCTGGGCATGGCTTTGGAGCCAGCGTATGATGAGCTCTTCCAGTTTAATGTGTCCAGCCTTGGTTTCTAAATCAAGGAAATTAGGAAGTCAGCCCTCAAAAAACTTTGCTGGCTGGCTGCCTTTTGTACCTTCAGATAGACCGATGATCCGTATGTTCTTCTTCCTACCTTTATTCTCAGTATCATCAATACGGTCAGACAGGCTTTGAACTTGCTTTTCTAGCGCCTGGATGAGACTTTGGGCTTGATAACCTACAGTCTCTACTGTGGAGACTTGGCTGTCAGCCTCAGTCATTCTTGTATCAAGATTTTTAAGCTCCAATGTGTGGTTCTGGAGTGTTCGAGAGAGTGGACCCAGCTTCTCATCCATCATTTTGGATATGTTCTCCGTAACTTCCTGAATTACTTAACGAAAAGCAGGGTCCAACGTGTTAGCATGGCTAGTAGCAGCTAGATCCTCAGCCCCAGGCGAGCACTCTGTGCAGTCCATCCTGGCCACCTTTTTAATACTTTTCGATGGCATGGTGTTGAAGCAGCTCAAAAAAAAATACTCATCAATGTTCATGTCATTAAATCCGACACTTGGGCATTTTAAATTAAAGTTGAAACTGATAGGTTTATATGCGAAATTACCAGTGTTGCGATGCTGAGCTCAGCAAAGCAGACTTTTCACTGCGCCGCCATCTTGAAAACCCCATATGCCTCCTTGATATTCTGCCAACAGTAGTGTTATCTTCAGCAAATCTATGGACGTCATTTGAGCTGTACTGAGCCATGTAGTCAAGAGAGTAACCAGTAGAGCAAGGTTATCATCAATCTACACTGACTCTGGACCCTTGATGGAGAATTCAAGAATCCAGTTGTAGAGGGGGTACAGAGATCCAGGTTTAGAAGCTCAGTGAATAATACTGTTATGTTTCAGTCTGATCAACAACGGGCACCAGAATCCTACACACTCTGACATTCCTCCTCTCGTGATTATTAGCTGATTATTTTCATTTGTGTCCTCTTTTAGTTATCCGTGTGCCCTGTGCCTTGTTTTCTTTCAAGTGCCCTCTGTTTTGTTTGTCTTTGCTCAGTATTGAGTTTAGCCACCCTGTGTGTTCTAATTCTTGAGCACTGGCCTGGGTTCCTTATAAATCAATTCACAAATAAAGATTCATTGTTCAACTCCATCCACATTTCTGGTCTCCTCGGCACTTGAGTTCACCTGGTCTAACCCTCTCCTGTTAGTCCACTAGTTGAAGATATGGAATCTCACCATAACAATCCTGGTTTAAACCCGGCATGACAAACACTTCTTGTGACCCCTGGTGATGATTGTATTGAATTGTGAGCTGTAATTAATTAAAAGCAGCGTGACATTGACTCAGCAGTGAGGAGGCCACCTTTCACAAACAATATATGATGTGGGGTTCAATCAAACAGGACTGTTGTGATGTTCTGATAAAAGAAACCTTAATTTGAGTGACTGGTGTTTAAATACTGCTCGTACACAATCGTCAGACAGCAAGAAATAACAGGTCATACACCGCATAAAATTATAAAGGAAGTATATTTACTAATTTCAGCTTTATCAAACAGTTACTAAGAGATATAAAAGAAAGAAAAGAAAAAAATAAATAAAAGAGCCCATTACAATTAAATCAGTCTAAATCTGCACATAACCATTGGAGCTCGTATCTTCCAAAGCTGGCTATAAACGTTACTCACTGCACCGGACCAATTGTTTGCGTAAAAACACCAGTCCTAATCCAACTTCCCTTGAAGTCCATCTCGAACAAACTGGTTGTCTCTCAGGAGTATTGATCCTGCCCTTTGGAACCATACGTCTGCACAAAACACTTCTTGGCATTCTGTGGCATCTTCCTTTTTGTCCCGCTCTGCAGCTCCCACCAACAAGGCCTCAAACCGGACTACTGCCCACCACAAATCTTTCTCTGCCCAGCTATCTCTAGCACTTTCTCCAGATCCCAGCATCCTAATTGTTAGACACAACATTGCTAAGTTGATCAGCCGGGCTTCTTATCGTAGCTGAAACCAAAACATTCTACCAGCAGGACACATTGCTTTTTGCAAATACTTCTGAAGTGAAGTACCTACAGCATTGCAGTAGAAATCACAACCAGAGCATTACATGTATGTTTTGCTGTTGTCAATGTGCTTTAAAGCAGAGTGAAGAGCCAGTGTCATTATATCCATTGTAGACCTGTTGCAATGGTAGACAAATTGCCGTGGGTCCAGGTGCTTTTTTAAATGGGTCTTAATTCTAGCCATAACCAAATTCTTGAAGCACTTCACTGAAGTTGATAATCTTTGAGACAGCTCACCTTGCCATCCCTGTCTGTTCTATGCAGTGGATGGTGAAGCACTGTGACTGGAACGATGTGTCCAAAGTGCTCAAGGT
Source organism: Mobula hypostoma (assembly GCF_963921235.1). Lineage (NCBI taxonomy): Eukaryota > Metazoa > Chordata > Chondrichthyes > Myliobatiformes > Myliobatidae > Mobula > Mobula hypostoma. Next base: position 195,446,070 of record NC_086097.1, read on the forward strand.
GAGCCATGTCTCTGTGAAGCAGAGTACACAGAAGTCCCTGATATCCTTCTGGTCCTGCAGTCTTGCTCTGAGGTCTTCAATTTTATATTCCAGAGACTGAACATTAGCCAGGAGAATGATAAGTGGGAGGCATTAGGACCACGTGTTTCATTTTTACCTGCCACAGCAGCCATGAGACAATGGACTTGGTTCCTGAGTGTACTACAGTACCTAGTCTGTCAGATGTGAAGATTCCTAGTTCTTTTACAATATAACAATATAACTTACTGCAATGTATGTTACTACAGGTTTCAGCTGGAGCAGTTGTAAGTTTCCTCTCTCGGGCGTTATTTTTTATGTGATCCTGCATCATGTTGCTCTCAATTGGAGAGGTACAGCAGTGGTTTAGCCCAGGTAGGAGTTGTCTGACAATGTGGATGTCCAAATGGAAGTGGTTCACCAGTGACATGGTCTAAGCTGGTTGGTGCAATAGTCTTCTGGTCCCATTGGCTGTTACCTGGCAACCTGCTGTTCTGGGCACCAGAGAGTTCTGAGAGTGTGGGGTGATCTGACAGCATGTTGGTCTTGGGGAAGGTGACAGCATTCTGCTTTTGATTAGAGTTGAATAGACACTGTACTAGCCCCCATTTCAGTAGTCGTGTTGCTAACACTCCCATGGGCTTTTCTATCCACTGCCCCATCCTTGCTAATCCCCAATCCTGCCTCGGACAACCATCCACTCACACCTGTCATCCTGGTACTCCACAACATACACATCCATTCTGAAGTGGATCATGCATAGAAACACCATGTCCTACAATGTGCTCTGCATCAGAGTAATTTCCCAGGTGACATTCAGAAAGTCCCAAAAATGTTTTAAAATCTGAAACACACACAAAATGCTAGGTGAGGGGTAAAGCATTATTTTAATGGTTTTTACACAGTAGTTCATGACCATGATGATTAAGGCAACACAATAATAAAATTGTTAGCACAATGCTTTGCCGTGCAGGTGGACTGAGTTCAATTCCCACCACTTGTAAGGAGTTTGTATGGTCTCCTAGTGATCGCAGGGGTTTCCTCCAGGAGCTCCACATTCCCCTCAAATTCCAAAGACATACCAATTGGTAGGTTAATTGGTCAAAGAAACACGGAAAAACTTAATAAGTATTTTGGTCAGTCTTCCCTGCGGAAAAAACCAGCAGTCTGCCAGAAATGTGAGGGTATCAGGGGGCAAAAGTGATTGTAGTTGCTATTGCTAAGGAGAAGGTTCTTGGATAGCAGAAAGGTCCAAAGGTAGGGACTATGCCCCAGGATTCTGAAGGTGGTAGCTGAAGAGATTGTGGAGCCTTGGTAATGATCTTTCAAGGATTACTAGATTCTGGAATGATTCCTGAGAACTGGAAATGGAAATGCCAGTTGACACTTTGAGACAAGAGAGAAACAGAAGAAAGGATATTATAGGCCAGTTGGCTTGACTTCTGTGGTTGGGAAGATGTTGAAGTTGTCATAGCCCGGTCCATGAAGTCCATATTCCAGTTCACGGTCTGGTCCATCGACCCTTGCTCCAGGTTTTCCTTTCTACCCTGTTTCTGTCCTTGTTGAGCTAATTGAGGCAGCTGATGCTAATTGGGGCTGGCTGCATAAATACCTCCAGAGAGCAGGCCATGGTTGCTGGATTGTTCTTGTCTCCACTCCTTGTATCCCTTGCTCTGCCTTCTGTTTCCTCTCCTGAAGCCCTGCCTTGTCTTGCCTGCAGTCTTGTCCTGGAGCCACCATGTTCCTAGCTCCCTTCCTGTCCCTTGCCTCCGCCCAAGTAAGCCAGGCTGTCTCGCCGTTACCTGGGGTTGGTTCTGTCCCCTCCTGCTCCTTGCCTCCGCCCTTGTAAGCCAGGCTGTCTCGCCATTACCTGGGGTTGGTTCTGTCCCCTCTGTCCCTTGCCTCTGCCCAGGTAAGCCAGGCTGACTTGCCGTTACCTGGGGGTGGTTATGTCCCATCCTGTCCCTTGCCTCCGCCCAGGTAAGTCAGGCCGTCTCGCCGTTACCTGGGGGTGGTTCTGCACCTTCCTGTCCCTTGCCTCTGTCGGGTGGTGATCCATGCCCTGCCCAGGTGAACTGCACCCTGCCCTGGAGGAGCCAAGCCTCCAGCCTCCAGCCTCACCTCGCCTCAAGTCTCAAGTCTCCTGCCTGCAACCTTGTCTCGAGTCTCATCCCTCCTGCCTGCCAAGCCTCATCCTTACCTAGTTCAGGGGTCTGAGCCAGAGGGAAGACCCAGCTACTGGGTCCTTGTCCAGTCTCTGGCTCGGAGTCCAAGCCCGGGCTCTTAGCTCTTTTGTCCAGTCCTGTTCCTGATTTTCCTGTCCATGTCCTTGCCATCGCCCTGTATCTTAGTCCTGTCCTTAGTACTTCAGTGTCTGTGTCTTGCGCTTGGGTCCGTTCCCAGCTGTGCCCCTATGACAGAAGTCTGTTATTAAGGATGAGGTTTCGGGATACTTGGAGGTGCATGATAAAGTAGATGAAAATCAGTATGGTTTACTTAAGGAGTAAATCTTAGCGGACATATCTGTTGGAATTCATTGAGGAAATAATGAGCAGGATGGACAAAGGTGAGTCAGTGAATGTTGTTTCCTTGGATTTTCCGGTCTTTGACAAGGTGCTACACATGAGGCTACCTAGCAAGATAAGAGTCCATGGTATTAGAGGAAAGATACTAGCATGGGTCAAAGAATGGCTGACTGGCAGGAGGCAAAGAGTAGAAATAAGGACCCTTTTCTGGTTAGCTGCCAGTGACTAGTGGTGTGTGACAGGGGTCTGTTCTGGGACCACTTATTTTCACATTATGTGTCAATGATTTGGTTGAAGGAATTAATGGCTTTGTGGCCAAGTTTGCAGACAATATGCAGATAGATGGAGGTGCAGTAGAGTTGAAGAAGCAGGGAGTCTGCAGGAGGATTTAGATAAATTGGGAGAATGGCCAAAGAAGAGCAGATGGATTATAGTATGGTCATGCATATTGGTAGAAAATATAAAGATTGAGTTTATTTTCTAAACGAGGTGAAAAGAGACAAAGGGACTTATGAGTACTTATGCATGTTGAGTCAGTGGTTAGGAAGGCAAATGCAATGTTAGCATTCATTTCAAGAAGACTAGAATATAAGAATTAGGATGAAATGCTGAGGCTTTATAAGGCATTGGTCAGCCCGCATTTGCATATTGTGAGCGGTTTTGGGTCTGTTATCTGAGGAACGATATGCTGGCATTGGATAGGGTCCAGTGGAAGTTCACGAGAATGATCCTAGGAATGAAAGGGGTTAACATATGTGGAATTTTGATGGCTCTGGTCCTGTACTCACTGCAGGTTAGAAGAATGAGGGGGGTTCTTATTGAAATCTACTAAATACTGCATGGTGTAGATGGAGTGGATGTGAGTAGAATGTTTCCTAAGTTGAGAGGGTCTAGGAGTAGAAGGCACAGCCTTAGAATAGAGGGACACCCATTTAGTACAGAGATGAGGAAGAACTACTTCAGTCAGAGGGCAGTGAATCTATAGAATTCATTGCCACGGCTGCGAAGGCAATGTTATTGAGTACTGTATACTTAAAGCAGAGGTAGACAGGATCTTGATTAATTAGGCCATCAAAGGTTATGGTGAGAAGACAAGAGCGTAGGATTCAGAGGGATAATAAATTGGCCATGATGGAATGGTGGAACAGACTCGATGAGCCAAGTGGTCTAATTCTGCTCCTTTGTTATATGGTCTTATATATTGAATGTGTGGGCAAAAGACTGGCAAATGAGATGGTGTTTGAGCTGTGCCTCACCACGTAGTCATGAGTGTAGAGAGACTAGAACAGTAGACTAAGCTCATGACTTTGAGATACACCTTTGTTGATTGTCAGTGAAGAGAAGTTAGCATCGTTCAATAGACACCACAATGATCTCCCAATTAGGAAGTCAAGGATTCAGTTGCAAAAGGAGGAGGTACAGACGCCCAGGTTTAGAAGCTTGGAGGTTAATACTGAGGAGACAATAATATTGAATACTGACTGTATTCAATAAACAAAGCCTGACATTATGTTTTGCTGTTGTCCGGGTACTCCAAAGCAAAGAGAGCCTATGGGATTGTGTCCACTGTTCACTTGTAGTGAGGCAAACTGCAACAGGTCCATGTCCTTGTTCAGGAAGATGTTAATTCTAGACATCAGCCACCAAAAAAATAGCAAAATAATTAAAATTATGGAGGTTCTGCTGCAATTGTATAGGTTGTTGTTGAGGCATCCCCAAGAATACTACATTTTTGGCAGTCCAAACAGGAATCAACAGGTTAATTCCTGGAATTAGAGGAATGAGGAATAAGTAGACTGACCCTAATTTCCTTGGAGTTTAGAAGAATGAGAGGTAACTTTATTCAAACATATAAGATCCTAAGGGGGGTCAACAGGGTAGATGTTGAGATGCGGGAGTGTCTCAAACAAGGAGACATAATTATCTGGTAAGGGGCCTACAAGATAATGTCAAACAGGCTGTGGCCAATGATCTGGTGAAATGTGATGAATGTCATCTACTCCATGTTCCGTTACTGAAACCAGAACTCTGGGTGTGCAAATAACTTAACGTTGGACATATGATTATACTATCTGAAAACAAGTTTTAATAATGTATTGGTATATCATTGAACAAATAAACAAAAGAAGCAGAAGAGTAAACATAATTAAAAACCTAACAGCACTGGTATAATAAAAGTGATGAATAATTTTAAAATCTGTAGATATTTTTCATTAAATATACATGCAGTTTAATATCATTCTCTCTCATGTCTGGTGCTGTGAGGATATTGATAGATGGCATTAGAAGGGAAAGAATTAAACAACAGATTTTTGCTGGTTGCATTCATATAAATCCACCCAACACGTATCTGTATTCCCAAAAAATGAGACTACAGAGTGATGCCTTAACCGAGATCCAGTGATCTGTCACCACATAAACAGATGAATCTGAACTGCTTTCATTTGTTGCCACGGTTTGTAATCTTCCAATAACTATCCAAATTAGCATGCATACGGTACAGGTCACAATGTCACATGTATGAAAATAAGTATCATTCTGCTTGAGAGCATGGACTAAATTCTTCCAATTCTTATTCAAGCCAGAGGTTACATCCAGCAAATTATTGTTTATATAAAATGAGATAATGAGCAAAATTTCCTCAATAAAGCCAGTGGTTCCTTACACTATTGCCCAATGTTACCTGCTTACTGTGAGGAAGCTAGAGATTCTTACATTGTCTTATGCAAAATCAGAAGTCAATCCTTCTACAAGTGATCTCCATTGTTACACCAACGATGCTCCAGCAGGGTGCCAATTAATTCCAGTCACCAACAGTTATGCTGGTATCTGCCAGGTAAACCTGTGCCAGGGTAGACCTGACACAGAGTCCAGGAATGTTTCTCATAATGGGCATGGAGGATGATTTCCATGGGAAAAACATTAGATTTAACTGAACTAATTTAAATTTATTTTGGATGTTTTTGTTTCTTAATGATTAGTAATTCAAGCTGTATTTAATTCTGAAGTTTCTGAAGCATTTTGAATGTTTGAGACCTACAGAAACATTAATATGCTTGATAGTTTTAACAGCAATTTCAGCCTGAGGGTGTCATGTATCTCATTCTGGGTTTTACATGTACAGTATGGTCCTGATTTGTTTGGAGCCTCTTGATTAAAGTATTGTTTAATCAAGAAATGTTTACTCAAGAAAATTACAGGTTGAGAGAGTAGTTAAGTACTGAAAATGAGAAGCTCTCTATTTTGTGGGAACTCTGCAGCAAGAATCTAAAGCTTCATCTATGTTTTTTTTTGTTAAACGTTATAGTATTGAGACATCTACACCTGGACTGCATTACATAAGAGATGGATACTCAATATATAAATTACGTTTTAAATTTTTTGCTTATTGTTTCAAACAATAGAACTGGTGGAAACAGTTTTCACTAGTTGGGAAGTCCAACACAAACTCAAAATCAAGACAGTCCTTTAAAAATGAAGTAACTAACACTTAACCCAGAAAAGAGTAACTGATACCAGATCAATTCTTAATTTTACATTTGAGATTGAAGAATTATTTAATAAGTAAATAGATCAAGACAGTAATATGGAGTTAACTCCTGAATTAACCATTTTTATATTGAATGGCTAAATGGGTATAAGGACTTGACTGGCCTTTTACTATTCCCATGTTCATATGAGGGACATTATTCTCCAGAGGTTATCAATTAAAGTATGTTTAATTGTTTAAATTGTGCCTCCTATTTATTGTTAATTATCTTTGAAGGTTTTTCTTTTTGGAAAAGTAAGTGTTATGATAGTCATAGAATTTCCATTAAATCTTTCAGCAGGATTTGGCTTATCATTGTTTTACGATCAATGGAAGTTAATAATATACCAATACCTCTTCTTCCTGTAAACGTCTGAAAGAAAATATATTGGTAGTATATAGTAAAATATACACTCAGTGGCCACTGTATGAGGCACACCTTTCAACCAGAAGTGGTCTTCTGCTATGATGGCCCATCCACTTCAGCATTCAACAAGTTGAGTGTTCAGAGATGCTCTTCTGCACACTAATGTTGTAACATGTAACTACTTGAGTTACTTTCACCTTCCTGTCAGCTTATACCAGTCTGGCTATTCTCCTCTGACTGCTCTCATTAACAAGGTGTTCTCTCCCACAGAACTGCCATAGGAAATCTCAGCAGATAACCAGTTTCTGAGATACTCAAATCATCCTGTCTGGCACAAAAAATCACTCCACGGTCGAAGTCACTTAGAACACATTTCTGCCCCATACTGATGTTTGGTCTGAACAACAGCTGAACCCCATGACCGTGCTTTTATGCATTGAGTTGCTGCCACATGATTGGCTGATTGGATATTAGCATTACTTAGCAGGTGTACAGGTTTATCTAATAAAGTGGCCACTGAATGTACATACTTTGATAATAAATTTACTTTGAACTTTAAACTTTAAGTTTTAAAAATCTAGACCTGGAAATGGCAATGTCATATGCTGACTATGTGGCTGATTCACAAACATTTAGATCAGTGGCCTTTCGCTGTACCGTTCAATAGCAACTGAGTTCCTATGAAACAATGTTCTTCATTGTATCTCCATACATGTGACAATAATAAACCAATTGCCAGTTATTTGGTGGGTGGTTAACTGAACCAATAGTCAAGAGACTCAAGTAAGTCTGGGGGTGCAGTGGACAGAATAAGCCACTAACATGTTTGGGGCTAAGCATCTGCTGGCTCATTGAGGAGGGAAATGGGGTAGTCAGGTCAGTGATAAGGATCAGGCCAGTTCAGAGGATCAAATCTGGAGAGGTTGAGTTATTGGCAGTGAAGATCAAAAAATAGGAGCCATTACACTTTGAAAGGACACTGATGCTGCCTGGCCTGCTGAGTTCCTCCAGCATTTTGTGAGTGTTGCTCGGATTTCCAGCTTCTGCAGATTTTCCCTTGTTTGTGGTAATAATCTAGAGGCCAAGTTCAAAACCTAACATAGCACTTGTGAAATTTTTATTTAGAATTCAGATTCACTACAAATCAGGGATTTGGAAAATCAATAACAAAAAGTATTAGTTGTTATTGCAACTAAACTACTGGATTCTCAGGAAAATCTACAATCTTGACCCAGTATGGCCTATGTATGACTCCAGACTCAACTATGTAGTTGACTCTTAAATGCATCTGGATTTAGCTAATCAGTTGTACTGTTACTGCTTTGTTCAAAAAGAATAAATCCACATCAACCAATCACATGGTAGCAGTACCTTAACCAGGACTACTGCATAAATTTAAGAAGGCAGATCACTACCAGTTTCTGAAGAGGAACTAGGAGTGGATAATCAATGCAATCCTGCCCGGTTTTGTCTATTTTCTAAAAAGTGAATTTTTTTTAAATGACATGTCAAAGGCTGGTTCTTTTAGGTCACTGGATCAGAGTTGAACAAGTAGGCAAACAGATAGGAGTTCAGTGAGTGGATGGTTTAGGTAATTGCCCGGGCCAACTAAAAATGAGGTAGTAAATTGGATTAGACATGGACTTCATGGGAGAAGCCAGAGAATGTTAGTAGATTGTTGCCTCTCTGACTGGAGGCCTGTGATTAGTTGAGTACAAAGGAATCAGTGCTGTGCCTATTGTCTGTCATCTATATCAATGATCTAGATGATAATGTGGCTGACTGGATCAGCAAATTTGTGGATGGCATCAGGAATGGAGGTATAGTGGACAATGAGGAAGACTATCAGAGGTTGAAGTGAGATCTAGACCAGCTGGAAAAATGGATGAAAAAAATGGGAAATAGAATTTAATATAGACAAGTGTGAGGTGTTGTACTTCAATAGGACCAACTAGGATAGTGTGGTAGAACAAAAGAATCTAAGAATGCAGGTCCATAATTCATTGAAAGTGGCAGCACAGGTAGACAGGGTCGTAAAGAAAGCTTTTGGCACATTTGCCATCATAAATTGAGTATAGGAGATGAGATGCAACATACATCAAAGTTGCTGGTGAACGCAGCAGGCCAGGCAGCATCTATAGGAAGAGGTACAGTCGACGTTTCAGGCCGAGACCCTTCGTCAGGATTTTATAGGAGATGAGATGTTATGTTGAAGTTGTATAAGATGCCGGTGAAGCCCAATAGACTCAATAAATCTATAGAATAATAACCATAACAGAATCAAGGAAAGACCACCTAACTAGGGTGTACAATCAGAGTACAGAAGACAGCAAACTGGGCAAATGCAAAAAGAAGAAATAATAATAATAAATAAATGAACAATAAATATCAAGGACATAAGTTGAAGGTTCCTTGAAAGTGATTCCATTGGTTATGGGAACATTTCAATGATGGGGCAAGTGAAGTTGAATGAATTTATCCCCTTTGATTGAGGGGTAGTAACAGTTTCTGAACCTGGTGGTGTGAACCCTAAGGTTCTTGTACCATTTTTCTGATGGCAGCAGCAAAAGGAGAGCATGTTCTGGGTAGTGGAGGTCCCTGATGATGGATGCTGCTTTCCTGTGACAGTGTTTCATGTAGATCTTCTTAATGGTTGGGAGGATTTTACCTGTGATGAACAAGGGAAAATCTGCAGATGCTAGAAATCCAAATAATGCATACAAAATGCTGGAGGAATTCAGCAGGCCAGGCAGCACCTATGGAAAAGAGTACAGCTGATGTTTCTGTTCAAGAGAGTTGGTGTTTCCATATTAAGTTGTGATGGAGGTGCAGGCAGTCAATATACTCTCCACTACACATCTACAGAAGTTTATCAAAGTTTTAGATATCATGCCAAATCTTGGCAAACTCTTAAGGAAGTAGAGGTGCTGTCATGTTTTCTTCATAATTGCACTTTCGTGCTGGGGTCAGGACAAGTTCTCCAATATAATAATATCTAAGAATTTAAAGTTGCTAACCCTCTCCACCTCTATCGTCCAATGAGAACTGGCTTGTGGACTCTGGTTTCCTTCTCCTGGAGTCTATAACCAACTCCCTGGTCTTGCTGACATTGAGTAAGATGTTGTTGTTATGACACCACTCAACCAGATTTTCAATCTCTCTCCTACATGCTGATTAATCACTACCTTTGATTTAGCCAACAACAGTGGTGTCATCAGCAAACTTGATTATAGCATTGGAGCTGTTCTTACCACAGTCACAAGTGCAAACTGAGTAAAGCAGTGTCATGGTCCAGTCCATGAAATCCGCATTCTGGTTCACCGTCTGGTCCATGTTCCTTATTCCAGGTTTTCTGGTTTTCCCCTGTTTCTGTTGAGGCAGCTGATTCTCGTCTGGGATGGCTTCATAAATACCTTCAGGATTCAGGTTCTGGCTGCTGCATTGTTCCTGTCCATACCCACTGTCTGAATCTCTTCCCTTCCCCTTCCTTCTGTTGCCTCGCCTCATCTGAAGCCTTGTCTTGCCTGTAACCCTTGCCTGCACCGCTGTCAAGTTCCATTGCTGGAGCAAGATAAGGAACTGTCTATTGTTGTTTTGAACTGTCTCTGTGTCCACACCTTCACTAGGTAGGTCTGGCCATTTGCCGCTATCTAGTGTTGGGAACAGTCTGTATCCACGCCTTCGCTAGGTAGGTCTGGCTGTCTGCTGCTGCCTTTTGTTGGGAACTGTCTTGTCATTCTGTGTATGAGTCCCGGCCCTACGTCCTGTTTCCAAAGAGGGGTCCCGGCTCTGTGTTCTATGTACCTATTCTCCCAAGACCAAAGCTCTGTGTTCCATGTTCCTGTTCTGCCAAGACCAAGTCAAGGCTTCGAGTTCTCATCCTGTCCTTGTGCCTCATTCTGCCCAGGAAAGCCTCAAGGAATCCAAGCCTCATCCAGTCCTGTAACCACGTCTTGTCTTGAGTCTGTGAGACTTCTGGAGTCCAAGCCTGAGTCAAGACCCAGGTTCTGGGTCTTTGCCCAGTCTCTGGCTCGGAGTCTATACCCAAGCCTCATCATGTCCTCGCCTCGAGGAACCCAAGCCACGAAGAACCCAAGCCTTGAGGAACTCAAGCCATGTCCTGTCCTGTAACCACGTCATGTCCTCACCTCGAGGAACCCAAGCCTCGTCATGTCCTCGTCTCAAGGAACCCAAGCCACGAAGATCCCAAGTCTTGAGGAACCCAAGCCATATCCTGTCCTGTAACCATGTCATGTCCTCTCCTAGTTCCAGGGTCCAAGCCCGAGTCAAGACTCAGGCTTTGAGTCCTTGTCCAGTCTCCGGCTCGGAGTCCAAGCCCAGGCTCCTCGTTCCTTGTTCCTTGTCCTGGTTCCGTTTTCCTGTCCAATATCCTAGCCTAAGTCTGTGTTCTTGTCCCCGGTCTCTAGTCAGGTCCTGTTCTTAGTACTTCAGTGTCTGTGTCTTGCATTTGAGTCCGCTCCCAGCGCCCCCTTATGACAAGCAGGGGTGCAATACATAGCCTTAGCCTTGGGATGCAACTACGCTGATGGAGTTTATGAAGGAGATGGTGCTGCCAGTACTGGGTTCTGCATGTGAGGAGTGGTTGAAAGTGTAGAGAGAAAATTTACAAGGATGTTTCTGGGGGACCTGAATTATAAAGAAAGATTAAATAGATCAGGAATTTATTCCTTGGACTGCAGAAGATTGAGGGGAGATTTGATAGAAGTATACAAAATTATGAGGCGTATAGATAGGGAAAAGGCAAGCATGCTTTTTCTGTTGAGGTTTGGTGGGATGACAACTAGAGATCATAGGCTAAGAGTGAAAGGTGAAATGTTTAAGGGGAACATGAAGGGAAACTGCTTCACTCAAAGGTCATGTGGGTGTGGAATAAGCTACCAGTGCAAGGGGTGCATTTGAGCTCCATTTCAATGTATAACAGAAGTGTGGATAGGGAGGGGATAGAGGACTATGGGTCAGTGCAGGTTGATAGGAATAGACAGTTTAAATGATCTAGCACAGAATAGATAGGCTGAAGGGCCTGCTTCTGTGAAACGTTCTCGGACTTTGTGAGGGCCAGAGGGAAGCTAGGTCAATGGCTAGAAATGTTCTGTTTACATGGTGTTGGAGGGGGATTCAGGAGCATAAGAAACTTGCTGCTCAGTGAAAATAACTTTGACCAACAGAAAAATGTTCGTTATCATCTTTTAGTCTTATTTATGTTTAATAATCTGCCAGAGGATCTCAGTAAGTTGAGCAGCATCTGTGATGTAAAGGAATTATTGATGTTTTAAGACAAAACCCTGCATCAGGGCTTTCAACTCAGTGATATTGCTTGACCAGCTGAGCTCCTCCGGCAGATTGCTTGTTCTCGGATCCCAGCATCCACTATCTCTTGTCTCTCTATTTTTTACTTAAGTAGCACTGAAATAAATATTGTGATGAAACAACAAAACTTCTGAGCATTTTGCTTCAAGACAGGTTTGATAGATTGTTTAAATATCAGGCACCACATAAAATATAATGCGTCCAAAGTGTGCAATTATTAACAGAGCTGGGGCCATGAAATACCAAATCAAGTAAATGATCAGTCATAATGTAGCAAGTAGGGCTAAATAGAGTTCTATTGGATTTGCTCAGTAGTGGAGGAAAAACTATGCAGAGCAATCAACAGCAAGAGTATCAGACTGGGCAGAGGTTGTAGGGGAATCTCTCAGTCTCCGTCCAAATGAATTACTGATCTCATCTCGCCAACTTATCTACGATGGGAATTGGTTAAGATTACTGCTGCTAACAAGGTTCCTTATTAAGGAAAACCTTGAGTTACTATTTCTTTTTTCCTGTATTTGCTATGTTCTTTCATTATGAATCAGCTATACACTAATGAGATAGTGTACAACCTTCTGTTCTGAGTTTGTGCCCTCTGCTCCTAGACCAGAAGGCACAATAGGAAACATCTTCTCCACTCAATCTTTCATCATTCAATAGGATTCAATGAGACCACCCTCCACCAATTCCTCTCAATTCCAGTGAATACAGGCCAAGAGGTATCAAACACTCCTCATAAGATAACCTTATATGATTCCCGAATCATTCTTGTGAATCTCCCTGAATCCTCTCCAATGTCAGCACATTCTTTCTTGGATAACAGGCCCACAACTGCTCACAATACTCAAAGTAAGGCCTCACCAGTGCTTTATAAAGCCTCAGCATTACATCTTTGCTTTTATATTCTACTCCTCTCAAAACTAATGTTAATACTTGCATTTGCCTTCATCACCACCAACTCAACGTGTAAGTTAACTTTGAGGGAATCCTGCACAAGGACTCTCTTTGCACCCCTGAGTTTTGAATCATCTCCCTGTTTAGAAAATAATCTATGCTTCTATTCCTTTTACCAAAGTGTATAACCATACACTTCTCGTCTCTGTATTTCATCTGGCACTTCTTTGTCCATTCTTCTAATCTGACTGTGACCTTCTGCAGCCTCCCTGCTTCCTCAATACTACCTGCCCCTCTATCTATCTGAAAACTTCGCCACAAAGCCATCAATTCCATCATCCAAATCATTGGTATATAATGCAAAAAGAAGCAGTCCCAACACCGACTACTGCAGCCCATCATTAGTCACTGGCAGCTAATCAAAAAAGGCTCCCTTTATTCCCACTCTTTGCCTTCTGCCAATCACCCAATCCTCTAAGGAACCCATGTTGACTTTGGCCTATTTTAGCATGTGCCTGTAGGTACCCTGAGACCTCATCCTTACCAATCGACTCCATGATTTACCCAATCTCTGAAGTCAGGCTAACTGGCCTATAATTTCCTTTATTCTGCACCCCCTTCCTTCTTAAAGAGTGAAGTAGCATTTGCAATTTTCCAGTCCTCCAGAACCATGCCAGAATCTAATGATGCTTGAAAGATCATTACTAGTGTCTCCACTGATGGCCATAGTTGCATCTTTCTGCCTTTAGAATACTACTTCTTTGGAATGTATCTATCCTGAATCTTCCAAATTGCTCCCAGAAACCCCGTCCATTCCTGTTCTGCCATCATCCCTGATAGTATCCCCTTCCAAATAACTTAGATCAGCTCCTCTCTCATGCCCTTGTAATTCCCTTTACTCCACTGTAATACTGTTACATCTGACTTAAGCTTCTCCCTCTCAAATTGCAGGCTGAATTCTATCATATTATGATCACTGCTTCCTAAGGGCTCCTTTACCTTAATATTATTAAGTGTTCAAGGTTTTTATGAGTGGTAGAAAGAGCATGGAAAACCTAATATGCTGGATGTTTGAGGAATATGTCTCAAATCATTTCCTGTCCCTCAGTCTATGTAACTGAGGAGCCACAAGAGACTGCAAATGCTGTAATCGAAAGCATAAAGGAAATTCGTACTACAGGTACATCCGTGGAGGTAAAAGAATAGTTGATGTGACTGAGATTCTTGAGAAGCATATCCATTATGCTTTCATTGTCTTTTCATTTGGCAATTGGCGCAACATCTGTTATAGTCTTTTAGTAGGCTTGACACAAATACTATTTAAGCTTCTTTCAAGAAGCTGATCTATTACTGGTACTTTCTGCAGCCTCAGAATGGGTCAGGAGGATCAGTACTGAGCACATATCACCAGTAAGGGAAAATAGGAGTTTCACCTCATTGAACTTCTGTCTGGGGAAACAATTCCTATGGAATTTTAGGGAATTTTTAAGTTTGTAGTTTCCTAAGAATGGTTAGTCTTCAGGCCCTCTATCGACCCGACCATAGATATTACATCCTAGCTGTTCATGATATGCAAGCCAAGGCAGTATGATATGGAGAACAAGCTCTTGTCCATGCAGCAGACTCCACCTCTCCACGCAGCTAATGAACCCAACAGAACGGTAGAGATCAATACAGCTTAGCACCAGTGACGTCACAAGAGTTGCCAGTTAGTGGTGACTCCAGTTCTGGATTCTTCCTCAGGATTTACTCCAAAAGCCTTCCCCATGAGAGGATACAGCCACATGGCTGCAGAGTTTTGAGATCAGAGTTTTCTTTCTCCTAGGTGAGTTGCCAACCAAGCTGACAAGTCTTATCTTTCCCCTTCTCTTGTCAGTAGAAGCAGTTCCTCTGCGCATAGTAGACAAGCCACACATGAAGGCCAGGGACTGGACTTGGATGTCAAAGGCCAGTTGAGATGCACACCACTGGGAGCATTTAATAGGTAGTGTGAGCTTATCCCCACTACCTCCCCTGTCTATCACAACCTTAAGTAACCTGGTTAGCCTTAAGTATCCATTTATCTCATTGCATTTATATGAGATTTGGCTGTGTACATATGCTGTGCACTGGCTGCTTAAAATATGCATCTCAAAACACTAATTTTGTGTGAAAATAGTTCTGCAAGGTTTCATGAGGTGGTGTTGACCTCATTCCACGTGCATCAAGGCTCATATTCAGGGTCTAGCACTAACTGTGAGAAGCTAACAGGCAAAATTTTCCTTCATTGGTCATGTTCAAGATCCAGTTTGTTAACTTTTAAAGCAGTCCCTCCCCCTATAATCATCTACCCTCAAAACTTGTTCGAAATTTCTTCTCATGTGAATTCACTGTACACTTTGGTTAAACTTATTGGCTCATTTCTTCTTTTATTGTAAGAAATTAAAGAATAATAAACAAAAAGGTTTTTTTTTCCTGCCAGATGAATAAAACAACCACAAGATAATCTCAGGAGGCTATCATCACATTGGTGAT
Organism: Mobula hypostoma; assembly: GCF_963921235.1. Taxonomy (NCBI): domain Eukaryota; kingdom Metazoa; phylum Chordata; class Chondrichthyes; order Myliobatiformes; family Myliobatidae; genus Mobula; species Mobula hypostoma. The sequence continues at coordinate 195,461,245 of NC_086097.1, forward strand.
TAAATATATAACAGTGTGTTAGTTTTTTTAATTACCTCAAGATATTGACAATGACAAATCCACTATTACTCCCAAGTTTCTTTCCAAATCACCCTGTGCTAATTCTTTCTGTTTGTTTTGAATTTATGTCACAGATTATATTGCCCAAAATGCAACATTTTGCATCTGTCTGTACTAAATTCTTTCTGACATCCATCTGCTTGCCAGTTTGCATATATTACCCAAATCACAAAACACCAAACTGCTCAGTTTTACTGCAATGCTTATTTCTGCATCATGTGCATGATTTGCAAGGGATTTGAAAATCCAAGTTATTAATATCAATAAGAAATAACATGGATCAAGGCCAATGACCTATGCATAGTATATCATTATATTTTCATTCTGTGTTCCTGATATTGGATACAAATTGGAAGCTGAAGACAAGAATTCATAAGCTCGTATGACTACCTAACCAGCTGTTGAGTATGTTTTACATGGTCAATTAGTTAATCTCTATCTATGTAGCCACAGCAGATAGAGAAGAGTTTAGGAGCATAAGAGTATGTATGGCCAGAAAGTACAATCTTATGTTTAGGCATTGGACTGTTGAACAAATATCGTGGAATTGTATACTTTCTTGGTTGCATTGGTTCATTCCATGTAGTTCATTCTGAACAGATGTAACCTACGCAAAAGATCGCAGAATTTAAAGTGCAAATTAGATTCAGTGCAAATTGAGTTTGTGTGATCTTTAATGCTAGTTAAAAAAACCCTGAGCTGGAAGACAGTCCTTTCCATGAAAATGACCAGGTCCCAGGTTCATTTAAGCATTAAAAATAAAAAATGCATGAAAGAAATGCCAGGTCAACAATTACCTGAGGAGAAAGATAGTACCAGATCAAAATAGAAGATGACAAGAGTTTTATTCACCCAGAATTTAGAATGCTCTTTGTGAACAGATAGTGGGAGTCAATTTTATAAACAATTTAAAAAGATTTTGCAACTATTGCCGTAATAGTAAACGGTATGGCACTGAGGAGTGCGAAGGAACAAAGAGATCTGGGAGTTTAGATACATAATTCCCTGAAAGTGGAGTCACAGATAGACAGGGTTGTAAAGAAGGCTTTTGGCATCCTGGCATTCGTAAATCAAAGTATTGAGTATAGGAGTTGGGACGTTATGGGGAGGTTGTATAAGACATTGGTGAGACCAAATTTGGAGCATTGTGTACAGTTCTGGTCTCCTAACTATAGGCAGGATATCAGTAAGATTGAAAGAGTGCAGAGAAGATTTTCTAGGGTGTTGCTGGGTCTTCAGGAATTGAGTTACAGGGAAATATTGAACAGGTTAGGACTTTATTCCTTGGAGCATAGAAGAATGAGGGGTGATTTGATAGAGGTTTACAAAATTATGAAGGGTACAGACAGAGTAAATATGAATAGGCTCTTTCCACTTAGATTAGAGAGATAAATACTAGAGGACATGGCTTTAGGGTGAAAGGGGAAAGGTTTGGGGGAACATTAGGGGGAACTTCTTCACTCAGAGAGCAGTGGGAGTGTGGAATGAGCTGCCATCTGACGTGGTAAATGCGGGCTCACTCTTAAAGTTTAAGAATAAATTGGATAGGTACAAGGATGGGAGAGGTCTGGAGGGTTATGGACAGGATGCAGGTCAATGGGACTAGCGGAATAATGATTCGGCACAGACTAGAAGGGCCGAATGGTCTGTTTTCTGTGCTGTAGTGTTCTATGGTTCTATTGAATCAGAATCAAGTTTATTATCGGCATGTGTTGTGAAATTTATTAACAGCAGCAGCAGTTCAATGTAATACATAATATAGAAGAAGGAAATAATCATAATTAAATAAGTAAATCAATTACAGTATACGTATATCGAATAGATTAAAAATTGCACAAGAAACAGAAAAAAATATTTATTAAGATGTGAGGTAGTGTCCAAAGATTCAATATTCATCTCAGAATCGGATGGCAGAGGAGAAGAAGCTGTTCCTGAATCACTGAGTGTGTGCCTTCAGGCTTCTGTACCTCCTACCTGATGGTAACAGTGGGGAAAGGGCATGCCCTGGGTGCTGGAGGTCCTTAATAATGGACGCTGCCTTTCTGAGACACTGCTCCTTGAAGATGTCTTGGGTACTTTGTAGGCTAGTACCCAAGATGGAGCGGACTAAATTTACAACCCTCTGCAGCTTCTTTTGGTCCTGTACAGTAGCACCCCCCCCCCACCACCATATCAGATAGTGAAGAACGCTCTCCACGGTACATCTATAGAAGTTTTTGAGTGTATTTGTTGACATACCAAATCTCTTCAAACTCCTAATGAAGTATAGTCACTGTCTTGCCTTCTTTATAGTTGCATCGATATGTTGGGACCAGCTTAGATCCTCAAAGCTTGGCACCCAGGAACTTGAAACTGCTCACTCTCTCCACTTCTGATTCCTCTATGAGGATTGGTATGTGTTCCTTTGTCTAACCCTTCCTGAAGTCCACAATCAGCTCCTTCATCTTACTGATGTTGACTGCCAGGTTGTTGCTGTGACACCACTCCACTAGTTGATATATCTCGCTCCTCCTGTAGGTCCTCTTGTCACCACCTGAGATTCCACCAACAATGGTTGTATCATCAACAAATTTAAAGATGGTATTTGAGCTATGCCTATCAACACAGTCATGTGTACATAAAGAGTAGAGCAGTGGGCTAAACACACACCCCTGAGGCGCGCCAGTGTTGATCATCAGGGAGGAGGATATGTTATCATCAATCCGTACAGGTTGTGGTCTTTTGAGGATCCAACTGCAGAGGGAGGTACAGAGGCCCAAGTACTTCAACTTCTCAATCAGGATTGTGGCAATGATGGTATTAAATGCTGAGCTATAATCGATGAACAGTATCCTGACCTAGGTGTTTGTGTTGTCCATGTGGTCTAAAGCCATGTGGCGAACCATTGAGATTGCGTCTGCAGTTGACTTATTGCAGTGATAGGCAATTTGCAATATGTCCAGGTCCTTGGTTAGGCAGGAGATCAGTCTAGTCTTGACCAACCCCTCAAAGCATTTCATCACTGTAGGTGTGAGTGCTACCGGGCGATGGTCATTAAGACAGCTCACATTATTCTTCTTAGGCAGTGGTATATTTGTTGCCTTTTTGAAGGAAGTGGGAACTTCTGCCCATAGCACTAAGGTTGAAAATGTTCTTGAATACTCCCGCCAGTTGGTTGACACAGATTTTCAGGGCCTTACCATATACTCCAGACAATAGAAATCAGAAAGGTAAGATAAAGCATAATGTTAGATGGGATTTAGATGGGGGGGAGTTTGGTAGGTGTGTTCAGGAAGGTTTTCTGACACGATATGTACATAAGCCTACAAGAGGAGAGGCTGTACTTGATCTGGTATTAGGAAATGAACCTGGTCAGGTGTCGGATCTCTCAGTGGGAGAGCATTTTGGAGATTGTGATCACAATTCTATGTCCTTTACCATAGCATTGGAGAGGGATAGTATTGGCGAGTGACCAAGTGGTTAAGGCGTCGGTCTAGTGATCTGAAGGTCGCTAGTTCGAGCCTCAGCTGAGGCAGCGTGTTGTATCCTTGAGCAAGGCACTTAACCAAGAATCTGCAACGATACTGGTGCCAAGCTGTATGGGTCCTAATGCCCTTCCCTTGGACAACAACGGTGGCATGGAGAGGGGAGACTTGCAGCATGGGCAGCTGCCGTTCTTCCATACAACCTTGCCCAGGCCTGTGCCCTGGAAACCTTCCAAGGTGCAAGTCCATGGTTTCACGACACGAATGGATGCCTAAAAGGGAGACGCATTTAATTGGAGTTGGGGGAAATATGAAGCTATCAGGCAGGAACTTGCAAGCATAAATTAGGAACAGATGTTCTCCCGGAAATGTACGGCAGAAATGTGGCAAATGTTCAGGGTATACTTGCGTGGCATTCTGCATAGGTACGTTCCAATGAGACAGGAAAGGATGGCAGGGTACAGGAATCGGGGTATACAAAGGCTGTAGAAAATCTAGTCAAGAAGAAAAGAAAAGCTTACGATAGGTTCAAAACACTAGGTAACGATAGAGATCTAGATAATTATAAGGCTAGCAGGATGGAGCTTAAGAATGAAATTAGGAGAGCCAGAAGGGGTCATGAGAAGGTCTCAGCAGGCAGAATTAAGGAAAACCCCAAGGTGTGTTACAAGTATGTGAAGAGCAAGAAGTTAAGACATGAGAGAATCAAGTGTGACAGTGGAAAAGTGTGTGTGGAACCAAAGGAGAGGTACTTAATGAAAACTTTGCTTCAGTATTCACAACAGGAAAGTATCTTGGTGATTGTAGGGATGACTTACAGCGGACTGAAAAGCTTGAGCATATAGACATTAAGAAAGAGGATGTACTGGTGCTTTTGGAAAGCATCGAGTTGGATAAGTCACCAGGACTGGACGAGGTGTACCCCAGTCTACTGTGGGAGGCAAGGGAGGAGATTGCTGAGCCTCTGGCAATGATCTTTGCATCATCAGTGGGGATGGGAGAGGTTCCAGAGGATTGAAGGGTTGTGGCTGTTGTTTCCTCATTCAAGAAAGGGAGTAGAGTTAACCCAGGAAATTATCGACCAGTAAGTCTTACTTCAGTGGTTGGTAAGCTGATGAAGAGGATCCTGAGAGGCATAATATGATTAGGAATAGTCAGCATGGCTTTGTCAAAGACAGGCCATGCTTTATGAGCCTGTATGAATTTTTTGAGGATGTGACTAAACACATTGATAAAGGTAGAGCAGTAGATGTAGTGTATGTGGATTTCAGCAAGGCATTTGATAAGGTACCCTATGCAAAGATTATTGAGAAAGTAAGGAGGCATGGGATCCAAGGGAAGATTGCTTTGTGGATCCAGAATTGGCTTGCCCACAGAAAGCAAAGAGTGGTGGTAGATGGGTCATATTCTGCATGGAGGTCGGTGACCAGTGGTCTGACTTAGGGATCAGTTCTGGGACCCTTTCTCTTCATGATTTTTATAAATGATCTGGATGAGGAAGTGGAGGGATGGGTTAGTAAATTTGCTGATGACACAAAAGTTGGGGCTGTTGTGGATAGTGTGGAGGGCTGTCAGAGGTTACAGCAGGACATTGATAGGATGCAAAACCGGGCTGAGAAGTGGCAGATGGAAGTCAATCCAGGTAAGTGTGAGGTGGTTCATTTTGGTAGGTCAAATATGATGGCAGAATATAGTATCAATAGTAAGATCCTTGGCAGTGTGGAGGATCAGAGTGATCTTGGGGTCTGAATCCATAGGACACTCAAAGCTGCTACGCAGGTGACTCTGTGTTAAGAAGGCATATTGGTGCATTGGCCTTCATCAACCATGGGATTGAGTTTAAGAGCCAAGAGGTAACGTTGCAGCTATATAGGACCCTGGTCAGACCCCACTTGGAGTACTGTGCTCAGTTCTGGTCGCCTCACAACAGGAAAGATGTTGAAACTATAGAAAGGGTGCAGAGGAGATTGACAAGGATATTGCCTAGATTGGGGAGCATACCTTATGAGAATAAGTTGCATGAACTTGGCCTTTTCTCCTTAGAGTGAGGGAGCATGAGAGGTGACCTGATAGAGGTGTACAAGATAATGAGAGGCATTGATCAAGTGGATAGTCAGAGGCTTTTTCCCAGGGCTGAAATGGTTAACATGAGAGGGCACAGTCTTACGGTGCTTGGAAGTAGGTACAGAGGGGATGTCAGGAGTAATTTTTTACACAGAGAGTAGTGAGTGCATGGAATGTGCTGCTGGCAACGGTGGTGGAGGCAGATATGATAGGGTTTTAAGAGACTCCTGGACAGGTACATGAACCTTAGAATATGGGTAACCCTAGGTAATTTCTAAAGTAAGTACATGTTCGGCACAACCTTGTGGGCCGAAGGGCTTGTATTGTGCTGCAGGTTTTCTATGTTTTTATATTTCTCTGTTATTATTAAAGAATGCCTCTTACTTATTCCTTATTATCAAAATTGTCTAACATTTCAATGGGACTAATAGAGATGACGTTTGAAATACAATTGTCCTCTTGAGATGCTTTGTCGAGACTTTGGCAGCATTCTGTCAACATGCTCAGAAATTCTGCTAGGAGAATGAACCCATAGAAAATGAATGCTAAGCATTTTCCATTCTTACGCATGTTGTAGAAATCGATAGGAGACCTAAAGAGATAACTTAATAACATTTTACATGTTCCCTACATCCTTCTCCATTGTGCAAGAAAGATAAAGGGAAGATCATGAGGCTAGGCAATACAGCACCATTTGCTGGAAGACAAAGGACAGAAGAATGTTACAGGCACCTTCCCCTATGGATACAGGGCATGCCACCTTCCTGTGGACCTCAGTCTCCAGTATCACATGTGCATTCTTTATCCCTCAGTCCTTAAAACATCCTACGGTTTGCTCTCCAAAGTACTCCACAGTGTCTATCAGTATGGTTCTGCACAGCCAGTCTTAACTGCTCCAGGAAAAAGAGGTGTCTATCAACATCTGAATATGAAACCTGTGGATTGCTCTCTGAACAATTCCAGTCAAACTTAAATAATTCACCCCAAATACTGGATGATAAAGCTGAACATTTAAACTCTATGTCCCATTAACACATTATCTATTTCATACCCATAATGAGCTCCTAAGATTTAATTCTGAGAAGAAAATGTTAGACTGGGATCTTAAGATCACAAATGAGAAAATAAATAAACACATTGATTTCACAAACTCGTGTTCCTCACAATATTTTAGAATGAGAAGAATAGGAGTGTTGTGGAGCGTACCGGGGAAGAGCCAAGTGTCCACTTTGTGAACCTTGGACGGAATATCTAACCATATCTTCTTACAATATTTTATAGGAAGCATAAAGCAGATTAGCAGATGCAAATCTCTTAATTCCATATTATGAAGCTTTGGAATACTTCACGTGCATATCCTGCTGAACAAAGGCAGAAAGAAAAAGGTTTGCTTATAAATCTAGTCAACAGCTGACTTAATATCTATGGTACCGCAAGGAATAAAAATATATGTGCTTGATTGACAGGCTACAGCTATCTTTGTGGTGCTTTTTTTAAGTGTTGTACAAAAGCATGGTCCACTTAATTCCAGTGTGCTTCTTGTTTCTGAATGGTGAAAATGGCCAAGTGGAAATATGCAAAATATGTCTTAAAATAAATATCTCTAACATTTTGTTCCTGCCTCATATGTAAAGTAATCCAACATGTCAAGAAATCTAAATTATTTCTTTTAAAAAAACTATTACCAGTTGTTACAAAAAGTTTGTTTGTGCTCTACAGGAAGTTAAATTAAGCCAACTATTTCAGCTGGTAATTAATATTAGTCAGTTGTAAGGACAAGTGTTTCCAGTCACTAACTCGTTACATTTTGTCAGTTAATTTGCAGCAGTACCACTTAAAAGCATACAGAGTTTTTTTTCTGTAATTATCTCAGTGGTTAAATCCACCTTTGACGGGAAAGGATAGAATCAAATCATCTCATCTTACGCAAATCACACAACGGGCAGCTAAAAAGGAGATAGTTGCTTTACCATACCTCATCAACTGTGATTCTGAACAGCATCTGTGTATTCATCTGGAATCATCGGGCCAGTTGCTCCAAATAATTTACCAATTGTGTCTTGTTCCTCAGCAACACAGAAAATCCAGCCAAACAGATAGGTTAAGTTAAATGGAGATGCAATAGATTACAGATGCTGGGATCTGAAGCAAAAAAAAACAAGTTGCTAAAGGAACTCATTGGGTCAAGCAGAATTTGTGGAAGCAATGGTCCGAGGCAGGGTCGCAGCCTAAAACATGAATGATCTTTTTGCCTCTACAAATGCTGTCTGACACACAGAATTCCTCCAGCAACTTGCATTTTGCTCTAGGTAACACTAAAACTTTTCTTTGAAGACCCAGCTGGAGTTTTGTTAACTAGGATTCTTTAAAATTTTACCCTGTTTTCCTGAGTTACTTGGTTTTCAGATGGAACTCACAAAAAAATCATTTTTGTTAGAAGAGAATGTGCTGCAGCAAAAGAAGGAAATTCTGCCACTGCATAACATTGGAGGAGGCAGAGGAGAAACATTCAAAAGATTGGAAGAAATAAATACAGTGATTGCATCACTTCCAGCATCTGCAATTGTAATATTTGGTTTAAACCTGAAGAAATGGACTCTGAAGTTGCTGTTAGTATGTGGTTTCACTACATAATTGTTTGTAACCTTCAAATGTCACCCATGAACTCTGATCCCAAGAATCACCAGAAACAAAAACTCATGGCAGGAAACTCTACTGGGTCCTGGCCCTTGATTTCTCCAAGTTCCCACTCTGTACTAGTACAGTGGTTCCCAAACTTTTTTGGGTACACCAACTTGGCTCCCAGTCCACCTCCCCACTGTCCCCCTCTCCCTTTCAGGCCATTACATAATGACTATAAAGAAATTTTGATTTACGATGCACAATGAAAGAAAATAAGAACTGCAAAATCAAACAGTGACATATAATTGCAAAAACTACTCAAATCTATTTAAGGCAACAAATAAACTTATTTATTTAATTACAAGAAAACACAATTTTCATCAACAATTTTAGAGCATACATTAATGGCCCAACTATTCACTTCTTCATTTTTTTTCACCTTTCAATGAGATGGACGGGCTTGGTGCAGTGATATCAGCTTCTCAACATCAGGCTGAATGTTACTCGGGAATCTCAGATCCCCACATTCAGTAATTTGCAGTCTGTTTTATTGTTTTTAACAAAGTTGGGTGACTACATTGAAACTGCACTCTGCTAAATATGATGTTGGAAAGGCTATAAAGAACATCTTGACCTTTTTCACAATGCAGAATAGCATTCCGTTCTGCAATTGAAAGTCTTGATATGATTTTTTTTTAACATCGCCTTCAGTTCAAAGTCATTTTGTAGTGAGATCGGTTCTTTCTTCATACTTCCTGTTAAATCCTCATTACAAGTGTTCAGGAATGGATGTATTACCCAACCTAGAATTGGGATTGAGGAACCAAATCTCTTTATGTCTTTATGCAGCTCACCCAGGTGGGCACAGAGAACTTCAAGATCATCATCTGGTATTCTTTCTTCTTCTCCCAACTCAGAAAGGCTTAGAAATTGAGAAATGTTGTGCACGTCATTGTTGCTCTTAAGAAGGGTTAACTTGGAAAGAAATGTGGAAACAACCAATTTGACTTTGAAGAGATTCATATCCTTTCCTTGCAATTTTTGATGATGAAATTCAATAAAAAATAAATTACAAAAAAAATTTTAAAAAAGAAAATTGATTTCATTAAACTTTGTGAATAATTTTGACAAATAAGCAATGTCATGCCTAATATTCTTAAGTTGATTACTAAATGAAACATTCAAATATTCAGAAAGTTTTAATACTATTTCAAAAAGAGGTTAGAAGTGTCTCAGGCTGTTTCCTTTTTAGAGCTTTCTGACTTCTGTGTGCAACAGCAAGTGTTCAGTCTGTTCATCATTCTCAATAAAAAGCTATCAAAATAGTCAAGAATTGGGAACATGGGACTTGATTTTATTTTCTACTGTGACAGCAATATTTAATAATTTGTGCAGCCAAAATCTTATGGATTTTTTGTGACAAGGTGTTGTCTGTGAATGACACTGTAAATGGTAAACATGTTAGTTATAGCGTTTTTCAAGAAAGTAAAAATCCCACAGTGAGATCCTGCCATTGGTGGTACTCCATCTATTGCATAAACAAGAATGTTGGTGAGTGGAATGTTCTTTTCTCTGAAAAAAATTGCTCAATAACTGAAATATTGACTACCCCTTCATAACTGTTTCTAGTCCTCTTGCAAATAACTCTTAAATCATGCTTTCATCTTTTATGAAGAGAACATAACCAAGAAGCAATGATTCCTTATTATTGACTCAAAGTTGAGTCAACCAGCTGTAGACTAAATTCTGCTGCCCTAATTATGTTGCATAATGTGCCTTCCACATTCTCATTTATTCGTCTTTGAATAGAGTTGTCGCTGAGCAAAATTGTTTCAATTATTTGGTCTAGTGACTTACATAAAACCTTACTCAGAGCCTCCTTTTCTGCTGTCAGAATCAAATCTTCTCTAATAGTATGGGATTTTCCAGATTTAGCAATGAGCGATGAAATGTTGTATGAAGCCCTCAAACTATCATTTATTTTTGTTGTGAAGTGTTTTCCATTCTTGAAAGTTTTCACAAAGTGACTTAAAATAAGTCAAGTTCTTGTTTGTTTTATCAGAGTGCATTCTCTTCAAATGTTCAAGGAGCCTGGACAGTTTAATTGGCTGATATTGTTTGCGTGGTGCTGGTATAAATCCATATTTCAGATACTTCACACTATACTGTCTACAGTTTTTTTATTTGGTCTCCTTCTGTCATTTTAGTTATGGATTAATGACCTTGGTCATTCATCTGATCACTTCCACGGATTCTGCCCGACCTGCTGAGTTCCTCCAGCGTGTTGTGAGTGTTCCTTTGTCATTCACCTATTGCTTAAGTCCAACCCTGATCAATAAAGGGGAATGTTATGACATCATAATAGCTCAGGCAAAACCTAACCCTCTTCCTGAACACACATAAACTGGGACAGCAATATCTCAATTGGACTGCAGGCTAAGGAGATGTGGCCAAGACAATTCAAAGGGTTTCTGAGCTTTACCCCATTGACCATCATACCCTAATTCACAGTATTGCATTACTGTGTGCTTTTAGAGTAATGGAATCACACCAGCTAACACTACAACATTAGTGAGCAGCAAGACTGCCCAGGACGGCCCAGAAATAATATAATTTCTCTTGTCCAGTTTTCTCATGATATGCCAAATGCAGAAGTGTCACATTGCTTTTCAACAACTATAGTACTCCTCGAGTAAATCTAAGAGAACAGTGGGTTAGCAGAAGATGAGGTGTTCACATGATCATTGTCCTTGATTATGAGGCACTAAAGATCAAATGCTTATAGGAAGAAATACATTTCATAAATTAAACCTGTACTCTCCTTACTACTGAGAAACTCCTCCCTTCCTACCCCCTTTATATTTTTCACCCCCATGGAAACTCTCACCAGCCCCCAAGTGGGTGCTAATGTCGACTTGGGAACCACTGATCTATGCATCACACTAATTAATGAGTGATTAGTTAGTGACATTGTCACCAGTGCCTGGGGAAGTGCACTCCATCTTCAACACTCATATTTTCCAATTTACTTGATTACTTTCCTACTTGATTTCAAAGTTCAAAATAAATGTATTATCGAAGTACATACACATCACCATATACAACCCGAAATTCATTTTCTTGCAGGCATACTCAATAAATTCATGGAATAATAACCATAAGAAAATCAATGAAAGACCGCACCAACTTCAATGTTCAACCACAATGCAAATACAAAAAAGAAAGAAATAATAATGACAAATAAATAAGCAATAAATATCGAGAACATGACATGAAGAGTCCTTGAAAGTGAGTCCGTTGGTTGTGGTAACATTTTAATGATGGGGCAAGTGAAGTTATCCCCTTTGGTTCAAGTGCCTGATGACTGAGGAGTAATAACTGTTCCTGAAACTGGAAGTATGAGTCCTGAGGCACCTGTACCTTCTTCCTGATGGCAACAGTGAGAAGAGAGCATGTCCCGGGCGGTGAGGTCCCTGATAATCGATGTTGCTTTCTTGTGACAGCACTCCGTGTAAGTGTGCTCAATGGTGGGGGAGGGCTTTACCCATGATGTACTGAGCTGTATCCACTACATTTTGTAGGATTTTGCCTTCAAGGGCATTGATGTTTCTTTACCAGGCTATGATGTAACTAGTTAATATACTCTGCACTACACATCTATAAAAGTTTGTCAGAATTTTAGATATCATGCCAAACCTTTGCAAACTCCTAAGGAAACAGAGGCACTCCCGTGCTTTCTTTGTAATTGCACTGACCAGGGCCCAGGACAGATTCTCTGAAAGAAATACACCGAGGAATTTTTTGCTGACCATCTCCACCTCTGATCCTCCAGTGAGGAGTTCCTTGTGGAGCTCAGGTTTCCTTCTCCTGAACTCAGTCAGCTCCATGGTCTTTCTGACATTGAACAAGAGGTTGCTGTTATGACACTACTCAGAAAGAATTTCAATCTCTCTCCTATGTGCTGATTTATCAGCACCTTTGACTCGGCCTATGACAGCAAAATATTAAAATAAAATTCCAGTCTGACCCAAAGAGGAACAGTGATAGAAACAGTAATTATAATTGCTGTTAATAAAAACATTAAAGGGTTAAGGAAATATCTGTGTAATAGGACTAAGTATGAGGGAACCTGTACCAAAAATGTTGAACAAAGCTTTAGCTACACTTGGAAAATTTAACCTAATTAAAATTTTAAAATGATATTTATGTACTCCAGTATTGTTTGGATGGATAATGGTTTAATATGTGGTTTATGTGTAAAGATCACAGGATAAAACAAGGCAGCTATTTCTTCAAAGATGTACTTATTAAATAGCATTAGATCAAGCTTAAGAAATACTTTATTCTGTGCACAAATATCTGGTGTTCTTCCTTTCATTAGTATTGTTGCAGCTGATCTTCAAAACTTTCCTCTATTACATGACCAAGGACATGAACATTTTATTTGCCTTTATTTCAGTTGGAACATAATCATTGATCTTTGTTATGTTTACTTTGCTTTTAAACATTAGAGAGAAAACTTAGAATATAACAGTACAGCATAGTACAGGCACTTTAGCCCATGATGCATTGCCAACCTTTTAACCTACTCAAAGATCAATCAAACACTTCCCTCACACATAGCCCTTCATTTCTATTTCACCCTTGTGCCTATGTAAGAGGTCCCTAAATGTCCCTAATATATCTGCTTCCACCACCAACCCTGGCAGCATGTTCTACTACATACCACTCTGTGTATCAAAAGAACAACCTCTGATATCCCCCTATTCTTTCCTCCACTCAAATCAATATTATGTCCCCTCATGTTAGTCATTTCCACCCTGGAAGAAAGTCTCAGGCTTTCTGCTCTAACTGTGCTTGTTACTATCTTATGCACCTCTATCACATCATCTCTCAGTTTCCTTCGCTCCAAAGAGAATAGCCCTGGATCACCCAGCTTATCCTCATAAGGCATACTCTCCAATCCTGGCAACACACTGGTAAGTCTCATCTGAACCCTCTCTAAAGCTTCCACATCCTTTCTATAATAAGACATAGGGAAGAATTAGGCCATCTGGCCCATCGAGTCTGCTCCTCGATTCAATCATAGCAGATCCTTTTTTCTATCTCCTCCTCAACCCCAGTTCCAGGCCTTCTCCCCGTAACCTTTCATGCCATGTCCAATCAAGAACCTGTCAATCTCTGCCTTAAATACAACTGATGACCTGGCTTCCACAGCTGCATGTGGCAACAAATTCCAAAAATTCACCACCCTTTAACTAAAAAAATCTCTCCGCATCTCTGTTTTGAAAGGGCGCCCCTCTATCCTGAGGCTGTGCCCCCTTGTCCTAGTCTCTCCCACAATGGGAGGCATCCTTTTCACATTTGCTCTGTCTGGGTCTTTCAACGTTCGAAAGATTTTAATAAGATCCCCCCTCATCCTTCTGAATTCCAGCGAGTACGGATCCAGAGCCATCAAACATTCCTCGTATGATAACCCTTTCATTCCTGGAATTATCTTTGTGAACCTCCTCTGAACTCTCTCCAATGCCAGCACATCTTATCTAAGATGAGGGAACCAAAACTGTTCACAAATACTCAAGATGAGGCCTCACCAGTGCCTTATAAAGCATGACCATGCATTTTCCAACATTGCATTTCATTTGCCACTTTCTTGCCCATTCTACTAATCTGTCTAAGTCCTTCTGCTTCCTACCTGTTTCTTCAACAGTACCTACCCCTCCACGAATCTTTATATCATCTGCAAACCTGGCAACAAAACCATCTATTCCATCTCCTAAATCACTTATATACAGCATAAATAGAAGTGGTCCAAACACCAACCCCCGCAGAAAAACACTAGTCACTGGCAGCCAACCAAAACAGGATCCTTTCTTTCCCACTCACTGCCTCTTACCATCAGCCAATGCTCAAACCATGTTAATAACTTTCCTGTATTACCATGGGCTCTTAACTTGGTAAGCAGCCTCATGTGTGGCACCTTGTCAGAGGCCTTCTGAAAGTCCAAATATACAACATCTACTGCATGCCCTTTATCTATCCTACTTGTAAACTCCTCAAAGAATTCCAACAGGTTTGTCAGGCAGGATTTTCCCTGAAGGAAACCTTGCTGACTTTGTACTATCTTGCCCTGTGTCACCAAGTACTTCATCACCTCATGCTTAACAATTGACTCTAACACTGAGATCAGGCTAACGGGTCTATAATTTCCTTTCTGCTGCCTTCCTCCTTTCTGAAAGAGTGGAGTAATGTTTGCAATTTTCCAGTCCTCTGGCACCATTCCAGGGTGCAATGATTTTTGAAAGATCATTTCTGATGCCACCACAATCTCTAATGCTACCTCTTTCAGAATGAGCCTACCAGAACTGAACACAACACTCTAACTCTGGTCTAATCAGAGTTTTGTAGATCTGCAACATTATCTTGAGGTTCTTGAATTGAATTCCCCAACTAATGAAGGCCAATACACCATATTTCTTCTTAGCCATGCTACCATCTTGCATGGCAACTTTGAGTGATCTATGGATTTGGACCCCAAGATCCTTCTCTTCTTCCACACTGCAAAAACTCTTACCATTAACCTTGTATTCTGCCTTCATTTGACCTTCCAAAGTGAATCATTCAACTCTTTTCTTGACTGAACTCTATCTGCCTCTTCTTAGCACAGCTCTGCATTCTATTAACGTCCCACTGTAACCTATGGCAACCTGCTACACTGTACGCAATACCATCACATTACCGTGTGTCATCAGCAATCTTACTAACCCACCTTTCCATTCCTTTATCCAAGTCATTTATAAAAATCACAAAGAGCAGAATTTCCAGAAGAGATCCTTGCAGAGTGCCACTGGTCACTTACCTACAGATAGAACATGTTCCACTTATTACCACCCTCTGCCTTCTGTGGGCAACCATATGCCGATTCCATGCAGTCAAGTTTCAATGGATCCCATGC
Organism: Mobula hypostoma; assembly: GCF_963921235.1. Taxonomy (NCBI): domain Eukaryota; kingdom Metazoa; phylum Chordata; class Chondrichthyes; order Myliobatiformes; family Myliobatidae; genus Mobula; species Mobula hypostoma. Next base: position 195,476,410 of record NC_086097.1, read on the forward strand.
CTCCTGACTTTCTGAATGAACTTCCCATGGGGAAACTTATTAAACATCTTACCAAAATCCACATAGACTACATGCACTGCTCTGCCTTCATCAACCTGTTTTGTCACGTCCTCAAATAATTCAATCAGGCTCATGAGGCATCACCTGCCCCCACTCCCATAAAGCCATTTTGACTATCCCTAATCAGACAATGCTTCTTCAAATGCTTGGAAATTTTGTCTCTAAAAATCCTCGCCAATAGTTTGCCACCACTGACATGAGAAACACTGTTCTATTATTTCTAGGTTTGTACCTATTTTTTCTTGAACAAAGGAATCACTTTTACCACCCTCCGATCCTCCAGCAGAACTGTAGCCAGTGATGATGCAGAGATCATCTCCAAAGTTGCAGCAATCTCTTCCTTTGTTTCTTGTAGTAACCTGGAATATATTCCTGTGGTCCTGTTGCTTACCTATCCTAAGTTAGTTATGTAAGAAACATTTTCTTTGTTCTTGTTATGATCAGAAAGTATGAACACTAGCTTTTTAACAAAATCAACATTTCAAGAACAAACATTTGCAGGAAAACATAATTACATGCTTTAAAACAGTTTTGCAATATTTATCTGTAGTTAGAGCTCAAATTTTATTTAAAACACCTGCAAATGCCGTGATGCTTTGATTTAATGAGAGCATTGTAAGCATGTTTACCAATGTCCCAATGAAATGAATAAGTGCCCAATGATCTCCAGATATCTACTCTGGCATTTATCAGATTTTCTCTTGCTAAATGTCCAAATGTTAAGAATTGAGTGTCAATTTATTATCCTGAGATGAAGTACTTTTTGATACCTTGTTTGAAGCTCAAAGACATTGGAAGAATATAACGTGGGAAGTGGGTGTCAATGAATGAGGAGAGGGAAGAGGGTTTGGTTTAAATTCCAGAATGGATGACCACAAAATTAATTAATAAGTTAATGGGACATTGTTTAGAAACAAGCAATCAAATTATATACTTGATATGGAAGTTGGTTGGAGGGGAGTTATAGCCACATCCACCATCAAATTGCAGAAGGAGCTAGGGATCCATAGTCAGACTCTACGGCAAACTACCAGAGCCACATCAGAGATTGCAGAAAGAAGCCATCACTGGCTTTGGATCAAGTGAAAAGATCTCTCCTGGGCTCCAAAACAGCGTCAGGAGAGTAGGAAGACACAACAAGGTTGACTCTGGGATGCCAGAAGTCAGTGTCGAGCCCTCCGGAGATGTAGTGAGCTAATCAATGAAACATCATGGAAGGAATGTGCCCACTTGAAAGCCCCTACATGTCAACCCTGTGCCACTTCCAACATCAAGGCAGTCTTGAGCGAAGCTCACGAGGGATGTTAACATCTTATCCTGTGTTTTTTGATTTCTTTCACTTCTGGATTTGCAGTTGATCTTTCATATACTTGGATTATTCTGTTTCCTTCCAATATAGGCAATGGAATTCTATAGATTTATATTATCTATGTCACAATGATCATTCATTTGCTTCCATGTGTCAGTTGACCTTATGAAATGTACCAATATAGTTCTGATCAAGTTCTGAAAAGGTGTTTTATTTGTTACCAGCACGTGGAGATGTCGGTGACTGAATGCTGCCGACTGGCTCACTCTCGTCTGCAGGAGTACGTGCTGAGGGATGCACTCAAGCTTGGTGCGGCCATCGCGAAGGCCCGGTGGGGAAGGACCACAGTTTAAGGTTCATCACCCGTAGGAGTGGGAGGGGTCGGGTGGGGAGGAGAATAACCCTCATCAGTGGTGTGGACAGATGATTCAACATGGTGCCCCAGGAGTGGGTGGAATTGTTAATTTGGAAAAGGAATTAGAGCCAATGCTTGCCTTTATTGTTGATAATTTTATTGTAAATAAGTCTTAACTCTTGACCAAGGGTTGAGAGTAAACGAATGATTTATTGTAAACATCTTTCATTTGCATATGAACAGAGAGTCAACGCATAATTTTATTGTAAATAACTTTATTTACTGAATAAGGACTCAGGGTCAACAAACGGTTTTTTTATATGTATATAACTTTATTTTGTAATTCTTCGGAATAAACTATTTTTGGAGAAAAAAAACAGAACTGAGTTGTCAGACTGCATACTAGTACAATGTGCAATATTAAATTAGCAGTGCTTTATATTTAATATAGAGTATACATACCCTAAAATTGGCTGGCTGGTGGCGCAATGGCATCAGCGCTGGACTCCGGAGCGAAGGCTCCTGAGTTCGAATCCTAGTCGGGCGACCCCCTGAGCACGCTTTCCATCCGTGTCAGGTTGAGCATCGAGCTAGCCACCTGGCCTCGTAAAAAAAGGGTCAAGTCAGGAATGTTCACATCGTGACCAGGCTAATCCAAAAGCACACCAATTCTAACACCACATACCAGACAAGAATGGCTGACTGTCAGGTGCGACACGCAAAAAAAAAAACCTAAAATTGGACACAATTTCAAGAGGATATTAACATTTGCACGGATATTATCGGTGACTTAATGACATTAAACATTATTTAACTTTGATGAACTATGTGTTAATTTTATGACGCTTGAGTAAAAGAAAACAAACTAAAGGAATCAGTTTACATATTGGTTCATAAATATATTTAATAAAATTGTGCCCTGCCTACTGGGTAGTACAAAAAAGGGAATCATCTTACTTTTCCTGGAGAAAGCTTAAAATGAGTTGTCTTGTATTCCTTAATACTGTGTACGGTGTATTTTTTGGAGATGTGTGAAAACTGATCCTGAGATAAATGATGTCATCACTGCAGCTCGTCAGATTGACCTGATTGCTAAGGTGTTTCTGGACCATTGTGGTTAATTGTTTACAACAGATCTTCAGCTATGAAGGAAGCAGGGCCCCAGATATATTACAAACTTCAGTATTTACAGTGATAAGATGAAGAACAGAAGAAGGAAGTTTCATTCCTAATATATCAGAAGTTGCTTCATGCAGATGTTAAACTCTACAGGGATGGGTTGTCCAAAGAAATAAATATCAGAAAAAAGTGGTCACAGGTTCCAAAGTTTAGATGTTTCAAAAGGGACAGGGAGAGAGATAAAGAGGTGGGGGCAGCGCATTACTAATCAGGGACAGCATCACGGCTGCAGAAAGGGAGACTCGTGGTTGGATCATTTACTGAGTCACTGTGGAAGTTAGAAACAGAAAAGGAACAATCAGTCTATTGGGAGTATTCTATAGACACCCACCCCCCCACCCCCCACCGACCCAACAATAACAATAGAGACACTGAGGAAAAGTTTGGGAGGCAGATTTTGGAAAGCTGCAAAAATAAAAGGCAAATAACAGGAATTCTGTAGATGCTGGAAATTCAAGCAACACACGTCAAAGTTGCTGGTGAGCGCAGCAGGCCAGGCAGCATCTCTAGGAAGAGGTACAGTCAACGTTTCAGGCCGAGACCCTTCGTCAGGACTGTTGTTTTCATGGGTGACTTCAACTTCCTTAATATTGACTGGTATCTCCTGAGTGCAAAAAATGTTAGGATTCCTGATACAATATAGATAGGCCAACCAGAGGAGAGGCCATACTGGATCTGGTTCTAGGCAATAAAGCAGGTCAGGTGACTGCTTTCTCAGTGGGTGAGTATTTCAAAGACAGTGACCACAACTCCCTGACCTTTTTCATAGCCTTGGACCAGACAGTTTGGGAATGTATTTAATTAGAGGAGGGTAACTTGTGATGATATTAGAGAGAAACTTGGGGGTGTAAATTTGGAAGAGATGCACTCAGTGAAATGCTCCATGGCAACGTGGACGTTGTTTAGGGAACACCCGCGTGGGGTTCTGGATAGGTTTGTCCCATTGCAGCAGGGAAAGGATGATAGTGTGAAGGAACTGTGGTTGCCAAGAGATGTGGAACATTTAGTCAAGAAGAAATAAGGAGCACAATTAAGATTTTGGATGCAGGGATCAGGCTGGGCTCTAGAGAGTTACCAGGTAGCCAGGAAGGAGTTTAATAATGGATTTAGGAGAGCTAGAGGAGGAAAACCCCAAGGCATTCGACATGTAAGTGAATAACAAGGAATGATGAGAGTGATGACTGGACCAATCAAGGATAAAAGAGGAAATGTGCCTAGAGTCAGAGGAATTAGGGGATGTCCATAATGAATACTTTGCTTCAGTATTCATTAGTGAGAGGAACCTTGATGAATGTGAAGTTAGTGTAAAAGAGGCCAATATATTGGAACATGTTGGTGTTAAGACAAATTGATGAAGATAGAGTGATGCTCTCATTCATGGTGAGATGTTACAGTACCCAGATTAACCTTCTCAGTTTGGAGTTGCTGAACCTTCATGACTGTGTACTTCCTCCTCCACTTCAAGGGAATGTTCTTCCATTGATGTGACTGCTAACATAGGGCTGTAGAATTGCCAAGACCTTGGAAAATAGACACCAAAGCAAAATGACAGATATATTGAATATTACCAACATAAAGTGCATAACCCTCATTTGCCTTAGAACTTCAACGAATTTAATTTGTGTAACTTGTATCATACACCAGGTACTCTTTTCAGTTATCTGGAGAGGTAACCGTAGCCTTTGGCCAAGGACGGATGTTGTCAGGTGGTGCCCAACCTTCGTAGTGTGTTTTAGCCCTTAACAACTACATTCTCCAGATGGCAAATCAGCAGTGGTGCTTTTGACTTCCAGCTCAACTCCTCTTGTATGATTCTTCCTCCATCCTGTGAGCTATTTGGTTCTTGCTCTTTTATCAAGGCCCAGTGCAGACAGAAACCTCCGTACTAACCTTGCCAGGAACTCTCTTACAGCTGATCTCGATGGAGAATAGCCATGTATGCCATCCTTGTTCCTGCACTCCTGGATTAGGAACTGGTACTTCAGGGCCTTCCTCTCATGAGCCTCCTCACATCCTTCCTCCCATGGTACTGTGAGGTCCACCAGGATGATTTTCTTGTCTTCGGTGGACCACAGTATGATGTCTGATTGAAGTGTGGTTTGCACCACCTCCAGGAACTGCAGCTTCCTCCCTACATTAACCCTCATCTCCCATGATTTGGCAATTTGCAGCAGATTGGATTTAGGCCTCTTTGATATGACTGGTATGGCCCTCTTCTTGATGAAAGTGACTGCCCTGTTTCCCTCTCTGCCAGCTGGTCTCTTTTTACATCTCTCCTGCTCCAATGTGTCAGCAGGATCTTGTCGTGGTGTCACCTGTACCGTCCTTGTGTTAAACTGTTCTTCGTCCTCACAGTATATGTGCCAGTGACCCTGACAACAAAGCTTGCTGTTAGGGTCCTCTCTCAGCCCCCATCTGTGCAGCTGTGGTGGTGTAGGGAGAGTGTCATACACAGACCTTAGAAGGAAAGAAATATAGAATGGCTCCAGTCTCCAAAGCTCTGCCCAAGTGATCTTGAACTTGGGAAGATCCCATTTCATCCAGATGCTCTAAGACTCCAACTCCACTGCCTTTAGTACCCGCCTTTCATCTTCGCAGTTCTGTACCTCTGCCTGAACCATGTCATACCTATCCCTTGCATTTGCACTCCCCCATTGTTGGAAGTGTGCTGAGCCAAGGTCTTGCCGTCCCAGGCATGGTTTGCCGATGTCTCTCGATTGCAGGGAGCTCACTGGCTGAGTTGGCGGCCCACTTTCGGCCCGATCTTGTGACTCCTGCTTGGTTTATTAGCTTGTCATTGGAGACCTTCAGTGTTAACACAACTCTACACTTTGCCACCTTGAACTCCTTCACTACTGATGACAACAGGGGCTGTAGCTGGCCTGATCTTATATAGAGCCCCACTGAAGAAACACTTGGGGAATCTCCAGCCACCTCCACAGGTACTTGTTGGCTTTCCTCTCAATGCCGACTACAGTGATCATGGGGAACTTGTACACCATGAAAAGCCAGAGCAGCCTTGGTACAAGACCATGTCTTAAATTTACCAGTGAGTCCAGTTTTGTCGATCTTCTTCAGTCTGCTTTACAGTGCCGGTAATGTTGGTGCTGTCCATCATTGGTGCAATAAACCACTCTCCAAGACACTCTACTGGGCTGTCCTCTGTGAATGGAATGACTTCTTGTACTTGAAGACTAGTAACGTTGCCCTTTTTGATCACCATGCATCTGGACTTCCTGGCCTTGAAGGTCATGCTAGCCAAGATAGCTATATTGTCCATAGTTTAAATACTGATCTTGTTTGAACATGGGTTACAGTGGTTACTGTGATGTCATCCATGAATCCCCAAATTGCAGGTTGTCGGATGCCAGGCTCCAACACTGGGCCTCTGGTTACATCTGCTGCTGCTGATATGAGGAGGTTCATAATCATGACATACCCTTGTGTAAATTATTTGAATGAGGAAATAGATTGTACTGCAGGGAGTTATTAAAAGGAAATAAATGATTCCGTACATCAGTTCATCAGTTCTTTCCTTTATTTAGGTTCTGACTGTGACAATATCTGGAAGATGAGCCTGCTTTGGTTATATTCAAATTGATTTGAGATTGTCACCTGATAGCTTGGACATAAACAGAAATACTTTGCAGAAAGAATTGTCATGTCAGCTAATGTTATTGATATTTGTAGCAGCAAAGCTCAGCGGGACTTGCACAGGTATAAAATCATTTTGTAGTGACGTCTTTTGCTTTGAGTCCATCTTGTATTTTTGTACCATGTTGATGAATTTAATGCCTTGATACAAAATATTCCACAAGGAATTCCAATCGTAGAACACAGGGAAAATCAGTGGGTAGCAATCAGTGGAGACATGAAATAAATGGTGGACTACAAAGACAGAATGACAGAATCTGGTGAGCTGTCATCGTGCATCTCAAGGCAGTGCATGATTTTGTCTGATGTTTACAACTCTCTGACTGCTAGAATTGTACTGTAATGTAAGCTTCCTGAAAATGTTGCTTTGTCATTCTGCTTTATGGTAGGAGCAGTGTTTATGTAAACAGCTGCAGATATTCAATCATTTTCTTCATTGTTGTGAAGACTATTCTGCTAAGTACTCCTGCTGGAAGGAAGGACTTAGATGCTGGTTGAAGATACAAAGAGTCCATTAGACTATGTTGGTAAATTTCCACCACAATACCTGTATAGTACAGTCCAGACAGTTTTCATGCTGATGATATTCAAATAGAGGTGACCATGACCTGATGCAGATGCTCCCAGTTGTTACATTGACACAGTTGTAGTTGACTCTAAAAAAACCCAATGTCATGTAGTCTCAAGGCTTAATATCATTCTCTAAGTTGCCAGTCTTGAGGGATCACAGCCCAAAACCTTGACTGTTTATTTCTCTCCATAGATGCTGCCTGACCTGCTGAGTACCCTTAGCAATGTGTATGTGTGCTTCTCTGGATTTCCAGAATCTGCAGAATGACTCGTGTTTATTATTCTCTCAGTTATTGTCTTCTGCTTGGGCAAAGGGACTGTGGACTTAGTCTGGACAGCCACCTAAAAATATTCACGACATAACTGATGTGCCCTGAGATCACTTCCAGAGAGGGCCAATCTTTACTGTTGTCAGTATCTTAGAATATTAGTATATTTTCATCATCTTCCTCTGTTGCCCCATGTCTCTCATGGGAATTTACAGCTCTGTGTGATATGTCCATGATTTGTAACTTCTAAATATAAACTAATCAAAATAAAAACACATCATTTTTACTTTAAGCAAGACATTAATGTATAATGTGGTAGCGTCGTGATGTATGCAATTCACTTATTTTTACATATAACTCCTAATGACTTATTTAAATAAATACAGAATGCTTTCCCAAACAATATATTTATAGTGTTGCTCAAATATTACTGAAATATTAAATGCACAATTCTCCCTGTTTTAGCTATAAACTCCTGCTTAGCTACATATATTTAAAATTTACTATGTTGTGGAATTATAGTTACATAAACACACTATATAGAATTCCACAGCATAGTATATTTTTAATTATCCCTTTCAGCCTAAAGATTTTATCATGGTGGAGGATAACATATTTCCTGACAAGATCACTCTGTTTGGCATGTGAGACTTGCTGCTGTGAAACAATCTTAGGCTCTGGGGCCTCCTCCATAGTGGTTGAGGGAGTTGACTCTGAGACTGCAGGAAGTGGTTCTGACAGCTCAGGACACCTTTCTTCTGGACATGTTGGCATCCCGGACAGTGCACAACAAGCTTCACTGGATGATGTGGATCATAATGTGAGAGTACAGTGTCAGGCATCACTATTTCCTTTACTTTTGGAAAGCCACCTCACACTGCTCTGTCCATTGCTATTTCTTCCTAATCTGGAGTATTGAGTTCAGCGGTGGAGCACAGCAGCCAGAATAGGCAAAAACCTGTAACAGTAATTGACAAATCCTAAAAAGGACCACAACTGTGACATGTCCTTTGGCCTTGGGCATCGACAACTGCTTGAATTTTCTCAGTTGTGTAATCTTTGTGCATCGACGGAGTGACCACAGGCAGTGAGCAACAAACAGGAATTCTGCAGATGCTGGAAATTCAAGCAACACACATCAAAGTTGCTGGTGAACGCAGCAGGCCAAGCAGCATCTGTAAGAAGAGGTGCAGTCGACGTTTCAGGCCGAGACCCTTCATCAGGACTAACTGAAGGAAGAGTGAGTAAGGGATTTGAAAGTTGGAGGGGGAGGGGGAGATCCAAAATGATAGGAGAAGACAGGAGGAGGAAGTGTAAGGGCATGTGTAGCACTTGTTCCGCTTACACGGATAAGTGCCAGGAGGGAGATCAGTGGGGAGGGATGGGGGGGACGAATGGACAAGGGAGTTGTGTAGGGAGCGATCCCTGCGGAATGCAGGGGGGGGGAGGGAAAGATGTGCTTAGTGGTGGGATCCCGTTGGAGGTGGCGGAAGTTACGGAGAATAATTCATGCCCCTTACACATGCCCTTACACTTCCTCCCTTACCACCATTCAGGGCCCCAAACAGTCCTTCCAGGTGAGGCAACACTTCACCTGTGAGTCAACTGGGGTGATATACTGCGTCCGGTGCTCCCGATGTGGCCTTTTATATATTGGCGAGACCCGACGCAGACTGGGAGACCGCTTTGCTGAACATCTACGCTCTGTCCGCCAGAGAAAGCAGGATCTCCCAGTGGCCACACATTTTAATTCCACATCCCATTCCCATTCTGACATGTCTATCCACGGCCTCCTCTACTGTAAAGATGAAGCCACACTCAGGTTGGAGGAACAACACCTTATATTCCGTCTGGGTAGCCTCCAACCTGAGGGCATGAACATCGACTTCTCTAACTTCCGCTAAGGCCCCACCTCCCCCTCGTACCCCATCTGTTACTCATTTTTATGCACACATTCTTTCTCTCACTCTCCTTTTTCTCCCTCTGTCCCTCTGAGTATACCTCTTGCCCATCCTCTGGGTCCCCCTCCCCCTTGTCTTTCTTCCTGGACCTCCTGTCCCATGATCCTCTCGTATCCCCTTTTGCCTATCACCTGTCCAGCTCTTGGCTCTATCCCTCCCCCTCCTGTCTTCTCCTATCATTTTGGATCTCCCCCTCCTCCTCCAACTTTCAAATCCCTTACTCACTCTTCCTTCAGTTAGTCCTGACGAAGGGTCTCGGCCTGAAACGTCGACTGCACCTCTTCCTACAGATGCTGCTTGGCCTGCTGCGTTCAACAGTCAGTGAGGCTTGGTTTAAGGAATTCACATTTGTTGTATTGTGTTCTGAGCCCATAATCTTCTCACCTTTTTAGCACTGTCTTAAGATTTTGGAGATATTCTTGTTATCCTTACCAGTATCAATAATGTCGTGCAGGTAACACTAAGTTCCTGGGTAAACTTGCAGTACCTGGTCCATAGCTTCCTGCCTGAGTGCAGGTGCAGGTGCTACTCCAAGACTAAGCCTATTATAGCAATTAATCCCTTTGTGAGTGTCTATGGTGAAAAACACTTCTTCCACCTCCATATCAATTAAGTCCGCTTTGCTGAAGTGTTTTTTTCTCCAGATGGATTTGTAAAGATGTCTTGTATACTGGACAAAGGTTTTAATCTACTTTCAGTACTGGTTGATGGTGACTTTAAAATCACCAGAGATTCTAGTCATAGTCATAGTCATACTTTATTAATCTCGGGGGAAATCGGTTTTCATTACAGTTGCTCCATAAATAGTTAAATTCTGAGCCATAGCCATTGTTCTTGGCTATTAGAGACCACTGACATTGCCATGATCTCTATTCAGTCTTGGAAAGAATTCCTTCAGCTTCCATGCAATCTAGCTCACTGGCTACTTTATTACAGATGGTATAAAGAACCAGACGGGCTTTGTAAAACTTGCGTGTATCATTTTCATTTAACACTATTTTACCCTTGATGTGTTTGAGTTTTCCACTACCATCCTTGAACACTGCAGTGGCATCATCCAGTACCTTTCTTAACTTGCGTTCCGTTGATTCTACTGCAGGGGATGTGGCATGCCAATTGTGGACAGCTCTCCAATCAAGTTGTAGTTGTCTCAGCCAACTTCACCCCGCAAAGCTAGATCTCCTGTTTTTACCACATACAAGCCCAATATAGCTTGCTGGTTGTTGTATATCACTGTTATGAATGTCATGTGTACAAGAGTTATCTTTTCTTCAGTTCTTAGTTGGATATTTGCAGGCTTCGTCCAGTATCTGCCACTCAAGCTCATTTTGTAAAATGACTGAAACAGCCAAGCCAGAGTCCAATTCCATTTTAGTTAACTTACCATTCACTTCTGGTGAAAGCCATTTTGCTCCTTGCTTGTTACTTTTCACATTAATGCTAGCCAATCCTGTGTCACTCTCATCATTATCAGATTTATCATCAAAAGCAGGCAAATTAGTGCTCTTTCTGAAATTACAACTTGACTTTTTATCTTTTTCTCTTCCCTGTGTTGTCTATTTATTTTTGTCTGCCCGACATGCTCTTTGTATATGTCTTACTTGGTTCCATTTTCTGCAAGTTTCACCTTTGAATATGTATTGGTGTGGTGAATGTGAGCCCCTGCCAAAACGGTAACACAATTTGCTCAGTCAGGCAATCTCTGTATAGACATTGCATTTTCGTTCATGCTCACTTTCATTCCTCAATATAACTCAATTGCATCTCTGTCTGCTGTTTTTGTTGACACAGCTATTTCAACTGTTCTTTTAAATGTAAGTTATGCTTCAGTTAGGAGCCATTTTTGAATGCTTTCTTGTAAGATACCACAAGCTAAACAATCTCTCAGTGGTTCACTAAGCCCAATACCAAACTGACTATGCTCAGACAATCTCTACAATTCAACCATGTACGCTGAAATGGCCTTTGCTTCCTTTTGATTCCACTTGTGAAACGTAAAGTATTCAGCAATCAATAATGGTTCTGTTTATAAATGTTCCTACATTACTTTCATAATATCAGCAAAGTTCATTTCAGCTGGTTTGGTTGGATCAGTTAAGTTTCTAAGCAAACTGTATGCCTTTAAATCCAATGTGCTCAGCAAATTGGTACTTGTTTCCCATTAGCTATTCCATTTATTTTAAAATATTGCACAATTAGTAAAATATGTGAGTCATATTACTCAAATATTACTGAAGTATTAAATACACAACATCCCTCTTAATCCAAGATTTGCAGCTTGACCAGGACCCCCTAGAGGACTAACAAGCCCAGGCCTACATCCCTAATCACAGCTCTGTGTAAAGAGGACTTCTTACAGGAATCCAAGAACATTGAGTCAACAGTCTATTACTCAAAACTTCTGAGAAACAACAATCCTATCACAGCCAACTTATCAAAGAGCGAAAGAAAGGTCATTCTCTTTGAATAGTGTCCCTAATAGAATAGCAAGTTGCAAACTGAAAAATATGGCATAATCCAGAGGCTCAATATTTAAACAAATGGTACACTTTCCCTCTACAGGCTGAGAAACCTGTACTTAGATGCACAGTTGAAGCCTAGCTTACAAAAGCTGACTGATCCCTTTCACCAATTACTTGGAAATCTTCGTTTCCAGATATATAGCTGCAGGGAGCACCAGCATGTAGAACTGTTGCTCCATGTATACTCTTAAACGGTCCTTCTTTATGATTCTCTGGTTTTCACCCCTCTCCTCCAACTCCTGGACCACACAAAAAAAAACACCTTGACAAAGAAATGAGCTGTATGCTCAGGAACAGTTGATATTTGAGATCAAGTTTTACTTTTATGGCCTCTGCAGGCTTCTTGAGGATACAGCCAATTGGGTACCACTCTAAGTGGTACTGGTGATGGGCGTGGGAACATTGCGAGAAGCTGGTTCTTGTCAGTGGCCCAGTCCCTTTCTTAAGGCAAGCTGTATCAACTGTTTGATACATGTTCAAAGGGATGCTTCAAAGGAGAGAGTTTTATGGGGATTTACATTATCTGTACACATTGTGAGCTCCAGCAGACTGTGTGTACAGACAAACCAACAAGGATATCAAAATCTGTACAAAGCATACAATATTGCAGGATTGTAATGATCTACATGTTAAAACTGACTTTTATCAGATGGTGGATGAAAATGTTACAACATGCAATATAGTTTGCAGCTGCTTGAATTCAATTACCAGACGATGTCTTTGATGTTTCACGGCCAATATTCTGCTGCCTAGGAGCCTTTATAATATAAAATACACACATTAACAAACATCGCACAAACAGCACAAAATATTACCTATGTTAAATGTCAGTTTAGGAATAAATCTCGGCCATGAAAACTGGAGAATTTCAGTTGGTGCCATGGAACCTGCAACATCTACCCGAAGGACAGACTTAACTCTCAGGAAAAAAAATCCTCCGACACATCACCATTTCCTTAGTTTAACAAAGAACTATCAGCGTAAGTTATGTTCAGTTATTGTTGCAGATCTTGACCCCAAAAGTATTCAGTTACTTTGTTTAATATTAGCACAATTCACAATTTCATAATCTACCTGAATTATCACAAAACATTTTTTGTCACACAGTTCTAGTAATGTTAATTTTCCTTAAATGTTTTTGATGAGCTATTGCATTTCCAAAAATGAACAGATGCTTAGTCTGCAGTAAACCAGTTTATCCTTAATACCAGGGATGAAGAGAGCACTCCATTAATCCCTTAACATCTGCTGTGTCAGGATTTCTTGGCAACAACCACTTTATTACCAAACATGTTTTCACCTCTGTTGGTCTAAGAGGAAGTACCTGCACCTAAATATATCAGGTTAGGATTGTCAGAACTGACAGGACACATTCAAAATCCCAAATTCAAAGGAATCAGGCTCCATAATACAAATCATAATAATAATCCATAATACCAGGAATCAGGCTCCATAATACAAACTAAAATTACTGAGTATTGAATAATCTCATCAATGCATTTGGGTTTACAAAATATTAATAGGCTTGTTAAGTATTGTCACTAATAAAATTACAAACTTTTTTGATAAACCATGAATTAAAAATTTTGAACAACTGCCTACTATTCTTTTTGTTGAGAACCACAAGGGCCATAGTCTCTAAATGAGTGGGCCTTGGATTTATTGCAATAGCAACTTTCAGGAGCTCCCATAATCCCCACTCAACCTCCCGCCAAAAGCATTGCAGATCGACAGGCCCACAGCAGGTGTTCACCATATGTTTCTGACTCAGTCTGGTTCTAGTTGCTGTGTTATCACTCAAACTGTTAAATTGGCACAAGGCAACCAAGTGAGTGAGGGCTAGGATTGGCATCTCCTTGGCAGTTCACAACAGTGAACTTGGGAGATTAATCTTAAGTTTCTGAATACTCCAAGACAGTCTAGCAAGATGTAAGCATTAGCTCATCCAAGATGGAACACATTTATATGAGAACCTTCTTTGGTTGAGGTCGACCATAGATGTTGCATCCTAGGTGTCTGCAAGATATGCAAGCCAGGGCAGTACGATATGGAGAGCAAGCTGTTGCCCATGTAGCAGGCTCCCTCTCTCCACACAGCTGATGAATCCAAAGGAATGGCAGAAACCGATACAGTTTGGCACCAGTGGTATCGCAGGAGCTGCCAGTCAGTGTTGAACTCAACGTACAACTGCTTTAGAGACTCCAGCACCAGATTTTTCCTCAGGGTTTACTTCCAAAGCCTTCCCCATGAGTGGGTATAGCTGCAAGGCAGCGGAGGTTTAAGATCAGAGTTTTCCTTCTCCGAGAGAGGCTGACAAGCTCCATCTGCCCAAAGCAAATGGTTTTAAGGCACAGTAACCAACCTTTGCTCCTGCTCCTGTCAGTAGAAAAGATTCTGCTGGGCTTAGTAGCTAATCCTCAAATGAAGGCCAAGAGCTGGACTTGGTTGTCAGAGGCTATTTGAGAAGCACACCACTGGGATCATTTAATAGGCAGTGGGAGCTTATTCCCACTACCACCATCAGCTTTAACAACCTCAAGGAACCATTTATGACACACTTATTATATCAATATTTTACCAATATATTAATGTGTGGGCAAAATTATACAATATATAATATTTATATCAAAAGAAACAAACTGATGCTTAGATAATATTTATCTCATATCCACTTTTGCAAGACTAGTTCCTTTATTTGTAATTCTTATCAAACATCAAAATCCAATTTCTTCTTTCAAAGTTCTTTCTGTTTACCAGATAATGATTAAATGTAAGTGAAAGAACTTTGATGCAAAAACACAGACATAGTGCTAATACTATCCACTGACAAGTTGTCAGCAGAAAGAATCAGTAGAGGAAAGAATAAACTGGAAGTCTGAGATAAATTATCCATTGTAAGCAATAAGGTTGTCTTAACTTCAGTGACATATTTCCTGGAACCAATTTTCAATCCTGGGCAATACCTGTGGCCAAACCAATACTCTCAAATTTTTCATCTCAAGATACAGAGGACTTTGACAAATATCTATTCCTCATTTTTTTCAGTTCTCTAGGATCATGGCATATATCCATCGTGTGAATGTTATATGTATAAATCTGACAGCTAAATGATCTGTGATTCATTTGAGTTGCTTCAGCTTGTCAACATAAGACTGTTAATAGTTATCTTCTAACAGGTTGCTAATAATGGCATGCAGTGTTAGAATGTTCAACAAAGTGTAAGGAAACAAAAGATGCAGACCATCATGGCAGAGAGTAAAATATGAGATTTGAGCTACCAGAGAACTTGCGTACAGGATTGTGATCATAGACCTAGCATCACAGACTATCTGCTAATAGAATGAGGATGTCTTTTTGTGAAGGTAGCTATTTGAATTATTAACAAGTGCCTATCAGTAACACCAAGGATATTAGTGAATAGAGAGAAAAAGTGTCACTCATCTTTTTTTTGCACTCAAAATGATGTTAAGAAGCTCTTGAACCAGAGGGGATAACATCATTCAATCTCATTCACCCCAATGCTGAACTGTTCCCACAAACTACCAAGGACTTTCAAGGACCCTTACTCTCGTGTTCTTAATATTTATTGCTTATTTATTTATTTATTTATTATTTTCTCCTTTTTGTACTTGTACAGTTTGTTGTCTATAGCACATTGTTTGTCCATCTTGTTGTGTGCAGTCTTTCGTTGATTTTATTGTGTTTCTTTATAGTTACTGTGAATGCCCACAAGAAAATAAATCTCAGGGTTGAAAATGCTGACATATATTGAGTTTGATAATAAATTTACTTTGTAGTTTGAACTATGAAAAATGTAATCAGTGATTATCTTCATAAATCAGTGATATCTACTTTAGTAACCCCAAAAGTTGCACATCAAAGAAGCAAGTATGTGCAATAAGTGATGAGCCATAGGAGCAAAATTAAACTATTTGGCCAATCAAGTCTATTCTGCCATTCCATCATAGCTGATTTATTATCCCCCTGTCTGCTCCTCATAACCTTTGACACCCTATTGATCAAGAACCTATTGACCTCCACTTTAAACATATTCAGCGGTTTGGCCTCCTCAGCCTATCTATGACAATGAATTCCACAGAATCACCACCCTCTGGCTAAAGAAATTCCTCCTCATCTCTGTTCTCAATGAATGTCCCTCTGTTCTGAGGCTGTGCCCTCCAGTCCTAGACTCACCAACTCTGAGAAACATCCTCTCCACGCCCACTCTATCTAGTCTTTACAATATTCAATAGTTTTCAATGAGAACCCCCTTCATTCCTCTAAACTCCAGTGAGTACAGGCCCAGAGCCATTAATATGTTAACCCTATCATTCTCGAGATTATTTTTGTGAACATCCTCTGGACCCTCTCCAATGCCAGTACATCCTTTCTTAGATAAGGAGACCAAAACTGCTCACAATACTCCAACTGTGGTCTGACCAATGCCTTCTAAAGCCTTAGCATTACATCCTTGCTTTTATATTCCAGTCCTCTCCAAATCAATTCTCACATTGCATTTGTCTTCCTTACCACTGACTCAACCTGCAAGTTAACTTTTTGGAAGTTCTGCATGAGGACTCACAAGTCCCTTTGCAATTCTGATTTCTGAACTTGCTCTCCATTTAGGAAATAGTCTACGCCTTTATTTCTCCTACCAAAGTGCATGACTATACATTTCCCTGCACCGTATTCCATCTGCCATTTCTTTGCTTATTTGTCTGTCTAAGTCCTTCTGCAAGCTCCCTGCTTCCTTGGTTTTACCTGAGCCTCCATCTGCTTTGTATTGTCCACAAACCTGGCATAAGCCATCACTGTTAGGTTGATGTCTGGCCAAGTAGGTGGCATCTATTCTCACAAGAAAATATGTCAGTAAGTGCCTTGCAATCTGCGCAGGTGATATGGGTTAACCGGCAGTGAATGGAAGCTATGAAATGTAGTTGCAGGCTTAGTAAGTGGATTGGGCATATGGATTTTAAGTAGAAGTCCTAATTGCTTTTGGTTGCAGCATTTACAACTATTATCAGCCAGAAGTGATAGAAATACAATGCATCTCAGTCATATCCACAGATCTCTGCATAACATGGAAGTCAGTCTTTAGCCAATTCAAAACAAAATTTGCCAAAGGACACTCAGATATTGCTGAATACTTGCTTGGATTCAGTGCTGCAGAACTATCCATTATTTTAGTCAGACTGTACAACTCCAATAACAGCATAGGTACATACCAAACAAGGTACCTCCAGCCAGAATAATTAAGATAAATCCAACTACCATCTACTTTCTCTGGTTAGCAAAGCAAAAGAAGGTGTCAAAGGCCTATCTCAGAACAATTATTTCAAATTGTCTGGAAATTAGTAGGGACTACGTAGCCTTAGATCTCACAAATATGAAAATGGGAGCTAAATACTGGAGCTGAGGTAGCACTTACTGCCATTGACAGGGTAGCATTTGACAAATGTTGCCAACGATGAGTCCTGGTAAAACTGAAGCCAGTGAGAATCATGGAAAGATTCTCAATTGGCTGAAGTATTAGCCTGCATAAAAGAAAATAGTTGCGGAAATTGGAGGCTAATTTCTCACCTAGACAAATCTGTTCCATTCACAGCAGCCCACATAATGAACCAGGCTGTGCACCCATGGTGCAGGATAACATTCAGGGTTTGGAGTAAGAGGTGGAATGCATCATAGCTGCTAAATTATCAGACAGGTCATCTCCTACAAAAGAGAGTTAATCATCTCCCTTTGACATTCAATTGCTATAGCTTTGCCAAATATACCATCACTAGCTTTCTAGGTGCTACTTTGACCAAAGGTTTAACCGAACCTGCCACATAACTACCAAAAGAATCTGCCAGAAGATGTATATTTTTTTTAATTCCCTAAAACCAAAATATCATCGAAGAGGTAGAAGTCGGGAATGTGATGGGTTACATAACTGTTATGGTCCGGTTTGTGAAGTCCGCATTCTGGTTCACGGTCAGGTCCATGGACTCAGGACTCCGGGTCTTCCAGCTGTCCCTTGTTTTGGTTGAGTTAATCATAGGCACCTGATTCCCATCTTGGGGCTTGGAATATAAGTAGCCTTGGGGTTGTGTGTGGGCTGCTGGTTTGTCTTGTCAAGATCCCCTGGGAGCAACCTGCTGCTGGAAGGCTGGAGTGGCCACTTGTCAGCTTTAGGCTGTGTTGGAGAACCATTGCTTCATGGAGCCTTGCTGTTGGTAGTTGGAGCTGTCTTTGTGGTATGGATTTGGCTGTTTCCTGGGCCAGTTGAGTGGCTGCCAGCCTCTCTGAGCTAGGTAGGGATCCAGCTGTTTCTGTAGCCGGCTGAGGTTGCTAGCCAAACTGAGACATGGAGCTATCCCCGAAGCAGAGATAGAACTGTCTGTTCTTTGGTGTTTGTCTCTCCTTGTCCTCGCCTCTGTGGGGTAAGCCAGGCTGTTCTTGCCATTGCCCTGCAGGGGGATCTGTCTTGTCTTGTCAATGCCTCTGGGGTAAGCCAGGCTGTTTTGCTGTTGCCCTGCAGGGGGATCTGTCTTGTCCTCGCCTCCGTGGGGTAAGTCAGGCTGTTTTGCTGTTGCCCTGTGGGGGGGATCTGTCTTGTCTTGTCTTTGCCTCTTTTGGGTAAGTCTGGCCGTTCTGCCATTACCCAACAGGTGGATCTGTCCCAGCTTGGTGTGGAGATAAAGTTGAGTCCTGGCTTGTCTATGGATGAGTCCCAGCTCTATGTCTATGTACTGTCCAGTCTCATGTTAGTGTCGAGTTAAAGATGAGTCCTGGCTTTTCGAAGGATAAGTCTCGGCTCTCTGTTGATGTACACTTCCCAGTCTATCTCTGAGCTCCAGCCTCCGAGTTATCAGCCTCCACATTTCAAGACCCCAGCTCCCAGCCTGCAGCCTCAAGACCCCAGCTTGTCCTGTCTGGTAGCCATGTTATGTCCTTGCCTAGTTCTGAGGTCCGAGCCCAATGCAAGACCCAGGTCCTGGGTCCTTGTCCTGTCTCTGGCTCGGAGTCCAAGCACAGGCTCCTCGTTCATAGTTCCTTGTCCGGGTTCCCTGTGTCTAGTCCATGTTCTAGCCCAAGTCGCGTTCTTGTCCCTGCTCCTTGTTTGTATCCTGTCACATCCCTACTCTACTCAAATCCTGATCCTTGTACTTCAGTGTCTGTCTTGCATTTGGGTCGTTACCAGTGCCTCCACTGTGACAATTCCATTGTCTGGATGAGTGCAGTTCTAACAGTACTTCCTTCTCAATTATTCTGTGCCTACAGCTTGTTCAAAAAAAATCCACTCTAGCATCTCCTTGCACCTCACTAGGACTTCATTAACAACATTTGCAAGGATGGACTTCCACTTCATTCAAGGTCATAGGCCGCAGGAACAAAGGAACATAATGGCTTACGATTTCTGCTCAAAGTTATTTACACTGCTGGTGTGGAAATAATGACCATTCATCTATCACTGCAGGGTCAAAATCCTGATACTCCTCAGTAACAATACTGTGGTAGAACCTTCAAGAAAGAGGGCAAAGGGTTTCAATAGAATTATTCGCCACCACCTTCTCAAGGGCAGCTACAGCTTGGCAATAAATGCTGATCTCACAAGTGGCTGGGAGACTAATGGTAACAAACTGAAACTTCTACATCTGTGCACCAGAAATTATGTCAAATTGTAGTCCAGTAGTATCCAGAGTCTCATGAGTGCATGCAGTACTTAATGAGAAGGATAGCATGCAGATACTTGGTGTTTACACGATAGCATATTCTCTTGCCTACACAAAACAATAATGCAGCACATTTCTCCAGTACTGATTGAAAGGTTATTACGCATATGGCTCTACCTAAACATGTTTACTCAAACATAGCATTCTTTCTGGCATTTAAAATTCAGGTTTGTGATTCATTCAAAGCCAGATGTCCATATGGTAATTGTTGCGCTTTTATTGTTAATTGCCTGAACAATTAATGAAGCAAAATAGAATTATATAAAATGTTTGTATGCTATTTGGTTAAATCTATTTAATTATAATTATAATTTTGCATATATTTATTCTTAATCTAGTCCTTCATAATTGACTTAACAAAGTTATAATTACAGGATTGACAATATTAGTTACTCGGTATTTTGCATACACCTCTAATTATTCTAAAAGATGCAACTAACATCTGGAAATAGAATTAGTAACAGCCAACAGCTCAGTATAGTTGTGGAGCTAGGCTTTATAGAAAGCAGTCTCATACTCCAAAAATTTGGTTAAGTACTTGGATGTGAGGAATATGGAGAGCTATAATTTTGGTGCAGGTCCATGGGACTAGGCAGAATAATACTTCAGCATGAACTAGATGGGCCAATTGGCCTGTTTCAGTGCTGTAGAGTTCTAAGACTCTGAGTGGTTGAAAGTGAGAAGGAAACTTTAAATGATAAAGTAGTCTGGTCAATTGTATAGAAAGTGGAAAGAGAATTCAGTTCAGGAAATACACAATAAATGGCAGAATGTTGGGTAGTGTGAAATAAGTTTGGAGTTACATGCAAGATATCAAGACAAGAAGGTTTATAAGATGCAGTACATGGATGATTTCCCTCATTGACCAATCCCCTATTAACCAAGCAAGAAAGTTATGCCTCAACTGTAACGATTAATGGAATTAGACCTTTTTATATCAATCAGCATTTTCTTTGAACATAAAATGTCAATAACATCAGATAAATGAAGGAGATACACCTGAGACATACTTTTGACATGCACGTGCTGAGCTCAGCCCAAGGGTTCGTTACCTGTGCAGCCAAGTATTTCAATAATGTTTCAATAATAATTTCAATAATGTCAAAGAGGAATTTAAATTGTTAGTTTCTCTGTCACTACTAATTAGAACTATTAATTACAGTTATTAAATTATTGTCATTACAACAGTCTGTCCTTTTAAAAACAGGTAATTTGTAAATAAGTTGTGTACATACATCTACTGATGCTTCTGGACACATCTTCAGTGATATTCCTGGAATCATCGGGTGTTTCAGGTCTTTCAACATCATACAACCTCCTCCAGGTGACCCAGCCGGGGCTGATCAGACCCCAGCTTGTGTCCAGATGGCTAGCTACTTATGACTCCATGGCTCCCCTCTTTTGAGCCACAGCCATGTTGAGGCCCTCTCTGCAGCATCGGTGGTACTGCAGATGGCTCTCCTCTTCCTCTCTCCCTCGATGCACAAAATGCTGAAGGCTCTAACTAAAGAACGGGCTACGAATCCCCTACAATCACTCTCCACTGGGAGACACCTCGCTCTCCATCCAGCCTGCTGACAGTTGCTGACCAGTCCTGCGTACTTGGAGAGCTTCCCTTCAAAGGCCTCCTCCAAGCTATCTTCCCATGGGACTGTCAGCTCCAGCAGCACCACTTGCTTAGTTGACTCGGACACTAGGACAATGTCTGGTCACAGGGTGGTGGCTGCGATACGGTTGGGAAACTTCAGCTGCTGTTCGAGGTCCACCAACAGCTGCCAGTCCCTTGCAGAGGTCAGAATGCCTGCAGATGTTCTTTTGGCAGGTATTGGCTGCTCCCCAGCTCTGACAAAGGCAATGGTCTGCTTGGAGGGTCAGGGCCGCTTCGCCCACTCAACTCCTGCGCTGACGGCTTCAGCGATGGTCTTCAGGACCTGATCATGCCTCCACCTGTACCGTCCCTCACCAAGTGCCCTTGCACAGCCGCTGAGGATGTGCTCCAGAGTTCCTCGCTTGGAGCACAGTGGGCACACAGATGACTCTGCCTCACCCCATGTGTGCAGGTTTGATGGGCTTGGAAGCACATCGTACACTGCCTGGATGAGAAATTGGATGTGGTGTGGTTCGGCTTTCCAAAGATCAGCCCAGGTCACTTTCCTCTCAACCACATTCTCCCATCTTGTCCAAGCTCCCTGTTGCTTCATTCCCACTGCCTTGCAGGCTCTCGTCTCCTCCACTACTGCTCTCACCTCCTCCTGAACTAGACGACGCCTTTCCTTCCCTCTGGTGTCCATTTGGGGAGTTGGAAAGGATCCTAGCCCAGCTCGGCCTCGTGTGACCACTCCCACCAGCCTCCTGTGACGCAGCCTCGCCTCTGCTTCCTGAACAGCTTCCTCTGCCCTCCACTTCCTGCCAGTACTTACTTGGATCCCTGCTCTAGCCACCTTCGGGTCACTTGAGTCCCTATACTGTATCACTTCTCTGGCTGTTGTTACCTTGAATTCTTCCTCCAAGGACTTGAAGGGCAGTTGCAGTTTGTTGTGGTGTCCATAGAGTGTGATGCTGCTCGGGCTCTTTGGCAGCCCCAGCCATGCCTGAGAGGGTTGCTAACCCTCCTCTCTAAGGTTTCGACTGTCGAGATCAGAACTGCATAGACAAGGAGGGGCCACAGGATTCTGGAAGAATGCCATGCTGATATACCCAGGCTTTAAACTTCCCAGGTAGGCCAGACTTGTCCACAGATTTCAACCAGCCATCCAACTGGGTGCAAGTCGCCTGAATGGATGTCGTGTCCCATAAAGAGCTGTCAAAAACTTTGCCTAAGCTCTTGACTGCCTTTTCTGTGATGGTGGGGATGGCTGTGCCTGCAATGCTGAACCGGAACTTGTTCTCCACCTTCCCTTTCCTCAGAACCATCGATCTTGATTTGGCAAGTTTGAAATGCATCCGGGCCCACTCCACCAGCTTTTCGAGTCCTTGCAGAATCCACTGGCATTTAAATAAGTAAACATTTGGCTGGTTTGCTTAAAACCTTAATTTCCTCCTTTAGCATGTGAAGTTATTGACCTGGTTTAATCAGTATTGGCACTACTTCAGAACACCTAAACTAATGGAAAATAAGGTAAAGTCAGTGAAAGTGGGGAGAGGCTATGAGGGAGGAAGTGTAGTGAGCTTGTTATATCATACACATTACCGTATGGTAACATTGCAATTAGAGCAACACTTTACAGCTCCAGCTGTAAGATCAGAGTTTGATTCTTGCTGATGCTTGCAAGGAATTTCTACGTTCTCCATGTGATTGTATGGGTTTCCTCTGGGTGCTCCATTTTTCACCCACACTTCAAAGACATACAGGTTAGGGTTAGTGAGTTGCTGACGTGCTATGTTGGCACCGCAAGCTTGGCGACACTTGCAGACTGTCCAGTAAAATCCTCCTCGCTAATCTGATTTTACCCAAATGACACATGTGACAAATAAAGATAACTTGATTATTAATCATTACAATATCCACTGTACAAGTTATCACTACCAAATCATAAAGTAGGAGAGCAAGAACTGTATTTATTGAGAGCCTTCTGTATCTTCATGAGCCAATACTTTTGTGGTTGCTTAGTTCATTTTTGAAGTATAATTACTAGAAGTAAATAAGAATGAAATTGATAATTCGTTAATTTGGAGGAGAGGGTAGGGTTAGCAGATAAATGTTAGTCAGGACACTCGAAGAATCTTCTACTTCTTTCATGGGATCTTCAACCTCCTCCTTAAATCGTATTTATATAGTGCAATTCAATTCTTACATCTGCATTTGGAAAGTAGTGAGTCAATTATCGAAGTCAGACATGTGCAGCTCCTCATTTTAGCATATTATCAGAAATCCAGTAATCCTTCAGCCCTGCAGCAGAATCTCAGATGAGATTATGTGCTAATTCTGCAGTGGGATCATGGCTTCAAACTCGGAACATGAAAGCGAAAGAAGTAGAGTCTAGAGGAACTAGATATTGTGGATGACTCATTTCTTTCTGCGCTTTCTATTGAATGAAATCATGAAAGGCACTAATAAATGTAAATTATTACTGTTGTTGATACTGTTACTACCTACAAGAATAATAAAGAAAAAGTTTAAACTAGTTTTAATCGGTTCAGTAACATTAGTTCAGTAAACTAAAATGAGTAAAAGTATAGTGGATATTTTAGAATTAGTCTAAAAACCAAAAAGCAACTCAGCAAGGGGGAGGTACAGGAGCCTAAGGAACACACATTCGGTGTTTCAGGAACAGCTCTTCTCCTCCACCATCAGATTTCTGAATGGACAATGAACCCATGTACACCATCTCAATGTGTTTTTTTTAATTTTCTTGCTCTCTTTTAGCATTACTTATTTAGTTAAATTTTTTAATATTGTGACACTCTGGGGGCATGGTCGACAACTTGCCCAACATTCCTAGTGGCCAGCACTACTTATTGTTCTTGTTTTAAATTGTGTTCATGGAATTATGGTGAGATGTTTAAGTTTATTTATTGTTACATTTTAGCTCATATTATACAGTTGTTCTTTTGTGCATCTGTGTGCCACCCTGAATGTAACTGGGTTGTGTAATAGCCACCTCCGCGCCTGTATGTGACTGATTTAGTTCTCGCCGAGCTATGGCCCTCTGTCTGTTATTGTGCTTGTTGCAGTAAAAATGGCAGTTGAAGTAAATGGGCTCTTCTCATGTCATCATGGACTAAATGCTCGCCACAATATATTTACAATCGTAACTTATTGTTTTTTATTATTATATATTGTAATATATTACTGCTGCAAAACAACAACTTTCAAAACATACGGCTGTGATATTAAACCTGAAGCTGACTCAAACATAGTGGTAATTAGTTAAAACTACTGCAAGAATTTCTACACAGAATTGATCTGCTCAAAAGTAATAAGTAAAATTCCTCAAGGGCAACAGCAAGGGAAAGAAATTGGAACAAATAAAAGCAAATGATAGAAATGCAAAACAAAATCAAAGGATGCTAGAATTTCTCAATAAGTCAGGAAGCATCGCTGAGAAAAGGAACAGAATTAATATATCACAACAAGGGCACTTCATTAAAACTGGAAAAGTGAGAAAACAAATATTTGAAGAGGGGTGCAGCGTGGAGGAAATGGAGGGAATATTTTTGATGGGATTCAGACCAAAGTTTTCAATTTAATAATCTCTATAAAAACCAATAAATGGAGTCAGAAGAAAAAGAAATAAGTTGAGAGAGCAGAGTATAACCATGTCTGTGGAGAGAAGGGAAAAGGGAGTTGCAAATGAAAATTTTAAAATCCACTATTGAGATCCAAGGTACTCGGATGAGCTGGTCTTTGACAAATTTGTTGGAACATTGTACGAGGCCAACCACAAAGAGTTCAGAGTGAAAATGGTGTGAAGAATTAAGGAAACGGGCAACTTCAGCCTCAGGGTTGCCATGACATGATCAACATTTACTTCTCCCATGTAGAGAAGACCATGTTGGAAGCAGCACAAGTAAATTGTTGCTTTACCTGAAAGGATAGTTGAATCACTGAATGGAAGGGCTAAAAAGCCGGGTGCTGCTTTTCCTGTAGAGTCCTATGAGAATATATGTACTTGGTGAAGATGATAAAGTACAGCACAGAACCACAGAGAACAAATACTTTGCAATACTGAAAGGCAAGGGCAGGACAAGAAAAAATGTCTGGTGGTGGAACGCATTGGAAGTGAAGAATTATTGGAGGATGATGAGTTGAATGTAGCGGTCTATGGAGTGGAGAAAAAGGGGAACCCTATTCATGTTCTGACAGGGTGGAATAGAGTTGAGAGAATGGTGAGAACTAAAGGAGATACAATAATAAGACTTGCCAACTATAGTAAAGGGAATATTAAGGAAAAGGGAAAACATAAAAGAGGCACTCATGGAAATTCATGTTATCAGAACAGATGGAGAGATGGAGAAAGTGGGAGAATGGAATGGAGCTCTTACAGGAAGCAGCATGGGAGGAAGTGTGAAATGGAATTAGAAATGTCAATGGCCACGTGTACCAATAGTCACATATAGACCATGAAAAAGTGAAATCAAAGTAAAAATTGACACATAGGTGAGTAGAGATTACAAAATAGTGAAGGGTGAAAAGGATGAAGAGGATCAAGAACTGTTGAAGTCTGACATCTTTGCCATCTGAATGAAAGTAATAAAGTATTTTTGTAGAAACATACAGGACTCGGACAGCTTTGAGACAGAATGAGCTAATGGTATTTTTGTAATAGATCAAGAGCATACAAGAGTTAGTGAATGGATTTCAGGATGTGATGAGAACAGTGAATAGAGAAACACAGGGTAGTTTGAAATATGAAGAGTTCAAATTCAGGTGGAATCCACAAAGAATATGTTGGAAAGATGGACAGAGGTGATATCAGAGAGAAGAGTACAACTTCTTCAAATTGAGCATTTCTGGAAGAGAAGTTCCAATGAATTAAATAAAACTTCAGATGCTGGAAATGCAAAACAAAAGAGAAACTGTAAGAAGCATATAATAGGTTAACTATCATAGTATATATAGAGAGAGAGAGTGCTTCCGGTCAAGTAGTCTTCATCAGAACTGGAAAAGTGAGAAAAACGGGTCAAGTGGCAGGGAAGAGGAGAAGGAGGCGATGAGGGAATGTCTGTGATAAAGTGCAGCATGAAGGATACAGTCCAGTTTGTATTCCTAATTTTTCTTCTCTGCTTGATTAATACTGCAGCCTTTAAAGTCTCTCTCCCATGCTTTACCTTCTGTTAAATGGGTTTCGGGAGTGCACTGGGAGCGGACCCAAATGCAAGACGCAGACACTGAAGTACTAGGAACAGGACTAGGTGTGTCAAGAAAGCTAGGGAAGTGGGGAAGAAACGACACTGGACAAGACACAGGCCCTGGATGAGACTAGGATACAGGGCCTGGGCTAGGACTAGACTAGGAAAGCGGGACCTGGACGAGGAACAAGGAACTTGGAACCTGGGCAAGGACTCCGAGCCAGAGACTGGACAGGGACCCAGAACCTGGGTCCTGACTCGGGCCTGGACTCTGATCCAAGCGAGGACAAGACATGGCAAGGCAACAGGACCGGACGTGGCAGCAGAACGCGGAACTCCTGGGCAGGACGCAAAACCAGAACTGGATGAGGACACAAAGCTAAGACTTGGACTTGGGAGACTGGAACGCAGAACCTTGGAAATCTTGGGAGACAGGAACGCAGAACGCAGAGCCTTGGTCTTGAGAGACAGGAACATGGAACACAGAGCTGGGACCCCTCCAGGATATAGGGTCGGGAATCATACACAGAATGCTGAACATAACGAGACAGTTCCCAACACAAGGTAGCGGCAAACAGCCAGACCTACCTAGCGAAGGTGTGGACACAAAGATGGTTCCCAACGCAAGGTAGCGGCAAACGGCTGGACCTACCTAGCGAAGGCATGGACACAGACAGTTCCAAACAATGAAAGACAGTTCCTTATCTAGACACAGCAAGGCTCTGGTCTTGCTCCGGCGGTAGAACTTGACAGCGATAATAGGCGAGGATGCAGGCGAGGCTTCAGGTGAAAGGTAGCACGTGAGGCTACAGCCAAAGGCTACAAAAGGAAGGGAGGGGAAGGGAACAATCCAGCAACTGAAACTTCTTCTTCTCTTTCTTTGAGTTTTTATGGCAGTTGGCATCCACACTGCCTCATTACTGCCTTCTTCAGGATTTATTGTCCCTCATTGTCCATTCACTTTAAAGCCGTCTTTCCAGTCCCATCGCCCCTAAAAAACTAAGCAACCATTTCCTCCCCTGTTCACTCTCCCCACATTCCAACAAACCTTTAACACTGTTCTTTACCAGTCCTATTTTGCGTAATTGTTGTAATATTTGTTGCCTCTCCTGTGCAAATTTCCGGCATGAAATAAGGATATGTTCTACTGTTTCAGTCTCCTGACATAGATTGCAAAAACCTGTTGGATGTTTATTTATAATGGCCAGAGTGCCATTCAGGTTGCTGTGCCCAATTCTCAGTCTACTTATAATTACTTGCTCCTTCCGCTTTCCTCCCCTACTTCTTCCCATATCTACTCTGTTCTGAATTGAATGTAAATGTCTTCCGTTTATTGTTCTATCCCAATGCTGCTGCCACTGTTGATTTATCCTTCTCCACACTATGCTCTTCCCCTCTGATTTTGATAGTTTAATATTGACCTCTATAGATCCTTTTTTGACTGCTGCTTTTGCCAGCCTATCTGCTGTCTCATTTCCCATAATACCCAAATATGCTGGAACCCACATGAATGCAATATTTTTGCCTTGTCTAGTCAGCCTTGAATTTGCAAACAGGATTTCATAAAGCAGATCCTGGTGATCTCTTATGAAATTATGAAATCTCAAGATTTCATAAAGCAGATCCTGGTGATCTCTAGCTGTACCCGCCTTAATGCTTGCAAGGGCCGATACAGAATCGCTACATATCACAATATTATTACAACCAACCTGCTCCCTCCATTCTAGTGCTAACAATATGGCAAGCATTTCAACTGCATATATACTCAAGCAATCAGGTGTTTTCTTGCTTATTTCCACTTGATAACTTGGTACAACAATTGCAGATTCTGTTGCACCTGTTTCTGAATCCTTTGATCCATCTGTAAAAATCTGTATGCCTTTATATTTACATCCCCTATAACTATGATATTCACCGAGTATATCAGCCGTCTTATTACTGTGTTTAATCTTAAGCAATTCCAAATCTACAGAGGGATTTTCTAATATCCAGGAAGGTCTGACAGGCCACTTCACACTTGGACAAAACTCTTTATCGCATACACCCATATCTTTTGCTGTTTGCTCTCCTGTCCAGCCAAAATTTTCTTTTTGTGTCCTCTCCTTCTCCCAGCATGTCTGCAACACCCTTTTTGTAGGATGGCTATCACCATGTCCCCTTAAATTAATCCAGTAATTGGCCTCCAGCTGTTTACACCACAGCCTCAATGGCATTTCATTTGCTTCAACTTGGAGTGCACACACTGGGTAAGTTCTAACCACTCCCAAACACACCCTTAGAGCCTGAGGTTGCACGATATCCAGTTCTGCCAGCACAGATTTTGCTGCTGACCTGTATACAATACTTCCATAGTCTAATCTTGATCTTATTAATGCGAAATAAATATACTTCAGTGATGCAAAATCAGCACCCCATTCCAATCCAGCAAGACACCTCATGACATTTACCACATTTTTACATTTAGTAACTGCATATCTAACATGTTCTCTCCATGTTAATCTCAAGTCAAAGTGCACTCCCAAAAACTGAAAACTTTCAACTCTCTCCAGGTTACTTCCATACAAATTCAAATTAAGTCCCCTGAACTTCTTCCTTGTAAAGAACATGGCTTTTGTCTTCTCCACAGAAAATTTATCACCCCACTTTGTCCCCCACTCTTCAACTTGATTAATTACATCTTGCATTTTCATAACTATATGTTCAATATTTCTCCCTCTTTTCTACAAAGCCCTGTCATCTGCAAACAATGACCTCCCCACTTCTGTTGAATATTTACGAATATATCATTTATCAAAATGGAGAATAAAGTTGGACTCACTACACTCCCCTGAGGCATCCCATCTTCTACAACATACTGGCTTGATAGCTCTGATCCTATCTTCACCTGAATAGTTCTCTGGTTTAAAAAGTCCTTAACCCAATTGAAAATCGCCCCCCCCCCCCGATTCCCATTTAAATGTAGCTTGATTAGGAGCCCCTCTTTCCAGAACATATCATAAGCTTTCTCAACATCAAAAAAAAACTGCAACCACTGTCTCTTTATTTACTTGAGCTTTTCTTATTTCATCCTCTGGACACAACACTGGATCCATAGTATTCCTTCCTTTCCTGAACCTGCTTTGATACGTAGCCACCATACCTCTACTTTCCAAGAAGTACACTAACCTCTCATTTATCATATATTCCGTAAGTTTACATACATGTGACATCACGGCAATTGGCCTGTAGTGTTCTGGCCTGCTGGCATCTTTCCCAGGTTTCCTTATTGGAATAATTATTGCTTCTTTTCAGCTCCCTGGTATTTTCCCTTCATCCCAGACTTTGTTATACAGAAGCAGTAGTTTCTCCAGACTTCCTTCACTCAAGTGTTTGATCATACTATAACATATCTCATCTTTACCTGGCACAGTCTTTCCTGTTTTATCTAGTGCCTTTCTTAATTCTCCCATGCTGAAAGGGACATCTTGCACACCGTCAAGGTTAGTTTTCCTACATAAAGCATCCATATTTTCAGTTTTTGTTCTCTCTCTCTAACTCTTCTTCCCTTCTCAGACAAATTATCAGAACTATGTACCATAACAAAAGTGTTTGCCAACAACTCTGCCTTTTCCTTATTTGTTACTGCAGTCACATTTCCATCAACCAGAACTGGGTACCTCCACTCTCTCCTGTTCCCTCCCATCCTTTTTATCATCTCCCACACTTCTCCTACTTGAATTGTGTTTCCGATTGAATCACAATACTTTCTCCAGTGTGTCCTTTTAGCATGTCTTATTGTCCTCCTTACTACTGCCTGAGCTTGTTTGTAGAATCATATGTTGGAAGTTATGAATTCTTTTAACCAGTTTAAATGCCTTATTTCTATTTCTCACTGCTTCCTTACAATTATAATCCCACCATGGTACTATTCCCTTCTTTATTCTTCCTTTACTTTCAGGAATGGATTCTAATGTAGCTGATTTTATACCTTGTTTTAATATGCTGTCAAATGTTTCTATATCCATTCCATCACTGACCTGACTTAGATATCTGTCACTTTTTTTCCAGAAATTTCTCCCAATTAGCTTTTTCAAGGATCCATTTCCCATCTGTATTCTCTGTGACCAATGAGGCGGAAATATTTATCTTGCACCAGTTTGGGTAATGATCACTCCCTACAGTTCCTTCTTGGTACAGTAACCAATCACACACTGATGCAATGGAGTTTGATACTAATGTAAGATCAAGCACAGATTCTTTACCTGTATTAACATCAATTCCAGTACTACTACCATCTTTTAGGCACACTAAATACTTCTCATCTAGCAACTCCTCTATTACCTGACCATTGATGTCTGTTCTGTCACTCCCCCTTAATACATTATGTCCATTAAAATCACCACACCAAACAACGTTACTACTATTCTGCCCTTCTATCTCCTCAAGCTTGTTTTACTCTAGTCTTTTGCATGAATTATAATAATTCACAATCACCAACTCTTTCCTTTCAGCCCATACTTTTACTACCACATACTCTTGTTCACTTCCTATACCTAGTATTCTATAAGGAATACCTTGCTTTACATAAGCTGCACATCCTCCTCCTCCCCCCCTCTCCTGTCTCGCCTTACTGCCTCATAACCATATAAAACAAAATCTAAATTAGGTTTTAACCAAGTCTCCTGGATACACACATCTGGCTTTTCTCTCCTACTAGCTATAAACTGCTTGAAATCTTGTCCATTAGCAATCAGGCTTCTTGCATTCCATTGAAGAAGTAGCATTATTAGTAATATCAGCCCACACATACTGTCTCTTGACTTGACTGTACCCTGAGTTCATCATTTACTTCTTCCCATTTTAATCCTATCATATCCAAATGGTGCTCTGCACTTTTCACAATAATCTGAATCCTTTCAGGTTTAGATTTGATCTCATAAGTTTTGTTTACCACTCCTGTTATAAAGGTCACCAATTTCTTCTTCGCTATCCATGCATTCTTCTTATCTTGCCTTTCTTTAGCTGCCGCTTGCTCTTTGCTACATCCTCCCTCATTCATTTTCTTCTGTCCTGCCAACTTGACTGCCTCAGCATATGAGACTTTTTCCTTCACCCTTATCTGCTACACCTCCACCTCTTTTTTTCAACACTTCACTTCAAATTACAGCAATTTGGTCTCACTCTCTCTCCACATTTTCCATATTCATGTTCCCCATCACACCTTGCACATCTTCTCTTTCCTTTGCACACTTTGGCCGCGTGTCCAAACTCCTGGCAATTGAAACACCTCATAGGTTTTGGTTAAGGCAGGTTCGATGTTGTCATTTAAAGTTAAATTAGACAGCTATATCGACAGGAAAGGAATGGAGGATTATGGGCTGAGTGCAGGTCGGTGGGACTATGTGAGAATAAGAGTTTGGTACAGACTAGAAGGGCCGAGATGGCCTGTTTCCATGCTGTAATTGTTATATGGTTATATATTCTCTTACATTGTATCTTAGAAATCCAATATATAACTCCTTTGGAGGCACCTTATCCTCAAATTCTACCAGAACAGTTTCAGTCTCCCTTTTCTCTGCTCCCATTGTCATTTTTTTCACACTTTCCACTGAACTATTCCTCACCCTCAAGTTCTCCACTAGCTCCTTCATATTAACACTGAGGGGAAACCCAGAGACCATCCCTTTGCAACCATTGACCCTTTGTGCTCCAAGTCTTACAACCCAGCACACTTTGACTTTCCCAATATTAGTCACCTTCATTGCCTTCTCCATCTGCTCTTCAGTTTTACATCCTATCAACAGGTTTCCATCTCCTAAAATTCTTGCATAGCTCACTTCCCCTATTTGTCTTCTGATGATTTTTGTTAGCTTAAGCGGATCGATTTTCTTTACTCCCCCTTCCCCCTCAAATCTTACCAGTACATTTAGCAATTTTGCCCTCAGACCCTTCTCCTCAACTTCTTTTCCATTACTTTCCAATCCACCTACACTAGACCCACCTCCTTTCTTTCTCTTCCAATCCATCACCTTCCTGTTCTTAGTCCCTCTCCCCACATCTTCCCACTCAAACTCCGTGCTATTGCTGTCACTATCAGTCTCCCTCCCTGCCATCCTATTAGAGCTTGCAAGGAATCATGTACGAATATCATTCCAGACCTAAACAGGTCAATATTCCCACAGAATGTCCCCCACAACACCCCAGCAGTTCCAGCGCCTCCTCAGCAAATCCAGCCAGCCCAAAAACCAGCTGCCAGCTAAGCACAGCCAGAATCCCACTGCCAGCAACTCGCCAACCGCCCCCGCTTTACACAGCCAGCAACTGAAGCTGAACCCAGGAGCTGTTTATGTAGCCAGCCCAAACTGAGAATCATGTGCCTCAATTAAGAAACCAACAGAACAAGGGAAAACCAGAAAACCTGGAATAAGGATCGATAGACCGGTCCGTGAACCAGAATGCAGACTTCACAGACCAGACCATGACACCTTCATAAGAGCCTAAGACATAGGAGCAGAATTAGGCCATTCAGCCCATTGAGTTTTTTCCTGCCATTCCATCATGGCTGATACATTATCCCTCTCAATACATTCTCCTGCCTTCTCCCCATAACTATAAGATATAGAAGCTGAATTAGGCCATTTGACCCTTCGAGTCTCTCCACGATGACTTTTGATGCACTGACTAATCAAGAGCTTATCAAACTCTACTTTAAATATACTGAATGGCTTAGCCTCCACAGCTATCCATGGCAATGAATTCCACAGATTCATTACTCTCTGGCTGAAGAAATTCCTTCTTATCTCTGTTCTAAATGGACATCCCTCTACTCTGAGGCTGTGCCCGCTGGTCCAAAACTCCTTCACTATCCACTCCACATCTGCTCTATCGAGAACTTTCTATATTCAATAGGTTACAATGAGATTCCCCCTTCATTCTATGAAACTCGGGTGATTGCAGGTCCAGAACCATCAAATGCTCTTCAAATATTAATCCTTTTCATTCCTGGAATCATTCTCCTGAAACCCCACTGGACTGTCTCCTAGGTTAACACATCTTCTCTTCGATAAAGGGCCCAAAGCTGCTCACAAAACTCCAAGAGCGGTATGGCCAATGCCTTATAAAGCCTTAGCATCACATCCTTGTTTTTGTATTCTCGCCCTCTGGAAATGAATACCATCTCAAGACCATTTCATACACTTATCTTCATAACGTCTACAAAGCCAATAATTCCATCATCTAACTCATAGATATATAACATGAAGAGAGGTGGTCCTAACACCGACTACTGCAGAAATTCACTAGCCCCCAGCAGCCAACCAGTAAAGCACCCCTTTATTCCCACTCTTTGATTCCTGCCAGTCAACCAATCTTCTATTTATGCAAGTTCTAAAATTGCTTTTGAAGGGAGTTTTACATAAGGTGTCAAGAACTTCTAGCAATTTGTTACATGCTGCAGAACCTGGCTATCATGAAAGATAATTTGATTAGAAAGCTTAAGGTAAAGGAACCCTGAGGAGGCAGTAATCACAATATGATGGAATTCACCCTACAGTTTAAGAAAGAGAAAATGAAATCAAATGTATCAGTATTACAGTGGAGTAAAGGGAATTACAGAGACATGAGAGAGAAGCTGGTAAAGTTGATTGGAACAGGACACTAGCAGGGATGATAGCAGAACAGCAATGGCTGCTGTTTATGGGGGAAATTCAGAAGGCACAGGAAAGATCCATCCCAAAGATGAAGAAATATTCTGAAGGCAGGATAAGGCAACTGTAGCTGACAAGGGAAGTCAAAGGCAGCAAATAAGGAAAAGACAGGGTATATAATATAGCAAAAATTAGTCTTTTTTCAGATATATAAAGAGTAAAAAAGACAAGTGGATATCAGAATGCTTCAAAATCATGCTGGAAAAAAGTAATAATTGGGAACAAAAATGGTCGAGGAGCTTAATAAGCTTTTTAAATTGGTCTTCGCTGTGAAGACACTAGCAGGCTGCCAGAAATGTGGGAGTGTCAGGGGGCAGAAGTGAGTGTCATTTCTATTACTAAGGAGAAGGTACTTGGGAAGCTGAGCAGCTGAGTAGATAAGTCACCTGGACCAGGTGGACTACACTCTGGGTTCTGAAAGAGGCAACTGAAGAGATTGTGGAGGCATTAGTAATGATCTTTCAAGAATCACTGTATTCTGGAATGGTTCCTGAGAACTAAAAAATAGCACATTACTCCACTCTTTAAGAAGGGAGGGAAGCAGAAGAAAGGCCAGTTAGCCTGATTTGAGTGGTTGGAAAGATCTTGGTGTCTATTATTAAGAATGAGGTTTTGGGGTACTTGAAGGCACATGATAAAATAGGCTAAATTCAGCATGATTTCCTAAAGAGGAAATCTTGCCTAACAAATCTGTTGGAATTCTTTGAGGAAGTAACAGGTAGGATAGGCAAAAAAGAGTCAATTGAGGTTGTTTACTTGGATTTTCAGAAAGTACCACACATGAGGCAGTTTAACATAAAAAGTGGCCATGGTATTACAGGAAAGGTACAAGCATAGATAGAAGATTGGCTGATTGCAGGAAGCAAAGAATGGAAATAAAATGGTCCTTCTCTAGTCGGCGGCCATGATTACTAGTGTGCTGCAGGGGTTGGTGTAGGGCCCGCTTCTTTTCACCTTGTAAATGATTTGGATAAAGGGCAAAGAAGTGGCAGGTAGAATATAATGTAGGGAAATGCATGGTCAAGCATTTTGTCAGAAGGAATAAAGGGATAGACTAATTTCTAAACGGGGAGAAAATTTAAAGGGACTTGGGAGTTCTCGTGCAGGATTCCCTAAAGGTGAACTTGATTGTTGAGTCAGTGGTAAGGAACAGAAATGTAAAGTTAGCATTCACTTCAAGGGGACTAGAATATAAAAGGAAGAATGTAATGCTGAGGCTTAGTAAGGCATCGATCAGACCTCACTTGGAGTACTGTGAGCAGTTTTGGGCCCCTTATCTAAGAAGTGATGAGCTGGTATTGGAGAGGGTCCAAAGGAGTTTCACGAGAATGATCCAGATATGAAAGTGCTAACATATGAGAGGAATTTGATTGTTCTGGGCCTATACTCACTGGAATTTAGAAGAATGTGGGAGGATCTCATTGCAAAGAGTCGAATATTGAAAGATCCGGATAAAGTAGATGAATAGAAGATGTTTCTAGAAGTGGAGGAGTCTGGGACCAGAGGGCAGAGCCTCAGAATTGAGAGTTGGGGAATATCCATTTAGAACAGAAATGAGGAAAAATCACTTCAGCCTGTGGAATTTATTGCCACAGATTGCTGAGCAAGTCTAGGAATTGGTTATATTTAAGGCGAAAGGTGATAGTTTTGCGATTACTCAGCATATTTAAGATTACAGAGAAAAAGGAGGTGAATGGGATTGAAAGGGATAATAAATCAGCCATGATAGAGTAGCAGAATAGACTTGATATGTGCAATGGCTTAATTCTACCCCTATGTCTTATGGTCATGTAATTATCTGGCCAACATTTAGCTGGCAAGAAGGCATGAAACAGGTATACCAGGGGATGGAGCAAAAGCAAAAGGAAGTAGAAGAACTGAAAGAGGAAGAATGGGTTCCACACATTAAAAACATTATGTGCACAATACAATAATCACAACTTCACCTTCTGTTCCTTAACAATCTCATTTTTTTTGTCTTTTTCTTGTTCATGCAGGGTCATTTTACCATCATTTTGGCAAATAAAAAATAAAAAAACAATATTAAATGCAGATTTAAACCTAATGTTGAGTTTGCACTTTAAATAATGCAAGAAAGGTCATCATATGGTGCATTCCTTGATACATATTTTACCATCCTTTGTTTATTTTGCAATTAGGATTGCTTTTACCTGTCTATTACCTTCTGCAGTGTGGACGGGTGGAGATGCGTTTCTACCAAAGGAAGTGTAAAGGCGCTCCCGCAGATCATCCTTGGACAAAGTGTAGATCCTTGGACAAAGTGTAGATCCTTGGACAAAGTGTAGTACCTTGGACAAAGTGTAGATCCTTGGACAAAGTGTAGATCCTTGGACAAAGTGTAGTACCTTGGACAAAGTGTAGATCCTTGGACAAAGTGTAGATCCTTGGACAAAGTGTAGATCCTTGGACAAAGTGTAGTACCTTGGACAAAGTGTAGATCCTTGGACAAAGTGTAGATCCTTGGACAAAGTGTAGATCCTTCTTAGCACCCGATCAGGCTGACATGAAGCCATGGGAGCAGGTGGTGGATGGTTGTATGAGCAGCTGGTACATATCACAAGTACTGGTTATACGACCACTGGAACCAGGCAGACAATCTCTGAAGAGTATTGATAATGGCTGGGGTCATTCATCTTGTAAAGACTCTGTCCAGAAGAAGGCAATGGCAAACCACTTCTGAAGAAGAATTTGTCAAGAACAATTCGCCTACATCATACAACGCGGCTCATAATAATGATGATGGTAATAATCTTCTGCAACAAAATTCAATTATCTTGTACACTATATGTTTTAATTCTGCTGTGAATTAAATCAGTCAGAGATTATTTTAGTTCCTAAGTAGTCATTAGTTGTAGGTGATAATGGTTTGTAAATATCCTACAATTCTGCACTAACATAGTGAAACTAGATTTCTTTTCTTCTATGTTTCCAAATCTTGCCCTTGCCCTTGCCCCCTCAATTTGAAAGTCTAACCTTCTCAGTATAATTGGATAAGGAGCTCTTAGCCTGTGCATCAAATGGCATGAGGTTATGGTGGAGACTACCATTTTAACAGTTTACAAATGCAGTATATGTACACTGATGGTTCTGAGCACTATATTGTTTATTTAAATATAAATTTTGAATGTTGATTGGTTTGCATAGATTGAATTTAACTAAATTAGATCTGAGAATTCATCAGCCTTTCAGCAGCTGCAGGCAGGGCTGACTTGAGACGACTGCAAGAAATTGTACATGCTAGATCAAAATTCCAGAGCAAAATGAAATGTGAATGCTAGTCAGACAAACTACATATTAAAGGTGGCAGCAAGTCCTTCACCTTCATCATCAATGAACACATTAGTTCAGTTCTTACATCTATGATTAAACATATTTATTAAACAATGTAGAAGTAAGATAGTGAGTATGACTAAAACTTTACACAGACTTGCTGAGGAAATGCTTAAAAAGACAACATACTAACATAAGAGGAAAGGTTTAGTAGACTGTCTATATTCCCTAGGTTTTAGAAGCACAGATAGTGAATAGTGGAACAGGTATGGGAGAACAGATGGATGTGGTGTATTTGGATTTTCATTCAGCTTTGAATAAGGTCCCACAAAAGAGATTTGTTAACAAATTCAGGGCACAGAGAACTGAGGTAAATATACTCATCTTGATTGAAAATTGGTTTGTCAGAAAGCAAGGAGTGGAATTAAACAGATCTTTTTCAAGTCAGTAGGATATTATTACTGGAGTATTGTAGAGGTTGATGCTTGTGTCCTACCTATTCCTGATTTGGTTGAGGGACCAAATATCATATTATCCATATTTGCTGAAGATAAAATAACTAATCTACAGTCTACTCAGCTTCCACATCTTTCCTAATTTACTAAATGCTTGCAGAGCTCAACAGGCTGAAAACAGATGATGATTCACTGGTTGGAGAGTCCATAACACATGGTTACAGTTTGAGAATAAGCAGAGGACTATTTACAGCCAAGATAAGGAGGAATTTCTGTACTCATTTGGTGAAGAATTCACTGCACCAAAAAGCAACAGAGGATCAGTCAATGATTGCTATAAAAAAAACCAAGATCAATAAATCATGAAATATTAAGGGAATAGGAGTTTGTAAGAACAGTAAAAGAAAATACTACTAAGCTAGAAGGGCAGCATAGTGGTGCATGGTAAACATTGCCATCTCACAAATCAAGAGACCCAGATTCAGTCAGTACCTTGGATGCTGTCAGTGTGGAGTTTACAGGTTCTCCTTTTGACCATGTGGTTACCATTCAGGACCTCGGATTTCTTCCCAGACACCGAGGCTGTGTTGGTTTGTGTAGATGGGTGCTTGATGGTCAATGTGGACATAGGGGGCCAACAAACCTGATTCCATACTGTGTGACTCCGAGATCAGGCATAATCAAAATGAATGGCAGGCACACTTACAGAAAACAATGACCTACTTTGATTCTTTTTCTTTTGCAGCCTTGAGAGAGATGCAGGGGTATTGTTTCCCTGGCTAAACATTTGTAATCTGGGATCCCATTTTTTTAGAAGTGTTATATTATTTGCTTACAACATAAAAAGCCATTTGCTGATTCACAGAACAATCTTATCCTCCCACTAATTTTTCCTGTAGCCTATTATCTATACACCATACTAACACTCTGCAGCTTCTACCACTGATGTTCGCACTAGGTTATTCCGGTGCTTAAGAAAAGACCTAAGATTAAACCAGGAATTATAGGCCGGTGAGCCTGTAGTGGGTAGATTTTTGGAAGAATCTTTAAGCTTAAGGGACTGGATATGTGAACATTTGGTTAGACAGGGACTGATTAGGGATAGTCAGCATTTCCCATTGTGCATGGTAGGTT
This sequence comes from Mobula hypostoma, assembly GCF_963921235.1. Lineage (NCBI taxonomy): Eukaryota > Metazoa > Chordata > Chondrichthyes > Myliobatiformes > Myliobatidae > Mobula > Mobula hypostoma. The sequence continues at coordinate 195,515,364 of NC_086097.1, forward strand.
TTGTCTGACCAGAGCTTTTTAAGGATGTTACCAGGAAAGCTGATGAAGGCAAGGCAGTGGATGTTCTCCATATGGACTTTAGCAAGGCCTTTGACAAGGTCACCCATGGGAGGTTGGTCAGGAAGGTTCAGTCGCTTGGCATTCAAGGTTGTAATTTAGATTAGACATTGGCTTAATGGGAGAAACCAGAGAGCAGTAGTAGATGGTTGCCTCTCTAACTGGAGATCTGTGACTAGCAGTGTCCTCAAAGTGGATAGGGCATTGGCTGATTGGCAGGAAACAGAGTGGGAATAAAGGGATCCTATTTGGTTGGCTGACGGTTACCACAGGTGTTCCACAGGAGTCCATGTTGGGGCCGCTTCTTTTTATGTTGTACTTCAACGATTTGGATTACGGAATAGATGGCTTTGTGGCTAAGTTTGCTGATGATACGAAGATAGGTGGAGGGGCCAGTAGTGCTGAGGAAACAGAGTCTGCAGAGAGACTTGGATAGATTGGAAGAATGGGCAAAGAAGTGGCAAATGAAATACAATGTTGGGAAGTGTATGGTCATGCACTTTGGCAGAAGAAATAAAAGGGCAGACTATTATTTAAATGGGGAGAGAATTCAAAGTTCTGAGATGCAACGGGACTTGGGAGTCCTCGTGCAGGATACCCTTAAGGTTAACCTCCAGGTTGAGTCGGTGGTGAAGAAGGCAAATACAATGTTGGCATTCATTTCTAGAGGAATAGAGTATAGGAGCAGGGATGTGATGTTGAGGCTCTATAAGGCACTGATGAGACCTCACTTGGAGTACTGTGGGCAGTTTTGGTCTCCTTATTTAAGAAAGTATGCTGACATGGGAGAGGGTACAGAGGAGATTCACTGGAATGATTTTGGGAATGAGAAGGTTAACATATGAGGAACGTTTGTCTGCTCTTGGACTGTATTTGTTGGAGTTTAGAAGAATGAGGTGGGACCTCATAGAAACATTTCAAATGTTGAAAGGCATGGACAGTGGATGTGGCAAAGTTGTTTCCCACGATGAGGGAGTCTAGTACGAGAGGGCATGACTTAAGGATTGAACGGTGCCCATTTAGAACAGAGATACGAAGAAATTTTTTCAGCTAGAGGATGGTGAATCTATGGAATTTGTTACCACAGGCGGCAGTGGAGGCCAAATCATTGAGTGTGTTTAAGGCAGAGATTGATAGGTATCTGAGTAGCCAGGGCATCAAAAGTTATTGTGAGAAGGCAGGGGAGTGGGACTAAATGGAGAATGGATCAGCTCATGATAAAATGGCGGAGCAGACTCGATGGGCCGAATGGCTGACTTCTGCTCCTTTGTCTTATGGTCTTCTGGTCTTATGGTCTCAGGGACTGGTGCTGGGTACTTTGTTGTTTGTCATCTATATCAATGATCTGGGTGATAATGTGGTAAACAGGGTCAGCAAATTTGTGGAGGACACTCAGATTGGGGGTGTAGTGGAAAATGAGGAAGGCTATCATGACTTGCAGCAGGATCTGGACTAGCTGGATAAATGGGCTGACAAATGAAAGATGGAATTTAATTCAGACAACTGTGAGGTGATGTATTTTGAAATGACAGACCAAGGTAAGACTTGCATTGTAAGCAGTAAGGTAGATCTGGGAATACAGGTCCATAATTCCTTGAAAGTGGAGTCAGATATAGATCATTGAATTGAATTGACTTTATTACTTACATCCTTCATATACATGAGGAATAAAGATCTTTACGTTACATCTCTGTCTAAATGTGCAATGTGCAATTTATAGTAACTTACAATAAATAGTATGTACAACAGGACATTCAATATACTGTAACATAGAAATACAGTTGTGAGAACATGAATTAATCAGTCTGATGGCCTTGTGGAAGAAGCTGACACAGAGCCTGTTGGTCCTGGCTTTTATGCTGCGGTACCATTTCCCAGATGGTAGCAGCTGGAACAGTTTGTGGTTGGAGTGACTTGGGCCCGCAATGATCCTCCGGGCCCTTTTTACACATCTATCGTTGTATATATCCAGAATACTGAGAAGTTCACATCTACAGATGCTCTGGGTTGTCTTCACCACTCTCTGCAGAGTCCTGCGATTAAACGAGGTACAGTTCCCATACCAGATAGTGAATTGTGCCTCTGTAGAAAGTTTTTAGGATTTGGGGGCCCATACCAAACTTCCTCAACCTTCTGAGGTGAAAGAGGCACTATTGTACCTTTATCACCTCACAGCTGGTATGTACAGACCATGTGACATCCTCGGTGATGTTTATACCGAGGAACTTAAAGCTGTTCACCCTCTCAACCCCAGATCATTGATGTCAATAGGGATTAGCCTGTCTTCATTCCTCCTGTAGTCTACAACCAGTTCCATTGTTTTCGTGACATTGTGGGAGAGGTTGTTTTCTTGACACCACTGTGTCAGGGTGATGACTTCTCTGTAGGCTGCCTCATTATTATCTGAGATTAGGCCAATCAGTGTAGTGTCGTCAGCAAGTCATGGGTTATACAGAGAGTAGAGTATAGATAAGGTCAGAAAGAACTCATTTGATATATTGCCCTACATAAATGAAAGTATTGAGTACAGGAGTTGAGATGGTGAAGTTGTTTAAGACATTGGTGAGGCCTAACTTGCAGTATTATGTGCAGGTTTGGTCATCTACCTACAGGAAGGATAGAAATAAGACCGAAAGCATGCAGAGAAAGTTTACAAGGATGTTGCCAGGACTTGAGGACTGGAGTTATAGGGAAAGGTTGAATAGATTAGGACTTTATTCCTTAGAGTGTAGGAGAATGAGGGGACATTCATTAAGCTTGAGGTATACAAACTTGTGAGGGGTATAGATAGGGTGAATGCCAGCAGGCTTTTTCCAATGAAGTTGGGTGAGACTGCAACTAGAGGTCATAGGTTAAGGGTGGAAAATGAAATGTTTAAGGAGAACATGAGGGAGAAATTCTTCACTCAGTGGGTGGTAAGAGCTGCCAGTGGATATGGTAGATGTGGGTTTGATTTCAACATTCAAGAGAAGTTTGGATAGGTACATGAATGGGAGGGATATTGAGGGCTACGGTCCAAGTGCAGGTTGATTTGAATAGACATATTGAGAGTTTGGCCCAGGCTAGATGTGCTAAAGTGTCTGTTTCTGAGCTGTTGTGTTCTGTCACTCTATGACTCTAAGGGCAATTACAATGACCAGTAAACCCTGAAACCCACATTTTTGGGGGAAATGGGAGGAAGTTGGAGCACACAAAGGAAACCTATGCAGTTGCAGACAGAACATGCAAACTCCACACCCAAGGTCAGGTAGAAGATGTTGTCTGGAGCTGTGACACAAGAAATCTGTAAGCTGTACTATTTCTCTGCCTCTATCGCTGGTCTTTCAGAATTGAGATGAGAGGATATTTCTTCACCCAGATTACTGCAAAAGCTCAGTAAGTGAGTATCCTTAGCCAAAGGACAAATTGGTGGAAGAACTTATCAGGTTCAGCAAATCTTGTGGGAAGATGGAAGTTGTCAACAGTCTGCATCGTGATCCAGATTCAGGATGGGATATATTTAAGACAGAGCTGTATCACAAGAAAAGACTGGCAGTCAAGGAGAACAAAAGATTCAAGGATGTGTTCAAAGCTGCCATGAAAATTGAAAGATTCCCCATTGAGACCAAGGAACTTCTGACCTAACAATACTCAAAGTGGAAAAGGAAGATGGGAGAATTGCACTGAGAACCTTGTGTCCATGTGTGGGAAGCCCAGCATAAGTAACAGAAGGAGTTAATCACCCTACAAACTGATCACCCACCTGCCTTATCAGACACCTCCCTCATCATCTGTTGAGGAGCTGTTGCTTCCCAGCACCACCTCAGAATCCACAAACCTGCAGTGAAAGCAAATTGTATTCATTCTCAAGGGATTCCTGGAAAAGAAGTCTGTCATTCTTTATTGCCCTCCTGAAAGATTAAGGGAGAGACATTCAAAGCAAAATTGATGACATTTGTCAAATTGGCCGTGAATTGATGTCACGTGAGATTTTGCCAGTATAAGTGGGAGATGGAATCACCCTAATGTACATATATGCATATATACAGGGTATTGTTAATTACCTTTTAATTAGCAGTCAGAAATGCAAACTTTCTAGAATAATGGGTGCATTAGAGCATATAAGAAGTAATTCATAACTGAATGGCCAATCTAAAAGCAATAGCAGTAATTAACTCGTTAGCATAGTTTGTATTTCAGATCGGGATGAATAATCTATAAGCGACATGGAGAAGCAGTGACGAAATGAAGAAACAGTAAAACACGCAGAAAAACTTATGATACTAGAATTGAGAGCCGGCTGTGACACTTTCTATAGAAACAAGAATAAGGAGCAGCTTAAAAGAGGTCTTTAAATTTGTGAAGGGGTTTGGTATGGAGAACATGTTTTCACAAAGTATATCATTAAAAAAAAGGTAGTTACTAATACATCAAAGGGAATTCATGATTGTTTTCATTTGCAAAGAGAATTTGAAATTGGAACTTAGTGACACCTTCAATAGTGAGTAGTGTTGCTATCTTTAAAAGGACATGAGGCATGTGGATCGAAAGAAGAGAAGGAGAAGAACATGCTAGTAGGGTTCAATGAAGTAGGAGATTCTCAAAGAGGGCAATTACCAGCATAGATCAAATTGAACTGAGCAATTGGGTTTGAACAGAAAATACCTGTATATGTATTTGGTAAGACATTTCAACAATCTCTTGAAGACCATTATTCTGAGTGTTGACAGTCAAGACCTTGCGCTGAGTAGCTGGAAAATTGTGATGTTTGATATGTTGGAATACTTAAACAGGAATTGAACAGGCAAGCACTCATGCAAATGTACAAGTTCACATGCCCACACACATAGGTTAACGTCAGTGTAACACAAGCAGTATAGGAATAATGAAGATGGTTAAGAACTCGTAAAGCAGTAAAGGGAAATGGGAAGATCCCACTAAAGACCAAATTGTCACAGGTGGACAAATTTCACCTCATAATATTTCCATTTAAATCTACATATGAACATAAAAATCTATCTCACTGCATATTTTCCTTTCTTACAAAAAAAGGCAGCAAATGATTGCAATCTGCAACAAAGTTATACCCAAAAGCTTAAAGCCTGTACATTATATCATTCTAATAATGAAATGGGGTGGTGCATGGTATCTGCCCTTCATATAAATCAAAAGACAGGAATGAAATTATGATTGGTAGAACTTGTGTATGCAACTGTGATTCACGCAGTGTGAAGCAATAAATATGATACACTTCAAAAATGTGTCATGTGCCATCAAACAGAAATCTTTCACATTACTCACAAACAGGGGTTGTTTCCTGAGTCAACCTGAGCAGTAATTTTCCATTGTAACTTTCTTAAACATGAAAGAACCTGTTGAATACAGTCTTTTTATTTCTCCGTAAAGTTATATCTTGACTCTAAGATCAGCACAAATGATTCCCACTAACAATCCTCAACATATGATTCATCAATATCAAAACCTGAACTAATCACAGGAATAAACACTTCAGATGTAGATGAAGATTAAGTGAATCACTTTACACTGGGGAAGAAAGACGATGAGACTGGCAGCTGCAATGCTACGATCCCCGTTGATTCACTCTGTAATTCAGAGCTCATGTGGTTAGTTGTGAAATAGCTTCAGAAGCCACAACAGGCTCAGAAACAGCTATTACCCTTCAACCATCAGGCTCCTGAACCAGCGTGGATAACTTCACTGACCTCAGCTCTGAATTGACTCCACAACTGATGGATTCACTTTCAAGGACTCTACTACTCATGCTCTCAGTGTTATTGATTTATTTATTTGTACAGTTTGTCTTCTTTCTCACATTGGTTATTTGTCAGGGTTTGTTTGCGTGTAGTTTTTCATTCTTCTATTGTATTTTTCTGTTCTATTGTGAACGCTTGCAAGTAAATGAATCTCAAGGTAGTATATGGGTGACAAATGTGTACTTTGATAATAAATTTACTTTGAACTTTGGTTAATCACTGCTCCTTTCAGAGCGGAATGTAACTAATGGTTCACTGTTGCAGATTATTACTCTCTACATATACCAATTGTTCCACATACACATGAGCATTAGCAATTGCAAGCAATAAATACAAATTAAATTCCTTTAATCAATGATACAATTAAAACAATAGAGTAAACTTGATGCAAATTTTTAATCCAACTGGAATCCTACTGGATCTAGCAAAGTACATGGAAATGAAATAGACTCTCAAGGGAATTTATCACCACCAGTTCAGAGTCACGTGCATGTCGTGTGGTAGAATACAAACTGCATGCACCTAGAAGTACCCCACCAACATGAAACAAAGTAAGGCCAACAGATCCAAGGAAATTATATACTGGAGTTGTGCAGTGGCATAGCTAGCAGAGCTGCTGCCTCACAACTCCGATGACCTAAGTATTAATCTTGATTTCTAGTGTTATTTGTGTAGAGCTTGCAGATTCTCCCTGGGATTTCCCTGCCCTCATCTCAAAGATTTGATAAGATGGTAAGTTGCCATTAATGTGTAGGTGAGTGATAGAATCTGCAAGGACTTGGTGCACCAACTGCCTTCCTTCTACATCATAAAGAAATTTTGGAATTAATCTGATAATTCTTATGGAGATGAGATAGAAGCTGTGGAAGACCCATCCACATATCTACAACTGCTCACTTGAGTCTGAAACTTTGCTTTTGGTGGCATTTAGCCAAAAATTGCAGAGTGGAAATCAAGACAAAAACAAAAATGCTAGAAGCACTCAACAGATTCGGTAGCATCCATGGAAAGAGATATTGGTAAAATGTGCCCAAATGGCCAGGTACCAACTGCTAAACACAATGAAAGACAGCACTACACCATAGCCACAACTCACTCAGCGGAAGCAAAGAGTTTCTTAGAGGCAGATGGTGAGAACCTGCAACCAGTACTCCCAATGTGTGGAAGATACCCATTTATATAGCTCAGCACATCACGGAAACCAACCTCCACTCTATGGACTCTGTAATCACTTCTCAGTGTCTCAATAAGGCATCCAGCATAAACAATGATCCAACCCACCCCTAGCATTTTCTTTTCTCTCTGCTTCCATTGGACAGAAGATACAAAAGCCTGGAAGGACATACCACTGCGCTCAAGGATAGCCTCGACCCTGCTTTTAGAAGCCAATTAAATGGTTCCCTAGTAGAATCAGAATCTGATTTAATATCGCTGACATATATTGTGATACTTGTTGGTTTGCAGAGCAGTACAGCACAATACACAAAAAAAACATAACTTACAAAAGGAAATAGATTTTTTTTAAAGTTAAATAAATAATGTAAAAAGAGAGCAAAAATAGCAGGGTAGTGTTCATGGGTTTGTTCATTGTTCAGAAATCTGATGGCGGAGGTGAAGAAATTCTTTCTAAACAATAGAGTGTGTCTTCAGGCTCCCTGATGGTAGAAATGAGAAGAGGCCATGTCCTGCGTGATGGTGCTCCTTAGTGATGAATGCCGTCGTTTTGAGGCATCGCCTTTTGAAGATTTTTAGCAAGTTTGATCGACTTTTGACATCACAATCTCATTCTGATCTTGTATCTAATTGTTTACATGCACTAAAATTTCTCTATAACTGTTCCACTTTAAGCTTCATTATTGTAACCGGGTGACCATCGAATCTTATTCATTATTGTTAAAAGTGTACTTAGGCATCCATCCAGGTAATACTAGAGTAGTTGTCTGTATCTTTAAGTGGAGACAGTGATGTCATTATGCACGCGCGGGATAGACCATTTTTGTTTTCAGCAGAAGAAGCTGGTGGGGCTTTGGGATTAAGTTCCTCCCAGAGATATTGGACATGGTGAGGAACGGTGAGTATTAATTGACGATATCTATGTGAATTCGTTTATGTTTATTGGCAAATCGAGAATATCGGTAATTTGACATGTTTTACATGAGTATGCTTTAGATTTTCATGAGTGAAGGCATCAGCACTGGACAGCGTGGCTTGTGCGAAGTTCCTTACCGGCCAAGTAGGTCAGCCTTCCTGTAACTTAACTACCAGGCAATATCTTGCAAAAGTTGTGCCAAAGTGTACCCTTTGTCTAACTTTATGGTATCATGATTGATTGTGAATGTAACAGTGTAACGTGAATGTTTAGTATCTGTTTGGAAGCTTAGCACGTGTGCACTAAAAGGGAGTAGATGTCTTAGATAAGATGTATTCGCTTAGATTTTTGCTGCTATGTATAAGGTACAGGGTTGGTGGGATTCTAATGTTGTTTGTATTGTGTTCCTTCAGAATTGCCACTACCGTATTAGTTCCGTATTAGTTTTGTGTGGTTTGTTTTATGTATTTTTATACTGCATACACAATTCGTCAATACACAAGGTTGTGGATCAAAAGTTAAACTGAGATCGTAATAGCAGGAACTGGTTGTACATTCGTTCGTTTTGTTTTGAGACCCTTTTCCGACACTAGAACATTTAAAACAAATAAAGGAATTAAAACCCGAAAAAGTATTTGTTTTCCTGGGTGTATACTTTTCCCCAGGCTACAAATTATTATTGTTTTACCTTGTTCTACCTCAATGTACTGTGTAATGATTTGATCTGTATGAACAATGTGCAAGACAATCTTTTCACTCTAGCTCTGTATTCACTCAGTGGCCATTTTATAAGGTACCCCCTATACCTAATAAAGTGGCCACTATGTGTACATTCGTGGTTTCCTGTTGCTGATAGCAGAGATTTTTTTTGTTTGTTTTTTGCCTCATTTTTTGTAAACTCTAGAAACTGTCGTGTGTGAAAATCCCAGGAGATTAGCAGCTTCTGAAATACTCAACCCTCCCCATCTGACACCAATGATTATTCCACGGTCAAAGTCACTTAGATCACATTTTTCCCCATTCTGAACTTCTTGACCATATCTGCATGCTTTAATGCATTGAGCTGAGTTGCTGCTACATGATTGGCTGATTAGATATTTGCATAAATGAGCAGGTGTACAGATGTACCCAATGAACTAGCCACTGAGTGTATATGACAAAAAGAAGCCAATTCTAATTCCGAAATTACACACTGAATCTGTTTCAGAGGGCTCAGTTGAAATCTTTGCTCTTCCCAACTTTCTACTCAGAGTTGTACAGCAGGTCCAGGTTGATGGAAGACTCTTGTCTTGTGAAAGTTGACTTGAAGGCCCAGTCTCCCATATGTTTCAGAGGCTTGGAACTAGGCTACCAATGCAAGTGTTGTCTTGCCTAGTGCGGTTCAGCTATTGAAGTTGGGTTGACTCAGGCTTCTAGACTTTTGATTATTAATTCTTGGCATGTTGGTATTAATCAAAAGACCATATTGATACAAGAAAATCTGCAGATGCTGGAAATGATGGTCTTGATGAAGGATCTCAGTCCAAAGCATTAACTTTCAGCATTTTGTATGTATTGTTCTGGGTATCCAGCATCTGGAGAATCTCTTTTGATTATGAGGTGACCTTATAAGGTTGATCAAACTATGAAAGGCATTGATAAAGTGAATGGTAGCATCATTCTCCCCAGACTAGGTAGAGTCCAGAACAAGGGGCATAGGTTCAGGAAGGGAGGAGAAAGATTTAGACGTGCCCTGAGAAAATGTTTTTAATGCAGAAGGTGTTGAATCTATGGGACAAACTGCCAGAGGAAGGTTAAGGCTGCTAGAAAAGTATCATTTAAGAAACATTTGGATAGGTACATGCAGGGTTGGAGCTCAGGAAATAAGTAGGCACCATGGTCAGCATGGACTTGTTTGGCCAAAGGACCTGTATCTGTGCTCTATTGTTCTGTGACTCTATGAGTCTGAAGTGTATCCACTAACAACTGTATGGACGTATAATGACTGCGGTGCTGTGCCATTAGTATATTAGATAACATTAATTTTATCTAATTTATATAATCCAGAGTTATCAAGTAGCTTGCTTATCCACAAATAATGTGCAACTTGCTCTTGCTGAGATATATGTATAAATTTTAGGTATTCAACTTGAAATTATCATTAGAATGTAAAACCCAGGGGAAAATAATTGAAACATTTCCATCTTCTTGAGACAAAGTGTAAACCACTGATTTTTATTTGGAGATTGCACCAAACTTGAAGAAGCTGCTCTTAGTATTTTATTTATAATTTGTTTTTCTTCACCTTCCAAACCAATTTTGTTATGACACAAAAGGAGAAGGTCTGCTTCTGGATTTATAATCCCTTTCTTTGCATGTGTGGGCACGTTTCCAGTAAGAGAACAGGGAATCAGTGTAAATGAATCCATTGATCCCTTTCACAATTCAGTCACAAACCAATTTAGAGTCAGATTTATTTGTTGTCAAGTGCAATGTGGAAGCTTTAGGAGCACAATAATTAACGCCGTTACTAAGTCTGAGAAAATATTAAACTCGAGAGTTCACATAAAATATGAAGGGAAGGAAAATGTCACCTGTGGACTAATCGAGCTCATTTTAATTTAAAACTATTTCTGTCATGCATTCACTACCAGCATAGCCTAGCAGTTCTAATTACCTAAATCATTTGTGCACAATGGTAGCTTAGAGGGATGAAACTAACATGTTTTCCAGCATTACCGAAACTATCCAGCATTTGTTTTAAGTTTGGCTGTAAGAACTCACCAAAGGTAGCCGAAGCAAAATCAGAGATGTTTAAATGATAAACAACCAAATAAGAGGCTAGAAATTTTACAAAAGCACTGGATACCTCAGAAGTGCAATTTAGCCCATATGAAGGCCATATAAATGCAAAAATAAGTGACTTGATAAACACTGGCAAAATAAATAAAACTACAGGAACAAAAGACCAGTGTGGTACTTCAAACAGCAGCCCCTCTGCTTGACAGCTGTTAGACTCACTGCTTGATGGCTGGCAAATTGAAGGTGTTACAGCATGGAATATGTGTCAAAAGCATTTTCATGTTTAGTCTTCACTCTTCATAGAAGACCACAGTTTAGCATGTTGAGCAGGTGGCACCTAGGGTCAGAAGTGTAGATACGTAGTTAGTATTTAGGAGGTAATTTTTAGAGCAGGAACCATGGCTAAGCGGAACCCTATGTGTTATCTCTCCAGCCCTATCCTGTACAGGTTCCGGACTATGGATGGACAAGCTACTACCCTTTTCATTACATTATTTGCTTTCTCCTACTGCCCTGCCCAATCAAACAGCTCGTTTTCCCCATCACCAATCAGGAGATAAAATAATTCATCATTGGTCCTTTGTCAGGTTCACTTCCAAAATACAGACAAATGATTCTGAAAACTTGAAGTTTTCGAATCTTCTTATGGTTCCTTAGCAACCCTGGTTGCCAGGGAGATGAGGACCCATTGTACCCAGGATTGCCAAGCCACAAATTATGCAAATTCTGCTTGATTTATTTTACATCATATTCTGCCATATGGACAACATGTCTACCTCAGCCTCATTGACAACTTAAATACCAAAGAGAAACTGGCAATTAAGCATATCTGGATTGCACCGTATCAGCTATCCAGCATAAGACAAACCCAAGACCTCAATATAACATTCCAGGACTGACTGTCTTCCACACAAACACGCTGCAATCCTTGGCAGTCAGAGATATCACATAGCATTGGACTGTGACTGGGGGAGGGGGGGGGTCGTGAAAATGCTCCTCGTGAGCGAAGAAGGTCCTAGGTTGGTCAGAAAGAGGCAAGGAACAAAGGAATCTGATGCAAGACAGGTTCAGATATTTCAGCTTGGTTTCAGTCAAGAATACTTAATCCTCATGATCCTTTAGAATAATGTTTAAAAACTGTTCTTTTAACCTCCTCTGATCCTAAATATGTGTTAGTTTCACAAAAATAGTCATAGGAAGGTCGTTTGATCCTTCCAGGCTGCTCTGCCCTTCATCAAAGCTCTGGCTGATCCTTTAGCTCAGCATAATAGTTTACAACTTTTTCCATACCCCTTGATTCCTCAGTCAAGATATCTATCAACCTCTATCTTGAATGAGCTCAGAGGCAAAGTTTCATCATCCTCTGAATGATCAATTTTTCTCCTCACTTCATCTCTAAATTATTATCAAACTGCACCCCTGGTCTTAGACCCCCCTAACAGGAGAATTATCTTCAGTATATTTAGCCCTTCAAGATCTCCAAGAATGTTATATGTTTTGATGAGATGCCTCATTCTACAAAGGTCTAGGGAATGGTGTTCTAGTTGATTCATTCTCCCCTCATAGAACAACCCACTATTCCTGGAACCAGTCTTGTGAATCATTTTTGCACTCCCTCTCTGGCGAATATATGATTCTTTTGGTAAGACCAAAACTGTACACAACACACAAGCTGCAGCCTCATCAAGTCCCCATATGTTTGCAACTGCAATGACTTTTTTACTCTTGTAATCAAACCTTTTTGTAAAAAAGCCAAACAAACTACTTGCCCATGCAGTCAGATGCTGCACCAATATGTTGGCTTTAAATGACTTGTTTACAGGTCCTTTTAAACATTTCTCACCATTTAAGAAATACTTTGCTAATCTATGACATGCACCAAATGGATAACTTTATATTTCCATGTTATATTGCATCTACCATGTTCTTACTCACTTAGCTTGTCCTATCTCTTTGAACCTCTTTACAAACATGGATAGAAGGGCATGGAGGGTTATGGTCTGGATCTAGGTCAATGGGACTAGGCAGATTAATGGTTCTGCATTAACTAGATGGGCTGAGGGAGCTGTTTCTGTGCCATAGTGTTCTATGATTCTCTGACTCTAAATTCCTCCATGTTCAAAATTCCACTGAGGTTAGAATCATCAGAAAATTTGGAAATTCAGCATTTGGTCTCCTCAGCCAAATAACTGACCCTTGTGGAAAGCTAGGACCCAAGTCTGACCCCTGTAGTATCATATAAGTCACAGACTGCCAACCTAAGAATGCTCTGTTTATTCCACTTTTCATAGGAAAGGAGAGTGAGCCATGGGAGAAACAGCAGGAGGAGGAGCACCAGAAGGAGGAAGTGGGCAGGTATAGAGAAGAGAAAGGGTATGAAAGGAGCCAGAATGGGGAATGAGAAAAGAGAGAATGTGGAGGGTTAAGAAATTACAGGAAGTTAGAAAAATCGATGTTCATGCCATCAGGTAGGAGGTTGACCCAATGGATCTGAAGTGTTTCTCCTCAAACATGACAGTGGTCTCATCATGACCACAGAGGAGCAATGGCCTGACATGTAGGTTATTATCTCCATTCTAATCTTCTAATCTTTCTAATCTTATTGATCACATCAAAAGCATTTAGATTATCCAACAGTCTCCCATTGTCTTTTCTGTTATTAACATCCTCAAAGCCTACAAAAAATTAGTCATGCAGTCTTCATGCACCTTCTTTAAATTGCAAAAAAATGGGAGTTCAATTTAAGTCATTGGACCATAAGAGTTAAAGATTCATATGGCATTCATCTACCTTCCTTCCTCATAATATTTGTCTGCGTCACATAATTCTGGACTCAATAAGTGCCAGGTATTCCCAGGGGTTAATTTGTTTTGAGTCCTTTTAGTCTGTCTAGAATTTGTATCTAATTTATATAAAACTATAATATTGATTGGTTGGAGAGGACATGTTGTTCATGTCTGCTCTGGTGAATTTGTCTAGTGAATTATTGCTTTGTGTTGATCCACTGCTTAGCACACATTATCATCTTTGATGGTAGCTAGCTCATTTCCAAATGTTCTTGAATAACACTGAAAGCATTCTGTCCAGCTGCTTTGTATCTGTGGTGTAATCGCTGGGAGGGAAAAGATGCAAGAAGATTAAAGAATAACTGTTGCATTTTCAGAGCCCTGAGCATTGTGAAGGACTTCTCCCATGGGTCCCACAATCTCTTTGAACCCTCATACCGTCAGGTAGAACGTACCGCAGTATAATTAGGGTGGGTAACAGCTTCTTTCCCCAGAATGTGAGACTTCTGAACACTCTGTACTCGCCTTGTACATATTATTTATGACAACATCAGTAGCATTATACAGTTGTATGTGCACTTTATGTCAGCTTAAACATCTCCACCTATTCTTTGAAATCTGTGCTGTAAAACTGTGCTTTACACCTTGGTCCCACAGGAACGATGCTTTGTTTACCTATATGGTTGAATGACAATATACTTGAACTTGAAACCTCTTCACATAGTTCCAATAAACAATTCTCAATCATAAAGACCACATGGAGAATCAATCACATCATATGCAACTTTACTCTGGGATAAAGGGAACTCGAGAAGCAAAGGGAAAGAACTAAAACTTCAGCATCAATGGAATCACCTCACCCACCACCAATTTACTGAACTTTCCTGTCACAACCACTGACAATGTAATCATAACAAAGCTCTCTGGAACATTCATCTGTTTTACATTTTGCATGGGAACTACTCAATTGTGTTATGTTACAAGGTTCAGGGAACAGAATATCACTTCTGCTTTCATTGATACTCACACAAAATGATACTCTCTCAGATGATGATGAGGAATCATACTGAAATGAAGTAGGTTGGCTGGATACGTGGTGTTACAACTATAATCTTGCACTCAGAGTCAGCAAGACTAAGAAACTGATCATCATATCAGGAAGGGGATGTCAGGAGAACACATACAGTCCTCACTGAGGTGTCACTGGCAGAGAGGGTGAGCAAGTTCAAGTTCTTGGTTTCCAGCATCTATCATAGGCCCAGCACGTTAATGCAATCATGAAGAAGCGATTCCACTTCATTAGGAGTTTGAGGATATTTGGCATGTCACCAAAGACTCTTGCAAATTTTACCCATGTATGATGGCTTTGCCACCTGGTTTGGAGACTCTAGTGCACAGCATCAAAAGAAACCGCAAAGGTTGTAGACTCAGCCAGTTCCATCAGGGGCAAAACACGCCACACCATCAGACTCAGCTTCAAGAGGCAGTGCCTCAAGAAGGATATACCCTCATTACTACTCGCAAGGAGGTGGTACAGGAGCCTGAAGAGCCGCACTCAGTGGTTTCGGAACAGTTTCTTCTCCTCTGCCATCAGATTTCTGAATGGTCCATGAACATGATATCACCATTCCTCCTCCGCACTTCTTAATTATTTTGTAATTTATAGTGATTTTTATGTCTTGCAATGCACTTCTGCCACAAAACAAAAATAAATCATGTCATATTCAGTGTAATAAACCTGATTCTGAATCTGATTCTATTAAGTTGCTTTATTTGAAAATAAAACAGCACATGTTGGGAACCAGAAGCAAACACAGAATATTCTAGAAACCTTTCCTTCAACTCCATTCATTTTCTCCAAATCAAAGTTTTCTGCATATCTATAAAGAAAAATGTGTTTAATCTGTAAGTTTAAGCTATGCCTTTTTGTTGTAGAACAGTAATAGTTCTGTGTCTACTCAGGCCCCCTCCCTCCCTTAATTCTTTCTCCAGTACATCAACAACAGTATTGTTCCTGCTTCCTGATTTAATAAAGAAAAATGAAATAAAAGTAAATATTCTGTATCTTTTTTGGTTTGTATTTTATTGGCCTGGTGATCAATCTGGTGTTTTCTAAGGAATTACTTCAAAAGCTCTGCTCATAAAACATAAAGAACACGAGAAATATAAAGAGGAAAATGCTGGAAGACGCTGGTGGGAGTTGTGTACAGGCCACCTAACAGTAGTAGTGAGGTCGGAGATGGTATTAAACAGGAAATTAGAAATGTGTGCAATAAAGGAACAGCAGTTATAATGGGTGACTTCAATTTACATGTAGACGGGGTGAACCAAATTGGTAAAGGTGCTGAGGAAGAGGATTTCTTGGAATGTATGCGAGATGGTTTTTTGAACCAACATGTCGAGGAACCAACTAGAGAGCAGGCTATTCTGGACTGGGTTTTGAGCAATGAGGAAGGGTTAATTAGCAATCTTGTCATGAGAGGCCCCTTGGGTAAGAGTGACCATAATATGGTGGAATTCTTCATTAATATGGAGAGTGACATAGTTAATTCAGAAACAAAGGTTCTGAACTTAAAGAGGGGTAACTTTGAAGGTATGAGACGTGAATTAGCTAAGATAGACTGGCAAATGACACTTAAAGGATTGACGGTGGATATGCAATGGCTAGCATTTAAAGGTTGCATGGATGAACTACAACAATTGTTCATCACAGTTTGGCAAAAGAATAAATCAAGGAAGGTAGTGCACCCGTGGCTGACAAGAGAAATTAGGGATAGTATCAATTCCAAAGAAGAAGCATACAAATTAGCCAGAGAAAGTGGCTCACCTGAGGACTGGGAGAAATTCAGAGTTCAGCAGAGGAGGACAAAGGGCTTAATTAGGAAGGGGAAAAAAGATTATGAGAGAAAACTGGCAGGGAACATAAAAACGGACTGTAAAAGCTTTTATAGATATGTAAAAAGGAAAAGACTGGTAAAGACAAATGTAGGTCCCCTGCAGACAGAAACAGGTGAATTGATTATGGGGAGCAAGGACATGGCAGACCAATTGAATAATTACTTTGGTTCTGTCTTCACTAAGGAGGACATAAATAATCTCCCAGAAATAGTAAGGGACAGAGGGTCCAGTGAGATGGAGGAACTGAGCGAAATACATGTTAGTAGGGAAGTGGTGTTAGGTAAATTGAAGGGATTGAAGGCAGATAAATCCCCAGGGCCAGATGGTCTGCATTCTAGAGTGCTTAAGGAAGTAGCCCAAGAAATAGTGGATGCATTAGTGATAATTTTTCAAAACTCGTTAGATTCTGGACTAGTTCCTGAGGATTGGAGGGTGGCTAATGTAACCCCACTTTTATTATTATCTGAATGGTGGCCGATTAGGAAAAGGGGAGGTGCAACGAGACCTGGGTGTCATTATACACCAGTCATTGAAAGTGGGCATACAGGTACAGCAGGCGGTGAAAAAGGTGAATGGTATGCTGGCATTTATAGCGAGAGGATTCGAGTACAGGAGCAGGGAGGTTCTACTGCAGTTGTACATGGCCTTGGTGAGACCACACCTGGAGTATTGTGTGCAGTTTTGGTCCCCTAATCTGAGGAAAGACATCTTTGCCATAGAGGGAGTACAAAGAAGGTTCACCAGATTGATTCCTGGGATGGCAAGACTTTCATATGAAGAAAGACTGGATGAACTGGGCTTGTACTCGTTGGAATTTAGAAGATTGAGAGGGGATCTGATTGAAACGTATAAGATCCTAAAGGGATTGGACAGGCTAGATGCAGGAAGATTGTTCCCGATGTTGGGGAAGTTCAGAATGAGGGGTCACAGTTTGAGGATAGAGGGGAAGCCTTTTAGGACTGAGATTAGGAAAAACTTCTTCACACAGAGAGTGGTGAATCTGTGGAATTCTCTGCCACAGGAAACTGTTGAGGCCAGTTCATTGGCTATATTTAAGAGGGAGTTAGATATGGCCCTTATGGCTACGGGGGTCAGGGAGTATGGAGGGAAGGCTGGGGCGGGGTTCTGAGTTGGATGATCAGCCATGATCATAATAAATGGCGGTGCAGGCTCGAAGGGCCGAATGGCCTACTCCTGCACCTATTTTCTATGTTTCTATGTTTCTCTCTGAAACGTAAGCCCCAACCAATTAAACCATAACGCTTAAAAATGAATAGATAGGAGGGAAACCAATCTGCCAAGATGTGGTTAATAAACTCAAGGGCAGTTTAGTAAACAGTGCTTGTCAATTGATTGATGTTTATTCGAAGAAATAATAAAAACAGATCAAGTCCCATCACAGTTGGAATTTGTTTACCATTGCCTAACAGGCAGTTGATCACAGGAAGCAGTTACAGAAATCATATGCCTTTGGGAACAGTAATAAATGCCTTCAACTTATTATGCACAGATATAATTGTCATTTCTCTCTATGTTCATTTCCTCTGTCCTTTGTGTAATATCTCAGAGAAAACACTTTGAGGATATAACTATTTTATAGACATTAAGTGGATCAGTTTCCTCCACACCAAACTCACAAACTGCAAACTGCAGGTTATTCACGAAAATTTTACACAGGCAAATATGTTCTGTGAAATGATCAAGCACTCAGTGCTACAAGTGTAAAATAAAATATTATTAACATAGTATCCTATCTTATACTATCAACACCAACAATGTTTTTCAGTATTTACTGGTATGTAAATCTTTCTCTTTTGGTGAAATAAATATTATCCAGCTTTGATAATTATAGATTTTTACCATATGACGAATAGTGGAGACACAGCTCTTCCAACAAGACATATATATCAGAGAAGGTTCAAAATGAAGTAAGTAAGGTATTTTGCATATATATTGCAACACACACAAAATGCTGGAAGAACTTAGCTGATCTGGCAATAAACAGCAATAAACAGTCAACGTTTTGGCCGAGAACCTTCTTCAGACTGGAAAGAAAGGAACACATCAAAATGCTGGCCTAATAGTCTCTCAGGTTAACAACATGCTAAATGTGGTTACGAGTCCAATATAAGAACAGCCAAAAAATGCGCAGAATAATGTGATAATGACCAGAGGAAAGCGGAATATTGGGATCATACTGACAGCTTTTGTTCAGGTGCAAATCCATTCAAGGGGATAGTTTGGTCTTTCATTTCATACAATCTCCCTCAGTTCTGCACCAGCATAGACTCAGAATCAAACTTATCATTGATATATGTCATGAAACTTGTTGTGACAGCAGTACAGCGCCAGACATAAAATTACTATGTTACAATAAATAATTAATAGCACAAAAGAAGTGGACCATTCATGGACCATTCTTGACGACAGAAGGGAAGAAGCTGTTCCCAAAATGTTGAATATAGATCTTCAGGCTCCTGCACCGCCACCCCAACAATAGTAATGAGTAAAGGGCATGTCTCCTATGATGAGGGTCCTTAATGATGGATACCACGTATTTGAGGCACCACCTCTTGAAGATGTCCTCAATGGTGAGCAAGATTGTGACCGTGATGGAGCTTGTTGAGCCTTCAATGCTCATTGAGCCTCCAGACCAGGCAGTGATGCAAGCAGTCGGTAGACCTTTGTGCTCATCCCTAGCGCAGGGGTAGAACAAGGACCCAACAAACTTCAAGGGTTCAAGGCAACTTAGTTGCTCCCCGACAGAGATGATCACTATCCATTCTCATTGGAGACTTGGAGAAGTCTAGGAGTAGAACAAGGATTCATCAAGCCTTGAAAATGATGTGGGAAAATCAGATAGAATGGAATGTTCATTGCTGGAGGAGAAGGAGAAGAACACTCTACAGAGAGCATAAATAGCCAGAATATTCTGAAAATAGTTCATCAGTGCGATCGTCAACAAGGAATAGTTTGTCAAACATTGACTCTGAACTGACTTCCCAATGACCCATTACAATAACAATCCTTCCACCATATGGACAGAAATGGGGCATGTTTGCTCATGAAACCAAAGGAAGAAATTATTTTTTATCAGACCAATGTGTGTAATCTGGAAAATACTACCTGATAGGATGGCAAAGGCAAAGATTCCCACAACACTCAACAAAAATCTAGATTGCTTGTGTTACCAAGGCATGGAAGACAATAGGCCAAGTGCTGGAAATGAGATTTATACAAATGGGTACTCAAAGATTGGCAGCATACAGTGGGAAAAATGGCTTTGTCCTGTCATCTATAATTTATGGCACTAAATCTTGAACTCACAACATAATAGCACTGTGGGGATACCCCTAACAGAAAGATTTTAGCCCTTCAAGAAGGCAACTCACCACAACGTCCAGAGATCAGGAATGAGCAACAGATTCTGGTCTTGCTGGCAAAATTGAAATACTGAATTAAAATAAGAGCCCTTCAGTAGGGACAACCTCATTACAATCGGCCACCTTATACAGCCATAAATAAAATCCAGACCAAGGGCAATATTGGCAATGG
Source organism: Mobula hypostoma (assembly GCF_963921235.1). Lineage (NCBI taxonomy): Eukaryota > Metazoa > Chordata > Chondrichthyes > Myliobatiformes > Myliobatidae > Mobula > Mobula hypostoma. Next base: position 195,535,283 of record NC_086097.1, read on the forward strand.
ATGACTACTAAGACCTTTTATACACTAGTCTCCTTTCAGCTGGAGGCTGAGTGATCTACAGCATTTTGATGATAAACTATTGACTGTCATGGAAGGGAAGTCTGAAGCTCTCTGTTCAAAGGGAGCTGATGACAATTCTATTTGCTCTCACCAGGCACCACTAGGTGGAGAGAGAGGATGCAGATTTGTTACATTTGAGACTTCCCATGATGCAGGGTATGACAGAAATCACATATATCACTTTGGAAATTCCAGATATGATTGCTGCCTTATACCATGTTTGAAAGAGATTTTATTTCCTCAGTGCCCGATGGTGTGTGAGCAAACATACTGCATCATAAAATTCCATGCCCACTATTTTGGCAGCAGCCTGCCATCCTTAATGTGTGCAACTCTTGCACACCTGTGATGCACAAGAATAATGCTGCTAAACAAAATCTAATGAATCAGACAATTGACTTACTAAGCATTTTAGCTGCCTGATCCTTTCCGATGAAGCCCTGCAGAACAGGTTCCATGCGACAACTTCTTAAGAAAGTAATTGGAGGGCTAAAAGAAGGCATGATGTTGCTCTACCAGACAAGGTAAAGGAGAATCTTAAGGGCTTCTACAGATGTGTTAAGAGCAAAAGAATTGCAAGACACCCCATACAGATTACAGAGGAAGAAGTATTTGATGCCCTGAGGCAAATCAGAGTGGACAAATCCCAATGATCGGACACGGTGTTTCCTTGGAACCTGCAGGCGCTCTAGCTGAGATATTTAAATCACCTTTAGTGAAAGGTTGGGTACTGGAGGATTGGAGGATAACTAATGCGGTGCTGCTGTTTAAGAAACCCTCTAAAAATAAACCAGGAAGTTCTAGGCCAGTGGGCCTGACATTGGTAGTGAGAAAGTTATTTGAAGATAATCTAAGAGACAAATATATGAGTAGTTGGACAGATGAGGATTGATTAGGGAAAATCAGTATGGTTCTGTGTCTAGCAGGTCATGTCTAACCAAAGGAAAGTTGATGAAGGCAAGACAGTGGATGTTGTCTACATGGACTTCAGCAAAGCATTTGACAAGGTCCCACATGGGAGGCTGGTCGAGAAAGTTCAGTCACTTGGCATTCAAGATGAGGTAGTACATTAGATTAGACATTGGCTTTGGGGGAGAAGCCGGAGAGTGGTGGTAGATGGTTGTCTCTCTGACTGGAGGCCTGTGACTAATGAAGTGCCGCAGGGATCGGTTATTGTTTGTCATCTATAACAACAATCTGCACAATAATGTGCTTAATGAGGAAGAGGATTTCTTGGAATGTATGCAGGATGGTTTTTTGAACCAACATGTCGAGGAACCAGCTAGAGAGTAGGCTATTCTGGACTGGGTTTTGAGCAATGAGGAAGGGTTAATTAGCGATCTTGTCGTGAGAGGCCCCTTGGGTAAGAGTGACCATAATATGATGGAATTTTTCATTAAGATGGAGAGTGACATAGTTAATTCAGAAACAAAGGTTCTGAACTTAAAGAGGGGTAACTTTGAAGGTATGAGACGTGAATTAGCTAAGATAGACTGGCAAATGACACTTAAAGGATTGACGGTGGATATGCAATGGCAAGCATTTAAAGGTTGCATGGATGAACTACAACAATTGTTCATCCCAGTTTGGCAAAAGAATAAATCAAAGAAGGTAGTGCACCCGTGGCTGACAAGAGAAATTAGGGATAGTATCAATTCCAAAGAAGAAGCATACAAATTAGCCAGAGAAAGTGGCTCACCTGAGGACTGGGAGAAATTCAGAGTTCAGCAGAGGAGGACAAAGGGCTTAATTAGGAAGGGGAAAAAAGATTATGAGAGAAAACTGGCAGGGAACATAAAAACGGACTGTAAAAGCTTTTATAGATATGTAAAAAGGAAAAGACTGGTAAAGACAAATGTAGGTCCCCTGCAGACAGAAACAGGTGAATTGATTATAGGGAGCAAGGACATGGCAGACCAATTGAATAATTACTTTGGTTCTGTCTTCACTAAGGAGGACATAAATAATCTTCCAGAAATAGTAGGAGACAGAGGGTCCAGTGGGATGGAGGAACTGAGCGAAATACATGTTAGTAGGGAAGTGGTGTTAGGTAAATTGAAGGGATTGAAGGTAGATAAATCCCCAGGGCCAGATGGTCTGCATCCTAGAGTGCTTAAGGAAGTAGCCCAAGAAATAGTGGATGCATTAGTGATAATTTTTCAAAACTCTTTAGATTCTGGACTAGTTCCTGAGGATTGGAGGGTGGCTAATGTAACTCCACTCTTTAAAAAAGGAGAGAGAGAGAAACCGGGGAATTATAGACTGGTTAGCCTAACGTCGATGGTGGGGAAACTGCTGGAGTCAGTTATCAAGGATGTGATAACAGCACATTTGGAAAGCGGTGAAATGATCGGACAAAGTCAGCATGGATTTGTGAAAGGAAAATCATGTCTGACGAATCTCATAGAATTTTTTGAGGATGTAACTAGTAGAGTGGATAGGGGAGAGCCAGTGGATGTGGTATATTTGGATTTTCAAAAGGCTTTTGACAAGGTCCCACACAGGAGATTAGTGTGCAAGCTTAAAGCACACGGTATTGGGGGTAAGGTATTGGTGTGGGTGGAGACTTGGTTAGCAGACAGGAAGCAAAGAGTGGGAATAAACAGGACCTTTTCAGAATGGCAGGCAGTGACTAGTGGGGTACCGCAAGGCTCAGTGCTGGGACCCCAGTTGTTTACAATATATATTAATGACTTGGATGAGGGAATTAAATGCAGCATCTCCAAGTTTGTGGATGACACGAAGCTGGGTGGCAGTGTTAGCTGTGAGGAGGATGCAGGGTGACTTGGATAGGTTGGGTGAGTGGGCAAATTCATGGCAGATGTAATTTAATTATGGATAAATGTGAAGTTATCCACTTTGGTGGCAAAAATAGGAAAACAGATTATTATCTGAATGGTGGCCGATTAGGAAAAGGGGAGGTGCAACGAGACCTGGGTGTCATTATACACCAGTCATTGAAAGTGGGCATGCAGGTACAGCAGGCGGTGAAAAAGGCGAACGGTATGCTAGCATTTATAGCGAGAGGATTCCAGTACAGGAGCAGGGAGGTACTACTGCAGTTGTACAAGGCCTTGGTGAGAGCACACCTGGAGTATTGTGTGCAGTTTTGGTCCCCTAATCTGAGGAAAGACATCCTTGCCATAGAGGGAGTACAAAGAAGGTTCACCAGATTGATTCCTGGGATGGCAGGACTTTCATATGAAGAAAGACTGGATGAACTGGGCTTGTACTCGTTGGAATTTAGAAGATTGAGGGGGGATCTGATTGAAACATATAAGATCCTAAAGGGATTGGACAGGCTAGATGCAGGAAGATTGTTCCCGATGTTGGGGAAGTCCAGAACGAGGGGCCACAGTTTGAGGATAGAGGGGAAGCCTTTTAGGACTGAGATTAGGAAAAACTTCTTCACACAGAGAGTGGTGAATCTGTGGAATTCTCTGCCACAGGAAACAGTTGAGGCCAGTTCATTGGCTATATTTAAGAGGGAGTTAGATATGGCCCTTGTGGCTACGGGGGTCAGGGGGTATGGAGGGAAGGCTGGGGCGGGGTTCTGAGTTGGAGGATCAGCCATGATCATAATAAATGGCGGTGCAGGCTCGAAGGGCCGAATGGCCTACTCCTGCACCTATTTTCTATGTTTCTATGTTAACTGGATCAGCAAATTTGCAGATGACAGCAAGATTGGGCATGTAGTGGACAGCGAGGAAGCCTATCAAAACATGCAGTGGGATCTAGACCAGCTGAAAAAATGGGCTGAAAAATGGCAGATGGAATTTAATGCAGACAAATGTGAGGTGTTGCACTTTGGGCAGACCAACTAGTGTAGGTCTTACACACTTATTAACAAAGTTAACACTTCCAATGTGCATCTTTTCATTTTTTTGCTTCTTCCCGTGTCATGGAGGTAAGACTGATAGCACAGAAACAATCCCTTCTGCCTACATTTTCCAGGCTGACCATCATATTGTGACTGGAAGGCAGTGAAATTCCATAGGACTCATACTCAGTGGCTTGCTCTTTGTGATACATTTTGACCTAATAATAGGGAAGACAGTAAAAAAAATGCAAATGATAAAAAAGAACATTATTTTAATTCTAGTGAGACGAGCAAAAAATTGCCAAGTGGAATTCAATCCAGAGAAGAGAGGAGATTCATAGGTCAAAGTACATGTAATATCAATGTACATATATTTCACCATATACAACCCTGAAATTTGTTTTTTTGTGGACGTGCTCAGTAAATTCATAACAGAATAACAACCATAATAAAATCAATGAAAGATTGCATCAGCTAGGTATTCAATCATTGTGCAAAAGACAACAAATTGTGCAAGTACAAAAGAAAAAAATAGTGATAATAAATAAGTAAGCAATAAATATTGAGAACACGAAATGAATCTTTATGAAGAATCTTTGAAAGTAGTCCATTGGTTGCGGGAACACTTCAATGATGGGGCAAGTGAGGTTGAGTGAAGTTATCCCCTTTAGTTCAAGAGCCTGATGGTTGAGGGGTACTAACTATTCTTGAATCTGGCAATGTGGGTCCTGTGGCTCCTGTACCTTCTTCCTGAAGGCAGCAGTGAGAAGAGAGCATGGCCTGGGAGGTTGTGGTCCTGATGATGGATGCTGCTTTGCTGCGACAATGGTGGAACAAGGTAGAAGAATAAGCATCAAATGAGAGGATATTGAATGCTGTGGAGGAACAAGGAAGCCATTGAGTGTATGCCTACAAGTCTTAAAAGGACCAGCAGGTGTCAATAATGTGATTTAAAAGGCTAACAGCATGCTTTCCATTATTAGTGGAGGGATAAAATATAAACACAGGCAGATAATGCTAGAACATTTTGATTACTGGTTGCCAGACACGATTGCCTAAGGTAGGGTGCAGTAGAGATCTATGAGGCTCTGCCAGTACCGAACGTTTCAGCTTTGAAGGGATGAATAAACTGGAGTTGTTTTATTTGAAATGGAGGAACCTAAGAGACTTAATTAAGATCCATAAAGTTACAAGAGCCGTTAAACTAAAAGGCATTTTTTCCCTTAGCAAAACCCAGGATGCAGATAATTGATTAGAGGAGAGATACGGAATCCTTTATCAGCTGGAGACTGCTTTGGAACTGGAAAACACAGCTAGAAAGAGCAAAAATCCTCAGAATGAAAAGTACTCAGATGTGTAGGGCTATGGACCGGGCTTTGTTGCTTATAGGGAACAATACCTGTGCGGGAATCATAGAATAATAAAAAAATTTACAACACACAAGAAGGTCATTCTATCACCTGTACTTATATCAGATATAAAAGAGTGACAAAACTAACACCAGTTTTCAATGCAGCACACACCAAATGCTGAAGGAACTCAGCAGGTCAGGCAGTATCAATGGAAATGAATAAACAGTCAACATTTTGGACTGAGACTCTTCTTCAAGACTGAGAAGGAAGGGGGAAGATGCCAGAATAAAAAGTGGGAGAGGGGGAAGAGGCTAGCTGGAAGGTAATAGGCGAAGCCAGTTGGGTGAGAAAGGTTAAGGGCTGGAGAAGAGTTGATAGGTGAGGAGAGTGGACCATAGGAGAAAGGGAAGAAGGAGGGGACCCAGGGGGAAGTGAGAAGAGGTGAAAGATCAGAGTAGGGAACAGAGAAGTTTTTTTTTTACTGAAAGGAGAAATCGATATTCATGAAATCAGGTTGGAGTGGCCTCTTCTTGGCACAAGAGGAGATCATGGACTGACAGGTCAGAACAGGAATGGGAATCAGAATTAAAATGTTTGGCCTCTGGGAAGTTCACTTGTGGTGGAAGCAGCATAGATGCATGGGGAAGTCGTCCCCCAATTCATGACAGGTGTCACAGATGTAGAGGAGGCCATAGGGGGAGTAGCAGACACAGTAGACCACCCCAGTAGATTCATAGGTGAAGTATTTACTCATCTGCAAGGATTGCTTGGGGCTATTTTCAAAACACATGAGAAATTCAGCAGATACTGGAAATCCAAAACAACATACACAAATGCTGGATGAACCCAACAGTTCAGGCAGCATCTATGGAAATAAATAAACAGTCGGTCCGAAACCCTTCTTCAGGACTGAAAAGTAAGGGGAAAACGCCATGGTACAAAGGTGGGAGGAGGGAAAGGCATCTACCTAGAAGGTAATAGGTGAAGCTAGGTGTGTAGGAAAGGTAAATAGCTGTAGAAGAAGGAACCTGTTAGGAGAGGAGAGTGGATCATTGGAGAAGGGGAAGGAGGAGGGGAGCCAGGGGGAAGTGATAGGCATGTGAGAAAGATAAAAGGCCAGAGTGAGGAATAGAAGATGAGGAAAGGGGCAGGGATTTTTTTTACCAGAAGGAGAAATTAGTATTACCTATTACTAAGATAATCAAGGGCCTCAACTCTGTATAAGGCAGTTGGTAAGACTGCCTCTGCAAACTTAAACTAATTTGTTCTTGACCATGAAATCCAAGCAAATACACCTCAGTTCTTGATCATGTTTGCATTGCTGTTTGGATTTGAAAGATTTCCCTCATAAATTAGATCCTGTGATGCCACTTTAAACACCACAAAGACAGGTACTGAGGTTGTCACTATAACAATTGCATACTAATCTTAGTCTCTAGTTGGCTCTAATTAAATATTTGTCGCTGCATCACTTTACAATTCAATTCATTCTTCGGTCAAAAAGGTATATTTCCCTTCACCTTTTGTCAGAAGCGCAACAGAGAAAGAGAATGGCTGTGTACATACATCTATTGATGCTTCTGGACACATCTTCAGTGATGTTCCTGGAATCATCGGGTGTTTCGGGTCTTTCAACATCATACAACCTCCTCCAGGTGACCCAGCCGGGGCTGAACAGACCCCAGCTTGTGTCCAGGTGACTAGCTACTTATGACTCCATGGCTCCCCTCTTTTAAGCCACAGCCATCTTGAGGCCCTCTCTGCCGCATCGGTGGTACTGTGGATGGCTCTCCTCTTCCTCATGGTAGAATACTCTCGATTAAACTCCATCCAATGTAGTGTATGTACAATGGATGCCGGCTAATTGGTCCATTGGTTAATCAGGACAGCTGTTTATTTGGGACAGCTGTTTATGAACAAAAATTAATCAAGAAAATAGCCAGGAATCCCTTCATTCATTTGGAGCACTACACCACTTAATTGGGAGAGGAGACTGTTGACAAACAGTTTCTAACAAGTAAACAACAGGAATTCTGCAGATGCTGGAAATTCAAGCAACACACATCAAAGTTGCTGGTGAACGCAGCAGGCCAGGCAGCATCTCTAGGAAGAGGTTTCTACCAAGTGTCAGTTATGTGTACTTGTGTGGCTATTAGACACTACAGCATGCTTGGAGCAAACAGTTTTTAAATAGCATCATATATGTATGTTTGTGATCAAAAAGCAGTGATTTTTGTCACTGGTAGTTGACGAGAAATAGGCAGTAAGACAATTCAGAACTGTTTTGCTCATTGCGGTTTCAAGCACTCGGGCTTGGAGATGCTAGAAACGGCCAGGAGTGAAAATGAAATGATTTCACCACTTCAACAAGTTAGGAACAATGAAGAATTTGAAGGTATAGACAATCAGTTTGACTATTACAATGAAAATATAGACTTGGAAGATGCAATCAACAAAAGCATTGTATGAAAGCAGTTTATTATCTGCAATAGGTGCCTCTGCTGATTTTGTTCATTACAGTCAATCAAAAGAACATGGCAGTGTACACTAATTATTAGAAAGTAATACACAGCTTTAATGTGATAAGGGTTAGGACTAACGTGCTGTACTATCTGAGGCAAGGATCGAGACACAGTATAATATTGGAACAAGAAATGGGGATAAACAAAACGCTAGACTGTATCTCTAGTTGAGCTAATGATTGAGCACTGAACCTCTGTTCAGGTACTCCTTAAATACTGAATTCTAAGTGCCAAAATATGATGCCAATTAGCAGGACTCGTTAGGTAGGGGAATAGAAAGGCGGTTCTGTGAATGAGAACGAGATTCCCGGATGGTATGTTCCTTCCCGGGTGGCAGCGACCGGGTAATCTCAGATCGAGTCCTCAGCATTGTTAAGTGGAAGAGTGAACTGCCAGATGTAGTTGTCCATGTAGGTAACAATGACATGGGTAGGAAGAATGACAAATGTTCTGCAAAGTGAGTTCAGGGAGTTAGGTGCTAAGTTAAAGTACAGAACCTCCAGGGTTATGATCTCAAGATTACTACCCATGCACATGTTAGTGAGGCCAGAAATAGGAAGATTATAGAGTTTAACATGCAGCTAAGGAGCTGGTGTAAGAGAGAGAGCTTCAGATGTTTAGGTGATGGGGTTCTTTTCAAGGGAATGTAGGACCTGTACAGAAAGGACGGTTTGCACCTGAACTGGAAGGGGACTAATATCCATCGGGAAGCTTTACAAGTGGTGCATGGGGTGTGGGGGGGGGGGTTAAACTAAAGTTGCAGGGGGGTGGGAACCAGAGTGCCAGAACAAATAGGGGAGAGGTAGCGATCACAAAGCCACAAGTTTCAAAATAAATATGGAAAAAGATAGATCTGGTTGGGATGAGATTCTAAATTGAAGGAAGGCCAATTTTGATGGTATCAGAAAGGATATGGCAAGTGTGGATTGGGACAGACTGTTTTTTGGCAGAAGTGTACATGATAAGTGGGAGGCCTTCAAAAGAGAAATTTTGAGAGCACAAAGCTTGTATGTGCCAGATATATAAAGTGCAAAAGGATAGCAAGGGACAAAATTGGTCCTCTGGAAGATCAGAATGGTAATCTATGCATGGAGCCAAAAGAGAGGGGGGAGATCCTAAGTGGATTATTTCCTTCTGGATTTACTCAGGTGAAGCACACCGAGTCTATAGAAGTGAGGCAAAACAGCAGGGAGGGCATGGACCCTATAGAGATTACAGAGAAGGCAGTGTTTGCTGTCCTGAGGAAAATTAGGGTGGATAAATCCCTAGGACCTGACAAGGTATTCCCTCAGACTCTGTGGGAGGCAAGTGCAGAAACTGCAGGGGCCCTAGCAGAGATATTTACATCATCCTTTGTGACAGGTGAGGTGACGGAGGATTGGAGGATAACTAATATTGTTCGGTTATTTAAAAAAGCCACTGAAAATAAACCAGGAAATTATAGGCTAGTGAGCCTGATATCAGTTATGGGAAGGTTATTGGAAGGTATTCTGAGGGGCTGGATTTATGAGTATTTGAATAGACATGGACTGATCAGGGATAGTCCGCATGGCTTTGTGAATGGCAGGTCATATCTAACCAACCTTGTAGAGTTTTTTGAGGAAGTTAACAGGAAAGTTGATGAAGGCAAGGCAGTGGATATTGTCTACATGGACTTCAGCAAAGCATTTGACAAGGTTCCACATGGGAGGCTGGTCAAGAAGATTCAGTCACTCAGCATTTAAGATGAGGTAGTAAATTTGATTAGACATTGGCTTTGTGGGAGAAGCCAGAGAGTGGTTACCTCTCTGACAGGGTACCTGTGACCAGAGAAGTGCCGTAGGAATCAGTGCTAGGTCCATTGTTGTTTGTCATCTACATCAACAATTAGGTTGATAACGCAGTTAACTGAATCAGCAAATTTGCAGATGACACAAAGATTGGGGGTGTAGTAGACAATGAGGAAGACTATTATGGCTTGTAGTGGGACCTGGACCAGCTGGGAAAATGGGCTGAAAAATGTCAGATGGAATTTAATGTAGACAAATGTGTGGTGCTGCACTTCGGTAGGATGAACCAAGTTAGGTCTTATACAGTGGGTCCTGACGAGTACAGTAGGACAAAGGTTCTGGGAATCCAGGTCCATAATTCATTGTTAGTGGTGGCACAGGTAGATAGGGCATAAAGAAAGCTTTTGGTATCTTAGCCTTCACAGATCAATGTATTGAGTACAGGAGATCAGATGTTATTTTGAATGTGTATAAGACATTGGTGAGGCCTAGTTTGGAGTAATGGGTGCAGTTTTGGTCACCTACCCACAGGAAAGTTGTAAGCAAGGTTGACAAAGTATGCAGTAAATTTAAAAGAATGTTAAATTTAAAAGGACTGGAAGACCTGAGTTATATGGAAAGATCAAATAGGTTGTGACTTTATTCCATGGAACATGGAAGAGTGAGGAGAGATTTGATAAAGGTATACAAAATTATGAGGGGTATAGATAGGGTAAACACAAAAAGGTTTTTTCCACTGAAGTTAGGTGAAATTACAACTAGGGGTCAAGGGTTAAGGGTGAATGTTGAAAAGTTTAAGGGAACATTAGGGGAAACTTTTTTTACCCAGAGAGTTTTGAGAGTGTGGAAGGAGCTGCAAGCACAAGTGGTGCATGCCAGCTTGTCTTCAGCATTTAAGAGAAGTTTGGATATGTGCCTGAATGGTAGGGGTATCGAGGATTATGGTCTGGGTGCAAGTCAATGGGAATAGGTTGTTTTCATGATTCAACATGGACTAGATGGGCTGAAGGCCTCATTTTGGAGCTGTATCTTTCTATGACTCTCTGGCTCCAAAGTAAATCATAGATCTGTATATGGTGAAATACATGTATTTTGATAATAAATTTACTTTGAACAATTTCACACTCAGTGTTAGCAAGGCTAAGGAAGTAATTGTGGATTTCAGGAAAGGGAAGGCAAGAGAGCACACACCAGTCCTCATGTAGTGGTCAGTGATAAAAGGAGTGAGCAGCTTCAATTTGCTGCATGTCAACTTCTCAGAAATCTAGCACATTGAGATCTCTCAATCATGAAGAAAACACGGCAACGGTTCTAATTCATTAGGAGTTAGAGGAGATTCAATACGTCACCACAAATTTGTGGAGGAGAACATTCTAAAGATAAAGATTGAAGATTAGCTTTATTTGTCACATGTACATTGAAACATAAAGTGAAATGTGTCATTCATGTCAATGTTTGCAGTGTGTTGGGGACAATCTGCAAGTGTTGCCACACTTTTAACCACATTATTCAGTGAGTTGTTTGCTATGTCTCTCCTCTCGCTGTGAAATGGGGACATCACTTTTTCCCTTATTATGGACAGAGAGAGAGCCTGGTATGTCGAGTTACAAGGTGAACCAGTAGTCTTTGGGGTACTGCAAGTCTGTGTCTTTATTGATGCTTTGCTGCACAGTTGAGTGCTTGGTCAGGGGTACCAATGCTTTTTGTTGGTTCAGGAGAAGGTGGCCATTGCTTTACTGCTGTTTGTGCATGTGAAAGGGGAGTTGGGGGGCTTCGGGGTTTTAACATTTTACTGTCATTCATTCTTCGGGGCACTCCTCTGTTTTTGTGGATGTTTGCGAAGAAAAAGAACTTCAGGATATATATTGTAAATATTTCTTTGACATTAAATGCACCTATTGAATTCCTGGCGCCAACATATTATGCCCATAACTCACTAACCATCTATCATGCCAGAGGAAATCAGAGGGTTGGAAGGAAACACAGATGGTCACAGGGAAAATGTATAAACTCCTTATGGACAGCAATGGGAATTGAATCACCATCGGTGACCACTGGTGCTATAAAGAGATTCTGCTATCTGCTAGGCTGCAGTCTGACCAGTTGCATCGCAGCTTACTATAAAGGCTCCCATGCACAGCATCTCACATGTTGTAGAGTCAGCCGGCTCCATTGCGAGCCCAACCCTCCCCATTATCTTCAAGAGGCAGTGCCTCAAGAAGGTGATGTGCATCACTAAGATCCTTTTCCATCTGTGACACGCACTCTTCTTGTTACTAGCATCAGGAACTTGGACTCAATGATTCATACTCCATTTCTTCCTCTTTGATATCAGATTTATGACAGATCCATGAACTTATACGCACCACCTTGTTATTCCTCTTTTTTGCACAATTTATAATTAACAGCAATTTGATAACCTTGCACTGTACTGCTGCCGTAAAACAACAAACTTAAATGATAATAAACCTGGCTGTGATTCTGGCCTATCTACAGCATTGTCAAATACTTAGATATCATCCTGGGTAAACTGCTTGTAGAATCGCCCCAAGTACTCAGGTGAATCTCTTACTACTATTTTAGTATCTTGCACAAAGGTTTTTTTGTTTTGTCTTATGATACCAAAATTTTTACATCGGAATTAACATGGCAATTAAATTTTAGACAGTAAATCATTATTTAACACTGAGCATGAATGAAGTTTTTCTCATGTACGTATTGTGCAGCATTGATACTGATAGACTACTGCACTTTGATTTGCTCTGGTTGCTGTACTGAGTCTACACTGCATGTGGCAAAATAATCAGAAAGGCACCAAGAATATAAAATTCTACTGAGCATCAGTATTTCTACAGTACTTCCATAATTACCATATCTGTATTCTAATGCATATGAATTGGACATCCCACCATATACCTTCTTCCCCAACACCATCAAATTTCTGAATGCTCCATGAATCCATGAAAACTACCTCATTCATCCAGTTTCACACTATCTAATTTTTTCTTGTGAGATTAGGTAAATTTTTATGTCTTGCACTGCACCTCTGCCACAGAACAACTTTCATGACCTCTGTCGGTGATAATAAACCTGATTCTACATTTAGATTTATAATAAAAAATCACATTGGCATGTCTGTATTCCTGCGCTATTCATGATAAAGTTCAGAGCATGTCCTAGGGACACAGAGCACAAACCCTTTGACCCAAATAGTCCACGCCAACCTGTTGGTGTCAAGCACAGCAAGAATCTAAAGACAAACACAGGTGAACCAATGTCATTCTAAAGAGTTTTTATTTCTTCATGTTATCTCTTAAGCCTACAAACGTAAAGAAAATACTATAGCAGATGGGTGCTGTCAGTCTGACACCCCGTTACCACATTAGATAATAAAAGGTAAGTAACCTTCACGCTACAGAAATGTCAAGCAATGGCCAAGATGGAAGAGTCTTACACTGATATTCCATGTCGTTATTTTATCCTGTACCTCACTTAGAAGGTCACTAGAATACCAACTGTATGAGGTCAGTTGCTACATGGCCTGTGATGGATAATTCTCCTCCTAACTCTCATCAACAGGGTACAAACCAGGTGCAAGATGGAGGGCTGTCCATCTGCCTCTATAAATCAGCTCCACAACATCAAGAACTTCAAATTCCGTGCAAAATAGCGAATTTGACTGGCACAAATCAAATTATGCAGTTCCTGCATTCATTACAAACTCGGAGCATGTGCAAGTACAGACCATTTACAAAATTCACTACAGTTACTCACCAAGGCTGTTTCAGTAGCACCTCTCAAGCCTGCAACTCCACCATCAGGGGGATAATGGCAGAAGGTACATTTGAATAAAACCATATGCTGGTCTCCCTCAAGTCAGACGTTGTCCTGACCTGGAAATATAATGCAACTTCTTTATTGTCACTGGACTAAATCCTCAAATATCCTTAGTCAACAACATATCTTCATTGGAGGCACTGTGTCAGTTCAAGAAGGTAATTCATCGACATGGGTAATTAAGGATGGATAAGAAATCTTGGCCTTGCTAGTGACATTCATATCCTGAAAATAAGAAATTTAGTCTAGTCTTACTTGAATTTTCCTGAACACGCCACCTCCACTGCCCTTTGAGTAAATGTTTCAGTCTTTTATGTAAGTATTTCTCCACCCCTACTACACACAGACTGCTGAAAATTTTCAGAAAGCAGTGATGCAGTTTACTGAGCAAAAAAAACTCTTCATAAATCCTTACTTTCCTCATCTATTTACTTTTCATTCTGTGCCATCATTCTCTTTCAATTTTCTTCCTTCAATCATTTCTTTTTCCTATAACCTGATTTTATTCACCTTCATCATTTCTCATTTATCCTTTACCAAGCTCAACCACTGTTGAGGATAGGGAAGTTGAGGTCTTCTGCTCCTCTTTATTGTTAACTATCATGCTCAACGACGTGGTTAAGTTGCCTAGATTTCATCAAATCCATGAATAAATATGCATAAAGAAGGTGAAATATTTAGTTTTAAAAAAGCTCAGTAACAAAATATGTCAATTTTCTTTAAATTAAAATATGGCAATGAGATGATTACAATGAAGGTCAATTTTTTTTCCAGCTAGAAGTGATGATAAAGCACTGAAAGCAGGTGAAGCAACATGTTATCAACAGCCATGCAAAGAATGCAGGTAACACTGTAGCCAAGCATTACTGGAACCAATTGGGATGAATCAGTACAACTGATGGTGGACCGAGAAACCGATCCTTGAAAAGCCAGCAGGAGCAAAAACAAAATACTCAGATGTTGGAAAAATGAAACACAAACCAAACAAAAGGTTGAGCAGTTATGTAAACAAGAAAGAGAGTTTAGGAACTAGAGAGAGATATGGTCAACTGAACAGACTATTGGAAGAACTCGGGTTGAGATCCTTCATCTGAACTCAGAATCACACTGGGTTCTGCCAGCAGTTTGATTTTGCATCTGGCATCTCTTGTATGTTCATAGTCAACTAAACTTTTGCCTCAGTTTTGCCCCTGCATGATCCCCGTGAGTGACCTAACATTTTGCAGCCTCACAGCTGAGTGGAAGTCCTCAACTTGTGGACATTCTGCTAAAGGGAGCACACTGTCAATGGTGACTTGGTCTCTAATAGTGATTCACAAGGCCTTGTTTGGACCCAAAAACAGTTAAAATGTGTTGAGTAAAATTATACTTAATCTACATAAATGAATTAGAAATATTAATATTAAATGAAATAACGTAAAAACTGAATCACCTACCTTCCATTGCCATCCAATTTGGTGACTTCATTCAGGTTAATGGTTTGCTCTGCATTTACTAGTAAAATACAAAGTATGCCTGGCCCCTCAGCTAAACACGAAAACATAAAAAAATCCTGCAGAGCTGGAAATCTCAAATCAAAATACTCAGCAGCTCAGGCCACACCCGTGCGAAGAGAGGCAGAGCTAATGTTTGACACATTTCCATCCCTGGGCCTGGCACTGAATCCAACGGAAGTGCAGGATGTTCGATCTGCTGAGCTCTGACATGCAGAAGCATAAGATCCAGTGAGTATCAGCACAGAGAAAAGAAGTTCAAGGCAAATCTGACCAGACCTCCTGAGACTTTTCAGGCTCTTTAAGCACTTTAGATTTCCAACATCCACTATTATGCTGGATCTTCCAAATAGTCCCCAGGTTCATTCGTCTGATCCCATGGGAGCATATTGTTTCTTCCAACATGCTTCTGGATACAATTCACTGAAAGATGGCATGTCTCCAGATAGTTGGCAAGACCCTTTCTGGTGGCTGTCTTTTCCAGCACTGTGGCTAGCCAGCCCATGAATATATTCAGACTCCTCTGTCTCCAAGCTTGAGATGCAAAGTCAGGAGTCCAAAACTGATGTAAGAAAACAAATAAAGTAATCATTCCAAGACCTCTATCATGCATATTCAAAGGGGTCAGAAAATACAAAGGTATCATTAACTGATTATCACAACTATATAGTGAGAGCATTCTCGATAACATTTCTTAATAGGTGTACATTTGTTGTCCTTCGTCCACACCATGTTACAATGTTGTAAGCTCATATTAGTTCACACCTTTAGTGCTTAATTTAGCAAGGTTAACCCTTCCCTGAAATGAACATCCTACACAAATCTCTGTATTAGTAGTGAGTTGTCAAATCAATGTGACCAGTTCTAAAAAATATGAAGAGTTATTCAGTATATTTATATCAGTGTCAAGATGCTAATTCAATCTGGCTCAGTTTCAGGCAGCTCCTTTTTAGTCATCTCCCAAGATTGCTCTCATTCATTTGGAGATAAGCTCCTGAAAACAAGTTGCCTTTTTAGTTTATTTTTATTTATTTTTTAGTGATACAGCACAGTAACAGAACCTTCCAGTCCAATTAACTTACTAACCCATACATCTTTGGAAAGTGGGAGGAAACCAGAACACCCAGAGGAAACTCACATGGTCACAGCGAGAAGGTATGGACTCCTCACAGACTGTGGGGGAGCTGAACCCAGGTTATTGGTGCCGTAGTAGCGTTACGTTAAGGGCTATGCTACCATCCAAGTAGGCCAGCTGCAATTCAATAAGCCCAGAGCCACCTGAGCTACTGACATTCACTGACATTCAGCAGCCCTTGCATGCCAATTAATTTTGCCCCTGCTCAAGTCACTATTGATGGGGCCGTTCAGAGGTATATTGCTTGGGAAAGCCCATAGGCACTCCATGCTCTCTGGAGCTGACACCGGACCCTTAGAAGTTAGGTTGAACTTGAAATCACGACTCAGAGGATAGATTCAGGCCCCAAAAACAAAGACAATTATCAGGGTGGTACTGTAGCATAGCAGTTAGCATGACGTTATTACAGCGTCAATGACCATAGTTCAGTAACACTGCTGTTTGTAACGAGTTTGTACGCTCTCCCTGTGACTGCATGAGCTTTTTCCAGATGCTCCAGTTTCCTCTCACATTCCAGAGATGTACAGGTTAGTAGGTTAATTGGTTACATGGGTGGAATTAGGTGGTGCAGGATTGTCAACAGGGAGTGCCTGTTATTGTGTTGTATCTCTAAATAAAAACAATACCATCATTTTTCAGTGTTAGATTTATTAACATTACTGGATGCCTTTCAAGTTCAGGCACAATATATATACATCAACATTGTCTTACAAGCTGCTACTTTTTTTATTTCATTTGACAAAAATTTACCATATACATTTGATTACCTCCTTTAGTGGTACGAAGAATTTTTCAAATGTTTTTCCCAAATTAGCAAATTCAATTAGTTTGTAGTTGAAGTAATGAATTGAAGAAAACCTAGGGCAAGTCCATGAGATACTCCAATGGAAAGTGATCTAATTCAAAATGGAATCACTTACTCCTCAATTCCTTGAATGATGAACACAGTCAGGAAGGTAGCTAGCCATATTTTTTCTTTTTTCATTCTAAACGAGAGGATTCGAGTACAGGAGCAGGGAGGTACTACTGCAGTTGTACAAGGCCTTGGTGAGACCACACCTGGAGTATTGTGTGCAGTTTTGGTCCCCTAATCTGAGGAAAGACATCCTTGCCATAGAGGGAGTACAAAGAAGGTTCACCAGATTGATTCCTGGGATGGCAGGTCTTTCATATGAAGAAAGACTGGATGAACTGGGCTTGTACTCGTTGGAATTTAGAAGATTGAGGGGGGATCTGATTGAAACGTATAAGATCCTAAAGGGATTGGACAGGCTAGATGCGGGAAGATTGTTCCCGATGTTGGGGAGGTCTAGAACGAGGGGTCACAGTTTGAGGATAGAGGGGAAGCCTTTTAGGACCGAGGTTAGGAAAAACTTCTTCACACAGAGAGTGGTGAATCTGTGGAATTCTCTGCCACAGCAAACTGTTGAGGCCAGTTCATTAGCTATGTTTAAAAGGAAGTTAGATATGGCCCTTGTGGCTACAGGGGTCACGGGGTATGGAGGGAAGGCTGGGTTCTGAGTTGGATGATCAGCCATGATCATAATAAATGGCGGTGCAGGCTCGAAGGGCCGAATGGCCTACTCCTGCACCTATTTTCTATGTTTCTATGTTTCTATGTTTCTATAAACACTGGTGCCCACATAGTTATGTCTTAAGCTCCCTACTCACTCATTCGTTGTCGTCGTCATCTGAACCCTTAGTGCCTAGGTGGCACATGGGGCCCCTACAAGGGTCTTCCATGTCTGCCGGTCTTTCGCTCTGCTGCTCGCCGTTACCCAGTTCATGCCTACTTCTTTCAGTTCTGCTTCCACAGATCTTCCCCACATCATTAGACACCCTTGCCTATGTGCCCAGATTCAGTTCTGAATTCATCGACAGGTTTACAGGTGATACCACCATAGTGAGCCATATCTCAAATAATGATCAGTCAGAGCACAGGAAGAAGATGGAGAGACTAGTGACATAGTGTCATGATAATGCTGTCAGCAGACTAAGAGAGTTAATAATTTTCTTCAGGAAGGAGGCAGTGCAAATACTCCTGTTTATATCAGTGTTGCTGAGGTCAAAAGGGCTGAGAACTTCAAGTTCCAAAGAGTGAGCAACATCAGTAGCCTGTCCTGGTCTAACCACATTGATGTCAGATCCAAGAAAGTTCACCAGTGCCTCTGCCTTCTCAAGAAGCCAAAGGAATTTGATCAATCCCATTTGACCCTCATCAATTTTTATCTATGCAGCACAGAACGCATCCTACTGGAATGCCTCAAGGCTTGGTATTGCAGCTCCACAGCCCATGAATGCAGGAAACTGCTGAGTGTTGTGAACAAAGCTCCGCACATCAAGGAAACCTGTCCCTCCTCTGTGGACAGTCTACAATTCTCACTATCTCGGTAAAGCGCCAACATGATCAAAAATGTCACCTATACCAGACATTTTTTCTTCTCCCCCTCCCATGAGAGAGAAAATAGAAAAGCCTGAAAGATGTATACCAGGCTGAAGGACAGCTTCTATCTTCCTTTTATAAGATTATTGAATGGTTCCCTAGTACAATACGATGGACATGTGGTCTCACAACTTAGCTTGTTCTGACCTTGTTTTGTATTGTACTGTATTTTCTCTGTAACTGTAATTCTTTATTCTGCATTGCTTTACCTTGTACTATATCAATGAATTGCTGTAATGAATTGTTTCGCATGAAAAGTATGCAAAAGAAGCTTTTTAACGGAACCTCATACATGTGAAATAATAAGTCAATCATTTCTAGCCATGTCCATATATTAACAGTTAAGTCTTCCGCTGTCAGAATAATAAACTGTGAACCTTTACAAACAAGAAAAAATCTGCAGATACTGGAAATCCAAACAACACACACAAAATGCTGCCTGGCCTGCTGAGTTCCTCCAACATCTTGTGTGTGGACCTTTACAGATGTTTTTCAGCAATATATATCGAGTCATTGAGTCATAAAAACTACAGCACAAAAAAAGGCCCTTCGTCCAATCCAGTCCATGCCAAACAATTTAAACTGCCTAGTCCCAATGACCTGCACCAGGACCATAGCCCTTCATACCCCTGCCTTCCACGTACCAACACAAACTTCTCTTGAACATTGAAATCAAAATCGTATCCACCACCTGTGCTGGCAGCTCATTCTATACCCACCACTCTCTGAATGAAGAAGTTTCCTTTCATGTTCCCTTTAAACATTTCACCTTTCACATTTAACCCATGACCTCTAATTGTGGTCTTACCCAACCTCAGCGGAAAAAGCCTACTTGTGTTTACCCTATCTATAACCCTCATAATTTTGGAAACCTCCATCAAATCTGGTCAATCTTCAATGTTCCAAGGAATAAAGTCTTAAACTATTCAGTCTTTTCTCATAACTTAGGTCCCCCAGTCCTGGCAGCATCCTTGTAAGTTTTCTATGTAGTCTTTTAATCTTTCCTGGATATCCAAATTAGGCCTCACCAATAACTTCCCAACTCCTGTAGTCAGTACTTTCTGCTATGAAGGCCAATGTGCCAAAAGCTTCCTTAACAATTCTATTTACATGAGACGTCACTTTAAAGGAATTATGGACCTGTATTCCCAGATCCCCTTGTTCTACCACACTCCTCATGCCCTACTGCTCTCTGTGTAAGACCTACCCTGGTTGGTCCTCCCAAAGTGCAACTCCATTTTTCAGCCATTTTTCCAGCTGGTCTTATCCTGCCGCAAGCCATGATAGTCTTCCTTGCTGTCCACTGCAGTCCCAATCTTGGTGTCATCCTCAAATTTGCTTATCCAGTTAACCACACGATCATCCTGATCATTGATATAGGTGACACAACAAAGGACCCAGCACCGATCCATGCGGAACTCCACTAGTCACAAGCATTCAGTCAGAAAGGCAACCATCTACTACCACTCTCTGGCTTCTCCAACAAAGCCAATGTCTAATCAAATTCACTCCCTCATCTTGAATGTTAAGTGACCCATCTCCCATGCAGGACCTTGAGAAGTACTTTCCTAAGTTCCATGCAGACAAAATCCACTGCCTTTGCTTGATCAACTTTCCTGGTAACATCCTCAAAAAAAACTCTTATAAGATTGTTGGATGCAACCAATCATGCACAAAGCCATGCTGACTATCCCTAATCAATCTCTGTCTATCCAAATACTCTTGGATAGGCCTTGGCGAGCAGGTTGAATAAGAACCCCAAGACATTCTATAAGTATATGAAGAGCAAGAGGATGAGCCGTGTGAGAATAGGACCAATCAGGACTGAGAGTGGAAATGTGTGCATGGAGCCGGAGGAGGTAGTGGAGGTACTTAATAAATATTTTGCTTCAGTATTCACCAGTGTAAAGGACCTTGGAAATTGTGGGGTGACTTACAGTTGACTGAAAAGCTTGAGTATGTAGACATTAAGAAAGGGGATGTGCTGGAGCTTTTGAAAGGTGCTAAGTTAGATAAGTCGCAGGGAATGGATGAGATATAACCCAGGCTACTGTGGGAAGAAAGGGAGAAGATTGATGAGCCTCTGGCAATGATCTTTTCATCATCAATACGGACAGGAGAAGTACTAGAGGATTGGATGGTTGCCAAAGTTGTTCCCTTGTTCAAGAAAGGGAGTCGAGATAACCTTGGAAATTACAGACCAGTGAGTCTTACTTCAGTGGGGGACAAGTTGTTGGAGAAGATCCTGAAAGACAGAATTTATGAGCATTTGGGGGAGACATAATCTGATTAGGGATAGTCAGCATGGCTTTGTCAAGAGCAGGTCACACCTTCTTAACCTGATTGAATTCTATGAGGATGTAACAAACATTGATGAAGGTAGACCAATGGATTTCAGTAAGGCATTTGATAAGCTTCCCCATGCGAGGCTCACTCAGAAAGTAATGAGGAATGGGATCCAAGGAGATCTCGGTTTGTGGATCCAGAATTGGTTTGCCCACAGAAGGCAAAGGGTGGTTGTAGATTGTTCATATTCTGCATAGAGGTCAGTAACCAGTGGTGTTCCACAGGGATCTGTTCTGGGACCACTCCTATTTGTGATTTTTATAAATGGGGGAGTGGAGGGGTGGGTTGGGGGCATTGTGGATGTCTCGGGGGTTGTCAGAGTTTACAGTGGGACATCAATAGGATGTAGAACTGGGCTAAGAAGTGGCAGATGGAGTTTAACCCAGACAAGTGTGAAGTGGTTCATTTTAGTAGGTCAAATTTAAGGACAGAATATTCTGTAATATTAATGGTAAGACACTTGGCAGCATGCAGGATCAGTGAAATCGTGGGGTCCATGTCCATAGGACACTCAAAGCTGCTGCGCTGGTTGACAGTGTTGCTAAGGAGGCATCTGGTCTCTTGGGATTCATTAACTGTGGGATTGAGTTCAAGATCCTTGAGGTAATGTTACAACTATATAAGACCTCAGTTAGACCCCACTTGGAGTACTGTGTTCATTTCTGGTCATCTCATTACAGGACAGATGTGGATACTATAGAGAGAGTGCAGAAGAGACTTACAAGGATGTGCCTGGATTGGAGAACATGCCTTTTGAGAATAGGTTGAGTGAACTCGGCCTTTTCTCCTTGGAGCGACTGAAGGACGAGAGGTGACCTGATAGAGGTGTATAAGATGATGAGGGGCATTGATCGTGTGGATAGCCAGAGGCTTTTTCCTAGGGCTGAAGTGGCTAACACAAGGGTGCTTAGTTTTAGGATGCTTGTAAGTATGTACAAATGGGATGTCAGAGGTAAGTTTTTCACATAGAGAGTGGTGAGTACATGAAATGCACTGCCAGCAGCGGTGGTGGAACAGATACTATAGGGACTTTTAAGAGACTCTTAAATAGGTACATGGAGCTTAGAAAAATAGAGGGCTATGCAGTGGGGAAATTCTAGCCAGTTTCTAGAGTAAGTTACTTGGTCAGCACAACATTGTGGGCCTGTTATGTGCTGTAGACGTCTATAATTCTATGTTTCTATGGTTCTCCCAAAGTGCAACACTTCATACTTGTCTGGAATTGAGTTTAGGAGCCAAGAGGTAATGTTGCAGCTATATAGGACTGTTGTCAGACCCCACTTGGAGCACTGTGCTCAGATCTGGTCATCTCACTACAGGAAGGATGTGGAAACCATAGAAAGGGTGCAGAGGAGATTTACAAGGATGTTCTCTGGTTTGGGGAGCATGACTTATGAGAATAGATTGAGTGAACTCGGCCTTTTCTCCTTGGAGCGACAGAGGATGAGAGGTGACCTGATAGATGTGTACAAGATGATGAGAGACATTGATCATGTGGATAGTCAGAGGTTTTTTCCCAGGGCTGAAATGGCTAGAACAAGAAGGCACAGTTTTCAGGTGCCTGGAAGCAGGTACAGAAGAGATGTCAGGGGTAAGTTTTTTTACGCAGAGAGTGGTGAGTACGTGGAATGGGCTGCTGGCAACAGTGGTGGAGCTGGAAATGATAAAGTCTTTTAAGAGACTCCTGGATAGGTACATGGAGCTTAGAAAAATAGAGGGCTATGGGTAACCCTAGGTAATTTCTAAAGTGAGTACATGTTCAGCACAGCATTGTGGGCCAAAGGGCCTGTATTGTGCTGTAGGTTTTCTATGTTTCTATGTTTCTATCTCTGCTAGGGCCCCTGCACTTTCTGCACTCGAGATTTAATCACCCTGATTTTTCTCAAGACAGCAATCATTTCCTCCTCTGTAATCTGTAAAGTGTCCAGGAGCTCGACTCTGCTCTCCCTCACTTCTATAGACTCTCTGTCCATCTCCCAAACAAATACAAATGCAAAAAATCCATTTAAGATCTCCCCCATCCCTTTTGGCTCCATGCAGGGATTACCATTCTGATCTTCCAGAGGACCAATTTTATCCCTTGCAATCCTTTTGCTCTTAACATATCCATAGAATCTCTTAGGATTCTCATTCAACTTGTCTGCTAGAGCAACCTCATGCCTTCTTTTAGCTCTCCTGATTTCTGTCATAGGTGTTCTGAAGCACTCCTTAAGTACTTAACTCCCCCCCCTCACCCCACTGCCTATACCTGCCATGCACTTCCTTTTTTTTCCTAACCAGGGCCTCAATACCTCTTGAAAACCAAGGTTTCCTAAACCAGTTATCTGTGCCTTTTACTCTGACAGGCACATACAGGCATTTCACTCCCAAAATTTCACTTTTGAAGGCATCCCACTTTCCCACTTACCAAGCACACCTTTGCCAGAAAATAGACTGCCCCAATCCATACTTGCCAGATCCTTTCTGATACCATCAAAAATGTTCTTTCTCCAATTTAGAATTTACAAGGACCAGAACTAACTTTTTCCATATTAAATTGACACTAATAGCATTATGATCACTAAATGCCAAGAATTCCCCTACACAAACTCCTGCCGCCTGCCCTGTCTCATTCCCTAATAGAAAGTCAAGTATAGCATACTCTCTTATTGAGACTTCTTTGTACCAGATAGAGAAACTTTACTGAACACATTTGACAAACCCTATCCCGTTTAGTCGTTTTACAGGATTAGATCCCCAGTCAATATGTCAAAAGTTAAAATCACCTACTATTACAACCTACAAATACAAAATGCTGGTGGAACGTAGCAGGCCAAGCAGCATCTACAGGAAGAAACACAGTCGACATTTCGGGCCGAGATCCTTCGTCAGGACTAACTGAAAGAAGAGATAGTAAGAGATTTGAAAGTGGGAAGGGGAGGGGGAGATCCAAAATGATAGGAGAAGACAGGAGGGTGAGGGATAAAGCTAAGAGCTGGAAAGTTGATTGGCAAAAGGGATACAGAGCTGGAGAAGGGGGACGATCATGGGACGGGAGGCCAAGGGAGAAAGAAAGGGGGAGGGGAGCCCAAAAGAAGATGGAGAGCAGGCAAGGAGTGATTGTGAGAGGAACTGAGAGAGAAAAAAAAGTTGGATAAATAAATAAATAAATAAATAAATAGATAAATAGATAAATAAATAAATAAATAAATAAATAAATAAATAAATAAATAAATAAATAAATAAATAAATAAATAAGGAATGGGGCAAAAAGGGGAGGAGGGGCATTAATGGAAGCTAGAGAAATCAATGTTCATGCCATCAGGTTGGAGGCTACCCAGACAGAATATAAGGTGTTGTTCCTCCAGCCTGAGTGTGGCTTCATCTTTACAGTAGAGGAGGCCATGGATTGACACATCAGAATGGGAATGGGATGTGGAATTGAAATATGTGGCCACTGGGAGATCCTGCAGTGCGTAGGTGTTCAGCGAAACAGTCTCCCAGTCTGCATCGGGTCTCACCAATATATAGAAGGCCGCACCAGGAGCACCGGATGCAGTGTTTCACACTAGCCGACTCACAGGTGAAGTGTCACCTCACCTGGTAGGACTGTCTGGGGCCTGAATGGTGGTGAGGGAGGAAGTGTAAGGGCATGTGTAGCACTGGTTCTGCTTACAAAGGTAAGTGCCAAGAGGGAGATCGGTGGAAAGGGATGGGGGCGGGGGGAAACAAATGGACAAGTGAGTCACATAGGGAGTGATCCCTGCGGAAAGCAGAAAGGGGGGGGAAGGAAAGATGTGTTTGGTGGTGGGATCCCATCGGAGGTGGCAGAAGTTACGAAGAATTATATGTTGGACCTGGAGGATGGTGGGGTGGTAGGTGAGGACAAGGGGAACCCTATCCCTAGTGGGATGGCGGGAGGTTGGGGTGAGAGCAGATGTGCATGAAACGGGAGAGATGCGTTTGAGAGCAGAGTTGATGGTGGAGGAAGGGAAGCCCCTTTCTTTAAAAAAGGAAGACATCTCCTTCATCCTGGAATGAAAAGCCTCATTCTGAGAGCAGATGCGGCGGAGACAGAGGAATTGCAAGAAGGGGATGGCATTTTTGCAAGAGACAGCATGGGAAGAGGACTAGTCCAGGTAGCTGTGAGAGTCCGTCAGCTTATAGTAGACATCAGTAGATAAGCTGCCTCCAGAGATAGAGACAGAAAGATCAAGAAAGGGGAGGGAGGTGTACTATAACAACCTTATGTTTCTTGCAACAGTCTGCAATCTCTCTACAAATTTGTTCCTCTAAATCCCACTGACTGTTAGGTAGTCTATAATATAGCCTCATTAACACAGCCATTTCTTTCTTAGTCCTCAGTTCCTCCCATAAATCCTCGCTAGATGAGTTCTCCAGTCTATCCTGACTGAGCACTACCGTGACATTTCCCCTGACTAGTAATGCCACCCCTCCCCCTTTAATGCCTTCTGCTTTATATTGTCTACAACAACGGAAACCCAGAATATTGAATATTTCCAAGGATCATTTTGATAACTTATTTTAAGAAAAATCATTCAAAATATGTAAACTAATATAAAACAAACCTCAACTATAAAACCCTTATATTAACATTCACATTGAGTGGATACATGTCAAGTACATATAGTATTTTTATTAACTGGTCACTGAATGTAAAACACAACTGAAGAAATTCACATGAAATGACAAGCATTCTATAGTGAATAAGTTCCTATGTTTCAAAAAAAAGTAGCTGCACAGTTACTAGGATTAAGCCCACAGCAAAATTCTGCTTAGCTAATATGTGTCATGTATATGCCATAAATTACAGACTTCTCAAGTGCAATAAATCGTAAATATAGTGGTAGAAATCATTGAAGTATCTATCTTTTTGTTGAAAATATATCAGGACCAGCAAAACTGAAAATTACACCATGATTCTATTTATTCTGTTTCACTGCCACTTGGTAAAATGGATGCCTATCAACGTTCAAGCGATCACAGTATGTGGACTTTAATATAATTTACTTGTTGGGGTGTAGCATTCATGCCGCAGTGTAAAAGGAAAGACAAGGCTATTTGCCATGGCAACTAGAACTCCAGGGAGCAACCTCATATACCAAACAAGGGACCATATGGGAGCACATAAACAAAGCAAAATGTTATCCTGAAACCATGTTTGCTGGTTAAATGATTTGGAAATGAATAATATAACAGCATGATTGCCTAAACAAGTTACTTTGTGAAAATAGTGAAGTTTCACAATGAATCCATTGTAATCCTCCAATCACAAAAATGAACTAGATGTTAACATTAAAATTTAATAACAAAGCCCCTTTAAATATTTAACATAACTCAAAGGTCTCAGCTTTCTTCACCCAGCATGATGTTCTGTCTCCATGTCTTTGTGCAAATTAGTATTCATTAAAAAAATCCACCTGGTTATCCTACTGCAGTGCCATCTCCACAGCACATTAATCACCTCAGTCAGTGTATAGAGCAACAGAATTTAGATTGAACCTAAACTAATTCTTTGATGGCTCACAAATTTAATCAAATATTTCAGTTCTTCTTCTCTCTTTTTCCTGGGGTGTGTACGTGGCCAATTAATTTAAATAATGTGAAGATCTGTGCCTGCACCTTCTGTAAGATGAAGCCTCTATCAATAATTTAACAAAAATATTCAAATATTTTAAATTTTATATTGTTACTTCTAAGTATGTTAATTGCAGCTTTAAAACAAGAACAGAAAGTTCAATTATTTTAGGTGCAAAATTTATATGAATGATGGGACCACGACAATACATAGCACAGCACAGCAGAGTACATGCAGCACCAAGAAAGATAATTTGGCTGAGCTAGTCAGCAATGATGTTTGATTCACTCAAGCCTCCTCCCATTCCTTTTCATGGAATTCCATCAATATATCCTTTAATTTCATTCTGGCTTCCTATATGACAAAGCAATCTCTTCTTTAAAAGGACACTGTCAGATATAAAATCATCTGGAAATCCTAACAAGCTGAAAAAAAAACTCCATTAATCTAAGCCTTTATTTATTTCTATGTTAAATACTTGCATTAGTTACCCATAGAGGTAGTGACTTCCACATTTAAACTTTTTCCAGATAGTAAGTATGGCACCATATCACTCAAAGTTAATCTCATTTCCCTGTGTTATGGTCACAATTCGATGATTTCCCTATCTATCTAGGTACATCTCCAATGCCTTTTAAATGTTGTAATTGTATCTGCCTCTATCAACTCCCTTAGCAGTGTGTTCCAAATAACCATAACATTCTGAGTGGAAAAAAATATCCATCAGACCTCCTTTAAATTTCTTTCTTCATACCTTAAACCTGTGCCCTCTAGTTGTATACCCCACTAACCTGTAAAAACAAGTTTTGACTATCTGCGCCCCTCATTATTTTATAAACTTTTACAAGCTCTCCATTCACCCTCCTCTCTGAAATATTCCTGCATGAGCTGATCCCCTCAAAGTAAGTCAGCATCTTCATGTTTGACTTAAAATGCAAAATACAGTGGTTTTGGACTTTAATACTGTAAATGCTGAAATATATTCAGTAAATATTCACACTTCCATGTAAAAATAGAACCATTGATCATTTAGAATTATTGAAGTACTAGATTATCGTCAGAGGCAAGAATGTACCAGATTCAGCAGCTTTAAGAGTCCTCAGTGAGTGCTTTAAATTGGATGACATTGTGTAACTAGCTCACACCTAATCCACATCAAATTCATACTGCCTACTTAATCTGATGTCAATGATCAGCCTTGGCTAACTAGTCTCTACATGTCAGCAGGACCAATTATGTCCAGGGCTAGCAGCAGTTCATCTAGGTATAGCCAGGTTTCTAAAATGTGATGCAGCTGGACATGTTTCAGTGTGTGTGAGCCAACATATTGCATGTTCAGTGATAACACCCAGATATCAATCAGTGTGCAAAGTTGATTAGAGCCCAGGTCTGATAAATTGGAGTTCAACATACCAGCTATCACCATTGTGCAGAAATTCATCTCCAATCAGACCTATACTAGCAGTATATAGCTGCAAGAGGAAGTTGTACACTGCATCCTAGAATTTATTTCACTGAACTCACTGTCTATATTGCATGTTTAATGCCACCTACTGAGGATGAAATTCTAGGAAAACAACTTCAATTCAACAGTAGAGAAGACCGTCCTTCTTCACATAAGATGATTATCAATTATTTGCAGTTTAGTAGTTGATTAATTTCATCTGATTGGTTCCTTGATTTAACAAGGGGGCTTCCAATTGGGATTAGACATTTGATCAGGGGTAGTATTCCAGGATCTGGGGGAGATTGCCTTGAATTCATGATTTATTGTGTAGCTATGCTCTAAAATGAGGGTGCTTGGCTGATATTCTCCATAAAAAGAAATATGAATGGGAGAAAGAGCAGAGGACTTACAGAACAAAGCAAGTGAGAGAGAAAAGAAATGAAATGTAGCTTTCTCAGCAGGAATCTAGGGTGATTCTATAGCAGCAAGGAACAGTCTTCTCTGAATGAAGACTTCCTCAGTAAAAGGATTTACTAAGGCGAGTCACAGACGATGACATTTGCATAACAGGGTTTTTCCAGTCTAAGGATAGCTGTTATTTGCTGGAGGTTGCCAAATGTTGCAGTGTAAGGGAGATCCACAGAAGTAACCATCTGAGTACTCTGCAGCAGAATTGGTAACTTTAGCTTCTTGCAATCTGTGCTATCCTTTCCCTTCGTGGGTGCAGCTCTGTTTCACCAGCTGTGAACCACATCTCAAAGCTAATAGCCACCCACAGTGTCTGTGTTGGAGCAGTATCCACACATACCAGAATGAGCAAAGTTAGTCTCAATCATCCATGACCGCCTGGTCAGCTTGTGAATCTAGGCTATTTGATAGGAAAAACATATAAAGGAATGACTCTGGGAAAAGCAAGAGATTCATCCCCACACATCAGTAACATGTAATTCAGAAAGGATTTTGGGAGGTAAGGAAATAAATAGGACATCTAGATATGAGCACGAGCTACATAACGGTGAGTCTAGTCATAACAAGATCTCTTTCCTCCACATGAGCAAGCAAGGATCTAAGGGTTTTTGTCACAGCACCTTATTTAAATACTGTCAGATTACCATCTGTCCTGATCTTCACACTTTCTGTCTGTTCACTTGAGCTGGTTCCTTTTCAATATCTTGGTCATTGCAATTGCCTATTTTAGAATTAAATCTCTCTCTTCTCCTGTAAAGAAACAGCTATTCTAGTAATTCTGATCACCTTCCAAACATTACCTTGAGCTTGTTTCAGGAGTTGCCAAGGTTAGTAGGTTTCTTAGAAGTTCCTGAGACACAAATTGTGGAAAAAAAAGCCTGCATGTGGTTCACAGATGGATAGATTTTATAATATTAAACTGTATTACACAGACTGGATTGTTCTTCCATTTAGTTTAAATGACATGCAAAAAATGCAACCTGCTATCAAGCCTCCAACTAACTAAGAAATTTTCCTGATGTTAAAGAACATCACAAGTCCTGGAGGAACCCATTTCCACCCGGCTAAAAACGCCTTCAATCTGTTCAGTTATCATTCTGCACATGATCAAACTTCACTGCAGGTTAGTGTGAAAATCATTATGAGTAAGTGATGCTTGACATTTAATTCTGTAACCAGGTAGTTATGCCACCCGGATTTCCCATCGCCAATGCCAAGAGACATTGCAACTCCAATTTTAGTCAGTCATGGAGATACACTGCAGGAAAATAGGCCCTTCGGTCCACCAATTCTGTGCTAACCATCAAGCTCCCATTATTACATTAACCCCAGCCTAACCCATTTTATTCTCCACTGACACGAGGAATTCTGCAGATGCTGGAAATTCAAGCAACACACATCAAAGTTGCTGGTGAACGCAGCAGGCCAGGCAGCATCTCTAGGAAGCGGTACAGTCGACGTTTGAGGCCGAGACCTTTTGTCAGGACCCTGAAACCTCGACTGTACCTCTTCCTAGAGATGCTGCCTGGCCTGCTGCGTTCACCAGCAACTTTGATGTGTGTTGCTTTTATTCTCCACAGATTCCCATCAGCTCCTCCACATTGTACCAGTCATCTGCACACTAGGGCCTATTTACAATATCTGCTCATCTTTGGCTTGTGGGAGGAAACTGGAGCACATGGAAGAAGCTCATGCGATTGTGGGAAAAACATGCAAACTCCATTTCCAAAAGCACAAGGGATTAAGCTTACATTTGAAGTTAGATACTCCGGTTACTGTACCACTGTGTTGGGTGCTGCTCTGCAATATTTCTTTGCTTCTTATCTGTGACATATGAGGAGAGATATTCTTCGGTATTTTGTCCCAACCTTAAGTGTTTTGTTTTCTTGTACATGTGAGTAAACTTAAACAAAACAGATTAAACAGAAAGGCATGTGTTGAGTGAATGGATGGAAAGTCATTGCCAGTGACTGTGAGAGAGAAGCAGCATGATATTACCTATAGACAAGAGTGAAGAGTATTTGTGTGTAATAGATGAGAAATATGATCAAGTGCCTGTAGAAATATAAATAAGAGTAAAGGGGATGCTGTTTGTATTTCCAACCTGCTCCTTTTTCTGGAACATTCATGCCTCATCCCTTATCTCGGTACCATATTTCAGCACTCTCTCTATATCCTTTGATGCTTTTTTTTTTGCCTAGAAATCTATCTCCTTCTTGTGTATTGAGTGACTTAGCCACGACTTTTCAAGGTAGTTAATTCCTTAGCTTTACTAACTTGAGTGATTGCATTTCTTTTAACTCAGTCCTAAATATTTTATGACCGTCCTGTAACTACGGCCCGTTTCTATTCCTAGAGGAAATATTTTACCTTCTCTGCGTGCAGCTTGTCAAACCCGAAAATATTTTTTTTCACACTTAACTTTGAGATTCCCTTGCATTTGGTGAAGCACCCCGCGTGCCCCCCACCCCCCCCCCCCCACTCTTACAAAATCCCTGGCACAAAATGATGAAGGACTTTTTGGGATGATACTGAGAATCCTGAAGCAATGCCGTACGTCATCTGCACTTTATTTTCAGACCAAGTGTCACTACCCTTGGCGCATTATTTATCATTGTTCTAATAAAATGTGGTGTAAATGCAGATTAAGCTTATAACATATTCTTCTGCACCTTTCTTGTGTACTAAATCACTAAATGTTATGTAAGTTTTCTTGCTCTCAAGTCTATTAATTATTTTACCATCCTTCAAAAATCCTTCCCACTCCTATGTCCTAGCCGATTTCCATAGGTCCTTTAATTCTGGTTTCCTGTGCCCCTCACATGCTGTTGTTACATATCCCTTCACCACTATTATCAGTCAACACCAACGTTCACAGTTCATTTATTATCAAATTACATATGTATATGTCACCATATACAACCCTGAGATTTGTTTTCTTGCTCAATAAACCCAAGAAATGCGATAGAATCAATGAAGGACTGCACCCTACAGGACTGCCAAACAATCAACGTGCAGAAGAAAGCAAACTGTGCAAATAAAAAAAGGAAATAAATAGATAAATAAAGTAAGAAATAAGTATTAAGAGCATGCAATGAAGAGTCATTGAAAGTGACTCTATCATAGATTGTAGGAACAGTTCAGTGATGGGGTGTAGGAAGTTAACCCCTCTGGTTCAAGAGCCTGAAAGTTGAGGGGTAATAACTGTTCTTGAACCTTGTGATGTGGGTCCTGAAGCTCCTGTACTTTCTTCCTGATAGCAGCAGTGAGACGAGATCATTGCCTGAGTAGTGGAGGTCCTTGATGATGGATGCTGCCTTCCTGCAACAACAGTCCGTGTAGATGTGGTCAATGGTCGTGATGGCTTTATCCATGATGAACTAGC
Source organism: Mobula hypostoma (assembly GCF_963921235.1). Lineage (NCBI taxonomy): Eukaryota > Metazoa > Chordata > Chondrichthyes > Myliobatiformes > Myliobatidae > Mobula > Mobula hypostoma. The sequence continues at coordinate 195,566,938 of NC_086097.1, forward strand.
CTGTAATTACTTTTCATTGGATTTTCCATTAAAGGGCATTGGTGTTTCCAAACAGGCCGTGATACGACCAGTCAATACATTTATAGAAGTATTGTCTGTGAAAGTTTTAGCTGTCATGCTGAATCTTCGCAACTGTCTCAGGAAGTTGAGGTACTGCTGTGCTTCCTTTGTAATGGCACTTACATGGTCGGCCCAGCACAGCTCCTCTGAAATTATAACATCAAGGAATTTAAAGTTGCTGACCCTCTCCACCTCCGATTCCACTGTAATATATGCTCATGGACTTCCACCTTCCTCCTCCTGAAGTCAATAATCAGTTCCTGGCTCTTGCTGACATTGAGTAAGAGGTTGTTATTTTCCCACTCAATCTTGCTCCTATATACTGATTTGTCACCACCCTTAATCCAACCAACGACCGTGGTATCATCAGCAAACTTAAATATGGCATTGGAGCTGTGCTTAGCCTCACAGTTGTAGGTGTAAAGCAAGTAGAGCAGGGGCTAAACACACAATCTTCTGTTGCACTTGTGTTGATGGAAATTGCGGAGGAGATGCTTTCGCCAATCTGAACTGACTGGGGTCTGCAAGTGCGGAAATTGAGGATCCAGTTGACAAGGAGGTATTGCAGCTAAGGTCTGGTAGCTTATTATTTAGTTTTGAGGCGATGATCATATTTAACGCCAAACATTTGCGGAGGCAAAGGGATGGTCGACATTTTGGGTCAAGGCCCTGCATTAGCATTGAGAGTGCAGAGGTAAGATAGCCAGTGAGTGCAGTGACATGAAACCGGCCACTGTGAGCACAGTGCAGGTGCTCTTCAAGATAATCACCTAGTCTATATGTGATCACACCAATGTAAAGGAAGCAACTTCACGAGTACTAAATACAAATGACCAGGTTGTTGGAAGTGCATGTGAATCTCTGCCTCACTTGAAAAGGCTGCTTAGATCCCTATATAGCGGTGAGGGAGGAGATGTTGGGACAACTGTAGGAGCAGGTACCAGAAGAATGGGGTGGATAGGAAGGGATGAGCAGCCTAGGCTGTCATAAAGAGCGATACCTGTAGAAAGCAGAAAAGAGGAGAGAGGGTGTGATATTGATGGCTAATGATGGAATATCTTTGGAGTTGGCAGAAGTGGTGATAGAAGACATGCTGGATTGCAGAGGCTAGTTGGGTGAAAGGAGAGGACCAAGGGAGGTCTTTTTTCTGTTTGGTTTTGGAAGAGGTGAGGTGAGAGCAAGCATGTTTGAAAAGGAAGAATTGCATGAGGGCTCTGTCAACTGCATCGGGTGGGGGTCAGTGCTTCCTGTTGAGGAGGGTATTTCAGATGCCCCAGAGTGGAAAGTTTCCTCATAAGAGCAGATACAGCAGAGATAAGGAGAAGTGGATGGCATTACTATGGGAAACAACGAGGTAAGCTGTATGATGAAGCTGAGGGAATCCATAGGGTTATAGTAAATACCAGTGGATAGTTTGTTTCCTGAGATGGAAACAGAGTTCCAGAAAAGGAAAAAGTGTCATAGATTGTCTAGCTGAATTTTAAGGCAGCATGGAAGTTGATAGCAAAGATGATCAAATTGGTAAATTCTGCATGAGTGCAGGAAGCAGCATTAATGCATTTGTCAATGTAACAGAGAAAGAGATGGGGAGGCATGCCAAAGTAGGGTCGAAACAAGATCTGTTCCATGTAGCTATCAAAAAGGCAGGCTTAGCTGGGGCCCACCCACTACCACCCACCCGCTGCAGTTGACAGAGCCCTCATTTGCAGAAAGTGTAAGGAAGTTTTCCTGAGTATGAAGAAGTTCAGTTTTGCTCGAAGGCTTAGTAGGTCATGGATGGAAATATGAAAATAAGAACCCTCCAATAACAGTCTAATACCAGGCTGGTTATCTCTACAAAGTCCCCTCTCCGTCATGTCTATTGACATCTCCATCTCTGCAATGCCAGAATGAGGCATTAAAGAATTGCAAGATTTATAAAACTAACTGACTTGTTGTCACACTTCCTTTCATTTTATTTCTCCTTAAGCACCTTTAACTGATTGAGTAGCGTTTGATTTTTGGCCAGAGGTGGAGGTTACATGCAGTGAACAGGCCTCGATCTGGTGCCAATGTCCAGGTAGACCATGGTCAAATGTATTACCGGGGTGGAAGTTGAGAGATGGAGTACCACAAGGTTGAAGAGGTCATGGATGTAGGGTAGTACTTATGGAGAAACACTGGTGCTGCCAATTTTATGTAAGACTGCTTATAGTCTCACGAAAACCTTTTATTTTGTTTGAGAGCAAACTCTCCATTCAGATCTCTGCAGAATTTATATCAGAGTTTTCCCAATATTGATATATATTTTTAGGTGGCTCTTAGGGAATTCCAGAGAAGCTGTCTGACTTAATAATACATCAGATATACAGCAGAAGATTATTGGACCTGGGATGTTGACCTTTGAAACCAGCTTTTGTTGCAACCATTTTACACCCACAATATTGCAAAACTAGGTCCAACTTTAACTCTGACAGTTTAATAGTGCTTAGCAGTTTGTGTATTTCTATATAGTTACACACAAAGATAACTCAATGTTGGACAAACAGCTGGAGTTTACAAAAATTAATTGATGTTGTTGAGAACTAAATTCAACATTGTAAATGTCCTCCTGCTTTTGTTCTGCTGGTACATTTAGTCCAAAAAACTTAACAAGCAGCAGCAGAAGGAAGTAGATGAGAAGTTTATCCAATCAGACAGTATTTGGTTGTAATATATCTGAATTAGTTTCTAGATGAACACACTGCTGGGGCTCTGGCCTTTAAAATGCAGCATTCCAACTGCGAAGGACTGGAAGAACGGTTAAAAAATCGAGTTTAAAAAAGAGGCAAAAATCAGGAGAAACTTGTGGATGTTTAACCATCCACGATTATTTCAGTTCATCCGTTAAGTATAAGACAGCAGCAAAATTCTTATACCTATTGCTCTCCGCTTTGCCAAAGAAGAAGTATTCAACTATTAGTCGATAAACTGAAGGCTGAGGAAAACATCTTGCTCACACACTTTGGGGAATCCCCACTTTGCTTTCAGATATCTGATTTCCTTACATGTAGCTTACTTTACTGACCCTTGAATCAGTGTGACATAGCTGCAAAAAATGTCATTTTGCTGCAATTTCACAATTAGTTTAAAGTAGCACACCATGTTGTTACAGCACTCACAGCGTGACTAACAATAAGCTATGATCCTAGCTGTTTGCATGTGAAAACAAATGTTAAGGATGCTTGTTAAGTCAACACGATAATAAATGTCATGGAGCAGGCAACATAATAAGCATCATTGTTAATGCTTGCTTCTTCATATGTTAAATACAGCTGAGCACATGAAGCTTTAAATTAAGGTATTGAAGTTTGTCAGATTTCATTAGTGTAAAGAAGTCCCTACAATTTTCACAGTAAAATTTAATACATATATAATTAATTGGACATCATTAAAGTTCAGGAAGTAGTTTTGCTGTAATTAGTTTAACCAGATACACTGTTGGTAGAAATGTATTTCAAAAACAAAACTATTCCTGATATGCATTGTAAAATAGCACCCATTATCTACTGTCTCATCTGGCATGAGCAGTTAACATGAGCGGACTAACTACAATCGGGTGTTATTAGCAGCTCTTTCCATGATCCTAGCAGACACCTTTGTGTGGGTTGTAATTACATATTTTAAGGTAATTGTGACTGAAGTTTATGTGTCCTGCTGGGGCAACGGATATAAATCAACAGACTTGACTCAGGGACCCTGCTAACTGACCTTTCTAGTATCATGCTGTGTTTTGAATCATCTGTCATGTTTTGTTCAAACTTCCCTCATGAAATTGGCTTTAGGTAGGCAATCTAGTTCAGGAAGTCACAATGACTAATGCTCACTGCCCGTAGAAAATGTGCAACCTCTCTGATGTTGATGTACGTGGGGAAATCTCTAGAATCATTAGCAACAAGGACACCGGCAAAAAAAAATGTAATTTTGTTTCTGAGCTATTTGCTAGTATTAAGACTATACTAAAAAAGAACATTTGTTTTAACAACGCCCTCACCATATTAGCCTCAAGGGTCAATATTGGAACTTGATCTTTCTTTCTGTATTGATAGCCACATTGATATTGTGCCTTAATGTTTCGAAGAAGCTCCACACTCTCTAAAGCAAATTCATCCTAATCCCTTATGGGAGCCATCCTTTTTGTTGCTCTTGCTTTGGAAGTAATAATGTAACAATAGAGCATAACTGAACAGAAACAACAGATTCATATCAGTAAATAAAGCAGGAAAACCCACCGGCTCATATAGACACAGCCAAATGAAACTGAGAAAATTTAAAAAAAGGAAAAGAAAAGATTTGCATCAAGTAAAGCTTTTACCAGATTACCACAAACTGATGGTGTGCCAAGGAAAGAAGAGTTTATTTCTTTCTTCATTATGATGGGGGTTGCTTTTTAGGAAATAAAAGAAACTGTTTTTTCAATATCGGACTACAGGAAATCAAAGCAAACTACTTTCATATCTACCATGACTTGATACACTTATTAGCAAGAATAATTGAAGAGAAAGTGTCACATCTGGTGAAAGGAGGCGGCAGACCACATTAAACCTAAGGGTGACAGGAGTTGTGGTTGCGAGTGTCGTGTTGATGGATGAAGGAAAGCAAGGAATTTCTATATTCTTTGAGAACAGAATCTTAAAGCATTTGCGAGTGAAATTCTCTGAGGGTGAATACATGTCACTCATCAAATAGTAACAGAAATCTTCTATTCAAGAAGAAAATAATAAAAAAGCTAAACTCTGAAAAATATAATACTGAATCAGTAATGCCGGCATGATCAAGGCAGAAATAAATGATTTCCAAGTACGTGACCTTGTGGCTGATATGTGCTATGAGCAATCTGACCAGGATTTTGTTGCTGAAAAGCTGACTTCTTTCATTAGAGGCAAATCTTATGCATTTGACTGTGATGCATTTCCAGATTCCAAATCCTGCCTATCCCCACCAGTCATCTCTGTATGTTCATATCTGAACAATCAGCAGTTGGCAGTGCATATTGTCTAACTTTTCGTTTAGCAATTTGGGAATTTATCCTGGTTGCGAGCACTGTAGTTACTTTGTATTTCAATTGTGTTTAAATATATCCTTTCATTTGTTGTATTGTCTCTGTTTAACAGTTAACATTTAACAGAATTTTACTCACCTTGCCAATATCTTGCTTTATTTTGGGATGGCAATTCCTACTGGAATCTCCTTTGTCCTTAGGAAACCACAGCATGATAATTTCTGCAGCTCTGATTGGAAGCAGATGGGACCAGGTTGGAGGAATTCTCAGTGGACCGATTTCAATTTCAGTCAGAAATGAACTTAGCCCCCAGAATGCTTTTTAGGATATAACTAAGGAGCTATTTGGCATTTATTTCAAGGGGAATGGAATATAAAAGCATGGAGATAATACTGAGCCTTTATAAGACACTTGTCAGACCGCACTTGAAGTATTGTCAACTGTTTTGGACCCCACATCTCAGAAAGGATGTGCTGTCATCAGAGAGAGTCCAGAGAAGGTTCACGAGGATGATTCCTGGAATGATGGAGTTAACATATGAGGAGAGTTTGACAGCTTTGGGCCTGTACTCACTGGAATTTAGAAGATTACATGGAGATCTCCTTGAAATCTTTTGAATGTTGAAAGGACTAGGTAGGATGGATGTGAAGAGGATGTTCCCTATGTTGGGGGTATCCAGAACTATAGGGCACAGCTTAAAATTGAGGGCAACCTCTTAGAACAGAGATCAGGAGGATTTTTTTTAGCCAGAGAAAAATTGTGGAATGCTCTGCCACAGACTGTAGTGAAGGTCAAGTCCATGGGTAAATTTAAGGTGGAAGTCAATAGTTTCTGGATTGGTCAGAGCATCAAAGGATATGGCAAAAGGTCAGGTGTATGGGGTGATCCAGGATCAGCCATGATAGAATGGCAGAGCAGACTTGATGGGGTGAATGGCCTAATTCTGCTCCATGCCTTATGGTCTTATGGCGGTTCTTGAGAAGACAACATTGTATTACTGTCTTCTTGAAGATAAGCCATCAAGCCATCTCAGCAAATCACATATCGCTGCCCATCAGAACAAAACACATTGCTCTGAATTTGTTTATTGCTGTATTAATAACCATCTAACCAGCCTGCACACAGTTATCTCCGGAATGATGAACAGCTTTGTAGTGCAGTTAAGAAGATGCTGGTAATAGATGATGGATTCTGTCAGGACAGTTACTCGGAATGGTGCACACTAAAGTCAGCAGCCAATGCAAGCACAAATAATTTCTTGGCAAACCTGTTCTAAATATGTCACTTAGAATTATATCCTACCCCTTCATCCCTAATTCAACTATTATTATATCTTTACCTAGATGAGAGTTAGAATGTGAAACATTCTGCTGAAGTAGGTGGTTAAAGTAAATATGCATTTAATGAGGAGTTCACCAACAATAAAATGGGAAAGATTCAGATGATAATGCTAATAGGATTACATGAAGTAAGGTGGCTCGCGTAATAGAAGTGATGAACACATTGGGGTAATTCTAAATTGCCATTATAGAGGACATTTTGACATCTCTATGCATTACTGTTTTGTTTGCTGCAGCATCCTCTTACAATATACGGAAACGACAGTGAGCTGTCAGGTCAGCTCATTGGCTGCAGACTACCATAACTGCAGGACTGTATGTGTCCAAGAAGCAGGTAGGAAAATTCAATGTAGACACTACCCTCCCAGCAAAATACTTTTTCCAGTACTTTAACCATTAGCTTTATTTTTAACATAATTCTTTATTCTTAATAGTTGAATATTGTTGTTTTTCATTGCATCTTGCACCAACACATCACAGCAAATTCCAAATACATGTAAATAGAGATGGTGAATAAAGCTGATCATTCTTGATCCTTGATAAATACCAGTACACATCAATTGGGACAGATGGCTGTTTCTGTGGCATAGGACCTATGTAAATCAATGTGAATGTGTGGCATGCAATCAACCAACCAATATTACTTTCTGGAGACTTTCTTCATCAGCTCAATTCCTGCCGACCAGTGAAATGCTGTACATGCATATACAGAATCAGCTGCACATGTACAAAATGAAAGGAGAAGGAATGTTCAATTTCCTTAATGCAAATATGTGCACCCATGTGCAAAAGAGAAAGTTGTTTAAGTCAGAAAATAAATCAAGGAATTTGAAAATTATTTTAGTAGCAGTCTAAAAAGTATCAATTAGATTTCCTTAGGTTCTGAAGTTAAGCAGCATGGAGTGGGCACAAAATCAGACCAAAGCAGCTACTTTGTCAGATATTTTATATGCAATAATGATCTCTGATGGTTATCAAAACATTGCTATCCTGCATCTAATTTGTCCAGAAACGGTCGCAGAACAAGACATGTTTCCTTGGTCTATGAGATTTCAGCAGTAATCGGATCATATTAACAACAAATGAGGAAGGATTTATTGATCTAATATAGGATAGATGACACAGCATCATTTGTAAATTAAACCTTAGGGTATTCTTCAGAAAGCCGGAAACATTCATTTTTATTTTAAGCCTCAAGTGTAAGCTTTGGTACGCTTAGTACTGACTTCAGAACTGTAACTCTCAATCTCTGAATTTTAGGCAAGGAAATGAGAAGTATCACACTCAGATCAATCTAAATCCTCTTCTTTAAATTGGATCAGAGGTATGGATGATAGACATTTTAGGACTGAAGGAAATTACAACAAAGTTGATGAAATACAAAAATACTTTAGTGTTTTTTTAAAAGGAGAAAACCTAATCAAACTGAATCAAAGGAGATCAAGTTTACATATTTATAGGAAGGGACATTAAAACTGAAATGACTTCCTACTCAGCTTCTGGACTGCATGGTTACAACCTATTATCTTGGTCAGAAAACAGCATGCCTTCTTGATTATTCAAAAGAATTTATAAATGCCTGTGCAGAGGATAAAAATTGTAACAAATTGCAACAATAAGCAATTGTACGTTAACAATATATTAAGTCTCAAAAATCTAGAAGCATAGAAATACTTTGAGTAACTCTGTCCGAGCACTCCGATATAAGGTATTCTGATAATGCATATACTTGTATTGAAGAGCATTTAATAACTCTGGAATTCAGAAGAATGAGTGGTGACCTCATTGAAACCTATCGAATGGTGAAAGGCCTTGACAGAGTGGATGTGGAGAGGATGCTTCCTATGGTGGGAGAGTCTAAGACCAGAGGACACAGCCTCAGAAAAGAGGGGTGTCTTTTTAGAATGGAGATAAGGAGGAATTTCTTTAGCCAGAGAATGGTGAATCTGTTGAATTTGTTGCCACAGGCAGCTGCGGATGCCAAATCTGTATGCATACTTAAGGCAGAGGCTGACAGATTCTTGATTAGTCAGGTCATGAAGGGATACAGAGAGAAGGAAAGATATTGGGTCTGCAAAGAAAAATGGATCAATCATGATGAAATAGACTCAAAGGGCCAAATGGCCTAATTTTCTCCTATGTCTTATGGTCTTATGGAAATGTATTAATGCATTTGTCCAAAAATTCTCTTGTCTTAAAATGTTAATTTGTGGATAATAGGGAAGAAAGCACAATGACCATTTCCAAAGATGTACTGGATTTGAAACAGAGCAAAATTTTTTATGAGTGTATGGATTTTGGATCTACCCCACAGGATGCTGTGCTTAAATGTGAAACATCAAAGGATGATACTAATTGTCTTTGTGGTGGTTTACAAAGCACACCACTCCACCAAAACCTGGAGTCAGTCTTAGGCATTCATCATCCAAAGCAATAGTGAAATTGTTTTGGATTATATGCATGTTATCTTGCATTCTTTGCTTCCTTGAATGATTTCTGCTGCAAAAGTTTCTTCATTAACACCAAGCAGCCTTTAGAGTTATACCAATTATATGTATATACAAAGTTCCCAAAGAGACAACTATAGGTTTCTTGGCACTTGTATTTCACACCAGCAAAATCAAAATCCTAAACAGCATTTCCTTTAAACATTATTCTAGTCTCTGACTTTCTTACTAAAATTAAAAGTTTTGTATTAAATTCTGTCACTTACAATGCAATGGCTCTCCCAGAAATGGTGTACTTCAGTTTGAGTTCTCCAAACTGCTTAAGCCACTCAGTTTGAGCATAAGCATTGTAACTAAGCACAACTAAGCTAAGCTCATTGGACTGCATAATTTGACAGGTATCATTTAATAGCTGTCAAGTGTCTGCACATACTCCATCCACACAAAGTTCATCCAGATCAAATGGTAAAGAGAGTGCTGCCACCAAAAAATGAGATTTACCATGATCACATCACTCCGAGAATTTCTAGCATTTTGTATACTGTGCCAGCAAGCTTGACATTGTCCCACATGGACTTGTGAATGCACAAGTCCTATCTGCACTCAGGTATTCAGCAACAATGTTCTGACTATGCTCTGGTATTGTCTTATTTATCTTTTCCAGCAGATGGCACAGAAACTGTGGCACCTTTCATTTGAAGGGAAGGGAATGGCTGCAAGGGACCTGTGTAAAGTCAATTTCTTTTGTTATTATGCATAATTTTAATTGGTTGAGTATTTTAAGTGTATTTAAGAGTTTTGGTTTTAAGAATTATCAATAAGTTTTAAAATATTTAATAGTTTAAATTTTTGAATGGTTGTGGCATATTTTTCAACATTTCTGAATGTGATAAAATCCAAAACATTCATCATGCTTTGATCACTTTGTCAGGCAGTTAAGCCAGTGGCATGACTTAGCCAGCTGAGATATGTTTTCAACATTTTTATGAGCAATGTTTGTTCTGGTTCCTTCACTGAAACAATATACATTTCTAAAAGGACCTGCAACTACATAAAGTCTCATCTTTGTGGTAGGGCTGACTCAGATTTATACAGCAAATGCTGTCCAACATGCCTGCCTGTGCTAGTCTCATTTGGCCCTTGTCCATCTAAACATTAACACAAGAAAACCTGCAGATGCTGGAAATCTAAAGTAACACATGCAATATGCTGGAGCAACTCAGAATCCTCCAAGATTTTGTGTGTGTCCATCTAAACATTTCCTGTTCATGTATCTGTCCTAATAACTCTATCACTTCCTCTGGCAGCCTGTTCTATGTACCTACAACTCTGTGTGTGAAAAGCATTCTCCTCCATTCCCCTGTAAATCTTTCCCTTCACGTTTTAAACCTATACCCAGCACTGAATGCTGTGAGACACCACTGGTCAAAAGCCTCCAATTTGTAAAATAGCCCTCCACTACCACCCTCTGACTCCCTCCATCAAGCTAATTTTATCTCCAGTTGTTTAGGTCACCCTGGATCCTATGTGTTATCATGTTCCAGACTGGACCAGCCTAGCACAGAGGATCTTGTCAAAAGCCTCATTATAGTCCTTTAGAGAGCATCTACCAACCTTTCTTCATTTCTTTGCACCCTTTCAACAACTCAATTAAAATTGTGAGACAAAATTTCCCTTGCACAAAGCCATGCTGACTATTTTTAACCAGTCCTTGCCTTTCTAAATGCAAATAATCCTGTCTTTCAGAATCCCCTCCAGTGCCTTTTCCACCACTGAGGTTAGGCTCACCAGCTTGTAGGTCCCCAACTTTTCTTTGCAGCCCTCCTCAAAAAGAGGCACAACATTAGTCACCCTCCAGTCTCCCCTTAAAATTACCCCTGTCTGAATGTAGGATTTTAAATTGTGGGCCAGTACTATCTTTTCCCAAAACTATTTTAAAACTAATCGAATTATAGTCACGAGTCCCTAAGTCCTCACTCCTGACTATTTTCCCAAGAGGAAGTATTGTTTTGCCACCTCTCGAGCCAAATATACTTTGCTTGAAACAGTTTTCCTGAACACACTTAAATAATTGTTCTCCATCTAATTCTCCTCCATCATGCAAGCAAGTTAACTTTGGGAGACCTTCACCAATAATATCTTCATGGATTCTCTGTGGGCAGGAATTTGGTACAGGTTCTCCATAGAACATAGAAATCTACATTACAGGCCTTTCAGCCCACAATGTTGTGCCGACCATGTAACCTCCTCATAAACTGCTGAGAATTTCCCTACCACATAGCCCTCTATTTTTCTGAGCATTATGTAGAGTCTCTTAACAGACCCTATTGTACCTGCCTCTACTACTGTCGCTGGCAGTGCATTCCACGCATCCACCACTCTCTGTGTGAAATTAATTTAACTGTGTAACCCAGTTATTAAACATAACAGTACAAGTTGAAAAAGTCATAAGTAGAGAAATCAAGCCTTTGACTTTCTGATTAAAGCGGTTCAATGATTAATATTAAATATTCAAAGATGATCATATTACAGAAATACTGTTAAAGGATAGATCTGGTCCTAGGGTTGAGGTTCTTAACTGGAAGAAGGCCAAATTTGAAGAAATGAGAAAGGATCTAAAAAGCGAGGATTGGGACAGATTGTTCTCTGGCATGGATGTGATCGGTAGGTGGGAAGCCTTCAAAGCAGAAATTTTGAGAGTGCAGAATTTGTATGTTCCTGTCAGGATTAAAGGCAAGGTGAATAGGAATAAGGAACCTTGATTCTCAAGGGATATTGCAACTCTGATAAAGAAGAAGAGGGAGTTGTATGAGGTGTATAGGAAGCAGGGAGTAAATAAGGTGCTTGAGGAGTATAAGAAGTGCAAGAAAATACTTAAGAAAGAAATCAGGAGGGCGAAAAGAAGACATGAGGTTGCCTTGGCAGTCAAAGTGAAGGATAATCCAAAGAGCTTTTACAGGTATATTAAGAGCAAAAGGATTGTAAGGGATAAAATTAGTCCTCTTGAAGATCAGAGTGGTCGGCTATGTGCGGAACCAAAGGAAACGGGGGAGATCTTAAATAGGTTTTTTGCGTCTGTGTTTACTAAGGAAACTGGCATGAAGTCTATGGAATTAAGGGAAACAAGTAGCGAGATCATGGAAACTGTAAAGATCGAAAAGGAGGAGGTCCTTGCTGTCTTGAGGAAAATTAAAGTGGATAAATCCCCCGGACCTGACAGGATGTTCCCTCGGACCTTGAAGGAGACTAGTGTTGAAATTGCAGGGGCCCTGGCTGAAATATTTAAAATGTCGCTGTCTACAGGTGAGGTGCCGGAGGACTGGAGAGTGGCTCATGTTGTTCCGTTGTTTAAAAAAGGATCGAAAAGTAATCCGGGAAATTATAGGCCAGTAAGTTTAACGTCGGTAGTAGGTAAGTTATTGGAGGGAGTACTAAGAGACAGAATCTACAAGCATTTGGATAGACTGATTAGGGAGAGTCAACATGGCTTTGTGCGTGGTAGGTCATGTTTGACCAATCTATTGGAGTTTTTCCAGGAGGTTACCAGGAAAGTGGATGAAGGGAAGGCAGTGGATATTGTCTACATGGACTTCAGTAAGGCCTTTGACAAGGTCCCGCATGGGAGGTTAGTTAGGAAAATTCAGTCGCTAGGTATACATGGAGAGGTGGTAAATTGGATTAGACATTGGCTCGATGGAAGAAGCCAGAGAGTGGTGGTAGAGAATTGCTTCTCTGAGTGGAGGCCTGTGACTAGTGGTGTGCCACAGGGGTCAGTGCTGGGTCCATTGTTATATGTCATCCATAGCAATGATCTGGATGATAATGTGGTAAATTGGATCAGCAAGTTTGCTGATGATACAAAGATTGGAGGTGTAGTAGACAGTGAGGAAGGTTTTCAGAGCCTGCAGAGGGACTTGGACCAGCTGGAAAAATGGGCTGAAAAATGGCAGATGGAGTTTAATATTGACAAGTGTGAGGTATTGCACGTTGGAAGGACAAGCCAACGTAGAACATACAGGGTTAATGGTAAGGCACTGAGGAGTGCAGTGGAACAGAGGGATCTGGGAATACAGATACAAAATTCCCTAAAAGTGGCGTCACAGGTAGAAAGGGTCGTAAAGAGAGCTTTTGGTACATTGGCCTTTATTAATCAAAGTATTGAGTATAGGAGCTGGAATGTTGTGATGAGGTTGTATAAGGCATTGGTGAAGCCGAATCTGGAGTATTGTGTTCAGTTTTGGTCACCAAATTACAGGGAGGATATAAATAAGGTTGAAAGAGTGCAGAGAAGGTTTACAAGGATGTTGCCGGGATTTGAGAAACTCAGTTACAGAGAAAGATTGAATAGGTTGGGACTTTATTCCCTGGAGCGTAGAAGAATGAGGGGAGATTTGATAGAGGTATATAAAATTATGATGGGTATAGATAGAGTGAATGCAAGCAGGCTTTTTCCACTGAGACAAGGGGAGAAAAAAACCAGAGGACATGGGTTAAGGGTGAGGGGGGAAAAGTTTAAAGGGAACATTGAGGGGGGCTTCTTCACACAGAGGGTGGTGGGAGTATGGAATGAGCTGCCAGACGAGGTGGTAAATACGGGTTCTTTTTTAACATTTAAGAATAAATTGGACAGATACATGGATGGGAGGCGTATGGAGGGATATGGTCCGTGTGCAGGTCAGTGGGACTAGGCAGAAAATGGTTCGGCACAGCCAAGAAGGGCCAAAGGGCCTGTTTCTGTGCTGTGGTTTCTATGGTTTCTATGGTTAATACAGGAATTCTCCATTTATGTTGTATTTAAAACTATTCTATTTTCTACTATTCCTGTCCTAATGCATAGATATGGGCAATAAATTTTGGTCTTGCCATTAAGTCCCACATCTCCTAACTGACTTAAACAGATTTAAACAGCCCAAATCAGCTAATGCAGATTACTGTAACATTGCTTTTTATTTAATGAGACTAATGAAAATGTTTGGAAAGACTGAACAACAGGAAGTTATAAATAATCATCTATTGCCAATCATTCCTTCTTTATATTCAGTCTGTTCTTCTTGTTTTGTCTTGTATGTCCATTCACATTCTAGGCAAAAATACTAACAGGAAATTTCTGACAAATGCATCGCTCTTCAACTATCATTGTGATCAACAATTATGAAAGATGAATCAAATGGTGAAGTAAAGTAGATGCCACAAATTAATGTCACTAATTTTGAGTTTTTCTGAACTGCAATGCATATGAATAATTGCAGCATAAACATTAATCATTCTCCATCCATTAAATTAAATGAATTGCAACTGATACACCAAAGGAAACCAATTATTTTTTTCTTTTGGGGGACTCTATATTCAAGGGCTGATATGTTTTTTTTATTTTGGTTACATTAATATTCTTTGAATCTTTTCGATTTTTGGAAGGAATCTTGCACCAGAAAATTCAACTTTTTCCATTTCTGTATTAACATAGTATTGTTAATCTGCTCCAAAGACACACTTAAAGCCATCCCTGGTAATCAGGGCATATTCTCAAAACTATGTATGCTATTTGTATGCAAGTAATATTGCACAAAAATTCAAAGTAATATCCACAGAATATAAAAAGAAATTCAATACGTTTTAGGAATAATTTTACATTGCCAGGATTGGTGTTTTCTTTAATTCTTCATGAGCATAGGAAGCTGTTTGGAGCAGTACACCTGCACTTGGACACAGTCAGTTTGCACTGCATTCCAATGACTACTACTATGGTTAGTCTTGGAAACTCAGAAATAAGTCCCTGATGTCACAGACATGGCCTTCACTAAATAGCTAGATTTAACTACCTGGGTGTTTGGAGACTGATTATTAAATGGAGTAATATAATGTCCGCATCAAAGGCTTCCATTAAAATGCAGCACTCTGTAACACAAGATAATCCCTTCAATCGGCTCTGGCGAGCTGAGGGTGAAGGAGTGCGGGGACAGGAGCTGAAATGTGAGTGGGCTCAACTCCTTATTGCAAAATATGTTTAGCCATGTGCTGTGTGTGTCTGAGAGAGGGCATTAGCTCAAGTGATTAGCTCTAAAATGGCAGGCTTACTTTCAAATCAGTGGAGTCATGGCAGCACACTTCCAGTAAGCATCCAATGGAAGTGCTCCTCCACTCTCATCAATATAGTGTTAAGGATGCCATTTTTCACAAGTGTGCAGTAGTATTTTGATATCCAAACTGCACCTCCACCTTCAACTAACCAGCTTCATTGACCTAAGTTTCAATTCTCTCAGTTGTGAAAATCCAACAAATGAGTAAGCGCGCTTTAATTTGATTGTCTGGTATATTATTGGAATTATAAATACAATTGTGCGTAAACTAGTTTTCACTCACTTTTGATGAATTAAATGGGTAGCAAATAGCACTGCCGCCCATTCAGATCCCACATACAATATCCTCACAAACTGGATAAAAAGTGTAAAATGGCACTCTCATGGTTTTCACAGAATCATGCCTTAACATAATCTATGAAATTTCGAAAAGAAGTGAAATTAAAATCTCCCATCTGATGTGTCTTTATCATGGAGATCACTGGGGGGCATCAGACTTTTAAACAGCCTCTATCCATGGCAACCACAGAGCAACTGCCCAAAAGGTATGAGGAAAAGTACCATGGGAAGGGATGCATGAAGGTCTTCTCTGTATGTGGCCAGCCCCCTGTCACAGTGAGATGGAGGATGAGATCTCAGTTTGTAGTTGTAACGTGCACAGGAATGAAAATCAGCATTGAAATAGGCAGTGAAGAGATTTCAAATATCCTGAGCTTTGAAGATTGAGAATGTGACCACTGAATGCACAACATCAATATGGAGTTGCTTTAACTGATGTCACATTTGGAATTTCAATGCAATATTCTCCTGGCATTTTTTGTGAATTTGTATCATATACTCTAATTTATGCCAACAAGGAAGTAAGCATATACAGTCTGACTTATGACTTCTTTAGGGACCCAAATAATGCCAGGAAAAATTATGTTTATGCATTGAGCTTTGTACAGGAGTACCAAGACCAGTTTTCCAATGGACATAATTTCACTCAGAAGTAATATATCTAAAGAGGCTACAATTGCATTTATGTGTGATTTTGCATATACAACCTGAATGCCAGTGGACCTAATTTCTAAACTCTAATTTCATATTCTTCTTGCTTCAAATGAAATACCAGTGTAATATAAACTCAGATGCACCAACTCAAATTGCAATGTTTGATCCAATTAATTCTGTGTATTATGCTTTACTTGACATCAGATGGTAACACTGACCAAGGTTTCGAGAGGAATTTTGACGTTTACCTGTTAGTGGTGTAAAATAGTTTGAATAGAGTGAGTTACAGGTTTTATTCAGAATGTTTTTTCAGCACGAAATGCATGTCATTATCAGAACTGTTAAGTTGTGTTACAATTTTGGTACACCAACTGTTATTCTATATATAATATAGAATTGGAGGCTCCACTTCTTAAAAAAGGAGGGAGAGAGAAACCGGGGAATTATAGACCGGTTAGCCTAACGTCGGTGGTGGGGAAACTGCTGGAGTCAGTTATCAAGGATGTGATAACAGCACATTTGGAAAGCGGTGAAATCATCGGACAAAGTCAGCATGGATTTGTGAAAGGAAAATCATGTCTGACGAATCTCATAGAATTTTTTGAGGATGTAACTAGTAGAGTGGATAGGGGAGAACCAGTGGATGTGGTATATTTGGATTTTCAAAAGGCTTTTGACAAGGTCCCACGCAGGAGATTAGTGTGCAAACTTAAAGCACACGGTATTGGGGGTAAGATATTGGTGTGGGTGGAGAATTAGTTAGCAGACAGGAAGCAAAGAGTGGGAATAAACGGGACCTTTTCAGAATAGCAGGCGGTGACTAGTGGGGTACCGCAAGGCTCAGTGCTGGGACCCCAGTTGTTTACAATATATATTAATGACTTGGATGAGGGAATTGAATGCAGCATCTCCAAGTTTGCGGATGACACGAAGCTGGGTGGCAGTGTTATCTGTGAGGAGGATGCTAAGAGGATGCAGGGTGACTTGGATAGGTTGGGTGAGTGGGCAAATTCATGGCAGATGTAATTTAATGTGGATAAATGTGAAGTTATCCACTTTGGTGGCAAAAATAGGAAAACAGATTATTATCTGAATGGTGGCCGATTAGGAAAAGGGGAGGTGCAACGAGACCTGGGTGTCATTATACACCAGTCATTGAAAGTGGGCATGCAGGTACAGCAGGCGGTGAAAAAGGCAAACTGTATGCTGGCATTTATAGCAAGAGGATTCGAGTACAGGAGCAGGGAGGTTCTACTGCAGTTGTACAAGGCCTTGGTGAGAGCACACCTGGAGTATTGTGTGCAGTTTTGGTCCCCTAATCTGAGGAAAGACATCCTTGCCATAGAGGGAATACAAAGAAGGTTCACCAGATTGATTCCTGGGATGGCAGGACTTTCATATGAAGAAAGACTGGATGAACTGGGCTTGTACTCGTTGGAATTTAGAAGATTGAGGGGGGATCTGATTGAAACGTATAATATCCTAAAGGGATTGGACAGGCTAGATGCAGGAAGATTGTTCCCGATGTTGGGGAAGTCCAGAACGAGGGGCCACAGTTTGAGGATAGAGGGGAAGCCTTTTAGGACTGAGATTAGGAAAAACTTCTTCACACAGAGAGTGGTGAATCTGTGGAATTCTCTGCCACAGGAAACAGTTGAGGCCAGTTCATTGGCTATATTTAAGAGGGAGTTAGATATGGCCCTTGTGGCTACGGGGGTCAGGGGGTATGGAGGGAAGGCTGGGGCGGGGTTCTGAGTTGGATGATCAGCCATGATCATAATAAATGGCGGTGCAGGCTCGAAGGGCCGAATGGCCTACTCCTGCACCTATTTTCTATGTTTCTATGTTTCTATGTACTGTATATGTTCATGTATAGAGTGTCACTGCTTTCAAACTAATGTCTTGCCAATTTGTATTTTTAACAGAGAGAGAGTAAAAACCCCAAATTCAGTCAGGCTGCTTTGCCACCCATATTACTTTAAGAATATTAATTTGCAAAATCAAATTCAGTACTGCAAGGTGGATTATTTGTAGAAAATCCTTCTGTAGTATTAAGAATATTTTCTTAATTTACTTTATATTTTTTCCTTCAAATCTGAGTTGTCTGTATATAGGAGTCTACCAGAGACAGCTCATTCATGAATTACAAGTTATTCTGTCGTAGCACATTATGGTTGATATTTAAATAAACTTTTGCAACACTTATGTAAGAGATTTATTGTTCAGAAAATAAAGGTTCTTAGTTTAAGCTGTCAAAAGTAGAAAGTTTGGTAATCAATGGACCATAATGTGGAGCTAAAGAACACTTTTTCCTCCTCTTTAATTCAAAGAAAATAAAAAATAATAGTTTCACCCAGTTTCTTGGTTGTAGGCATGACGTAAACTGCTGGTTGAGAAGTAAAAACAGAAATCAGCACATTTGTTATAATCTCTAACATACCACAGACGTACCCTTCGTTTATCTCTCCATCCACTCCCATTTTCTTACATTTCTTGGTTCTAATGTAGGTTTATTGACCTGAGATGTCACTTTTTTTTCTCAATCCACAAAAGTCCTCTGACCAGCCGAAACATTTCAGCCCAAAACATCAACTGTATTGTTTTCTTTTCCAATATTTTTATTAGTTTCTATATAGAAGAATACAGAGTAGAAGAAAGTATATATAAAAGGTCAAAAAAGATTTTAAAAACTAGCAATTACATTATATCTATTCATAATAACAATCTCATTGCCCTGTATTCATGTAAGTTAATCAAAAGTTATATTGAAATATACTAATTTATTACAAAAAAAGAGTCTAACCCCTACCAAGACCGAAGCTGTTTATTAAGGAGAAAAAAAGGTAAAATACCTTCTCATATAATAAAAATTAATAATAGCCAACATCTGAATTTAAACAATGAATTGAAGCTTTTGAAAGTTTTGAAAATAATTCAGAAAAGGTGCCCACAATGTTTGAAAGTCTTGACGAGAGTCAGAAGTTGAACAACAAACCTTCTCTAAATCTGAGCTTGACATAACGTCGCATAACTATTGAGCATGAGTAGGAGGTAAAACATCTTTCCATTTAAACAGAAGCGCCCTCCTAGCTATAAGAGAGCTAAAGGCCAAAATATGTAAATCAGATGTCTTCAGCTTGATATCTTGTCCTGCAACAATACCGAATAGGGCCGTCAGAGGATTAGGCTTAAAATTGACTGTACTATTTTCCTAGACGCTGCTTGGCCTGTCGAGTCCTTCAGCATTCTGAGAGTGGTCCTCTGACATGTTAGTATTGCCAACACTCTCTGTCTTTCTTTCAGATGTCTAGCATCCACAGCTTTTATTACTTTATGGCTGCAGCGCTGGGTTCTGCGGTCCAATTTTAATAGATGGAGTCTTTGCCATACATTTGATCCTGTGACCAAATAATACAAATAATAAACATAAGAAAATTGGCAGATGCTAGAAAGACAAAGCAACACACACAAAATGCTAGAGAAACTCAGCAAGTCAGAGAGCATCTATGAAAATGAATAAACGGTTGACATATCTGGCCGAGACTCTTCTTCAGGACTGGAAAGGAAGGTGGAAGTGCCAGAATAAAAAAATGGGGGGAGCGGAAGGAGGATAGCTAGTAGGTGATAGGGGAAGCCAGGTGGGTGGGGAAGGTCAAGGGCTGGAGAAGAAGGAGTCTGATAGGAGAGAAGAATGGGTCATAAGAGAAAGGGAAGGGGAGGAGACCCAGAGGGAGTGATAGGCAGGTGAGAAGAGGTAAGAGGCAGAGTGGAGAATAGAACAAGAAGGAAGGGGGAGGAATTTTTCTTTACCTGAAGCAGGAATTGATATTCATGTCATTAATTTGGAGGCTACACAGATAGATCATAAAGTATTGTTACCCCACCCTGAAGGTGGCCTCATTCAGGCACAAGTGGACACCATGGACTAACATATCGAATGGGAATGGGAATCAGAATTGAAATGTTTGGCCACCAGGTAATTCCAAATGGAGCAGAGGTGCTCGACTAATACTAAGTTGGTTTTCTAGACATTCAAAGATACCTGAAAAACAGCTTGGCTTAATTTTAAGTCAAGTGTATGTTGGTCATGCTTTTGCTTTCAGATTTGAATTTTGCAGCTACCAGGTCCGTTTTAC
This sequence comes from Mobula hypostoma, assembly GCF_963921235.1. Lineage (NCBI taxonomy): Eukaryota > Metazoa > Chordata > Chondrichthyes > Myliobatiformes > Myliobatidae > Mobula > Mobula hypostoma. The sequence goes on from NC_086097.1 coordinate 195,587,011, forward strand.
ACTCATAAACAAGGTTAACGAGATCCAGTCTCCACCCCTATAGCAAATGTTTCCTACAAACTCATTTAACACACAGTTTTCTTCAAATTTATCCTTATTTTGTAGGTCGAAGAAGAATTCAATTAAACAAATTTCTTCCTGATAATAAGACCATAGACCATAAGACCATAAGATAAAGGAGTAGAAGTTGGCTATTCGGCCCATTGAGTCTGCTCCGCCATTTTATCATGAGCTGTTCCATTCTCCCATTTAGTCCCACTCCCCAGCCTTCTCACCATAACCTTTGATCCCTGGCTACTCAGATACCTATCAATCTCTGCCTTAAATACACCCAATGACTTGACCTCCACTGCCACCCGTGGCAACAAATTCCACAGAATCACCACCCTCTGGCTAAAAAAATTTCTTCGCATCTCTGTTCTGAATGGGCACCCTTCAATCCTCAAGTCATGCCCTCACGTACTAGACTCCCCCACCATGGGAAACAACTTTGCTACATCCACTCTGTCCATGCCTTTCAACATTTGAAATGTTTCTATGAGTTTCTATGAGTTCTTCTGAACTCCAAGGAGTACAGTCCAACAGCGGTCAAGGGGTCCTCATATGTTAACCTTCTCATTCCCGGAATCATCCCAGTGAATCTTCTCTGAACCCTCTCCAATGTCGGCACATCCTTTCTTAAATAAGGAGCCCAAAACTGTACACAGTACTCCAAGTGAGGTCTCACCAGTGCCTTATAGAGCCTCAACATCACATCCCTGCTCCTATACTCTATTCCTCTAGAAATGAATGCCAACATTGCATTCGTCTTCTTCACCGCTGACTCAACCTGGAGGTTAACCTTAAGGGTCCCAAGTCCCGTTGCATCTCAGAACTTTGAATTCTCTCCTTATTTAAATAATAGTCTGCCCTTTTATTTTTTTCTACCAAAGTGCATAACCATACACTTTCCAACACTGTATTTCATTTGCCACTTCTTTGCCCATTCTTCCAATCTATCCAAGTCTCTCTGCAGACTTTCTGTTTCCTCAGCACTATCAGCCCCTCCACCTATCTTTGTATCATCAGCAAACTTAGCCACAAAGCCATCTATTCCATAATCCAAATCGTTGATGTACAACATAAAAAGAAGCGGCCCCAACACGGACCCCCGTGGAACACCACTGGTAGCCGGAGCCAACCAGAATGGGATCCCTTTGTTCCCACTCTCTGTTTCCTGCCAATCAGCCAAAGCTCTATCCACATATGTAACTTTCCTGTAATTCCATGGGCTCTTATCTTGTTTAGCAGCCTCATGTGCGGCACCTTGTCAAAGGCCTTCTGGAAGTCCAAATACACAACATCCGCAGCATCGCCCCTGTCTAGCCTACTTGTAATTTCCTCAAAAAATTTCAATTGGTTTGTTAGGCAGGATTTTCCTTTAAGGAAACCATGCTGAGTTCTGCCTGTCTTGTCATATGTCTCCAGGTATTCCATAACACCATCCTTGACAATCAACACCAACAACTTCCCAACCACCGATGTCAAGCTAACAGGTCTACAATTTCCTTTTTGCTTCCTTGCCTCCTTCTTAAATAGCAGAGTGATATTTGCAATCTTCCAGTCCTCTGGAACCATGCCGGAATCTATTGACTTTTGAAAGATCATCACTAATGCCTCCGCAATCTCCACAGCTACTTCCTTCAGAACACAAGGGTGCATTCCATCTGGTCCAGGAGATTTATCTACCCTTTGACTATTCAGCTTCCTGAGTACTTTCTCTGTCATAACTGTGACTGCGCATGCTTCTCTTCCCTGACACCCTTGACTGTCCGGTATACTGCTGACGTCCTCCTCAGTGAAGACGGATGCAAAATACTCGTTCCGTTCATCTGCCATCTCCTTATCTCCCATTACAATTTCTCCAGCACCATTTTCTATCAGTCCTATATCTACTCTCACCTGTCTTTTACTCTTTATATACTCGAAAAAGCTTTTAGTATCCTCTTTGATATTTATTTGCTAGCTTCCTCTCATAGTTCATCTTTTCCCTCTTAATGACCCTCTTAGTTTCCTTTTGTAAGCTTTTAAAAACTTCCTAGTTCTCTGTCTTCTCACTAAGTTTGCTTCCTTGCTGTCTGGGGCTCTGAATAGTGGTAAGGGAGGAAGTGTAAGGGCATGTGTAGCACTTGTTCTGCTTACAAGGATAAGTGCCAGGAGGGAGATCAGTGAGGAAGGAGGGGGGGGACAAATGGACAAGGGAGTCACGTAGAGTTTCCCTCCCCCCCCCGCCGCTATCCACAGGGATCGCTCCCTACGCGACTCCCTTGTCCATTCGTTCCCCCCCCCCCATCCCTCCCCATTGATCTCCCTCCTGGCACTTATCCTTGTAAGCAGAACAAGTGCTACACATGCCCTTACACCTCCTCCCTTACCACCATTCAGGATGCTTCAACTGTGAGTCGGCTGGGGTGATATACTGCGTCCGGTGCTCCTGATGTGGCCTTCTATATATTGACGAGACTCGACGCAGACTGGGAGATTGTTTTGCTGAACACCTACACCTTGTCCGCCAGAGAAAGCAGGATCTCCCAATGGCCACATATTTTAATTCCACATCCCATTCCCATTCTGACATGTCTATCCATGGCCTCCTCTACTGTAAGGTTGAAGCCACACTCAGGTTGGAGGAACAACACCTTATATTCCGTCTGGGTTGCCTCCAACCTGATAGCATAAGCATTGAATTCTCTAACTTCCGCTAATGCCCCACCTCCCCCTCGTACCCATCCGTTATTTATTTATATACACACATTCTTTCTCTCACTCTCCTTTTTCTCCCTCTGTCCCTCTGACTATACCCCTTGCCCATCCTCTGGGTTCCCCTCCCTCCCCTTTTTCCTTCTCCTTGGGCCTCCTGTCCCATGATCCTCTCAAATCCTTTTTGCCAGTCACCTGTCCAGCTCTTGGCTCCATCCTTCCCCCTCCTGTCTTCTCCTATCATTTTGGATCTCCCCCTCCCCCTCCCACTTTCAAATCTCTTACTAGCTCTTCCTTCAGTTAGTCCTGACAAAGGGTCTCGGCTTGAAACGTCGACTGTACCTCTTCCTAGAGATGCTGCCTGGCCTGCTGCGTTCACCAGCAACTTTGATGTGTGTTGCAACAATATCATACCTGCCAACCTGTAGCTGTACGACAAGATCATCCACCTTATTCCTAATGCTGCATGCATTTAAGTATAACACCTTAAGTCCAGTGTTTGGTACTTTTTACTTCGATTGCACTGCAATTCATCCCAAAGCCTGCAAATTTGCCCCATCACCTGCCTGTCCTTCCTGACATCTTTATTGCTCGCTATCTTAGATTTATTTCTGTTTTCCCCCTCCTCCACTCTATCATTCTCCTACCAAATTAGTTTAAACCCTCCCTAAAGGCTCTATTAAACCTTCCCGCCAGGATATTTGTCCCCTTCGGGTTCAGGTATAACCTGTCCTTTTTGAACAGGTCATACTTCCCCTGGAAGAGATCCCAATGATCCAAGAATCTGAAGCCCAGCCCCCTGCACCCTACACATTCATCTGCCTGATCCTACTATTCTTGCCCTTGCCAGCATGTGGCACAGGTAGCAATCCTGAGATTACTACCCTGGAGGTCCTGTTTCTCAGCTTCCTTCCTAACTCCTGGAAATCTCTCTTCAGGGCCCCCTCCCTTTTCCTATCTATGTCATTGGTACCAACATGTACCAAGACAGCTGGTTGCTTGCCCTCTCCCTTCAGAATATTCTGGACCCGATCCGAGACATCCCGTACCCTGGCACCTGGGAGGCAACACACAATGCGGGTATCTCTATCAGGCTCACAGAATCTCCTGTCTGTTCCCCTGACTATGGAATCCCCTATGACTACCACATTCCTCTTCTCTCTCCTTCCTTCCTGCACAACAGCTCCAGGCTCAGTGCCAGAGACCCGGTCACCGTGGGTGTCCCCTGTCAGGTCATCCCCCTCAACAGCATCCAAAATGAGATATTTGTTGCTGAAGGGAACAGCCATAGGTGTGCTCTCCACTATCCGGGCATTTTCCTTCCCTCTCCTGATAGTCACCCAGTTTTCTGACCCCTGTAGCCTAGGGAGATTATCTTCCTGTAGCTCCTGTCTATCATCTCTTCACTTTCCCTAATAAGCAGTAGGTCATCAAGCTGCAGCTCCAGATCCCTAACACGGTCTCTGAGGAGCTGCATCTCGGTGCACCTGCTGCAGATGTGGCCATCAGGGAGGCTGGAGGTCTCCCAGGATTCCCACATCTAACATCCTGAACAAAGCACTAACCCTGCAGGTATGCTATCTAATTCTTCAGGAATGAAACAGAAAAAAGTAAGTCTACTTACCCTCTTAGCTCGCCAAACACAAGAACTTTTTAAACCATTAGTTGTGTGAGCCCTGCTGTTCCTCTGTCTGTCCAACTAATATGTCATAGAATTATTTTATATTTTTTTTAGAGCTACAGTGTGAAACACACCTTTCCAACCCAATGAGATACACTGCCCAGCAACCAATCTATTTAACCCTAGTCTAATCACAGTACAATTTACAATAGCCAATTAACCTACTAACCAGTTCGTCATTGGACTGCAGGAGGAAACCAGGGCACCCAAAGGAAACCCACGCAGTCACGGGGAGAATATACAGACAGCAATGGATTAGAAGTCCAAATGCCCAGAGCTGTAATAGCATCACACTAAATGATACGCCCAGTAGAGTTATAGTGTCATGGTGTCACAGAGTCATATGCCCTCTGGCAATAGCTTGGCATTCACTGATGCATAAAACTGCGCTCTTCTGCAGCAGAAATGTGATACTACACGCTACCATTGCCATTAGATTCTGCAGCCACAATCATGAAATGAATGTTGAATATTTTGGCTCAAAAATCTATGTTACAAGACCTGCTCATGCCTTCGAGCGATACAGCAAACACAAGAGTTGTCCAATTTGAATGTATTTGACTGATCTGATTTAATTAACTGTTACTTTCATCTGGAAAAACACACTTTTGTTTACTCAATGATAACATTTAAATCTCTTCATAGGGTAGCCCTAGGGTTATGGCAACCCCACAGACTGCATGAACCAACTTCTTTCTTCATGGTTTATGTATGGCTTTACCACTGACTTTCTTACAGTGTAATCCCTCTGCTCCTGGTTTTGTGGCGCAGCAACGTATTCAGCTCTGAAATATCAGAAGTACATCTTTTCCTTCTTTATCTCCATCTACTTTGCCTCCTTCATAAACCCACTGAGTCTTTTCAATAGTAAAGTTCCATCTTTGTATGCTACATTATCTTTTCTCCAGCAAAGCAGCATTCAAGTAATTTCCAAGGCTATCCTACTAACAAAATAAATGAATTACATTTTTTGAAGCAATTGCTAGACCAGGATAAATTGCTTCAACATTGGACCCAGCTGGAAATTCAAATGTGAAGATTCTGGTAACTTAAAGAAGCATCTTTCTTGTTTATTTAACCATTAGTAATATTGTGGGATATGGATATCTAACCCCTAACAATGGTGATAAAAATCTCATCTCTAGATCACCGCAAGCTAAATACCGAGAAATAAATTAAACCTTACAGTTGCACTGTATAAGATTTAAATTGCTTAAGTGCAAACAATTAAACAACAAACAAGCTGTTGAAGTCTGGAAGAATTAAGGCTTGAATCACAGAGTAGTGTGAGTAATGTATGGATGAGGTGGACAAATAATAAATGTCAATAAGAGAAACAGAAGAAAAACTTGTAAACTGAAAAGTTTACATTTCAAAACATTTTTTGGGGGTAAGAATAAGAGAAAATGAGGTTTGGTAAGAAATTTGAAATGGGCATATATGTGAAATGAGTAGTGAAAATTCTGAAAGGTCCTGTAATGAGCACTTAAGCCATTGAAAGCCATTGTTACCTTTTATTAGTGAACGCAGCAGGCCAGGCAGCATCTCTAGGAAGAGGTACAGTCGACGTTTCAGGCCGAGACCCTTCGTCAGGACTAAGAAGGGTCTCGGCCTGAAACGTCGACTGCACCTCTTCCTAGAGATGCTGCCTGGCCTGCTGCGTTCACCAGCAAACTTTTATGTGTGTTGCTTGAATTTCCGGTATCTGCAGAATTCCTGTTGTTTGTTGTTTGTTACCTTTTATTAGCTATCTTGTTTCAGGGAGGTTTCATGAAAATATAAAATAAACTAGTAAACATAAAGAAGAATGAAATTCGTATATAAAATCACAGCCGTTCATCAAGTATAGAGAAAATCTTCAACCTGTTTGCACAAATCTGAGAGAAGGGAAGGGCATTTTGCAAGGCACAGCTTGGTAAAGGACAAACAGCATGAATTCAAGAAAATGAGGTCATACTTAATTAATTTTCTGGAGGTCTTTGAAGATACCACTGGAATGATGCATAAGGGAAAAGTAGTCACTGTTACAGATTTAAAATTAAGTGACAAAGTTCCACCATGGAGATGAAGGTAAAGTAAGACAAAAGGAAAGAAAAAGAGAAACAAATTAACGTAAATAACTTTTCATGCTACATTGCATATTCTAGACATGGAAAATGATGAAGATGATATAGTTCAGATTTCTGATATTCCAGTTGATTTCACAATATCTCTTGTATTTTGGTAAACTGAGATTATAGATGACAAAATCAATTAATTGAATACAAGAACAAGAGATTCTGCAGATGCTGGAAATCCAGAGCAACAGACACAAAATGCTGAAGGAACTCAGCAGGTCAGACAGCATTGAAGCAAATGAATAAACAGTCAACGTTTTGGGCTGAGACCCTTCCTCAGGACTGGAAAAGAAAGGGGAAGATGCCAGAATAAAACAGTGGTGTGAAGGGAAGGAGGACAAGCTAGAAGGTAGTTGCCAGGTGGTCGAACAAAGGTAAAGGGCTGGAGAAGAACAAATCTGACAGGACAGTGGACCATGGGAGAAAGCAAAGAAGAAGGAGAGGCACCAACAGGAGGTAATAGGCAGGTGAGAATAAGAGGTAAGAGGCCAGGCTGAGGAATAGAAGAAGGAAGGGGGAGAAGAAAAAAATACTGGAACATGAAATTGCTGTTCCTACCATCAATTTGGAGGCTGCCTAGACATAATATGAGGTGTTGCTCCTTCACTTTGATCACCACAGTAGGTCAATGGCAGATGCAATCTCAATGGCTCTTCACACAGCCCTAAACCATCTGGACAACACAAACACCTATGTCACGATGTTGTTCATCGACTATAACTCAGCATCTAATACCATCATTCCCACAAACCTGATTGAGAAGTTACAGGATCTGGGCCCCTGTACCACCCTCTGCAATTGGATCCTCAACTTCCTAACTGGAAGACCGCAGTCTGTGTGGATTGGTGATAACATCTCCTCCTCGCTGACGATCAACACTGGTGCCCCTCAGGGGTGTGTGCTTAGCCCACTGCTCTACTCTCTATATACACATGACTGTGTGGCTGGGCATAGATCAAATACTATCTATAAATTTGCTGATGATAGAACCATTGTTGATAGAATCTCAGATGGAGATGAGACGACATAGAGGAGCAAGATATGCCAACTCGTGGAGTGATGTCACAGCAACAACCTTGCACTCAATGTCAATAAAACGAAAGAGCTGATTGTGGACTTCCAGAAAGGTAAGATGAAGGAACACATAACAATCCTCATAGAGGGACCAGAAGTGGAGAGAGTGAACAGTTTCAAGTTCCTGGGTGTCAAGATCTCTGAGGACCTAACCTGGTCCCAACATATTGATGCAGTTATAAAGAAGGCAAGACAGCAACTATACTTCATTAGGAGTTTGAAGAGATTTGGTATGTCAACAAAAACACTCAAAAACTTCTATAGATCTACCATGGAGAGCATTCTGACAGGCTGCATCACTGTCTGGTATGGAGGGGCTACTGCACAGGACAGAAAGAAGCTGCAGAGGGTTGTGAATTTAGTGAGCTCCATCTTGGGTACTAGCCAATAAAGTACCCAGGACATCTTCAAGGAGCGGTGTCTCAGAAAGGCAGCGTCCATTATTAAGGACCTCCAACACCAGGGCATGCCCTTTTCTCACTGTTACCATCAGGTGGGAGATAGAGAAGCCTGAAGGCACACACTCAGCGATTCAGGAACAGCTTCATCCCCTCTTCCATCCGATGCCTAAATGGACATTGAAACCGTGACCACTACCTCACTTTTTAATATAAATTATTTCAGTTTTTTGCATGATTTTTTATCTATTCAATATACATACACTGTAATTGGTTTACTTTTTTTTTCTTCTATATTATGTATTGCATTGAACTGCTGCTGCAAAGTTATCAAATTTCATGACACATGCTGGTGATAATAAACCTGATTCTGATTCTGATATTGATTTTGATGTAGGATCCAACTAAAAATGTTGGAAGTTGCAGAGGGCAATGTGTTGGATGTGGAGTCTGATGAGGCAGTAGGTGAGGACAAGAGAAACTCTATCCATGTTAAGGTGAAGGGTTGAGCAGAGATGTCCGGGAAATGGAGGAGATTTGGATGAGGGTAACATCAATGACGGAAGAAGGGAAATTCTCTCCTGGAAAGGAAAGCCTCATCCTGGGAATAGATGCAGCAGAGATGAAGGAACTGAGAAAAGGGAATAGAATTTTTATGGGAGACAGATTAGGAACAGGTATAGTCAACCTAGCCATGGGAATCAGTAGGTTTAGAAAAATGTTGGTAGAGAGTTTGTCTCCAGGCTTGGAGGCAGAGATCAAGAAAGGAGAGAGAGGTGTCAGAAATGGACCAAGCGAATTTAAGGACGGGGTAGAAATTGGAGGCAAAGTTGATAAAATTGACAAGCATGAAGCAGCACGAATGCAATCATCAATGTAGTGCAGAAAGAGTTGCGCAACATTACCAGGGAAGGCTTGGAACATGGGCTGTTCCACATAGCCAGTGAAAATGCCAGCATAGATGCAGCCCATGCAATGATATGTATCATTAGATACAAATTAAGATTACTTAACATTAGGGAAATAAACCAGAATAAAAAATATGCAAATATAAATTATTTTGTACATTGAACATGAGAGACATTTTATATATGTGTAAACTGTCACAACTCCTCTCACTACGTAGTTACTGACTCCATCTCATGTGGTGAGAAAGAAGTCCAGAAAGCTGGGTACAATCCATGCTGCTACAAATTCTCTGCTTAGTTTAATAACTGCATAATTGATCACCTGTCAATGAAACTTTTTCAATCAATTTCTGCTTTTAATGCAGTCTAAACTTGTGTTTCCAAAAAAAAAAACAACCTCACATTTCCTGAATCTTGCAATGTTTGATTTGGAGCTATGAGAAAGGCGGAGTGAATATTCCTGATACTCAGTCCTTTCTGATGTTAACCTTCACTTTCCCTTCTTTAGACTAATTAGTGGATTGCTTACATTTATTGTATATCACATCATCAGCCAAGAAACAACAGAGGAATGTCCAAGTACAAAAATGACAAGCTCATTATGAAAATACCATAGAATGCAATAACTGCGACCAGAAGAGCATTTTATCTGCATAACCAGCAGAAATTTGACACTGCTTAGAGTCATGACGGTGCCTGTGTTTATCACTCCCTCAGTCGTCATCTTCCAGGTAGCTTACGAAAATTTCTTTTTTGCTTCTCTTATGCATGTTCTTCACCTTAAATGTGTTTCTAGGGCTGTTAGAGCCTGTGATTTACAGTTTGGAGATCGTCTGAGTAACCCAGTGCCTTGTTGTCTCCAAGAAGATTTCGAGAAGTGAGCACATGCTTGGACGACCTTGATGCTAAAAAACTTAGAGACAGATCACAAGCTGATGTTTGACTCCATTTCATTGGTTAAAACATTTATTAATCGCTGATTAAAGTGTCGAGGAAGATTGAGATATCGAGGAGAATGCAGGCAGCGAGCAAGAGTTCAGTACCGATTGCCTTTAGTTTGATTGCTGCTGAGAAGGATTCTGTGAGCAGCCTGTCACTGTGTGCTCACTGTGGCAGTCGGATAGGCCTTTGTGAACGCGTGGTGTCCCGCTATTTCGATGCATGTCAGAGATACCGTAGGATGATATCATGATTCTGCATTTATGGATTGAACTATTGCGTTTATGGACTGTGGACTTTTTCAGACTTTCTATATTTTTATATTCTGTGTTTTTATCATCTGTTTCTTTTCCACTTTGTTGTGTGAGGGGAGAGGGTTTGGGGTTGATGTTCTGTGAGATTTTTGTGCAGGGGAGGGGTTGTCTTTTGGGGTTTGAGGTTCTTGTTCCATTTTTGTGTGGGGTGAGCAGGGTTTTGCAGGTTGATGATCGGGATGCTGTTCCTTTTTGTGCAGGGGTGGATTTGATGTTCCTCTCTGAATGACTTTCATGTTCTTTCTTTGTTTCACAGCTATCTGGAGAAGTCAAAATTTCAGAGATGTGTATGGGTACATGCTTTGATAATAAATGAACCTTTGAACTTTTATTGATTTTGATTTGAACTTAAAAGTGATGATGTTTCCATGCAACTAGTGTCCCTATATTTCCAGGTGGTATAGGTCACAGCTTCTGGAAGTGCTTCTGAAGAATGCTTGGCAGGTAACTCCAGTGAATCCATTAGATAGCACATAGTTCAACTAATATTCTGCTGATCATGGTAGAAACTAAAGTTTAAGGCACTAGCTGGGGTGACTCTGCTTCACCATGGATACCTGTGAGTTTAAGTGTTGCTGGAAGGTAAAATTATTCCCTCACACATTTGGCTACGTCTTATTGTTAGCAGAGAGGTTTAAGTTAGATAAGATGTGGTCATTTACCAGGGAGTACCCAAAATTTCATCCTGTTCCTCTGGATACAGCATCTGCATAATTTGTTAATTTGTTTCTGATTCGTGATGATCCCACACAATGTTGGACATTGATAGTGAGAAACGTAACTCATTCAACGCTAAGGTTAGGTGGCTACCTTCTGTCAAGTGGATGTGGAATCAATATAGCTTATCAGCCTTCTCATGGAGACATCATAGATACAGGCTTTTAAACCAACCAATGCCAATGAATATTCAACTGACATGCCTTCAGTAAAGCCATGCCTTGCTCGTTCAAGTACCTGTCAGATGCCTCTTAAATGTTCTGCAGTGGACTGCTCGTTCGATACGTAGGTAGTGTATTCTTTCATTGCCAGTGGTTAATTACAAATATATTGTAACAATTAAGCCTTCAAATTATAGATTATCTTCTCAAGCAAACAGTTCTTTATACACACTTGTCTATTACCTTTGCACTTTACTTTTAGACTTGATTTAACAAAGTCTCTCACAGCCTTCCTACTTAACTTGTGTATGCTAAGGTTTCCTTACACCCGGCTTTGGTTTTGATAGAAAGCACAGGAAAAAAATGAATGTTTCCTTTTCCATGGAATCTGTAAGGAATCAAGCATCAGAACACAGTCTGCTATTGGGTAACGAAAACCAGTTCGTATTGAAGTCAATGGAACTGAATATCCCATAAAAAGAAAGGGTTTTACATTGTGTTTTCAGACCTATTGACAAGGCATGAATTTCTGAGCAGTAATAAATCAAAATGAAACAAAAATATCAAAAGCTTGATCTATTCACTGGTGGCACTTTGTCAGATACGCAAACCCTGACATGATTCTTTTTATACAAGTATCTGCTAAGATCCCTAAGGAGATCCTTTTGCATCAAATCAGTACCTTTGCTTTACCAATGAGTGTGCTGTTACTTTCTGACAACTCTTAGCAGAATAGGCAGATATAATAAACTCCTGTCTGGAATTGCAAAAATTATTCAATCTATTTAAAGCTACCAAATGCAATTATTTCTTTACTTAATTACAGTAAAAGCAAGTTTCATCAGCAATCTTAGAGTGCGCATTAGTAGTCCAACTATTCACTACTTCATTCCTTTTTCACCTTTCAGTGAGATGGATGGGCTTGGAGCAGTTTCTCAACATCAGGCTGACTGTCACTCAGGAATCTCATTTTTAGTCATTTTCAGTCAGTATTGTTGCTTTTAAAGAAGTTGGGCAACTGCACTGACATCACGCTCCACTAAATGTGATACTGGAAAGATAATAAAGAACATATTGACTTTTTTCCAAAGTGCAGGATAGTATTCAGAGATTTCTTTACGTAACCAAAGTCTTGACATGATCTTTTGAATCTCGGCTTCAGCTCAATGTCATTTTGTAGCAAGATCAATTCTTCCTCCATCCTTCCAGTTAATTCCTCATTGCAAGTTTTCAGGAACAGACTTATTACACAATCTGGAACTTGGGCTGAGAGATGATCCTGAAATCTCTCTGACATGTCTCTTTGCAGCTCACCCAGGTGGGCATGATATGCTTCAACATCATCATCTTGATTGTTTCCTTCTCTTTCAACTACGAGGGGCTCAGAAATTGGAAAAGGTTGCAATGGCTAATGTTACACTTAAGTAGGGTTATCTTGGGCAGAACTGTAAAAATGGCTGATTTGATTTTGATAAAATTCACATCTTTTTCTTAAATTGAAGATTAATTTTACTGAACCTTGCAAATAGTTGTAATAAATAAGCAATGCCTTGCTAATATTCGTGAGTTGATTACTGAATGAAGCATTCGAGTCATCAAAGAATTTGATCACAGTTTCAAAAATGCATAGAAGAATTTCAGGCAGTTTCCTTTTAAGAGACATCTGTGTGCAAGAGTAAGCTTTCAAACTCTCCATCATTCTCAATGCAAAGCTCTCAAATTAGTTGAGAATTCAGAGCATTGGATTTGATTTATTTACGACTGTGATAACAGTATTTAATGACTTGTGCAACTGATCACTTAGGTAGACAAAAGTAATGGATACAGCTCAGTCCATCCCGAGTAAAGTCCTTCCTACCCTTAAGCACATCTACATAGAGCACTGTTGCAGGAAAGCAGCATCTATCAGTAGGGACCACTACCATCTGGCTACTCTCTTCTCGCTACTGACATCAGGAAGAAGGTACAGGATCCTCAGAACCCACGCCATCGGGTTCAGGAACATTTTTTTGCCCCTCAACCATCAGCTCTTGAACCAAAGTGGGCAATTTCACTCAGCTCACTTTCAAGGACTCTTCATCTTATGACTTTGAAAGATATTGCTTAATTATTATTATTATTATTATTCCTTTCTTTTCATGTTTGCACAGTTTGATGTCCTTTGAACATTGTTTATCCACCCTGTTGGCGTGGTCTTCCATTGATTCTGTTATGATTTTATGGTTATTAGATTTATTCAGTATACCTGCAAGAAAATGAATCTCAGGGTTGCATATCGCGATATATATGCACACACACACACACACACACACACACACATACAAACACACATACAGTATATATATATGTGTACTTTGATAATAAATTCAGTTTGACTTTGAACTTTGAACTTTATGACAAGATTTACTGTATGTGAATTACACAGTGAATGGTAAATATGTTATACATAGCTTTTTTCAAGAAAGTAATAACCCACAGTGGTGCCCTGTCATTGATGGTGCCCTGTCTATTGCACATGCAAGAATGTTGGTGAGCGAAATGTCCTTCTCTTCGAAAAATTGCTCAACAACGTGAAATATTGACTCCCCTTTTGTATCTGTTTCTGGTCCCCTGGCAAATAACAACTCTTGAACTGTGCTTTCATCTTATATGAAGCAAAAATAATGAAGAAGCAAAGACTAATTGCCTGGCCAAGTTTACTCTTCCAACTGCATAGCGAATTCTGTTGTCCTAAGTATGTTGCACAATGTGTATCCACATTCTCAGACATCGCATCTATTCATCTTTGAGCAGGGTTGTCGTTGAGCAGAATCTCTTTAATTGTATGGGGCTTTCCAGACATAGCAATGAGCGCTGAAATGTGAGAAGCGCACAAACCATTACTGTTTTGTGCTGAAAAACATGTTTTGAAGTGTTTTTGGTTCCTGAAAATAAGCCAAGTTCTTGTTTGCTTTATCAGAATGTATTCTCTTTAAACGTTCAAGGAGCCTGGATGGTTTCATTACCTCATTTGAAAATAAACTTTGTGACACAGGAGACACAGTGGCTGCTGCTGTTTGCTTGGTGCTGGTATAAATCCATATTTCAGATATTCCACACTATACTGTCTTCACTCTTGTTCATTTGGTCTGCTTCTGCCATTTTCATTATGGATTGACAACCACAGTTAATCACCTATTATTTAATTCCAACCTCAAGCACCACAATCAATAAAGGGGAAAGTTATGATGTCATCATACTTCAAGCAAAACCTGACGTTCTGCCTGAAGGTACATAAAGTAGGGCAATAATATCTTGATTGGGCCATGGGCTAGAGAAATGTGGTCAAGACCATTCAAAAGGGCAGATTCAGACTTTACACCATTGAGCACCATGCCCTAATTCACAGGAAATCATATCACTGCATGATTAGAGTGTGGGAATCATACTAGCTAACACTGCACTATAGTAATGTCCAGGCCCAGAAATAACACAAGTTCTTCAGTCCAGATTTCTCATGATATGCCAAATTCAGACATATCCCATTACTTTTCAACAACTATAGCGTGCTTTGAGCAAAGTCTAAGAGAATGGTTGGGTTAGCAAGAGTTAAGGTGATTACATGATCATTGTAATCATTCATGAGGCACTGAGGATCAAATGCTAATAGTAAGCAATTAATTTCTTAAATTATGTCTGTAATCCCTCAGCTGCCTCTTATTAATGAGCACCCCACCCTCTTACCCCCTTAGAAACTCCACAGTCCCTGGAGAAGGCAATATCATCCACTTTGAGAGCTAGTTTATATTATAAAGTGTAAATAGCAGAAAGCCCATTTTTGGCCCCTGTTGTCTTCCATGTAATTACCTACTAATCTGAAAAGACGAATTAGTTAAAGGACAGGAAACCATGGTCAAGGAATAAATGTGCCATTTTTATTTGATATCCTTTAACTAATCACTTTTCCTTTGTAATATATAACATTCAATGCTCTCAGAACATTCAAAATAACTTTTGTATGGTAGTTCTTATGATTTTATTGGACATGGCATCGAAGGTTACAGGGAGAATACTGGGAACTAGAGTTGAGGAGGAGAAAGAAAAGGATCAGCCATGATTGAATGGTGCAGCAGACTTGATGGGCCAGATGGGCTAATCCTGCTCCTTTGTCTTATGGTCTTATGATCTGATGGTCTTTATCCCTATTGAAAATCCAAATAAGCTGCACCCATTAGCATCCTCACCTATAGCTACTTATTTTAAACATTCTATGATTTATTATTAAGTTTATCATGTTTACTCTGTCCAATCATAAAATAATTTTCTAAATATCCTTTACATCAGTGGTCCCCAGCCTCCTTGCCGCAGACCAATACCGATCCACGAAGAATGCAGTAGTGCCGCGGTATCCGGAGCGCACACAGCACATCTTTAAGTAAAAAGCCGAAATAATCAAGCTAATTAATTAGGTGCCACCCGGCACATAAATAATTAGCTTGTTTATTTCAGCTTTTTTCTCAAAGATGTGCCGGGTGCGTTCCGGCTACCACTGCACCACTGCATTCTTCGCGGATCGGTATCGGTCTGCGGCCCGGAGGTTGGGGACCATTGCTTTACATGTTTTTAATAAGCATTTTGGGGACATCTGATGTTAAAGCAACTGGATTACAATTCTCTGTTTTTTGTATTTCTTTCTCTACCTTCCAATGAGCTGTGACTATTTAAAGTCATAGAGACATGGAATTCTACAACACAGAAACAGAAGTTTCAGACCACCATGTCCATGATGATTCTTTTGCTCAGCTACACTCTACTATACCTGATTCCTCAACTTCCTCCCTGAGAAACCACGGTCTGTGTGGATCAGTACTAGCATCTCCTCCTCACTGGCAATCAACACTAGCGCACCTCAAGGATGAATGCTTAACCCACTGCTGTACTCTCTCTGCATCACAACTGCATGACTAGACACAGCTCAAACAGCATCTATAAATTTGTAATGATACAACCATTGTTGGCAGAATTTCAGATGGTGACACAGAGGCCTACAGGAGCGAGATAGATCAGTAGGTAGAGTGGTGTCACAGCAATGGCCTGCACTCAACATCAGTAAGACCAAGGAATTAATTATATTCTTCAGAAAGGGTATGTTAAAGGAACACATGCCAGTGCTCACCGAGGGATCAGAAGTGAAAAGGGTGAGCAATTTCAAGTTCCTGGATGTCAGCATCTCTGAGGAACTATCCTGGGACCAACATATTGATGGAATTACAAAGAAGGCTGGACAGTGGCTATACTTCGTTAGGAGTCTGAGGAGAATTAGCATGTCACTAAAAGCACTCGCAAGTTTCTACAGATTCGAACTGGTTTCATCCCTGTCTGGTATGGTGGGATGACTGCACAGGATTGAGAAAAGCTGCAGAAAGTTGTAAACTCAGCCAGTTTCATCATGGGCAGTACCATCCCCAGCATCCAGACTCCTTCAAAAGGTGATGCCTCAGAAAGGTAGCTTTCATCATTAAGGACCCTCAGCTTGCAAGACATACCCTCTTCTCATTGCTACTATCAAGGAGGAGGTACAGGAGCCTGAAGACACGCACTCAATGTTTTAGGAACAGTTTTTTCCCCACTGCCATTAAATTTCCAAAAGGACAATGAACCCATGAGCACGTCCTCAGTAATTTTTCCCACTTTTTTGCACTAGTTATTTAACTTTTTGATCTGTATACTTCTTGGTGAAATTTGGAGTTTTTATTCCTATGTATTGCAATGTACTGCTGCTTCAAAACAACATATTTTACGGCATATGCCGGTGATATTAAACCTGATTCTGCTCACAATTTATGTCAATAGTTTTGAAAGGAAACCAGGTGTTTATTAATGATTGAAAGTTAGATGATATTCTGAGTTACAAAGAGAATTTAAGGAGAAATAGACAAATGAATGGGCAAGGACCTAACAGGTAGTTCATTAGAAAAGTAGAAAGTTAGAGCTGTTTTTAAATATGAGGGATTGACAGTATCAGGAAAACATGAGTGACTGCAAATGAATTGTTGAAACTTAACAACAGCAGACAATCAGGATAGAAAGATGCTTTATTCTAATCAAATATGGTCCTGGTCAAACCACATCTGGAATGTTGCATGTAGGTCTAATCTCCCTACTTAAGAAAGAATATATAGGTAATGGAAGCCCGGTGGATGTTCATCAGATTGATTCCTGGATAGTGATATTGTCATATGACAGATTAAGCAGGCAGGGCCTTTCCTCTTTAAGTTTAGAACTTTTAGATAAATTATTCAGGTATGCTCAATTTTTATGAGGCTTTGACAATGGATTTAGGAATGAAGATCTTCATGATTGGAAAGTCAAGGCCAGGGGTCACAATTTCAAGATATGGGGCTATTCATTTAAGTCAAAGATAAATAAATCTTTGGTAATAAATCTTTAGAACTCTCCACTGAAGAAGGTGGTGGAAGTTCAATTACTGAGTAAACTCAAGATAAAGAACGAGTGATTTTCAGATGTTAACAGAAAAAAGGAAATAAGGAACATGGGGTTAGTGTTCGAAATTGGCTCAAAGGTAAACACTCAATCATGATCTCATTAAATGATGGAGCAGGCAGGCATGAGGTGCCAAATAGCATACTTCTGTTCCTATTTCTTATGTTTTACATAACGTACTTAAGGGCTGATTTAGTTCTTTTCATTTTCTTAAATACTGATCTATTATGTTTTACCTCCAGAAAAATGTTGCATATCCCTGAACAAGACCAATGAATTAATTGTCAATTGGTTTTATGTACAACCAGGCAATGATAATGTAATGGAATTTAGAAACAATTTTGGAATAAGTTTTGCAATGTAAACAGAGCACATTAGTATTATTTGGAATATGTGATTTACATCTGCATATGGTTTTTATAAGTTTCCCTTAATTATATATTTGAGTTTCTATGTAACATGTTGTATTCATAATGATAAACATCTGCCAAAAATACAAAATTGTTAATGAACACAGGATGATAAAAAGACAATTCTTTTTGTCAGTAAAGCTACATTTATTTTGTAAGAACTGCTAACTTATTCTTACACTGTAAAGGAAGCACACATAGAAACTTATGAAATGTAATTATAACTTTTTTCTAAAAAGACTTCTGAAAATAATATATAAAAGTGCATATATTAAATCTACCACAAAACAGACTGCCCCCCTTGACTGGAAATTTATGAGCCTGTTTTATCATGAATTGGGCTCTTCAAGAGAAGAAACAGTGGAAAAGGTCAATGCTGTTTTTAGCTGATGGAAAATCCATCTGGGAACCCAGATGCTTAGAAAGAAAACATTCAATCTGAACACTTATCCGATCAAAAACTATAAGACGGTTAACAGATTGTGTGCTGAAAGAAATCAATCATAATAAAAGACAACTTTTTAACCTCGGGCAGCAGCTAAGTGGCAATACTTTGTAATCTTGGTAAAATTTTGGGAGGCACATTTGTCAAAAAAGTAACAATATAGCATCTTAAGTATAAAAAAACTATTATTGTTAAGATCAGTGCTCAATAAGAAATAATTGTATTTATTCATCAATATATGCTTTTAACTGTGTGTGGGATGAATAACATACAACAGCAAGAGCAGGAAGAACGTGTAGGTGGAAGAGCAGAAAAGAGAACGTCATAATACAAGCTAGAAGTGTGAATTCTTGTGGGAACTGCTGTCAGGGCCAGTTTAGCCATTGACTGTCAATTTTATGAATACAAAGACCAGATGTTTCTGGTGAGCCTGAAGACTGACTGGGCTAGAATGTCTAATTAGTTTGTTTCAAACTATTTAAGTTAATTTATTTTTAACTCTTGTAATGCAAGATGCTTTTCACAGATAATAAAAACAAGTATGATTTTTGTGCTACGTGTGTTGTTGTTGTGTAACCAGCATGTTGACCATATTAATCATACTAATCTTTATAATGCAGGGGCAGCTAAGTGCAGCAAGGTTTTTCTTAATAAAAACCCAAGAGAAAAACAATTCAATGAACTTTCCATTATGAAAATATAGTGCATATTAATCTCGAGGAGTTGACACAGCTGACATTTTTAATTGTGATCTCCTGTGGTAGTTTATAGAGCCTTTGCAGATTGACCAAACTTTCCACAAGAATATAAGCATTATTGAAAACTTAATTTCTTTCAAATACTCTTTGTCACAATGGTTGAAAATAAAGTAAAATGGAATTCATAATTATTACAATAAAATAGATTGCTCATGGCATAGCTCAGAATAAATCAAATGATGCACACTTACTGGTTAAGCTTTCCACCCAATAACTAAGAATCTGAAAAAATCTACAAGTTATAACTGACAATACATAATTCTACTACTCAGATGGAGGTGCACCTTTGCTAACATTCCTTCAAGAGAATGGTTCCCTAAAGTTACAAATACACCCAGAGGGTGTTCAGAGTTTATGGTTCTTTGGTGTAGAGGGATTGAAATTGTCATATTTTAATATTTAGAGCCATGATATATGTCACGATAGATCTATATTTAATGAGGCATGTGACTATCCCAAAGTTTCTGTCAGTTTTCTGCCATTAATCTGCCATGTGCTGGCATTAGAGATGGTCCAGAGGCAGTTCAAAAGGATGATTCCGGAAAGGAAAGGATTATCACACAAGGAACTTTTGATAGCTCTGGGTCTGTACTCACTGGAACTTAGAAGGATGAGGGGGGATCTCATTGAAACCATCTGAATGTTAAAAGCCCTAGACAGAGTAAATGTAGAAAGGATGTTTCCCATGGTGGGAGAGTCCAGGACAAGGGGTCACAGCCTCAGGTCAGAGGGGCGTCCATTTAAAACAGAGATGCGGAGAAATTTCTTTAACCAGAGGGTGGTGAATTTGTGGAATTTGTTACCACAGGCATCTGTGGAGGACAGGTCATTGGGTGTATTTAAGGCGGAGATTTATATGTTCTTGATTGGACATGGCATCAAAGGTTACAGGGAGAAGGCTAGGGTTGAGGAGGGGGAAAAAAGATCAGCCATGAATGAATGACAGAGCACATTCAATGGGACAAATAACCTAATTCTGCTTCTATGTCCTATGGTCTTATTATACCTGTCAGTATTGACAGCTTCACTATTAGTCCCATTGCAAAGTGCAAAGAATAACATTCTCCATTACAAAATAGAGTGTTCTGTTATTTCTGAAGAATACATTACAAGTTCAAGTCCTTTACCAAGGAAATCTGCATTCTTGGATGCAATATGAACTCAAGGCCACCTCTGTCTGTTTTGGATAACTAAGATCTCATGATAATGATTTAAAAGCAGAAAAATTCCCTTTTATTTTATTCTATCAGCTTCTCCCTTCCCTTTCAGTCCTGAAGAAGGATTTTGGCCCAAAATGTTGACTGTTCATTCATTTCCATAGATGCTGCCTGGCCTGCTGAATTCCTCCAGCATTTTGTGTATGTTGCTTTGAATTCCCAGCATCTGCTGACTTTTTCGTGTTTAAAATTCCTTTTATTTTGCCTTCTGAACATACTTCTTCATTTAACTAATAACTGCAAAAAGCCAAAATTATGTAATCAGTGTGGTTTATAATCTTCAAATATGTGTGAATTTGCTACAGTATTTTTGATGAGTAAACGTGAAGTTTAATCAAGCCAGTCCAATTGATATATATATCAACTTTCAGAACTTTGATAAAGTGCTGCATTGTAGGCACTGTATGTGAAGATGATGGAAACAAAAGAAAGAAAGTTATATGTAACAGTGCAGATGTGAAATTGGCTTTGGAACAGGAACCAAAGTGCCATAATACATGGGAGCATTTCTGACTGGGAATTGGCTTATAGTTGTATTTGTGTTATCCTTTTCAACTTTTATAAACAAGCTACACTGTGCCACAAGAAGCAGCAAAGAGGTCTACAGATCATTACAGCACAGTAACATAGTGAATAAGGAGAATAGTTGAAGAATTCAGCATGTCATAGATAGGATGAGTTAATAGACAAAAACCTGGCAGATGGTGTTCAATGCAGGGAAGTGTGAACTGATGCATTAGGGAGCACTAAAAATGGAAAGATGGTATACCATAAATGGCAAGAGTTTACTTGTGCAGGGACACTGATGCCCATTAAAAGTGACAGGAAAATTTAATCATGATTCTAAAAACTAGGATTGTAAATATAGACATTGGGAAAAAAAGCAAAGATATTCAGCTAAAACTTCAGATTAATCACTGCTTGGGCCTTAGGAGGCACCACACTTCAGGAATCAAAAAGGAACAGAGTATATTTATCAGGACAGGATAATGAATAAGGGATTTCATTTTTGAGGAAAACTTAGCAAAGTTAGAATTGTTCTTCTCGGTAAGGAGAAAGTAGAGACATTGCCTAATGGAAGTTTACAAGATGATAGTGAAAATTCTTTCACAAACAAGAGAAAATCTGCAGATGCTGGAAATCCAAGCAATGCACACAAAATGCTGGAAGAACTCAACAGGCAGGTCAGAATCTAGGAAGAGTTCAGTCCACATTTCAACCTTGTGTGTG
This sequence comes from Mobula hypostoma, assembly GCF_963921235.1. Lineage (NCBI taxonomy): Eukaryota > Metazoa > Chordata > Chondrichthyes > Myliobatiformes > Myliobatidae > Mobula > Mobula hypostoma. The sequence continues at coordinate 195,608,602 of NC_086097.1, forward strand.
TTGCAGTGAAAATTCTTTGATCTATTAAGTGAGCCAATGACCAAAAGTTTTAGATTTTAAAATCATTGGTAAAACGCTTGCAAACATGATGTCAAACATGATATGAGAGAATGAATCTGCAAATAAAATTAAAAATGAATGGATGTGAGACTACTAATAGGGAACTACTTGGATAACAGAAAATTCTGGGACTGTCTTTCAAACATCCAGTGCAGGTTGAATAGTTTCATTCTAAACTTCGAGTTTCTACGATTCCATGAGAATATTGTTGATGTTGTCATGTTAGCAAAAATAGTTATGTGTTTGCACCAATGAAACTTCTAGATCTGTCATTTTGATTACTCTTATTTATTTGTTTTGGAGCCTCACTTCAAAAGTAGCACCATTGGCTCTGAGTCAAAACGTTCAGAGAATATAGATCCACAGCAGAGATTTGAGCACATAAATTGACACTCCAGTGCACTAATTAGGCCATTGTGCATTGTCTTTCATGAGTTGCCAGACTGACATCCTGTTAACTCTCCCAGTTGGGGACCAAAATGCCTCACACTATAATTTGAAGAAGGAGTGAGGAGCTTCTTCTGGTCTCTTGGGCAACATCACAAAGGAACACTAGAGGGCTGAAGTTCACTGGTGATCATGAATGCAGAGCATTTGTCATCAGTGGCACTCGCTATAGCATAATTAGTTCCATTGATTTTTATGGAACCAAAGAAGTGAGCCAGGTTGGTGCTCATAACAGATTATTGCTCTCAAATTTTATTCACACTGTGCCATTTTAGAAACATAGAAAACCTACAGCACAATACAGGCCCTTCAGCCCACAATACTGTGCTTACTTTAGAAATTACCTAGGTTTACCCATAGCCCTCTATTTTTCTAAGCTCCATGTACATATCCAAGAACCTCTTAAAAGACCCTATTGCATCTGCCTCCACCACCGTCGCTGGCAGCCCATTCCATGCACTCACCACTTTCTGTGTAAAAAAAATACCCCTAATATCTTCTCCGTACCTGCTTCCAAGCATCTTAAAACTGTGCCCTCTCGTGGTGCCCTGTGAAAAAGCCTCTGACTATCCACATGGTCAATGCCTCTTATCACCTTATACACCTCTATCAGGTCACCTCTCATCCTCTGTCGCTCCAAGGAGAAAAGGCAAAATTCACTCAACCTACTCTCATAAGGCATGCACCCCAATCTAGGCAACATCTTTGTAAGTCTCCTCTGCACCTTATCTATAGTTTCCACATCCTTCCTGTAGTGAGGTGACCAGAAATGAGCACAGTACTCCAAGTGGGGCCTGACTGGGGTCCTATATGGTTGTAACAATACCTCTCGGCTCTTGAACTCAATCCCATGGTTGATGAAGGCCAATGCACCGTATGCCTTCTTAACCACATAGATCACCTGCATAGCAGCTTTGAGTGTCCTATGGACTTGGACTCCAAGATCCCACTGATCCTCCACACTGTCAAGAGTCTTACTATTAATACTATATTCTGCCATCATATTTGACCTCACACTTACCTGGATTGAACTCCATCTGCAACTTCTCAGCCCTGTTTTGCATCCTATTGATGTTCCACTGTAACCTCTGACAGCCCTCCACACTATCTACAGCACCCTCCACCTTTGTGTCTTCAAAACTTTGTTGAAATCTTTGTTGAGATCACTCCTCAGAAGATATAACTTGGCAAAAGTGTTCCTAACAAATCTGTTTATTTGTAGATTTACATTGTTACTGATTTCAATAAACTCTTTATTATCAGGAAATGACATGAATTAAAGCAGTTCAAGGCAACGATATAAATATTTATTTGGAACAGTTTTCTCTCAAGAAGAAAGGCTGTAATTATTTTCTTTCCTTGTATTTGAATTCACAATAATTATCATGATTAAATAATTCTTTTTTGACTTTTTTTTTGCAAGAGGGGGAGTTGGGATTTGATGTTATCGTTGCTGATTTTTGTGAGGGAGAGTGTTGGTGGTTTCGAGCTTTTGATGTTCCAGCTGCCGTTTTCCATGTGGGCGATCTGTTGGTCTATTTGTGTGAGGGAGAGGGTGGGGTTTTTGGACTTTGCAAGTTTTGTTCTTTTTCTTTTTCATGCTGGAGTGTGGGTGTTGATGTCTTTTCTTTCAACAAAACCACCATGATTTTTTTTAATATCTCACAGCCAACTGGAGAAGACGAATATCAGAGTTGTATTGATATACATACCTTGATATAAAACAAACCTTTGAACCATTTTTTAAAATGTCCTGCTACTTTTCTGTAGAAGTTACAGCAGGAAATAAGAAAGAAATGTCTGAGGGAATTCAAGAAATTGATTCCAAAAGGAAGCTAATTTTGAAATTTGCATTTAGCTATGTATTGTAGAGCAGTAACAATTGTTTTTTTCTCCTTTAAACTTGCTTAGTTAAGAACGACAATAAACAATCTTAAATCTTGAACAGATCAACTTTCATTCCACTGAAAGAATAAATGTTTTGAAATGTAAAATAAGTTCTGAGTCCTATCTATTCTTCAGAATGACCGCATTTATTTCTGGTTACTTTTTATCATAATTCCATTCGTATAGGGATAACCAATGTAAATCTATAAGTTGTGTAATATATCATTACTATAATCAAGGTTAAGGAGGAGAGAAGGTTGTTGCAAGCAAAGCAATGAGAGCAACACTCAAGGGTGCAGATTTGATCTTTTGTACTTAAAATGGCCCAAAAGAAGGCAATTTGGCTCAACGGGTCCAGCTCCCAAACAACCGATCCTGTTCATTCCATGCTCAATCATTTTTCCCCATTATGCCAGCAGCCTAATCACTCTCACACATGTCAAACAATTCACTTTTAGATTCTTTTTTGCCGTTATCCTACATTATAAGGCAGCCATTTAACCTACCATTTAGTTAGGGGACCCAGACGAAGCTCATTCAATCATGGAGTGAATTTGCAAACTCCAATCTGTGCAATTGTTTGGCTCACAAATATTTAAAAAGAATCAAGAACATGCTTTTAAATTCATGCATATTTGCTAACAAGATGCTGAGGGCAAGGTTGCTGCATTGGAGAGAAATTAGGAATTGGTGTGTTTTGTGTATTACTGAGACATGGCTTACTTTGAGCATGTCAGATTTGGCAATCAGATCTGGAGGATTCTCGATACAGAGAATCAAACTGCTGATTTGGAAAAGCCAAAAGGTAGTGGTATGTATTTCATGATAGGCTCCAACGTGTCACTTTTGTCATATTCATGTTTGCCCAACCTGGAACAGTAAACGACAAAGTACCGATCATTCTACTTACCAGCAGAATCCCTGACTGCAGCTTATATACCAATGTTGGCTGACTGTAATCAGGCACCTGAGATACTTCATGCTGCTGTCACGAAACAAGAAACAGTGCACCCTGGTACATTTCAAATCATAATCAGGGAATTCAATCAGGCTTGCTTGAAGAAATCTCTGCCCAGTTACCATGAACATATAACCTGTATCATCAGAAGTCCCAACAAACTAGAACACTGCTATACTATGATGAAGAATGCCTTTCATTCCATGCCCTAAACACATTTTGGGAAGGCTGATCACTTAACAAGTCTCCAGAAATAAGGACAACAAAAAGGTGTCCGCTGCAGGCAGAGGAGATGGTATGAGATTGCTTTGAGTTGGTGGACTCTACGTTTCCAAGGACTCAATGAGTCAATGAATCACAACGGTTTTCACAGTCGTGGATGAACGTGTTCCCACGAAATCATTCAAAGTCTTCCCCAACCAGAAGCTCTGGATGAACCATGAGATCTGCAATCTGCTGAGGGCTAGATCAGAGGCATTCTGGTTTGTCCACCAAGTAAGATACAAGAGATCCAGGAATAATCTCAGGAAAGCCAGCTCACGGGTGAAGTGGCAATTCCAGACTATCCTTGAATCAGTAAAGGATACTTGACAGCTGTGGCAGCAGGATTGAATGCTATTACTTTGTACAAAATGAAATCAAGCGACATAGGTGATAACAGGGCTTCACTCTCAGATGAGCTCAATGTCTTCTGTTCTCACTGACTATAAAAATATGGAGGATTTTTCATAAACTCTACAGACCCTGATGACCCTGTGATTTCAGTCTCTGAGGCTGACATGAGAGCATCCTTCAGGAGGATGAACCCCCAGAAAGTATCCAGCACAGACGGGGTACCTGGCCAAGTATTAAAGACCTGTGCTGATCATATGGCTGGAATGTTCGCCAATATCTTTAGTCCTGACAAAGGGTCTCAGCCTGAAACGTTGACTGTACCTCTTCCTAGAGATGCTGCCTGGCCTGCTGTGTTCACCAGCAACTTTTATGTGTGTTGCTTGAATTTCCAGCATCTGCAGAATTCCTGTTGTTTGTCTTTAACCTCTCGCTTCTGCAGTCTGACATACCCACGTGCTTCAAATTGGCCAAACGATGCCGACTTCTCTCGATCCTTCACTTCAATGAATTCTTCACTGGGAGAGTGATTAATATTCATTGTTGCCGGTTACATAACACAACCTTGTATGGAAGCACCAGTGCTCCTGAATGGAAAATCCTGCAATAAGTAGTGAATATGGCGCAGTCCATCACGAGTAAAGACATCCCCTCCACGGAGTACATCTACAGGGAGCACTGTAGCATCTATCAGCAACGATCCCCACTACCCAGGACATGCTCTGTTTTAACTGCTGCCATCGAGAAGAAAGTACAGGAGCCTCAGGATTCTTGCCACCAGATTCAGGAATAGTTGTTATCCCTCAACAACAAGGCTCTTGAACCAGTAGGGATAACCACTCAACTTCCCATCACTGAACTGTTCTCCAAACCTATGGACTCACTTTCAAGGACTCTTCATCTCATATTCTTGTTATTTATTGCTTATTTTTCCATTATTATTTTTTCTTTTATTCTTTTCTTTATGCAGTTTTTTCTTTTGCACATTAGTTGTTTGTCCACCCTATTGAGTGCAGTCTTTCATTGATTCGATTATGTTTCTTGAATTTACAGAGTATGCCAAGAACAAAACAGATCTTAGAGTTATATATGGTGACATATATGTGATAATAAATTCACTTTGAACATTGAACATTTTAGTCCCTCAATGATTCTTCCTCAAAGCAGTTTTTTAGGGATTTTGCTTTAATTGCTATTACTCTTTAATTGCCATAGAAACTAGAGAAGATGTTGATTTACTTTTGTACCTTTATAAGTAGTGCTTGCTAAGTGACAGGTAAATGATTGAACCTAATACTTGTGTAAGCAGGCAACTGTGCTTATGGACTGTTGTTGACATGCCAGCAGACATCAGGAGGATTAACCCATGAAAAGCTTGTGGCCCAGACGGGATACCTGGCCAAGTACTAAAGACTTGTGCTGATCAGCTGGAGTGTTCACTGAGATATTTAACTTCTCACTTCTGCAATCTGAGGTGCCCAATTGCTTCGAGCAGGTCTCAATTATACTGGTGCCTAAGAAGAATGGTGACCTGCCTCAATGTCTATTGTCCAGTAGCACTTACATCCACAGTCAAGAAGTGTTTTGAGAGGCTGGGGATGAAATATATCAACCCCAGCCTGAGAGGCGACTTGGATCTACTTCAATTTGCTTACTGCTGCAGCAGGTCCTCAGCAGATGCCACATTATTGGCACTTCACTCAACCTTGGAACATCTTAACAGCAAAGATACATCTATCACGATGCTCTTTATCGACTATAGTTCGGCATTTAATACCATCATCCCCTCAAACCTAATAAATAAACGTCAAGACCTTGGCCTCCATACCCCATCACTGAAATGTTCCCACAACCCTTATTTTCAATAACTCTTTATCTCATGTTCTCAACATTTATTGCTTATTTTTATTATTATTATTATTATTATTATTATTATTATTATTTCTTTCTTTTTTGTATTTGCACAGTTTGTTGTCTTTTGCACATTGGTTGAATGCCCAAGTTAGTGTGGTCTTTCATTGATTCTATTATGGTTAATATTCTGTCATGAATTTATTGATTATACGTGCAAGAAAATGAATCTCAGTAATCAAAGGCAATTTTTGTTTTGATTGTTTTGTGGACTTCAGAATGGTTAAGTTGAGGGAACACAAAGATTTTTAGTCCTCCTCGAGAGATCAGAAGTGGAAAGGGTGAACAGTTTCAAATTTCTGGATGCCAGCATCTCTTAAGATCTATACTGGGCCCAACATATGGATGGAATTACAAAGAAAGCATGGCAGCAGCTATATTTCATTTGTGGAGTTTGAGAAGCCTTTGGTATATCACCAAAGCCTCTTGTAAGTTTCTGCAGATGTACCAAGGAGAGCATTTTAACTGGTTGCATCACCATCTGATATGGAGGGGCCAGTGCACAGGATCAACAAAAGCTGCAGAAAGTTGAAAACTCAGCAAGCTTCATCATAGGCACTATCCTCCCCAGCATCCAGGGTACCTTCAAAAGGTGATGCCATGAAAAGGCTACATCCATTATTGTGGACCCCTTCACCCATGCCCTATTCTCATTCCTACCGTCAAAGAGGAGGTACATACAGAACCCTGATGACACACATTCAGTATTTCAGGAACAGCTTCTTCCCTTCCACCATCAGATTTCTGAATGAACAATGAACCCATGGACATTACCTCTCATTTTCTGCACAACTTATTTCATTTAATTTTTATGAATACTTACTGTAATTTATAACTTTTTTTATTATTATGTATTTCAACGTACTAAATTTCACAATGTATGCCAGTGATATTAAACCTGATTCTGAATCTGATTTTCATTACACCAATACAGGTATGTCAATGAAAGTTGTAATTATACTCTATTTTCCAACAATGACAACAACTTTATTGACACAGAGATATTTCACACATCCAAAGTAACTGATGAATGTTATTATTATGTGGAATTTTGAGTTACAGGCTTCTTCAAATGACAAAAGTACTGTTTCATCCTTTTTAGAGAAGACATGTCTCTTTAAGAAGGTTGATATTTTTACATCATATAATCTGGTACCTTGCTATACTTTGACAAATGAATATATTTTTCTTAGTCAACTAGGAAGAGCTGGCTGTTATTTTAACACATTTGTCACCTTTACCCTAAGGCAGCTGGTTATGATGCTGCAGGCACATAAATGCAGCCAAAACATGTCCTCCGTTGTGATTTATATCATCAACAGAAGGAATGATTCATCAGCTGCAAGTTGGGAGTTTTGTGCTTTGAAGGCTGGATAGATCAGCACCAGTAAATTCAATGCTTGAACAACTCTACATCAGAAAATCTAATAAACAGTGGAAATTTAATGGAAGACAAATCAGGCATGTTAATGTAAGTTTATTAGATGTTTTAGGACACCTTAAGATGGTATTCATGATGTGTGTATACACTACCATAATGTGCACTGGACAATATCTTTTAAACTGCTTGTATGCACACTTTGACATAGGCATGGTAATGTCTTGCTAATGTCACAAGTTTGGAAATCCAATTCCATTATACATACATCAGCTCAGTTTTTCAACCATCACAGGGTATATGTCTCACCCATAAGGCCACTATTTATGGCCCATTCATAACACCTCTTTAGAAGTTGATGGGGTGCTTTGTTCAACTGCTGCAGGTCAGTTGTTAATCTGGGGTAAGGCAAGAAACCTGGGTTATTCTCCCCAGAGCAGAGAAAGTTAGGAGAAATTTGACAAAGGTTCTCAAAATCATGCATTGTTTTATGGGATAATTAGAGAGTAACTGTCATTAATGGCTGAAAAATCAGTTAACAAATTATGCAAATTTAATATAACTGACAAAGGAACTAGAGGATGCTTTTGGAAAGAAAATAGTTTTAGTGTAGCACTCACGATCTGAAAAGTGTTGAAGCAACAATGATCGGTATTGAGTTGATTGGTCTTGAGCAATTTTTGCAAATGAAACTAGGATAAAATGTTCTCCTTAAAGAATTCATCATCCCTGTGAAACGACTAATAAGTTATTTTGAACTTGGGAGTTTGCTGTTTCTATCAGTGAGTCTGTGCTGTGCTTTCCATACTAACGTGATCCTTCTTACTGTGATCTCCCTGGTAGGATCCAATGAGTCGATTGCCAGATGAAGTTCGCTGAAAGAACCCTAGAGTTACAATGGATGTTAATTTTAATATTCATCGTTACAGACACTCTTACATAAGTTCCTACAAAAAGTCCTACTTTTTGTTTCCTCAGAGATATGTAATTCTAGCTAGTTCCAGATTCCTTGTTCGGAGTCAAACAAGGATAGCACTTCCACTTAGTGCCATCCTGTACCTAAGTTCTCCTTGGGACAATAAACTTATCAACAGTAATGATGTCAATGAAGACTATACCAACATTTCTCATCAATTAGTCTTGCAAATCAGGACATAATTACCTGTAATCCAACATACTGACCAATCAGGGTTCCTTAAGATTGTCATAGTCGAGAGGGTAGTAATGGGGACAAGTTCCCACTACCTATTAAATGATCCCAATGGCACACATCTCAAATAGCCTCTGACAACCAAGTCCAGCTCCTGGCCTTCACATGTGGCTTAGCTATTAAGCCCAGCGAAACCATTCCTACTGACAGGAGAAGGGACAAAGGAAGATTCCCGGTGCCTTCAGGCAGATGGGGCTCACCAGCCGTGTTTGGAGTTTATCTAGGAGAATGAAAACTCTGATCTCAAACCTCTGCTGCCTTGTGGCTATACCCACTTATGGGTAAGGCTTTGGGAATAAACACCAAGGAAAAGTCTGGAGACTGAGTCCCAAAGGCAGCCCTACATTGACCTGGCTTGTGTATCATGTAAGTACCTAGGGCACAACGTCCATTGTTGACCTTAACTAACGGAAGGCCTCAATAAATACATATCACAGTTTCAGGTTTGACAAGTACTTCATTGTTAATTACATAACATAAGAATATAAGAAGAGTAGAAATTAAAACGAAGGCCATTTGGCTCCTCAAGTCTAACCCCTCTTACAACAATGTCCATATTATTTCTGCAGCTCAAATCCATATACGATGATCTATAACAATATCCCTCATTACCTTGGCACCCAAAATCTATAACTCCAAACTTCATTATACTCAGTAACTGATCATTCATAACCTCCTAAAAGAAGCTTAAGGTACAGGAACCTTTAGGAGAATGTGATCATAATGTAATAGAGGGAGAACTGAAATCAGATGTATCAGTATTACAGTTGAGTAAAAGAAACTAGAGAGGCAAGAGAGCAGAGATGGCCAAAGTTGATTGGTAGGGGGCACTAGCGGGGTGACAGTGGAGCAGCAAAGGTACGAGTTTCTGAGAGTAACTCAGTTGACAGGGATCATTTCATCCCAAAGAAGAGGAAGTATTCTAAAGTGAGGATGAAATAATCATGACTGGCAAGGGAAGTCAAAAGCAGTATGAAAATAAAAAAAGGCAAATAATATTGCAAAAATTTGTGGAAAACTAGGAAGCTTTTAAAAGCCAACATGAGGAAACTGTAATAACAAAAGGGAAGAGAAGGTGAAATGTGAAGGGAAGCGAGCCAATAATATGAAAGAGGATACAAGAAGCTTTTTTAGATATATAAAGAGTAAAACAGAAAAACAGAGGGAAAAGTGGACATTAGTCACTGGAAATGACACAGTGGAAGTAGCAATGAGGAACAAAGAAATGGTGGATGAACTGAATAAGTATTTTGTATCAGTTTTCACTGTGGAATACACTAACAAATGCTAGAAATTCAAGAGATTCATGGAGCAAAAGTGAGTGTAGTCACTATTACTACAGAGAAGGTGCTTGGGATGCTGAAAGGTCCGAAGCTGGATAAGTCATCTGGACTAGATGGACCATACCCAAAGTTCTGAAAGATGGTAGCTGAAAAGATTGTGGAGACATTAGTAGTGATCTTTCAAGAATAACTAGAGTCATGAATTGTTTGGGTTTTGGGTACTTGATCCTCCACAATATTCCGCGTGGGAATTTAAACTGGAATTGGCAGTGTTTTTTTTTACGAGGTCGGGTTGCGAGCTCGACATCAACCTGGCATGGATGAAGAGCACACTCAGGAGTGGTCTGTCACTGGATCGAACTCAGGAACCTCCGTTCTCGAGCCCGGCGCTGATCTCACTGCGCCATCAGCCGACCGGGAAATAGTAAACTACTAATGTCACTCCACTGTGTAGGAAGGTATGGATGCAAAAGTCAGGAAATTATAGCCCAGTTAGTTTGGTTTCAGTGGGTTGGTAAAATGTTGGTTTTGGGGTACTTGGAAGCATGTGATAAAATGGCTGAAAACAGCATGGTTTCCTTAAGGAGTGGTCTTGCCTGACATATCAGTTCAAAACCGTTGAGGAAATAGCATGTAGGATAGACAAAGCAGCAAAGCAGAATTAGTGGAATTTCAAAAGGCCTTTGATAAGATGCCGTGCTGCAAAACAATAGAGAAAATTACAGGTGGGAATGAGGGCTGCGCTCTTCTGCAGAAGCTGGAATTAGGTTTTACTGTGTCAATGGTTCCTGAAGTGGAGTCACAGAGCGGTGATTCCAACTGTACAACAGAATGAAGGATATCCATGTTCAACATGTGGGAATTGTTCACAAGTGGAGAGCATTCCAATGCTCAAGATTTGTGCTCAGCAGATGGTTGAAAGACTCTGGGGTGTCAAGTGAGTCAGTTACTCAGCCTCTCTTTGCTCCTGTAGTCATGGTATTTATATAGGTGATGCAGTTAAGTTTCTGGTCACTGATGACTCTCACAATAGTGGAGAACTCAGTGATGATAAATCCGTTAAATGTTTAGGGCTGGTGATTCAACTGTCTCTCATTGGAGATGGTCATGCCAGGAATTTTTGGAACAGCCTTTCTTTGATCTGTGTAGGTCTCACTCCACAAAGGTAGGCACAGAGCTCCTCCATTCTGAGTAGTTTTCAATGGAATTAGGCATTGCACAATCATTAATGAACTTTTACTGCAAGCTTTTGTTCCTCTTGTACTCCAGGTCTGTTGAAATAAAGATTAAAACACCATTCACCTTCCTAACTGTTTGGTGTATCTGAATGCTTTGCCTGAACACCTGACCCAAGCAGATCTTGAATTAATACAATGTTTTGAAAACCCAAAAACTTAAAAATTCACATATCTGGGAAACATTTTAAGAACTGAGCTGTTCTCGGGACTCAGTAGCTGGAATTGGACTGGAAGTTTGCACAAGTGCCCTCTTACTGCTCAGATACTACATACCCTAGCTCCCATTGATCTGTTTTTCTCATCCAATTGAAACTTTTGAAATCTGTTATCCATCTTTATTTCTACAATCTTTCCATCAATGTATTTTTAGACTCTACATGGCCTAGTTTTTGAAGTTCTTTGACAGTATCTCCCATCTCTTATCCAATTTATACTTTTGTTTTTCTGTTGAGTTGTTTCTGATGTTAGGTGCCCATGACGCTGCTGCAGTTAAGTTTTTCAATGCACCTCATATATATGTACTTGTAGATATGACAATAAACTTGACTTTAGAAAATAGAACATAGAAAACCTACAGCACAATACAAGCCCTTCGGCCCACAAAGCTGTGCTGAACATGGCCCTGCCTTAGAAATTAGTATGCTTACCTATAGCCCCCTATTTTTCTAAGCTCCATGTACCTATCTAAATGTCTCTTAAAAGACCCTATCGTATTCGCATCTACCATTGTCGCCAGCCCATTCCACGCACTTTTTCTCTTTTTTATATATTTTTTTCAAGTCCTCGCCTCTCTGGCTTTGCAATACCCAAACGAGGCATCTTCATGAGCCTCTCACCAGCTCCAAGTTAGGCTCTGGCATCAGGGTATTGGAGCACTAGGAATTTTCAACCATAAACGCACCTAGCACTTCCGAGGGAACCACCATACACTGGGTCAGTCCGGGGCTACCCATTTCCCCTCCATCCTAAGCCATATTTTCAAAAAAAATAATAATCAGATATGATAGTTCTATCTTTGATCAGCGACATCATCAATAATCTAACAGCCCTGCTGTTACTCTACTCCAGGATGGTTACGGATTACATCTGACTGCCACCGCACCACCACCTCCGAACACTTACCATCGTCACCCATTCTCGATGTAAAGGACTTGCCTCACTTCCGCTCCGGCAAATATCGCAGAACCTTGACATTTGAAATAGTCTCTCATGACCTGGTGGTTTATTTATTAATTCAGCCACGCTACACCTGACAACCACAATTAACCCTAACCTAAATACGGCATAGCTTTACAATGACCAATTAAACTACCCTGTATGTTGAGAGAGGAAGCTACGTACAGGTCGGGGTGAGAGATTTGAAAAGGAGCATTCACAGGCTTTTGGCTTTTTCCAACGTCCCAATCAAATTGCAATTCATTAGCAAGGGCAACTGAAAATAAGGTAGTGATAAATGAAGCAGCAAATGTTCAGGTGGACCAGTGTTAGAGCGGAGAGGCTTTGGCTCAAAAGACTTGGATGAGGTAACTTTCTGGTAAGTTTCTTCTTCTCCATTCTTGATCAGTTGGTGCAGTGAGAATGGCTCCAGTTGCTGTGTTGTGTTCTTTGTGTGAGATGTGGGAATTCTGGGAGTCCTCCAGCCTCCCAGATAACCACACCTGCATCAAGTGCACTGAGCTGCAGCACCCCAGAGAACGTTTAAGAAACTGTAGCTGCAGCTCAATGATCATTGGCTCATACGGACGCTAAGGAGGTGATAGATAGGAGCTACAGGAATGTATTCAACCCTAAGTTGCAGGAGGCAGGTAACTGGGTGACTGTCAAGAGAGGCAATGGAAATGGGCAGCTGGTGCTGAGTACCCCTGTGGCAGTTCCCCTCAATAATATGAAAATCGCTTTGGATATTGTTTGGGGGGGGGATGGCCTACCTGTGAGGATCCACAGGGACTGGATCTCTGGCACTGAGTCCAGCCTGTGACTCAAAAGGGAAGTGGCAAGAAGACAACTGCAGTAGTGTTAGGGGACTGCATAGTTAGACAGTAGACACAAGATTTTGTGGACATGAAAGAGACAGCTAACTGATATGTTGCCTTCTAGATGCCAGGGTCAGGGGTGTCTCAGATCAGGTCCACAGCATTCTAAAGAGGGAGGATGAGCAGCCAGAAGTCTTGGCACCAGGTAGGAAAAGGAAGGAGATCCTGAAGAAAAGCAGGACCTCCAGGGTAGTAAACCTCTGGATTGCTGCCTGTGCCACACACCACTGAGGGTAAGAATAGGCTGATATGGCAGATGAAGGTGTGGTTGAGGAACTGTTGCAGAGGCAGGGCTTCAGATTTCTGGATCGTTGGGATCTCTTCTGGGGAAGGGACGTAGTATATTTGATCAGGAGGGGAAACAATATCCTTGTAGGCAGGTTTTCTAGAGCTGGTGGTGAGGGTTTAAGCTAATTTTGCAGGGGGATGGGAACCAGAGTGATAATGCTGAAGATGGGCCAGTTGGTATACAACTAGATGGAGTATTCAGTGAGACTGCCAGGACAGAGAGCAGATAATAGGGCAAAATTGCAGTCAGTGGGTTGAGATGAAGTGTAATATGGGGTCAAAATCAAAAAGGGTGATGAATACAGTACTGAATGTGTTATACTTCAGTGCATGCAATATCCAGAATAAGGTAGATGATCTTATAGCACAGTTAGAGATGGGTAGCAATGAGTCATGGCAAAAAGAAATTCATATATGGGAGTTTAACTTCCAAGGATACACATTGTATTGAAAAGGACAAGCAGGTGAGCAGAGTGGGTGGGATGGCTCAGTTGATAAAACATGAAATCAAATCATTAGAAAGGTGACATAGCATTAGAAGATGTAAAGTCATTGCAGGTAGAGTTAAGAAGTTACATGGGTAAAAAGACCCTTATGGGAGTTATATGCAGGTCTCTGAACAGTAGCTTGAATATGGGCTACAAATTACAATGAGAAACAGAAAACAAATGTCAAACAACCATGTTATGACAGTCATGGGCGATTTCAATATGCAGGTAGATTGAGAAATTCAGGATCCCAAGAAAGGGAGTTTGTAGAATGCCTACAAGGTAGCTTTTTAGAGCAGCTCTTGGTTGAGCTAACTAGGAAGAAGGTTATTCTGGATGTCCACTTGGTGTTGTTTAATGAACTGGATTTGATTAAGGAGATTAAGGTAAAGGGACCTTTAGGAGATAGTGATCGTAAAATGATAGGCTTCACCCTGGAATTTGAGAGGGAGAAGCTGAAGTCAGATGTATCAGTATTACAATACATATAGTACCGGTGATCTGGGTTCAATTCCTGCCATTGCCTGTAAGGAGTTTATACATTCTCCCCATGAACTCATGGGCTTCCTCCAGATGCTCCCATTTCCTCCCACAGTCCAAAGACATACCGGTTGGTAGGTAATTGCTGATAAGAAGGTGCTTGAGAAGGGGACTGGTAAATTCAAAGGCACAAAGACCAGAATTGAACTGGATGAAACAGCAACACCAAGATTACATCAAGCACGTCCAGTGCCTTGTGCACTATGTCCTAAAGTGGATGCTGAACTTCGGAAATTGGAGTTTTCTCCAATTTCTGGAATTCTCTCCAAGGTTGACTGGGGTGACTGGGTCACGCCCATTGTCCCAGTGATCAACAAAGGGAGCTATTTGCATATGTAGGGCTTCAAGGTGAGCATCACCCCAGTGCTGTGTATTGTGCAGTATTCCCTGCACGAATAGAATATATTTTTGTATCTTTGGCAATCAGGGAGAGGTTTTCAAATATTGACTTGTCAGCAGTCTATCTGCAAATGGAGACTGAGGAGTCAAGCAGGAAGTTCCTCACAATCAACACTCACAAGGGACTGTTCGAGTATAATCATCTTGTCTTTGGCATCGCATCAGCTCCAACAATTTGGTAAAGAGCCATGGACCAAATGCTCCAAGATATTCCAGGAACACAATGTTACAATGATGATATCATCGTTTCTGAGAAAAATGATGAAAAGCGCCTCCAGAACTTAAGTAAACTGCTACCAGGATGAGTGAGTTATGGTCTGCGCACAAAGAAAGGATGTTTCCTATTATGGTGGAGTCTACAAATAGAGGGCACGGCCTCAGAATAAAGGGACATCCATTTAGAATGGAGAAGAGGAGTAATCTCTTTAGCTAGAGAGTGGTGAATCTGTGCAGTTCATTGCCACAGGCAGTTATATATTTAAAGCAGAGATTGATAGGTCCCTGAACAGTCAGGGCTTATGTGAAGAAGGCAGGAGAAAGGGGCAGAGAGGGAAAATAGATCAGCCACAATAAAATGGCGGAGCATACTTGATGGGCTTAATGGCATAATTCTGCTCCTATCTTTTATGGTCTTATAGTCTTTTGGTATTTGGACCATGAGAGGAAACCAGAGTACCTGGGGAAAACCCATGCTTTCCATGGGGAGGACATACAGAGAGTCCTTACAGATGGCGCCAGAATTGAACTCCGAACTCTGACACCACGAGATGCAGTAGCATTACACTACCATGGCACCCACTTCGTGCTGCTTTGCTTTTTCTCTCTTGTCCTTCCAAGAAAGTCTGCAACAAATCAGTAATGTGCACAACCACTAATCCGTCCATATTTTAGACAGGGAATACCTAGGGTTGGAGTTTAGCCATGGTCTTTCAGCTAATCAAAAATAACTATACCCTGTGGCTCACATACCATAAGGGCCCCTTGCCCAAGCTGGATTTTTCTTGTTTTATCATTGTTAGACACTAGTTTTTTTCTAAGCAGATTTCATTATAGAAAAGGAATGCAACAAATTTTGGGGACCTGACTATTATTGGGGAGATATGTATGAGAAATACAGACCTGCGAGCCTCTGTGTCCATACTATAGAGGCTCATGAGCTAAGAAAAAAAACACATCCAACTACATCAACAGGTTGTTGACTTCAGGAGAAGTTAAGTCATAGCCTGCTGAAAAGAATATCATAATGTATTTATTAAATGGGATGGCCAGTCAATTCTATGTTTACATACAGGAAATGTGGACAGTTCTAATCAGTTCCAGTACGTGACGTGAATAATTCCCATATGTTGATCATTGATGTCCTTCATTACATTTTTTCTATTGGAATCACTATTTTGTGGCTTTGGTTCAGGCACCGTCGACTCACTAAAACCTCATTCTAGCTTCTGGATCTTAGCTCCATTTAGGATTATCCATGGTGGTAAATTCAAGGGGAAGGCTCCAGACAAAACAATCCAGCTAAGACAGTGGAGCTGGCAGAAAATTATGACAAATTTCAATGGCAGTGAAGATGGAGGAAGCCTGCAGCTGTGAACAGTCCTGAGGCATCTTGCATGCTATTCCACTGGACCCTGACCTGACATGGCAAGGACTATGTGGTCTCCCCATGTCACGCACGGCCATTCTCCATTAGGGGGGAGTGGACGAACTGGAAACATAAGGATGGAGATAAAGGGAAAGTGAGAATAAGAAAAGTTAAGAATGATAGCAGAGTCAACAGAGCAGAAAGCTCAAGAAGGGATCGTACAGTATGGCCAAGTGAAATAGGAATTGGTATGGGAGGTGAGGGGAGTAATGAATTAAAAGTATTGTATATGAATGCACGGAGTATAAGAAATAAAGTAGAAGAGCTTGAGGCACAGTTGGAAATTGGTAAGTATGATGTTGTGGGAATAACAGAGACATGGCTTCAAGTGGACAGGGACTGGGAAATGAATATTCAAGGGTATACGTCCTATCGAAAGGACAGACTGATGGGCAGAGGGGCTGGGGTGGCTCTGTTGGTGAGGAATGATATTCAGTCCCTTGCGAGGGGGAACATAGAATCAGGAGATGAAGAGTCAGTATGGATAGAACTGAGAAATTCTAAGGGTAGAAAGACCCTAACGGGAGTTATCTACAGGCCCCCAAACAGTAGTGTGGATGTAGGGTGTAAGTTGAATCAAGAGTTAAAATTGGCATGTCGCAAAGGTAATGCTACAGTTGTTATGGGGGATTTCAACATGCAGGTAGACTGGAGGAATCAGGTTGGTACTGGACCCCAAGAAAGGGAGTTTGTGGAGTCCCTCCGAGATGGATTCTTAGAACAGCTTGTACTGGAGCCCGCCAGAGAGAATGCAATTCTAGATTTAGCATTGTGCAGTGAACCGGATTTGATCAGGGACTTTGAGGTAAAGGAGCCATTAGGAGGTAGTGACCATAATATGATAAGTTTTAATCTACAATTTGAGAGGGAGAAGGGAAACTCGGAAGTGTCAGTTCTTTGAACAAAGGGAACTATGGTGCTATGAGGGAGGAGCTGGCCAAAGGTCAATGGAACAATACCCTAGCAGGGATGACAGTGGAACAGCAATGGCAAGTGTTTCTGGGAATAATGCGGAAGATGCAGGATCAGTTCATTCCAAAGAGGAAGAAAGACCCTAAGGGGAGTAAGGGGAGGCTGTGGCTGACAAGGGAAGAGATGGACAGTATAAAAATAAAAGAGAAGAAGTATAACATAGCAAAGGCGAGTGGGAAGCCGGAGGTTTAGGAAACTTTCAAAGAGCAACAGAAGGTAACTAAAAAGGCAATACACGGAGAAAAAATGAGGTACGAAGGTAAACTAGCCAAGAATATAAAGGAGGATAGTAAAAGCTTCTTTAGGTATGTGAAAAGGAAAAAAATAGTTAAGACCAAAATTGGGCCCTTGAAGACAGAAGCGGGTGAATTTATTATGGGGAACAAGGAAATGGCAGACGAGTTGAACAGGTACTTTGGATCTGTCTCCACTAGGGAAGACACGAACAATCTCCCAGATGTAATAGTGGCCAAAGGGCCTAGGGTAATGGATGAATTGAAGAAAATTTATATTAGGCAGGAAATGGTGTTGGATAGGCTGTTGGGTCTGAAGGCTGGTTAGTCCCAGGGACCTGATGGTCTGCACCCCAGGGCACTTAAGGCGGTGGCTTTAGAAATCGTGGATGCATTGGTAATCATTTTCCAATGTTCTATAGATTCAGGATCAGTTCCTATGGATTGGAGGGTGGCTAATGTTGTCCCTCTCTTCAAGAAGGGAGGAAGAGAGAAAACAGGGAATTATAGACCAGTTAGCCTGACGTCGGTGGTGGGAAAGATGCTGAAGTCAATTATAAAAGATGAAATTATGACATATCTGGATAGTAGTAACAGGATTGGTCTGAGTCAGCATGGATTTACGAAGGGGAAATCGTGTTTGACTAATCTTCTGGAATTTTTTGAGGATGTAACTATGAAAACGGACAAGGGAGAGCCAGTAGATGCAGTGTACCTGAACTTTCAGAAAGCCTTTGATAAAGTCTCACATAGGAGATTAGTGGGCAAAATTAGGGCACATGGTATTGGGGGCAGAGTACTGACATGGATTGAAAATTGGCTGGCTAACAGAAAACAAGGAATAGCGATTAACGGGTCCCTTTTGGAATGGCAGGCGGTGACCAGTGGGGTACCGCAGGGTTCAGTGTCGGGACTGCAGCTGTTTACAATATATGTTAATGACTTAGATGAGGGAATTAAAAGTAACATTAGCAAATTTGCCGATGACACAAAGCTGGGTGGCAGTGTGAAATGTGAGGAGGATGTTATGAGAATGCAGGGTGACTTGGACAGGCTGGGTGAGTGGGCAGATGCATGGCAGGTGCAGTTTAATGTGGATAAATATGAGGTTATCCACTTTGGTGGTAAGAATAGGAAGGCAGATTATTATCTGAATGGAGTCAAGTTAGGAAAAGGGGAAGCACAAGTACATCAGTCACTGAAAGCAAGCATGCAAGTACAGCAACATACATCAAAGTTGCTGGTGAACGCAGCAGGCCAAGCAGCATCTATAGGAAGAGGTGCAGTCGACGTTTCAGGCTGAGACCCTTCGTCAGTACAGCAGGCAGTGAAGAAAGCTAATGGCATGCTGGCCTTCATAACAAGGGGAATTGAGTATAAGAGCAAAGAGGTCCTTCTGCAGCTGTACAGGGCCCTGGTGAGACCACACCTGCAGTGCTGTGTGCAGTTTTGGTCTCCAAATTTGAGGAAGGACATTATTGCTATTGAGGGAGTGCAGCGGAGATTCACAAGGTTAATTCCCGGGATGGCGGGACTGTCATATGTCGAAAGATTGGAGCGACTGGGCTTGTATACTCTGGAATTTAAAAGGCTGAGAGGGGATCTTATTGAAACATATAAGATTATTAAGGGATTGGACATGCTGGAGGCAGGAAGCATGTTCCCGCTGATGGGTGAGTCCAGAACCAGAGGCCACAGTTTAAAAATTAGGGGTAGGCCATTTAGAACAGAGTTGAGGAAAAACTTTTTCACCCAGAGAGTGGTGGATATATGGAATGCTCTGCCCCAGAAGACTGTGAAGGCCAAGTCTCTGGATGCTTTCAAAAAAGAGATGGATAGAGCTCTTAAAGATAGTGGAATCAAAGGTTATGGGGATAAGGCAGGAACTGGATACTGATTGTGGATGATCAGCCATGATCACAGTGAATGGCGGTGCTGGCCCGAAGGGCCGAATGGCTTACTCCTGCACCTATTGCCTATTGTCTATTGTCTATTCTCTAGGGGAAAAATGCCTTGGGAAAACATCATACTCAACTCAATTGATCATGCTACCATCTCTACCTATCAAAGC
This sequence comes from Mobula hypostoma, assembly GCF_963921235.1. Lineage (NCBI taxonomy): Eukaryota > Metazoa > Chordata > Chondrichthyes > Myliobatiformes > Myliobatidae > Mobula > Mobula hypostoma. The sequence goes on from NC_086097.1 coordinate 195,628,255, forward strand.
AGGAAAATTTACTGGAAAGTTATTTTTAACAAGTGGACCTCATTGCATAAAGCATCTAAAGAGAGCGATAAGTACTTCATAAAAATTCTAAGTCTCAGCAAACCCTATTGTTTACCAATGCCCTCTTTTTCACTACTTTCTATTGCTTTGAACATAAAGGACATGTACCTCCAATTCGATCGAGTGGTCCTTGGATTAGGGGATGGATAGGCATGAAGTTTTGCTCAATGAATCAGCAGCAGCATTGTCAACTTGAATCATGTTGGTAACACTCAGCATGCTCCAAGGCCTTGTCATCCTTCCTGATATGTACAACCTAGAATTGGACACCACACTCTAACTGAAGCCAAGCCAATGATTCATAAATATTTGGCTTTCTATCTTTACATCTTGTCATGAAGTTAAGCATGCCATATGCTTTCTCTTACAGGCTTAGTAATTGCCCTGCCACCTTCAAAAATCTCAGTATCAGAATAGATACCACAAAACTGCAGGTAAGTCTCTGTACTCTTTATGAGTGTAAAATATTCTGCAGTGTCTTACTGAAGAAAGAAGAATTAGTATTTGAGCAGCTATTTTTCATTTTAACCACACCCGTTTGGGTGCTTAGATTTACTATAGAAAAAAATAGCTCTTAATCTGAATCCATAAAATTCTCTAAAATCCCGAGAAATTTAAAGTTTAGGTCAAGATGAATATTGATATCCAAGGTACATAATGCAGTTTCAGTAGTTTAAGAGTGGTGCTGAAGTGAAACATAAATTCAGCTCAAAGCCAAGATTCTTTTTTTTAGATTATGAGGACACGGAGTCCTCTTTTATTGTCATTTAGTAATGCATGCATTAAGAAATGATACAACGTTCCTCCAATGATATCACAGAAACACAAGACAAACCGACTGAAAAACTGACAAAAACCACATAATTATAAAATATAGTTACAACAGTGCAAAGCAATACCGTAATTTGATGAAGAACAGACCATGGGCACGGTAAAAAATAGTCTCAAAGTCTCTTGAAAGTCCCATCATCTCATGCTGATGGTAGAAGGAAGAAAAAATAAACTCTTCCTGCCATGAGCTTCCAGCGCCGCAAACTTGCCGATGCAGCATCCTGGAAACACCCGACCACAGCCAACTTTTGAGTCCGTCTGAAAACTTCAAGCCTCCGACCAGCCTTCCGACACCGAGCACCAAGCACCATCTCTGCCGAGCGCTTCGACCCCGGCCCCGGCAACAGGAAATAGGCAAAGCCGAGGATTTGGGGCCTTCCCCTCCAGAGATTCTTGATCGCACTGTAGCAGCGGCAGCGAAGCAGGCATTTCAGAAGTTTCTCCAGGTGTTCCTCCTTGCTTCTCACGTCCGTCTCCATCAAATCAGAATTGTGCACGGCCCCTAGTTAACACATACGATATCATTCGGAGCAGCCGCGCGCGCTGCGTTGCGCTGCCATCTTCTCCTCCCCCTCTCTGATTCTGTCTTTAAATGGAAAATGTTACATGACCTTCTGTTTACTTCTCTTGTTTTTATTATTTTAATATAGGACGTAAAAGTCAGGTAAAATTGCTTTTTAAACATGAAAGCCGATCAATCAGCATTACATCTATTCTTCCAATAAGTTTGAAATACTGCGAGGGAAACAATCGACAAATTGAAGGCTAAGAAATGATTCCCAAATTTAAAATTACTGCCTTGCATAACTAAATATAATACCTTTAAAAATTTAGATGAAAACATTAATTAAGAAGAACTTAGATTGTAAATGAATTTGGTTTTAACAAAAGAACTAGCAAAACTGTCATAAAATAAAACAAGTTTAAAAAAGGGAATGTATTATACTTCATCTTCAGTCATCAGCTAGTAAAGGAATGATTTGCTTCCACTCTGTCTGTAAATATGGTCTAACTAATGAGGCCAATGTGGTTCCCACAGCTTTTCCCATGGGGGTGTGGTCCTCCTGCTGTTTAGAACAATGTCCTCAATACCTTCTTCCTGTTGACTAAAGAGTTGTTTCCCAAAAACCAGAATGAATTCTGTCCATCAGAAGCACAATGCACAGCCATTTAGCTACTCCAAGAGAAATGTTGAGGACAGTACCAACAACTAAAAATGACATTTTTTCACCTCATAGAAGTCCTTAAATCTGTCATGCAGGAAGGATTTCCAGCACCCTCAGCCAACAGAAATTTCTCTCCATCTTATCTTGGATTCATGATAGAATGCAAGTTCATAACAGATTCAGTCTCGGTGCAATAGGTTTTCCAAAGCTGCACCTCACCTCCATCGTGCTTCCTGTCAGATGGAACAAATCTACATGACTAATGAGGAGCTATCGAACCCATATTATCCCTTTTCCAGAAACTCTAGTACAAACTCAGTAGCTGATCAACGGTATTCACAGAACAGTTGTGTACTAGTCTTTAATGAATGCCAAATCCTGCTGTTTGCTGATTTTCTCTTTTGCATTTAGGTTTAGTCAGTCATCTCACGCAATAAACCCCCAAGTTACCTTTTTATTCATGATGTCCATCATACTCTGAAGAAACTATTGCATGATAACTTCCTTCACAGCTTATGGGAATCTGATGATGATATTGAGATAATCAATGCATGATGCAAACTAAAGCAATCAGATTATGGAAAGACTGTGTAATTTCCCAAATGAATGACTGCACATTTACAACCTTTCAGATATCAGTATGACCTCAACTATTAGTTTTGACTTTTGTATAATGGTGAGGACTCAAATTGCACCTGGCATTTTAAATAAGTTGTAACGTATAGCTCACAATTATTGCCTTTTCTGAAATTTAGTACTCAAGTACGCACTGAACATTTCTGGAAAATGCTTGGAAATGTGTTTTCATTAAATGCTGATTTATTTTTTGCTTGAAACAGCTCCCATTACCAATTATCATAAATCATTGGAGCTTCACTCAGTGACTTCAATATCTTGTAGTTTGTAGCTGTTATTTACCAGTTGAATGTGGCTATAGGGTAGTATACTGAAAGCAATATATGTTTGGCAATTATTTCTTGTATTAGTTGCTCAGTTACACACATAGTAAAAATCTCATGTAACTTAAATGTCAATTGCTCTGATCAGAAATATATATTTTTACTTCCTGAATAGCCTTTCAGAGGGTGGAAAAGGGCTTGTTTTGCTTTTGTTTTTTTTTGCTCTTATTGTGTTTTTGTTGGGTATGTTGTTCTGCTGAAAATGGTGGGCCTGCTATGCTGGCAAACTTTGTGGGCTGCCCCCACCACATCCTTCATTTGTGTTGGTTGTTAACAGAAACAACTCATTTCACTGTATGTTTTGATTTATAGGCAATAAGTAAATTCATCTGAATATGAATCTGAATCTGATTCCCCATCTGTCCTTTTAGTTCCCCTAATACTATCAAAACTCCCATCAAATCACCCCTTAATTTTCTAAAAGTCATGGAATGCTGTTTATCTCTAGTGTTCAGAATCGTTTATCCCCTGAAACCTATCCTTAACATAGTAAATCTACACTGCAATCACCAAGGCTAATCTACCTCCACTATACTCTTTCTATTTCTTTTCTTTCTATCTCTTTCCATATCCCTTTCTATTTCCTAATGCCTCGCCAAAATATCCACTGCTTGAATTATCCCTTATTATAGAAGTAATTTCATGCTTAATCCCTTATTTTCTACTTCTCACCTACAAGAATCCGCATCCTTCCTGTGAGTCTCATAACCTAGCAAGTTCAGTTCTGGCTCCTGAATGTCTTGTCACCATGGCGTTACACTTGCCTTCCACATTGTGCCCTCAGACTTGAATTTAATGCTTTACTTGATTCAATTTATTCCTAATACTCCAAGTATTTGTATAAACCAAACTTATTTGAATCATACACCCTGACATTTTCATCTTACCTAATTTTTACACATTTTTCTTAATTCTTGTTCCTGTATTAATATTGTTCCTTTTTTTATATAGTCCAATGTACCAATATTACTTAATTTTAATTTTAGTTTCTGAATTTTATACATTGCATCTTGACTATTTCTACCACTTACTTGCTGAAGTTGCTACAATTTCACCATTTATCATTTCCATCAAGACTTTGGTGCGAACCCAGTTTAGTTGTGACAAATTCCAATGGAAATGTTTTCTGCTTCCTCAATATTGGGAATAGTATTTCACTGAGGATACTATTTTTCTCTGGAGGGAAAATCGACGTGGACTTACTGTTAAATTGGGATATTTAAGAATCAAGTCATTTTCAGAAATTCTCCTTGAACTTTATTCAAGCCTGCATTATCATTATTTTGTAGTTTACACCAATTCACATCAATAGAATTGAGGCCCTTGATATTTACAGATACATACAGTTCACTGGGGAGCTGGGAAACTGGCCCAGATGGTGTACAACTTTCACAGAATAGCACAACATAGAATTCTTGTGTACATTTATTAAGTCTGAATGAATAACACAAGTAAAATAGTAATAAGTACAAGCACACAAATGAAATGGTATAAAGTTTTAATATGAAACTACTAAAGATACGTAATGTAAATTGCTACAAATCTTTGTACTTAGTAACTAATACTGCTTTAAAAATTAATCGTAATTATAAGTTCGACACGTACTGCCCTGTACTTCTAAATTTAAGTACAACTCACTCCGGACATTAGTCAAAGGACCCCATGCCCTTGCAAGCAGTTCTCTTATTTTAAATATTATTTACATTTAACTCTAAGTAATTTTAAATTTAACTCTCCACAATGAGCATTGGAAGAAGGCATTTCCACATGCATCGTTCTGTCCACAGCTACCTGGAAATTACTAAAGTTTTCCCTGAACATAACTTACTTTATAATAAAAAATCACACCCCTGCCAGTTTCCAATTTGATTGGAGCAGCCTCCCCTTTGATTGTGCCATGTTAATCCTGTTTGTCTGCTACAAACCTGCCTACCTGTTTGCCTGCTGAAAAGCTGTGATAGAGTTCAATGTGACTGGAAATTGTGGGGTAGAAGCTGTCCTTGAGCCTGGTGCTACATGCTGTCAGGCTTTTGTATCCTCCTGATTTGATTGGGGGTGGGGGATGAGAGAATCTCCAGGGTGAATGGGGTCTTAGATAATGCTGGCTGCTTTACTGATGCAGTGAGAACTGTAAGCAAAGTCTCAGGAGGAGGGCTGGATTCTGTGATATCCTGAGCTGTGCCCACAATACAATGCAGTTTCCTGTAACTGTGAGAAAAGCAGTCGCCATACCAAGCCATGATGCATCTGGTTAAGCTGCTTTCTGTAGGGCATTGATAAAACTTGGTGAGGGTCAGAGCGGTTGTGCTAAATTCCTTTAGTTTCCCGAGGAAGCTGAGGCACTGGTAAGATTCCTCGGCTGTGGCATCAACTGGGTTAGATCAAGACAGGCTTTAAGCGATGTTTACTTCTCGGAATTTGAAGATCCCATCCCTCTCCACAGCAGAACCATTGATGTAAACAGGAGCATATGCACTGCCCCTACCTGAACTTAATGCCCTGCTCTTTTGTTATGTTGATATTGTCAGAAAGGTTGTTGGCCTGACACCATACCACTAGGTTCTCTATGTCTTTCCTGTACTCCCACTCATCATTATTGAGAGATGGCCCACAACATTGGTGTCATCTGTAAACTTGCCGATGGATTTAGAGCAGAATATGGCCACACATTCATAGGTGTATAGGGAGTATGGTAGAGGGCTAAGGATGCAGTGTTAAGGATAATCATGGTGATAGTGGTTGCTGCCTGTCCTTACTGATTATGTCCTGCTTGTCATGAAGTCTAGGAAGGTACTGAGTCCAATGTCCAGGAGTTTCAAGATGAGTTTGAAATTATGGTATTGAAGATAAAGCTGTAGTCAACAGTACAATTTTATCCCTGAGCCAAACAATTTTGATCCTTTTAGATGAATCCTTAAAGCAAAGTCTGAACTTTTTCCAAGTCTGATGTAGGATGACGAACATGAAACATTAACATTGTTTCTCATTCAGTAGATGTTGTCTGATCTGTTAAGTATTTCCAGCATATCTGTTTTGACTGTAATCCAACCTGTCAATTTAAGTGGATGTAAAAATTCCAGTGGTACACTTTCAAGTGAAGCTATTGCAAAACTCTTTTCCCTCAAAGGAACAATGTTAGTTCAAGAGATTGTAAAATAAACTAGTGCTGTCGGCACTTCATTTTGTTCCACTCATCTTTTCAAACAAATTATCTTCATCTTGCTCCCTGCCCCTTCCTTCTCTCCATCAGCTTCCCAAGTCCAATCTTTTCCATTTTTGTAAAGGAAGTAACAGATAATTTTGAGATAAAAAGTATAGGACTTAATGAAGAGAGGTGGGAATAAACAGGTGTGAATCATAAATGCCAACATAGATGTGTTAGGATGAATGTTTCTGTTCTTTCAATGAGTTTTTGTGTAGTTTATGTCTCAGCCAACATTATTATGCATGTTAGATGGTGTTTTACTGTAATGCTTTGCTGCAATACTACTGGGCACAAATTGACCTTAAAAAAGTGACAACATTCAAAGGTTATCATTGGCTGTGAAATGTTTTAAAGGAAGCATTCAGTTATTTCTTTCCTTAAGCTCTAAAAAAATTCACTGATTGCTTGCCTAGATGGTTTTAACAACAGTTAACCATCACAAGAAGCACCTTTTAAGTTCAGCAGATTTCAATTTTAGTAAATGAATCATGCAAACAAAATGCCCAGTCCTTCTAATATCGGCATAAAGGACATAAATATTTTTACTATTCTGAGATAGCTCAGTAATAACTTATATTTTCCAGAATCTCTGTGATTCAACATCATAAACCTGAATAGTGGTGATTATCATTATTACTATAGGTAAAATCTAATCAAGGAATTTTTGAAATGACTTGCAGAAAAGTGATTATTCTTTATTTTTAAAGTATTTGCTTTATAGAAAAACAATAAAATTAAAATTCTGTTGTAATCTTGCAGAAACATTAAATCATAGCATCACTTTAAATCAGCTTCAATTTAATATCTCTGCCATTAAATATGAAGCAACTTGGACAGGAATATAGTTAGACAGATGCAATGTTGAATCAGACTCAATTTCCTAATTGGACAACTACACTTAATATTGAGGGCTAGCGATAAGGATTGTTAAAAACGAGAAATGTAAGTGATAGAAAGATATCAAAGAGATGGCAGGCTGAGAGGGGAAATAACATTCTTTCAGCCCAATAATATGAAACTCATAGTGAACCAAAACTAGTTTGCATCCCATTCTCTTGTATTTCATAACATTATTGAAAGCTTCTAGAATAAAGCATGAAAAAACTGTTCCCAATTGCTGATGAGTTTGTAACAGGGAATATAAATTTAAAATTAACACCGGGTGTATAAAAGGCAGCTTAGATTTTCTTGTCAGGAAAAAACTGTTAGAATATTACAATCATGACGTTAAAGAGGGAATAATACAAATACTTGAAAAAACATTTCTGACTATGAGATGAGAGTAGGTAACTGATGTGGATCTGTAAAAACCTGCAAGGGTGAAAAGGACCTGATGGTTACATATAGGCCTCTGAACAGTAGCCAGGATGTGGGCCACAAATTGTAATGGGAGATGGAAAATGCATGTCAAATGATAGTCAAAGGTTCAAAGGTTCATTTATTATAAAGTGTACAGCTCTGAAATTCTTCTTCTCCAGTTAGCAAAAAAACAAGAAAGAAAAGAACGGCAGCATGATCATCGACCCCCAAATCCCCTTCCCCCACACAAAAAGTAAAAACGAAAAAGATCAGGTGAAAAACACAGAATATAAATAACTATCAGACTGTAAAACAAAGTCAGTAGACGAAGTCCATATCCAAAATGCAGGAAACCTGGGTAACATTTTCCAGCCACAGCAGCAAGATCTCCTCTCTCCAATAGTAGAGTGATCTCACCAGCGATAGAAAGGTAGGCAGCTGGTGCTCACCTTCCACATTCGCCTCGATGTTTCAATCTCCCTCATTGCTTTACATCAGTGAACAATAGAAGGTTCAATCAGCAAAATGGATTTGTGCATTGGCTCGTGCCCCATCCCGCAGCCTTCTCACCATGAGGATCATACAAACTGCCCCTACCTCCTGGATCCTCTCAGCAACTGTAGTGCGCTGAAACACTCAGACAATCTCCAAACTGCAAACCACATCTCCAAATCACATTCAGGAAGTAAAAGATGGAAAAGAAGTAAAAGAAGTGAAATATAAGACCATAAGACATAGGAGGAGAATTAGGCCATTTAGCCCATCGAATCTGCTCCATCAATCCATCATGGCTGATCCAGGATCCCACTCAACCCAATACACCTGCCTTCTCACCATATCCTTTGAAACCTTGAATGATCAGGAAACTATCTACTTCTGCCTTAAATATACCCACGGACTTGGTCTCCACTGCTGTCTGTGGCTGTACATTCCACAGATTTACTACTCTCTAGCTAAATATTCCTCCTTACCTCTGTTTTTTAAAATTTCAGTGAGTACAGGCCCAAAGCTGCCAAATGCTCCTCATATAGAAACACAGAAAACCTACAGCACAATATAGGCCCTTCAACCCACAAAGCTGTGCCAAACATGTTCTTACCTTAGAAATTACCTAAGGTTACCCATAGCCCATATGTTAACTCCTCCATTTCCAAAACCATCCTCACGAATCTCCTCTGAATTCTCCCCAATGATAACACATCCTTTCTGAGATATGGGGCCCAAAACTGTTGACAATACACCAGGTGTGGCCAGACTAGTGTTTTATAAATGCTCAGCATTACCTCTTTGCTTTTATAGTCTATTCCCCTTGAAATAAATGCCAACATCGCATTTGCCTTCTTTACCACAGACCCAATCTGTAAATTAACTTTCTGGGAGTCTTGTACAAGGACTCCTAAGTCTCTCTGCACCTCTGATGTTTAAACCTTCCCCTCATTCAGATAATAGTCCACACTATTGTTCCTTTTACCAAAATGCATTATCATCCAATTTCCAAAACTGTATTCCATATGTCACTTTTTTGCCCATTCTTCCAACTCGTTTAAGTCCTGCTACAATCACATTGCTTCCTCAGCACTACCTACCCCTCCAGCTATCATCGCGTTTTCTGCAAGCTTTGCCACAATGCTATTAATTCCATTATCCAAAACATTGACAAACAAAGTGAAAGGTAGTTGTCCCATTACTGACCCCTGAGGAATACCACTAGTCAACAGCAGCCATCCAGAAAAGGCCCCTTTTATTCCACCCACTGCTTCCTGCCTACCAGCCATGTCTCTATCCATGCCAGTATCTTTCCTGTAATGCCTTATGATTTTATCTTGTTAAGCAGCTTCATGTGTTGTGCCTTATCAAACACTTTCTGAAAATCCAAGTAAATGACATCCACTGCCTCTCCTTTGTCCACCATGCTTGTTGCTTCCTCAAAGAACTTTAACAGATTTCTCAGGCAAGATTTCCCTTTACAAGAACGATGCTGACTTTGACTTATCTTATTATGAGTCTCCAAGTACCTCGAAACCTCATCCGTAATAATAGACTCCAATACGTTCCCAACCACTGAGGTTAGGCTAACTGGCCTATAATTTTTTTTTCTTTTGCCTTCCTCTCTTCTTAAAGAGTGGAGTGACATTTGCAATCTTTCAGTCCATGAGGACCATGCCAGAATCAAGAGATTCTTGAAAGACCATGACCAATGCATCTGTTATCTCCTTCAGCAACCTCTCTTAAGACTCTGAGATGTCGTCCATCTGGCCCAGGTGACTTAATCATTTTAAGACCTATCAGTTTGCCTAGCACTTTTTCCTTTGTAATAGCAATAGCACTCACTCCTACTCCTTGACACTCACAGACGTCTGGCACACTGCTAGTATCTTCCACAGTGAAGACAGATGCAAAGTACCCATTAATTTCATCTGCCATTTCTTTGTCTGCAATTACTACCTCACCAGCATCATTCTCCAGTGGTCCAATATCAACTCTCACCTCCTTTTTATTCTTTATATAACTGAAAAAACATTTGGTATCCTGCTTTATATTATTGGCTGCCCTCATATTTTATCTTTACCCGTCTTATAGCATTTTTGTTGGATTTTAGAAAATTCCCAATCACCCAACCTCTCACTCACTCTTGCTACTTTATATGCCCTTTTCTTGGCTTTTATGCAGGCCTTAACTTCCTTTGTCAGCCATGATTACCTACCGCTGCCATTTGAGAATTTCTTCCTCTGTGGGATATATCTATCCTGTGCCTTGTACTTTATACTTTATAGTCGCCAAGCAATTGATACTAGAACGTACAATCATCACAGCGATATTTGATTCTGCGCTTCCCACTCCTTGGATTACAAATCAATAGTAAATATTAAAAATTTAAATTATAAATCATAAATAGAAAATAGAAAAATGGAAAGTAAGCTAGTGCAAAAAAAACCGAGAGGCAGGTCCGGATATTTGGAGGGTACGGCCCAGATCCAGGTCAGGATCCGTTCAGCAGTCTTATCATAGTTGGAAACAAGCTGTTCCCAAATCTGGCCGTACAAGTCTTCAAGCTCCTGAGCCTTCTCCCGGAGGGAAGAGGGACGAAAAGTGTGTTGGCTGGATGAGTTGTGTCCTTGATTATCCTGGCAGCACTGCTCCGACAGCGTGCGGTATAAAGTGAGTCCAAGGACGGAAGATTGGTTTGTGTGATGTACTGCGCCGTGTTCACGATCTTCTGCAGCTTCTTCCATTCTTGGACAGGACAACTTCCATACCAGGTTGTGATGCACCCTAGAAAAATGCTTTCTACAGTGCATCTATAAAAATTAGTGAGGGTTTTAGGGGACAGGCCAAATTTCTTTAGTTTTCTCAGGAAGTAAAGTGGGTCTTCTTGGCAGTGGACTCTGTTTGGCTGGTCCAAGTCAGGTCATTTGTGATATTGACCCCAAAGTACTTAAAGCTTTTGACCTGGTCCACTTGCGCACCACCAATGTAAATTGGGTTGTGCGGTCCGCTACTCCTTCTGAAGTCAACAACCTATTCCTTCATCTTTCTGACATTGAGGGATAGGTTATTGTCTTCGTACCATGCCACCGGGTTCTTAATTTCCTCTCTGTACTTAAACTCATCATTACCCGAGATACAGCCTACAATTGTTGTGTCATCAGCAAACTTATATATTGAGTTCGATGGAAACTTGGCTACACAATCATGGGTGTACAGTGAGTACAGCAGGGGGCTGAATACACAGCCTTGTGGGGCACCGATGCTCAGAGTGATTGTAGTGGAGAGCTTCTCCCCTCTTTTTACAGCCTGGGTCCTGTCTGTGAGGAAGTTGAAGATCCAGCCGCAGATCTGAGTGCTAAGGCCCAGGTTCCGGAGCTTAGGAATCAGTTTATTTGGAATGATGGTATTAAAGGCAGAGCTGTAGTCAATGAAAAGGAGCCTTACGTATGCGTCTTTATTCTCCAGCTATTTCTAAGGAGGAATGTACGGCCCGGAGAGATGGCATCTGCCATTGACCTGTTGCTCCGGTAGGCGAATTACAAAGTGTCAAAATTGACCGGTAGGCTGTGGTTGATGTGTGCCATAACCAATCTCTCGAAGCACTTCATAGCAATTGATGCCAGAGCCACAGGTCGATAGTCATTCAGGCATGCCACCTTGCTCTTCTTCGGCACTGAGATTATCGTTGCCTTCTTAAAACACAAGGGGATCTTAGACTGAAGCAAGGAGCAGCTGGAGATGTCAGCAAACACTCCAGCTAGCTCACTTGCACAGGCCCGGAGAACCCCTCCCGGGACGCCATCTGGGCCTGTTGCCTTCCTTGGATTTATCTTCAGGAATGCCCTTCTAATGTCCTCCTTGGTGATGATGAATCTTGATGCCACCAGGTCCGGTTTATCCGAAGGGAGCAGAACGCTCCTCTTCTGTTCGAATCTTGCATAGAATATGTTAAGTTCGTCAGGAAGAGAAGCACCACAGTTATTGATATTCTCCGCCTTTTCTTTGCACCCAGTGATCTCATTTAGACCCTTCCATAATCTACTGGCATCCCTCTGGTGACCCTGGGCCTCCAACTTGGCTCAATTTTGCCTCTTGGCACCCTTAATGGCTTTCCGGAGTTCATGCCTGGATTCTGTGTAGCGACTGGTAGCCCCGGACCTAAAAGTCGCAGCCCCAGCCTTCAAAAGCTACTTGACCTCATAATTCATCCAAGGTTTCTGATTAGGGAATACTTGTGAACTATTCCCGGAAACTTCAGCCATTTCTGCTCTCCCATCATCCCCGCTAGCATCCTCCTCCAATCCATCAGGGTAACTGCTCTCATGCCTCTGTAATTCCCTTTATTCCATTGCAGTACTGATATATGTGAGTTATGCTTCTCCCTTTCAAATTGCAGTATGAATTCAATCATATTATGACCACTGTCTCCTCGGGGCTCCTTTACGTTCAGCTCACGAATAAGCCCTGCGTTATTACACACCACACAATATATGGTTTTGTGGTCTATCCAGTCATTGTCAAACATGGGAACGTTGTACACAGGCGCCACCTAACCTGAGTTCAATCATGGGGGATTTCAACATGCAAATAGATCGGGAAAATCAAGTCTGTACGGATTTTGCAGAAATTGTAGAATGCCTGTGAAATGGCTTTTAGAGCAGCTTGTGCTCCAGCACATTAGCGGATCAACTATTAGAAACATAGAAAACCTACAGCACAATACAAGACCTTCGGCCACAATGCCGTGCCGAGCATGTACTTAATTTAGAAACTACCTAGGGTTACCTATATCCTTCTATTTTTCTGAGATCCATGTACCTATCCAAGAGTCTCTGAAAAGACCCTATTTTATCTGCCTCCACCACCGTTGCCGGCAGCCCAATCCACGTACTCACCACTATCTGCATAAGAAATTTAGCCCTGACATCTCCACTGTACCTACTTCCAAGCACCTTAAAACTGTGCCTTCTTGTGTTAGATATTTCAGCCCTGGGAAGAAGCCTCTGACTATCCACACAATCAATGCCTCACATCATCTATCAGGTCACCTCGCATCCTACGTCGCTCCAAGAAGAAAAGGCCAAGTTCACACAACCTATTCTCATAAGCCATGCACCCCAATCCAGGCAACATCCTTGTAAATCTCCTTTGCAACTTTTCTATAGATTCCACATTCATCCTGTAGTGAGGCAACCAGAACTGAGCACAGTACTCCAAGTGGGGTCTGACCAGGGTCCTATATAGCTGTAACATTACCTCTCGGCTCTTGAACTCAATCCCACAGTTGATGAAGACCAATACACCATATGCCTTCTTAACCACAGAGTCAATCTGCGCAGCAGCTTTGAGTGTCCTCTGGACTCGGACCCCGAGATCCCTCTGACCCTCCACACTGCCAAGAGTCTTACCATTAATACTATAATCTGCCATCATATTTGACCTCACATTTATCTGAACTGAACTCCATCTGCCACTTCTCAGCCCAGTTTTGCATCCTATTATTGTCCCGCTGTAACCTCTGACAGCCCTCTACACTACCCACAACACCCCCAACCATTGTGTCATCAGAAAATTAACTAACCCATCCCTCCACTTCCTCATCCAGGTCATTTATAAAAATCATGAAGAGAAGGGGTCCCAGAACAGATCCCTAAGGCACACCACTGGTCACTGACCTCCATGCAGAATATGACCCATCTACAACCATTCTTTCCCTCTGTGGACAAGCCATTTCTGGATCCACAAAGCAAGGTCCCCTCGGATCCCATACCTCCTTACTTTCTCAATAAGCCTTGCATGGGGTACCTTATCAAATGTCTTGCTGAATTCCATATACACTACAGCCACTGTTCTACCTTCATCAATGTGTTTAATCACATCCTCAAAAAATTCCAACAGGCTCATAAGGCACGAGCTGCCTTTGACAAAACCATGCTGACTATTTCTAATCATATTATGCCTCTCTAAATGTTCATAATCCTGCCCCTCAGGATTTTGTCTATCAGCTTACCAACCACTGAAGTAACAGTCACTGGTCTATAATTTCTTGGCCTATCTCTACTCCCTTTCTTGGATAAGGGAACAACATCCGCAACCTTCTAATCCTCTGGAACTTCTTCCACCCCCATTGATGAGCAAAGATCATTGCCAGAGGCTCAGCAATCTCCTCCCTTGCCTCCCAAATATCTCATCTGGTTCCAGAGACTTATCCAACTTGATGCTTTCCAAAAGCTGCAGCACATCCTTTTTCTTAATGTCTATATGCTCAAGCTTTTCAGTCCGCTGTAAGTTATCCCTGCAATCACCAAGGTCCTTTCCCGTAGTGAATACTGAAGCAAAATATTCATTAAGTACCTCCTCTACCTCCTCCAGTTCCTACACACTTCTCCACTGTCACACTTGATTGGTCCTATTCTCTCACACCTTATCCTCTTGCTCTTCACATACTTGTGGAATGCCTTAGTTTTACCTTAATCCTGCTCACCAAGGACTTCTCATAGCATGTTCTGACTCTTCTAATTTCATTCTTAAGCTCCTTCCTGCTAGCCTTATAATTTTCTAGATTTCTATCATTACCTAGTTTTTTTAACCTTTCGTAAGCTTTTCTTTTCTTCTTGACTTGATTTTCTACAGCCTTTGTACACCATGGTTCTTGTACCTACCTACCATCCTTTACCTGTCTCATTGGAACGTACCTATGCAGAATATCACGCAAATATCCCCCAAACATTTGCCTGAGAACATCTGCTCCCAATTTATGCTTCCAAGTTCCTGCCTGGTAGCTTCATATTTCCCCTTACTCCAACTAAATGTTTTCCTGACTTGTCTGCTCCTATCCCTCTCCAATCCTATGGTAAAGAAGATAGAATTGTGCTCACTACTCTCCAAAATGCTCTCCCACTGTGAGATCTGACACTTGACCAGATTCATTTCCCAATACCTCATCAAGTACAGCCTCTCCTCTTGTAGGCTTATCTACATATTGTTTCAGGAAACCTTCCCAAGCACACCTAACAAATTCCATCCCATCTAAACCCCTTGTTCTAGGGAAATGCCAATCAATATTTGGGAAATTAAAATCTCCCACCACAACAACCCTGTTATTATTACACCTTTCCAGAATCTGTCTCCCTATCTGCTCCTCAATGTCCCTGTTACTATTGGGTGGTATATAAAAAACACCCAGTAGAATTATTGACCCCTTCCTGTTTCTAACTTCCACCCACAGAGGCTCAGTTGACAATCGCTCCATGATTTCCTCCTTTTCTGCAGCTGTGACACTATCTCTGATCAGCAGTGCCATGCCCCCACCTCTTTTGCCTCCTTCCCCATCCTTTCTGAAACATCTAAAGCCTAGCACTCTCAGTAGCCATTCCTGCCCCTGAGCCATCCAAGTCTCTGTAATGGCCACAACATCATAGCTCCAACTACTGATCCACGCTCTAAGCTCATCCGCTTTGTTCATGATACTCCTTGCATTAAAATAGACACATCTCAAACCATTGGTCTGAGCACATTCCTTCTCTATCACCTGCCTATCCTCCCTCTCGCACTGTCTACAAGCTTTCGCTATTCGTGAGTCAATTGCCCCTTCCTCTGTCTCTTCAGCTCATTTCCCACCCCCCAACAATTCTAATTTAAACTCTCCCCAGTAGCCTTAGCAAACCTCCCCGCCAACATATTGGTCCCCCTTGGATTTACATGCACCCTATCCTTATTGTACAGGTCATGCCTGCTCCAAAAGAGATCCCAATGATCCAGTAATCTGAATCCCTGCCCCCTGCTCCAATCCCTCAGCCACTCATTTATCTTCAACCTCATTCTATTCCTATACTCACTGTCACGTGGCATAGGCAGCAATCCCAAAATTAATACACTTGTGGTCCTGCTTCTCAGTTTCTTTCCTAACTCCCTGTAGTCTCTTTTCAGGACCTCCTCCTTTGTCCTACCTATATTGTTGGTACCAATATTTACCACGACCTCTGGATGTTCACCTTCCCACTTCAGGATACCGTAGACACGATAAGAAACATCGTGGGCCCTGGCATCTAGGAGGCAAACTACCATACGTGTTTCTATCCTGGGTCCACAGAATTGTCCACCTGAACCCCTTAACTATAGAGTCCCCTCTCACTGCTGCCATCTTCTTCCTTTCCCTACCCTTCTGAGCCACAGGGTCAGACTCTGTGCCAAAGGCATGGCCACTGTTACTTCCCTCAGGTAGGTCGTTCCCCCCCAACAGTACTAAAACAGAAGTACTTACTGTTAAAGAGAACAGCCACATGGATTCTCTCTAGTATCTGACTCCTGCCCTTCCCTCTCCTGACTGTTACCCACTTATCTGTCTCCTGAGGCCCCGGTGACTACTTGCCTATAGCTCCTTTCTATCACCTCCTCACTTTCCCTTACCAGACGGTCCTAAGGAGCTGCAGCTCGACGCACCTGGGGCAGATGTGGCCATCCGGGAAGCTGGGAGTCTCCCAGACATCCAACATCCAACATCCTACACCCAGTGCAGAACTCCAGCCTCAGAGACATAACTTCCTATTCCTATTCTTCACAAGGAACTTACGTCGCCGTGACGTGTTATCGCCAAAGCCCTGTTAAGCCAAAGCCCTCCTGCTCTAACTTCCTCTACTCTGATGCCCGCTCTATAAAGCTATCTCTTTTTTAGTTCTTCCTGTTGGTCTAACTCATACGGGGAGCGTTTGATACCTCTGTATTGGCTGGGATTTAGAATAATGAGAAGTGGTCTCATTGAAACCTATCAAATGGTCAAAGGCCTAGACAGAGTGGATATGGAGATGATGTATATTATAGTGGGGGAGCCCAGCACTATCTCAGAATAGAGGGACATCTATTTAGAATGGAGATGAGGAGGAATTTCTTTCACAAACAATAGAAAACCTGCAGGTGTTTGAAATCCAATCAACACTTAAGACTTTTACTGTTCCAAGTATATAAATTTGTGTGTGAAACTTGTTCAATAGTGCTGTAACTGAGAAATTTTTGGAAATGACAATGTGATATTGAGTTAATATGAAATAGAAAATCGAATATGTATAAAAACTTACAGATTGTATCCCTATTGTATACAGGTCAGTTCTTTTTATGTTGTGAATCGACTTTCTGTGGATGATCAACTATTTCATGCAATGAAACAAGAAACACCCAAGATGAAGAACGAGTTGTTTCATGACATAGAGGATCTAATACAGTTTGATGTATAAGCTTATTTTCATTGGAAGGATCTGAATTTGATTTTCTGCAAGATCTGATTTATCTTGCAAAGACTTTGATAAGTTACTGAATGTGATTTACTTTGCTTAAAAGTTGTGATGTTGGAGAATTGCTGTGAAAGGAATTAAGCTCTATAGATATATAGTTTTTGAATATGAATATGAATTGTAGACATACTAACTTGAACTGAAACTGAAGTTAACCATAATACTTAAGAACAGGAATTCAATTAGTTTTCTAAAAAAATGGAAAGGTTAGTCTGTAAACCTTTAAATGGGGAATAACACCAGATTTAATTAGTTAGAGAAATTGAAGTAACAAAGGTTATTCTAATGAATATCACTGATTCTAACTAAACAGAAATTTGTTTTTTTTGTTGATATCTAGGATTTGGAACCTAAACTGAATGTTGGAATTTTGAATTGTTCTTACTTATGTTAATATTTTGTATATCTTGTTTTTTATAAACAAATCTTACCCGCAGAAGTGTGTGTTTTCTATTCACTGCCTCCTTCCAATATCGAGAGCTTCTTACAGCCTACTAGCATCTAGTGTAGTATTACGTAATTTGACTTATCTCATAAAGAGTGCGGTGACCAGTCACACAAGATGAGACAAGCGCTACACAGGTGTTACATTGTATTTCACACACTCTGACTCCCATTATCCCTCTTTCACTTTTCACACTACCCGCAGCTTGTGTTAAACTTCTTCATCTTGCTTCCCTTTCTGGCTTTTATATCATGAAGAATGATTTGGCTGTCTTTTCAAACCGATTACTCATTAAACTATCCCTTGTGTTGGCACGTGGCCAAGTGGTTAAGGTGTCAGTCTAGTGATCTGAAGGTCGCTAGTTCCAGCCTCAGCTGAGGCAGCGTGTTGTGTCCTCGAGCAACGCACTTAACCACACATTGCTCTGCGACGACACTGGTGCCAAGCTGTATCGGCCCTAGTGTCCTACCCTTTGACAACATCGGTGGCGTGGAGGGAACTGCCGGTCTTCCATAGAATCTTGCCCAGGTCTGCGCCCTGGAAACCTTCCAAGGCGTAAATCCATGGTCTCACGAGACTAACGGATGCCTAAGTCCCTTTGTTCTGACTAACAGCAACTTCATCTCTAAACTCCTCTCCAGATGAGCAGAGTAATTAATAAAGCATAGAGCATTCTGTTTTCTCTTGCCTGCCTGCTACTATCAAGTAGTCTGTAGCCTGTCAAGACGCACTCACTGCTAACGATGAAACTCAACAAGATGGTGACTACCTGGGTAAGGTATAATATAATTACTAATGCCTAGGGAACTGAATATTCAGTAGAATTCAAAAGATTATTTTGAAGGGATTTTGATAAAAATAGTGGAGAATACAGGGAATTTGCAGGTGTTGGAGAAAATGGCAGCTGTCTACTTGAACTGTCCAAAAGAAAAAAAATAACTAACAATCCTTCCTATGCTTCTCATTTGGTCCTTTGACTAACACTTAGGTTTCTGACTCAAGTAGAAACTTAAATCCCTGGCAGAACATACAAATTATGATTAAGTGCATATTGCTCATCTCCACCCTTTAATAAGAATGTGGCTAATTGGGTTGTTACATCAACTGAGCATCCCAGCCTGTTCATGTTATATTTTTTATCTCCTTACTTATGAAGAGTCTACTTATCTCTAACTAAAAATATTCAAAAAATATCTTTCACTGCCCTTTGAGGAGAATAGTTCCAAATTGCTAATAACTTAGATCAAGTGAAAATATCTAATCTACGTTCTGAAAGTCCACTTACATAACAGGAGACATAGGTACTTAAAAATAGATCAGCATTTATATACTTCCTTTCCCATTTACAATCACTGAGAGCTTTTGAAATGTAATTCTGATTATATAATGGAAAACACGGCAGCCATCAAACGCAAGGAAAGACCTCACCTAACATCACTGTGTTCATGATCAGAAAATCTGCTTGTGGTGATTATTGTCTATAGTTATCTAGAGTGATGATTATCTAGAGTTTCTTCAAGATAGCAGCATGGAATCTATTACCTCCACTTAAGAGAGCAAATGACAGTGCAGTTGAACATCTCATTGATAAAGCCTGTTATGGACCATTCCCTTAGCATGGCACTGAAGAGCCGTCTTAGGCCTTGTGCTTACATTTTCGGAGTGGCATGAAACCACAAGTTTCTGATTTAGATATGCACTGTTACTGAGCCTTTTTTAACACAAAGTTTCTTTAGGTTTCTCTATTTCAACCAGCAATTTCTGCAATAAACAATCATTATGCAAATTTCATTATGGAATACGGTGTTGAGAAGTGTATGATATTGCATTTGGTAAAAGGAGCAATAATACAGACTATTATCTAAATGGGGAGAAGGTTCAAACATCAGAGGTGCAGAATGACTTGTGAGCCCTCGTGCAGGGCTCCGAGTACATTAATTTGCAGGTTGAGTCTGTGATAAAGAAGGCAAATGCAATGTTGTCATTCATTTCAATAGGAATAGAATATAAAAACAAGGAGATAATGCTGAGGCTTTATAACTAATCAGGACACACTTGGAGTCTTGTCAACTGTTCAGGGCCCCATATATCAGAAAGGATGTGTTGTCATTAGAGAGCATCCAGCAGAGATTCATGAGGATGATTCCAGGAAAGAAGGGGTTAATATATGAGGAGCATTTGGCAGCTTTGTGCCTGTCCTCACTGGAATTTAGAAGAGTGCAGGAAGATCTCATTGGAATCTACTGAATGTTGAAAGGACTAGATCGGATGGATGTGGACAGGATGTTTCCTATGGTGGGGACTATCCAGAACTAGAGGGCACAGCCTCAAAATTGAGGGACGACCTTTTAGAACAGAATTAAGGAGGAATTTTTTTAGCCAAAGAGTAGTAAATCTGTAGAGCGCTCTGCCACAGACCGCGGTAGAGGCCAAGTTTGTGGGTATATTTAAAGTGGAATTTGACCATTTCCTGATCAGTCAGGGCATCAAAGGATATGGTGAGTAGGCAGGTGTAGGATCTGCCATGATGGAATGGTAGAGCAGACTCAATGTGCTGAATGGCTTAATCCTGCTCCTTATGGTCTCATGTCACTCCACCCAGCAAGAAGGGAGAGGGCAGAAGAAAGAAACAGTGGTTGGGAAGATGTTGGAGTTGATTATTAAGTATGAGGTCTCGGGGTATTTGGAGGCACCTGATAAAATAGGCCATGGAAAATCTTACCTGACCAATCTGTTGGAATTCTTTGAAGAAATAACAAGCGGGATAGAATTTTCAGAAGGTCTTTGAGAAGGTGCCACACATGAGGCTGCTTAACAAGCTATGAGCCCATGATATTACAGGAAAGATTCTAGCATGGATAATGTAGAGGCTGATGGACAGCAGGCAAAAGCTGGGAATAAAGGGAAGCTTTTATGGTTGGCTGCCACTGACTAGTAGTGTTCCACAGGGGTCTGTGTTGGGACCGATTCTTTTTACATTATATGTCAATGATTTAGATGATGGAATTGATGGCTTTGTTGAAAAGTTTGCAGATGATATGAAGATAGGTAGAGGGGCAGGTAGTTCTGAGGAAGTCTAGAGGCTACAGTAAGACTGAGACAGATTAGGAGAATGGGTAAAGAAATGTCAGATGGAATACAGTGTCTGGAAATGTACGGTCACTCACTTTAGTAGGAAAAATGAAACCATCAACTAGTTTTCCAAATAGAGAGAAGATTACATAAAATGGAGGTGCAAAGGGACTTGGGAGGCTTTGTGCAAGATTCCCTATAGATTAATTTACAGATTGAATCTGTGGTGAGGAAGGCAAATGTAATGTTAGCATTTACTTCAAGAAGACTAGAATATAAAAGCAAGGATGTAATGTTGAGACTTTATAAAGCATTGGCGAGGCCTCACTTGGAGTATTATGAATAGAGGAGTCCTTTTAGAGTGTCCTTTTAGAATGGAGATGAGGAGGAATTTATTTAGCCAAAGAGCGGTGAATCTGTGGAATTCTTTGGTTCAGACAGCTGGGAAGGATAAGTCTTTAAATACATTTAACACACAAGTTGATAGATTTCTGATTGGTCAGGGCATCGAGGGATACGGGAAGAAGGCAGGAAAAGGTTGAGAGCAAAACTGGATCAGACATGATGGGCCAAATGACCAATTCTGCTCCTAGATCTTATGATCTTATGATCTTCTGGTCTTCTGGACTTATTATTGCGCCATTATTTTTTGCACTCCAGCAGGTTTTATGAGACAAAGAATTGAAAACAAACTATAAGCTGTTATAACTGGGGTCCTATCTCAATGCTAGGATTCTGATCTTCATATATTTCTGAGATGGTCAACTACTTCCTGCAAACAGCTTCAGAGAACAAAAAACACATCATGTCTTTGGCTTCTACTGTACCTGATTTCTACCCTATATGCCCTAATTTGAATTGTCAGGGGAAGATTTGATGTAGACAGAAATGTAGGACGTGAGAATATGATTTGAGCAGGCTGAAAATTTTATAAACCAATGCATTAGTCTGCATAAATATTCTGCAAGTTAGGATATTTGGCCAAAAAATTAAGAATCTAATTTTAAAATATCTAGAAATTTTATTTCCAATAACTCTAATGCACCAACAGAAAAATTAGTTTGGAATGGTCTATGCCTACCTTTATCAATGATCTTAAATGCAACTGAGATTTCGAATAAATTTTATTTGTCATATGTATTTCAAAACATTGAAACATACAATTTAATCAGTGGTTCCTAACCTTTTTTATGTCATTACCTACCAGAGCAGGTCAAATCTAGAAATCCTGCAGCATGTAACTCACCTCCTGACTCCACGAAGCCTGTCCACCATCTACAAGGCTCAGGTCAGGAGTGTAATGGAATACTCGCCACTTGCCTGGATAAATACAACTCCATTAACACTCAAGAAACTGGACAACATCCAGTTCAAGGCAGCCCACTTGATTGGTACCCCTTCCACAAACATCCAATCCCTCCACCATTGACGAATAGTTACATCAGTCTGTACTATGTACAAGATGTTCTGCAACAACACACCAAAGTTTTTAAGGCAGCACCTTCCAGACCCCACGACCACTACCATCTAGAAGAATGAGAACCGCAGATACCTGGGAACACCACCACTTGGAAATCCCCCTCTAAGTCACACACCAACCTGACTTGGAACCATATCACCATTCCATCATTGTTTCTGGGTCAAAATTATGGAATTCCCTCCCTAACAGCACTGTAGGTGTACCAACACCTCAGGAACTGCAGTAGTTCAAGAAGGTAGCTCATCACCATCTTCTCAAGGGCAACTGGGGATGGGCAATAAATGCTTGCTTACCTGGCGATGCCCGCATCCCGTAAAGGAATAAATTTTTTTAAATATACATTACCATTAACCAAGGGGTCTATGGACCCCAGATTGGGAACCACTGAAATAAATGTATTGTTTGTGTCGAGGACGTGCTCAGGAGCAGCCCACGTGTATCACCATGCTCCTGGTGCCAACATATCATGCCCACAATGTACTTGTCCTAACCTGTACAACATTGGAATGTGGGAGGAAACTGAAGCACCCTGAGTAGACCCACACGATCACGGAGAGAATGTACAGGCACCTCACAGACAGTGGCAGGGTTCGAATCCTGATCTTACACTGGCACAGTAAAGCATTGTGCTAACTGCTACACTACCTTGCCACCTGATTACCTTTTAGAAACAATCGGCAACATACAATTGCTGATGACACAAAGGTTGGGAGTGTTGTGGATCGTGTGGAGGGCTCTCAGAGGTTACAACGGGACATCGATAGGATGCAAAACTGGGCTGAGAAGTGGCAGATGGAGTTCAACCCAGATAAGTGTGAGGTGGTTCAATTTGGTAGGTCAAATATGATGGCAGAATATAGCATTAATGGTAAGACTTTTGGCAGTGTGGAGGATCAGAGAGATCTTGGGGTCCGAGTCCATAGGACACACAAAGCTGCTACGCAGGTTGATTCTGTGGTTAAGAAGGCATACGATGCATTGGCCTTCACCAATCGTGGGATTGAGCTTAAGAGCCAAGAAGTAATGTTGCAGCTATATAGGACCCTGGTCAAACCCCACTTGGATTACTGTGCTCAATTCTGGTTGCCTCACTATAGAAAGGACGTGGAAACCATAGAAAGGGTGCAGAGAGAGACTTACAAGGATGTTGCCTGCATTGGGGAGCATGCCTTATGAGAATAGGTTGAGTGAACGCGGCCTTTTCTCCTTGCAGTGGCGGAGGATGAGAGGTGACTTGATACAGATGTACAAGATAATGAGAGGCCTTGATCATGTGGATAGTCAGGGGCTTTTCCCCAGGGCTGAAATGGCTAGCACAAGAGGGCATAGTTTTAAGGTGCTTGGAAACAGGTACAGAGGGGTAAGTTTTTTACGCAGAGAATGGTGAGTGCATGGAATGGGCTACCGGCAGCAGTGATGGAGGCGGAAACAATAGGGTCTTTTAAGAGACCCTTGAATAGCTACATGGAGCTTAAAAAAACTAGAGGGCTATGGATAAAGCCTAGGTAGTTCTAAGGTAGGGACATGTTCGGCACAGCTCTGTGGGCCGAAGGGCCTGTATTGTGCTGTATGTTTTCTATGTTCTATCTTCTAATACCGACATCATCATGGTCTCCCACTCGCTACAATACAAGCAAATACACCTGGCATTTCAGTTCAATCAACATGTTCCAGCTCATGACAGATTTCCTTGCAGCCCTTCCCATTGCCAGATAAGCAATAGTCATGAGCCATATTACCAGCCATTGTATCCGACTTGTAAGGTGCAATATTGACTGTTCGTAATCCAGCGCATCTAATTTTGAAACTATTTTGTGGTATTCCTTTAATGCTTAGATGATATATACCAGTAAATATAATTTTCATATTTTATACAACACACAGAAAATGCTGGAGGAACTCAGCAGGCCAGGCAGCATCAATGGAAAAAGTACAGTTGACGTTTCAGACCGAAACCTTTCGGCAGGACTGGAGAAAAATAAAGAGTTGAAGGAACAACACCTTATATTCCGTTTGGGTAGCCTCCAACGTAATGGCATGAACATCAATTTCTTAAACTTCCAGTAATGCCCCCAACCCCCCTGCCCTACTCCATTTCCCATCCCTTTTTCCCTCTCTCACCCCATCTCCGTGCCCGCCCATCGTAAACACTCTGGTGCTCCTTCTCCTTCCCCCTTTTTCTCTTCCATGGCCGTCTGTCTGTTTCACCAGTCAACTTCCAACAACTATCTCTTTTCACCAATCAAGATCTTTACTTCATCCCTCCCCCTCCAGGTTTCACCTGTCTCCTGGTGGTTCTCTCTCCCCTCCCCCCCCCACCTTTTAAATGTACTCTTCAGTTTTTTTTCCCAGTCCTGCTGAAGGGTTTTGACCTGAAATGTTGACTGTATTTTTTTCTATAGGTGCTGCCTGGCCTGCTGAGTTCGTCCAGCATTTTGTGTGTGTTTCTCAGATTACCAGCATCTGCGGATTTTCTCTTGTTGTCTTTTTTGTTTTATATTTTATATATTATTCCTCTTTCCTAAGATAAATATTTTGTGATTTGGGAAGAAGATTACTTGGCAATAATCCAATCAAGCGGGTCAGATGACAATACAAACCAGGAGAGCAAAGGACAAGCAGTGTGTTAGTCATCAAAATCTGAATATTGGATTACTCCCCATAATCTTCTGCCACTCATCCAATGTTTACACCCATTTATTTTTACCCTCTGTTATTATTGTCACTTTTTCTGTGCCATTACAATGACAATGACGCAAAGCGAGGAGGTGCCTCACTGCATATCAAGTCAATGAGTCAATGTTACAGAAACATCAAATAAAATCACATTCTTTGAAAAGTTATTTTACATAATGTGCATTAGACTATAAAATATGCACTGATGATAGGCAATGCATAATCCCGACATACAACAAATATTCCAGCATCTTCTTTGTCTCATAACCAAATTAACTATTTATAAAATATCCTGACTAGTAAATATAATTTTTAATTACTGATAAATTTACTGCAGATGTTAGTAAAATATACAACGTTTTTAAAATTAAATTTAAGTGACTACTTTTCATGAAAATAGAAGGAATTAGAAAACAGCCTCTATCCAATTCTGTCACTATGATGTCATGCTAAAGAAGAGTCATTTGTTTTGCCAATGTGTTTTCACTACCTTGTTGTCCTAGTGAATATCATTGCTCATCCTGTGCCCGAAAAAGCAGCATATCAAATGAACTCAACTTAAAAGCTGCAGATGTTAGAAATCTAAACCAAAAGTAATAATGAAGAGATCCTTAGAGGGTCAGGATTCAACAGTGGGGAGAGACATAAAGTCAATGCATTGAGTGAGGGCTGAAAAAGAAATGTGTGAAGTTGCAGTGAGCGTAGAACATAGAGAATAGTGGAAATGTCTGTGAAAGGGTGGAAGTCAAAGCTGCCAAAGTAACAATGGCTTTAGAAACTGCTAGCTAGAGGCAGATGAGAGAAATTAAATACACTATTTTACTGAAAGGCCCAGCTACATTCCAGAGAAAGAAGTACTTACTTGAAATTATTAAAATCTACATTGAGTAATTAATACTGCTTAATACTGCAGGAACATCACTGAAGATGTGTCCAGAGGCATCAGTAGATGTAGGTACACGGCATACTGAAAGATAAAATGTTGTTCCTTGAGCTTATCTTGGGCACCATTGGAGCCAAAGGTAGAGAGTTCAGAGTAGGAGTGATGCAGAGAGCACAAGTGACGGAAAACAGAAAGCACAGAGTTGCTCTTTCAACCTAAATTTGACACTGCAGTCACCCAATCTGCCTTTCTATTTACCAGCATAAAGGAGACCACATTGTGATCACCAAATGCAATACCCTAAATTGATCAAATGCAAATTAATTACTGCTTCACATGGAAGGACTGTTTGGATCTCTAGATGGTAAACTTTAAAGGAAAGCAATAACCCATGGTTGTATGGAATACTGTCATGTGAGGTAGTGTTGATGGAGATGGACCAGGGAGCTGTAGAATGAGTCCATTTATTGTTTGCTATCAGAATTTAATACTGAATTTAACAGTTTCAGGTATTATCCCTTCTCCTTTATTGTTTATCTTTATCCACTAATGTTGCTGCTCCTTTCTGTTTCCATTTGTTTCATTTTTTTCTCTGACTCCAGATACCAGTTTTCAAAATAATTATTACCTTGACAACTTTGGTCTAAGACCGTAAGATATAGGAGCAGAATTAGGCCATTTGGCACATTGAGTCTGCTCTATCATTTCATCATGACTGATTTATAGTTATACATTTGCACCGTGGAGAGCATTCTGACAGGCTACATCACTGTCTGGTATGGAGGGGCTACTGCACAGGACCGAAAGAAGCTGCAGAGAGTTGTAAATCTAGTCAGCTCCATCTTAGGTACTAGCCTACGAAGTACTGAGGACATCTTCAGGGAGCGGTGCCTCAGAAAGGCAGCATCCATTATTAAAGACATCCAGCACCCAGGGCATGCCCTTTTCTCACTGTTACCATCAAGTAAGAGGTACAGAGGCCTGAAGGCACACACTCAGTGATTCAGGAACAGCTTCTTCCTCTCTGCCATCCGATTCCTAAATGGACATTGAACCGTTGGACACTACCTCACTTTTTTTTAATATAGAGTATTTCTGTTTTTGTATATTTTTTAATCTATTCAATATATGTAATTTATTTACTTGTTCATTTGTTATTTTATTTTTTATTTTATTTATTTTTTTCTCTCTGCTAGATTATGTATTGCATTGAACTGCTGCTGCTAAGTTAACAAATTTCACGTCACATGCCGGTGATAATAAACCTGATTCCGGTTCTGATTCTGATTTATCTTCGCTTTCAACCCCATTCTCCTGCCTTCTCCCTGTAACTTTTGATGCCCTTACTAATCAAGAACCTGTCCAGCTCTGTAAAATAGACCATAGACCTGGCCTCCTCAACGATCACTGATAATCAATTCCACAGGCTCACCATCCTCTGTCTAAAGAAACACCTGCTCATCTCTGTTCTCACGGGATGTCCTCCTTGTTACAAGTATCAACCTTCAACAGTAATGATCAGCTGGAGACATAGGGAATCTGTATGAATTGGCAAATAGATTTTTTGGTTTATTCACAACAATCAGGTGAATATACAAAACTAGATAGCTGTGCGTGCACTCACTAGGTTTCCCTGACCCTCACTCCCCATCCTACATCCCCATGAATAGTCAAAGAATAGAAAGGCCGATACCCAGGGTAAGAAGTCTATGCTATCCAAGCATTCTTCTTAATCCTAATGTAATCTCCATATTTCCAAATTGGAGACATTTAATTCTGCAATGGTTGATTTTCAGAGTGATTACTGGTTGTTTTCTGAAAATCCTCCATTCTTACCAGATTGATCATTTATGTTTCGATTTTGTTCGCTCAGGCTCATCTGACTGGCCAATATCTGCTTCTCACTGGATCTGGCCAAATGCTACAAGCAGTGTTACTTTATGGCTGTTTCTCCAGATTTGTGCCTAAGGTAACTTTCTCTGGTCATCCAAACTCAGACCAGTTAGCCAGACACTGGGCTCAGACTATTTCAGTTCCCAAACTGTTCTTTTTATAAGCTTTTTTACATAACTGACCAAAAAGCTTCTTGTCTGGAAATGCCATATTCCAGTTTCTCTATGACACCACCGTTGTAGGCCTAATCAAAGGTGCTGACCAATCAGCATTTAGGAGGGAGACTGAAAATTTGGTTGAGTGGTGCCACAAGAACAACCTCCCACTCAATGTCAGCAAAATCAAAGAGATGTTTATTTACTGCAGAAGGAAGAAACCGGAGGTCCGTGAGCCAGTCCTCATTAGGGAATCAGAGGTGGAGAGGGTCAGTAACTTTCAATTCTTTGTTATTATCATATCAGACAGTCTGTCCTGGGACCAGCAGTGGCATCACAATAAGGCACAACAGTGCCCCTATTTTTGTAGAAGTTTATGCACATTTGACATGTCATCTAAAATTTTGACAAACTTCTATAGATTCACAGCGGAGAGAATTCCAACAACAATGCCCAGGAGTGGAAAAGTCGACAGAAAATGATGGATATAAGGCAGTACTCACAGGCAAAGCCCACCCCACCACTGAGCACATTTACTCGGAATGCTGCCACAAGAAAGCAACATCCATCATCAAGGACACCCAACCATCCAACCTCAACTCTGAACTGCTTTCACAACGTACAGGCTTACTACCACTCATGCTCTAAGAGTTAATTTTTATATGCACTTCTTTTGAACATTGGTTGTTTGTCAGTCTTTATTATGTATAGTTTTTCATAAATTCTGTGTGTTTCTTAATTTTACTGTAGTGCCTGCAAGAAAATGAATCTCAAGGTAGAAGACACTGCCTCAGATTTCTTTCTGTTTTCTCCACACCTTCCTCATTCTGCAACTTAAAATATACAGTACTTACTCTCTGTTTCCAGTTCTGAAAGTAGTTCTTGACCTGAAACATCGACCTTGCTTCTTTCCCCACTGATACTCCCTGAGCAACTGAGTGATTTCAATTTTTTTTGTTTTTTCAAAAAATAAACACCTTTTCAATATTGGCCAAAGTAAACTTTTCCAGCATTTTTTAAATATGTGCTACAAAAATATGAAGTACAACAAAAATGCAGACGTGCCTTTCAGTTCTAATTGAGACAATAAGGGGAACAAGGTGATTTTAAGTGATAATCTTTTGCTTAGAAATATTTCTTTTAACACACAATGTTTTCCAATTTTTGTCCTCAAAAGTTGAAAGCATACCAGACTTTAAAAATAACAGATTCATTCATTAATGGAAATGCTCCAGTGATGCAAAACCTTCTTGTTATTTTCTGAACATCCAAAAACCAACAAGATTTAAGAGTTGTTTTGCATTGCTATAGAGTCCCAAAATGTTTCCGTAACAGCTTACAAGTCTGAGAGCTGTAATTGAATTTAAATTGATCAAAGTCAGATTCCTTCTTCTGGATTGCTTTATTCTAGAATGCGTGACTATTTCCTTTCATATTTACCTTAAACTAGTTTTGCTACTGATTAACAACCAAGTGATTTGCTAAGGTGACAAATGATGTGACTGCTTAATCAGTTGACTACTAACTTATATACTCATCACTCAAATTTGTTTCTATTGATTAATTTTGCTATTTTTCTGCATTTCCATAAATAATGATAAAATAATTTCTGGCTATAGCCTATGAATGGTTCAGATTGAAGAATTCACCTCTTATAATTATTAGCTTAGAAAAGTGTCCCTGGGATTGTAATCAATCCAATTTGATAAATTTTATTATAGAAGTACTTTAGATGTAATGCTATATGCAGCCCTTTTCTATTCTTTTTTAATTCACCTAAACATGCGTAGGGACGAATCATTAAGTGTTTAAAAGTACCATTCATGCAGGTGAGTCTGACTCGTAAGTGTGTTAAAGTGAATAATTTGCCATCAAAAGATCTGTTTGCAACATACATTAAAGAATATTATTATGACTGAATATTACTGTTAGCTTAATATTCCCAATCAGTTTATTTACATCAAAGCATTTGGAGATGCAAAAATCTGACTTTCATTGAAGAGTATTATCTAATTTGCAGAAGGTTTATTTTACCTTGAGCATTTTCTGGATCACTTAAAAATAAAATCATAATAATTATACAGTATATTCTAATAATATATTTTGGATCTAGCTTGAATTTTCAATTTTCTTGATTCATTCACAATCTATATCTTAACAAGACTATAAATAAACCCTACTGTCACCATAATGCTTTGCCACTAACCCCGGGCAACACAGATACACTTCCTGCTTTAATTCCCTCTCAAACTGCTAATTTTAAAATATGTTTACATTTTCAGTGCCTGAGAGCCATGCAGCCAGAAATTTAGACCAGCATTTTGACAGATTATTAAAGTATATTGTTTTCATGTTATTAACTGCAGCAATTCCAATGGTCTGATATAAAACTGGATTCTATATTCGTGAATAAATATATGCAAATAAAAGGCTGTTGAGTAACACAATGTATCAATGACCTTTATTCAGAGTCATCTATTATCAGCCTGAATTCTGACAGAATAGCCAACTATTTATATTATAAACATTGCACTTTCTAGCTTCTATAAATGAGAATGAAGTTTTAAATTTGTCAATCAGTATATCCTCTTGTTACAGTTTCAAAAATAAATATTGGTAATGCCAAGCAGCTGAATTGTAATTCATTCATCTTTATTCATGACTTTGCAGCATTAAACCTCCATAACCCTTTGAGGCTGAGGCTATTTTAAAATTTGTCAAGAACAAGTGATTTATATCACATAGGTTAAAAGTAGCAAGCATTATTTCAACTTAATGATAAAACATAAGAAGCTTTGACCAGAAATATTGTTTATCAAAGAAATCTCAGATTATTTTCATTAACTTGGGTAGATTTGAATTCATAAATTTATTCCACAAGATAAATACTCAACAATCAAAAGCCGCTCAGGACCTGTTCTGCTGATACGCGATCTATCAAATTAGAATACATTGGCTCCAATTCTATTGTCTCAGCCTGGACTCCTCTCAAATTGAGAAGTCATGTGAGGAAGGCAAATGACTCTTTCATGCATCCTTCACTATCTTCAGTAAAAATATTTGGCTTCTCAAAATATTTTAGAGATCGAGGTGTTCCTTTTGCTTATCTGGTTTAATTGACCATCACCTGTATGAAAAACAGAAATATGGAAATTAGTGATATTAATGTCAATATCAATTTGCTTTCTTTGATTGTTTTTAAATCTATTTATTCAATTAGGAGTTATTTATTTATAATCTTGCTTGGGTAATAGAAGAAGGAAATTTAAATCTCATTAAGCTTTCGTATAATTGGAACATTCACAGTAAAATTACCTCCACTCCTTGAACATTGAACTAACAGACAAAATTGTTAAAGATGTACTGAGATTTGATACCCTTGTTTTCAATCAGTCCACACATTATAAAGAATTAATTTCAGCATCAGTTCATTTAGGCTGACACATCCATTAACTATCATCCACATTGAAATCACTGTAAGTAAGAAATTACTATGATTACAAAAGTTGCCTGCTATAAGGGAGTTAATTTGGCTTTAGAACAAATCATTTGCCGTCTGGTCCAGAAATGATTCTTTAATCATCAGCATGAAATAGAGCAAGGGAGTTAAAATTTCATTGTATCTTTTACATGGCTCTGCTGTTCTGACATTCCAAGAATTTTGTTTCTTCCGGGCCATGTAGATGGTAGGATTAAAAACAGGCATATATCTTTGTGAAGATTATTTTTTTTGGTAACTTGCTTTTAACTGAATGTAAAACAGTGCCTGGGTTTTCAATCAACTGTTTATACGCTTCACTATTGAATATGGAATGAGATTGTAATTAAAAGTGTCCAAGACCCTAGGTAAATATTGCCATATTAACATTTCTGTTTCCTCAGGTCCTCGGAGCATAGCATGCTCAGGCACAGAGCAGACAGAACATTGATGGGTGGAATTAATCCATGATATCCATCCAATTGGTACTTAACCCTGTGTAAACGTTTCAGTGCAGAGAGGACAAAAGAAGCAGAAATTATGAGTTCCAATGCCTTTCTTATACTTTTACTGGGAAAACAATTGGAGCTGCACTTTTGGAAGGCAGGCATGCAGACCTTCAGACCAGCACAAGTTTTAGAGGAGGTCACATACTGCATCAATGCCTACCCTTAAAATAAAGTATCTTGGTTGGAAGAATAGTGTAAAGGACAAGGGCCTTGTCACAGAACAGAGCAAAGAAGGTGAAATAAATTGGCATTTCCTTATCCATTGATTTTTTCAGGATCTAGTGTTAGCATTTGTTGCCTATCCCTCTTGTCCCTTGAGACAGTGGTGACGCCTTCCTCAACTTCTGCACTCCTTTTGCTGCCGTCACAAGTAGGTAGGGTCTTAAAGAGAGATTTTGGCTCATTGGCCTTCATAAATCAAAGTACTGAGCACAGCATTTGTGATGTTATGTTGATGTTGTATAAGACTTTGGTGAGGCCTAATTTGGAGTATTGTGTGCAGTTCTGGTCACCTACCTACAGGAATGATATCAATAAGATTGAAAGACTGCAGAGAAAATTTACAAGGATGTTGATGGGACACAAGGACCAAAGTTATAGGGAAAAGTTGAATAGGTCCAGACTTGATTCCTTGGAGAGCAGGAGAAAAAAGGGAGATGATTCACTCATTTATATCAAATAGACTAGATACTGAAATGCACTTTTTACTGGCCTTCCAAAGCACTGTATTGACAAACTGTTCATATGAGGATGCTTATCACTCCCATCCTAGCTGCTCTGCATTGCCTTCCTGTATCTTTGAAAGTTGATTTTAAAGTTCTCTTACTTGTTTTTAAAGCTCTCAATAGCCTGGAACCAGAGTGCTTCACATAATTGCTTTCTTTCTATATCCTGCTTGAGCTCTCAGGTTGTCTTCTACAAGTCTCTTAAATTTAAACAATCACCCTCAATAGAAAATTGGCAGGTCAGTTGTATTTAACTACACTAATAAACTTTTTGAACTCAATACCTAAAATTATAAGGGATGCAGACATATAAACACCAGCTCAAAACCGAGTTATTTAAGCTTGCTTTTAACTAACATCTTTTTGTCTTTTATTCTGTTTGCACTTTATCCCATTGAAAAGCAATGCATCATTTGTATGAAAGGTGCTCTCTATATAAGTTATTGTTATTACTTACTCTTTCTCAGCTGAAGATGATAAAACCTGAGATGTGGACATAGCCAAGCACACTCATTTTTTAATTACTAGGAACTTTCATACTATTCTAGTGATGTTTAGTATTGTGGCTTTCTGAAGATTTACATAGATATTGCAGTGTAGCCCTAATTGTTTAATGTTATTGCGTAATGCCTTTGGGAAGATATCAGTTGTAGATATCACTATTGGGACAATGTCTGCCCTTGTTCATGTTTCAATATCTTTCAAGTTTCCCTTTTAATTCAGAATTTTTCTGGCAATTTTCACTTATTGGTTTCTGTAAGGCATGTGTTTTTGGAATGGCTATATCTATTAAGTAAGTTGTTTTTGCTTGATTATCTTGTATTATTAAATCTCGTTGGTTATTATGGACTGTCCCATCTGTAATAACGGATTGGCCGTAATATAATTTGTAGTATTCTATTTGTAAAGCTGGATCAGGCTTGGATTTTTAGTAAGGTTTGACTTTTTTTATGTGTTTTCATTTTAAAGCAAGATTTTGATGAATGATGTTTGCCATTTGATTGTGCCTGTGTAAGTAATCAGTTTGTGTAAAACTGCTACAGGATCCTGTAATGTGTTGGATTGTTTCTGGTTTTTCTTGGCATTTTCTACATTGTCATCTTGAATTTGTTGGTCTTTTATTATGTACCTTTGATCTGTTTTTGTATTAACCACTTACTCCTGTATTGCCACAAGGAACCCTTCTGTTTCTGACACGAGGTCTCAAACTCTCAGCCAGACATTTGGTGTTCCCTTGTCAACATCTAGTCTTCTCAGATCATGATGATATCTTCCATGGAGGGTCATATTTTTCCATTGGTTAACTTTTTCTTCTACAGTGATAATGTCTTCATTTTTCTGGATTGTGCTCTCATTTAAATTTAGTGGTGCATACTTCTTATCAGAATCTCAAATGCTCGCATGGAGTGCTGAATCCTGTTTTCATTGATGAAAGTATATCCTTAGAAGTTTTATCTGACTGTTGTGTAGATTTTTAGTTTCTGTTATTCCTCTTCTCCCTTCTTTCCTAGGTAGTGTTAATCTAAGCAACCTGAGAGTACATAATGTGTTCTGAAATTGTCATTTCAGTTCTTATTTTTCTTTGTAAATTTTCCAGATTGGTTCTGGACCAAGATATAATGCCAAAACAATATGTTAATTTATCAAAAGTAAAGCAAAAGTGTTTATTGCCTTTGTTATATTTTTACTGTTGATCTCTGGTTGGCAGATCTTCTTAAGCCTTGAACTAAATTCTGTCAATAATTTTTCCTTTATCGCAATATGATCTATTTTCTTTGCTTAGTGATTTCCCAGACACTTATATGTTTAATATTCATCCATCAGTTGTATTGTATCCTGCTGCTCTGTTTTGTATTCTATTAGCTCTAATGCACTTTCCTTTATGTTTAATATTCTGCACTTATCCAGTCCAAAGTTCATGCAATATCTTTAGAAAACAGTCCTACTATTTGAATTAACTGCTTTAGCTTTACTGATGGAGCATATAATTTCAAATCATCCATGTATTGAAGGTGTATACATTTGAATGTTAAAAGGCCTGAACAGATTAGTTATTTCCCATGGTAGGGGAGTCTAGGACAAGAGGGCATGACTTCAGGATTGAAGGACATCCACTTAGAACAGAGTAGCAGAGAAATTACTTTAGTCAGAGTGTGGTAATTCTGTGGAATTTGTTGCCATGAGCGGCACTGGAGGCCAAGTCATTGGGTGCTTTCAAGGCAGAGATTGAAAGGTTCTTGATTAGCCAGGGCATCAAAGGGAATGGGGAGAAGGCGGGGGAGTGGAGATGGCTAGAAGAATTGGATCAGCCCATGATTGAATGTGGAGCAGACTGGATGGGCTGAATGACCTTCTTCTGCTCCTATATCTTATAACCATATAACCATATAACAATTACAGCATGGAAACAGGTCATCTCGACCCTTCTAGTCCATGCCAAACTCTTACTCTCACCTAATCCCACCGACCTGCACTCAGCCCATAACCCTTCATTCCTCTCCTGTCCATATAGCTATCCAATTTAACTTTAAATGACACCATCGAACCTGCCTCAACTACTTCTGCTGGAAGCTCGTTCCACACATCTACCACTCTGAGTAAAGAAGTTCCCCCTCATGTTACCCCTCAACTTTTGCCCTTTAACTCTCAACTCATGTCCTCTTGTTTGAATCTCCCCCATTCTCAATGGAAAAAGCCTATCCACGTCAACTCTATCTATCCCCCTCATAATTTTAAATACCTCTATCAAGTCCCCCCTCAACCTGCTACACTCCAACGAATGGTCTTATGGTCTTATAGTATAGAAACTATAGCTCATTTCATTGTTTCTGATTTGATACTCAATTTTCATCTGATTCAGTAAATTGGAAAGTGGGTTTAAAACTAGACAGAACCATAGTGGACAGAGAGTCACCTCGGAAAATGCAAACAAGAGGAAATCTGCAGATGCTGGAATTTCAAGCAACACAAACAAAAAGTGCTGGTGAACGCAGCAGGCCAGGCAGCATCTATAGGAAGAGGTACAGTCGATGTTTCGGGCTGAGGCCCCTCGTCAGGACTAACTCAAATTAATGCCTCAGTTCATTTTGATCATGATGGCTCTTCTTTTTTTGGTTGTTAATAGAAAGGGTGATTATAGTATGCCAATGCTTCATCAGATGTTGAAGTAATTTCACAAGTATTGGGTGTAGTTCATGAGTGTGGGACAGAGTCAAACGCCTATTGGTAGTTAATATATCAACATGAAAGGTTTCTGCTTTTCCCGCAGGTTTGATTTAGAATTACGGATTCTATTATCAGTTGTTCTTTGAATCCTTTCATACCCTTTCTGCTTTTCTGTAAGTGTATTGTAGTTATCTGAACGACTGGTGATGAGTTGCGAGATACATGATGTTATAACTTTATATATAGTCTGTAAACTAGTAATAGGACTATATTTTGATAGGTCTTTTGTGATTTTCCCTCTAGGTAAAAGATATACTTTACCTTCTGTCAAAAATTCAGGCACTTTTTCAGGATTTTTAAGAAAAATGTTGATATGCATTAATAGGTACTGATGAAGGCAAGTAAATTTTATTATTATT
This sequence comes from Mobula hypostoma, assembly GCF_963921235.1. Classification (NCBI taxonomy): domain Eukaryota; kingdom Metazoa; phylum Chordata; class Chondrichthyes; order Myliobatiformes; family Myliobatidae; genus Mobula; species Mobula hypostoma. The sequence goes on from NC_086097.1 coordinate 195,664,451, forward strand.
AGAAATCTATAAGAACATTTTTCTCAGCTCAAGCTGGTAAAACTTGAGCTACGGGTATAGCCAAGCACACCCATTTCTAGGAACTTTCAGACTATTCTAGTGCTATTTAGTATTGTGGCTTTCTGAAAATATACGTAGATATTACTGTGTAGCCCTAATTGTTTAATGCTATTGTGTCGTGCCTTTGGGATGACACCCATTGTAGATATTACTATCGGGACAATGCATGTGGCCAAGTGGTTAAGGCATTGGTCTAGTGATTTGAAGGTCACTAGAGCCTTGGCTATGGCAGCGTGTGCGTCCTTGAGCAAGGCACTTAACCACACATTGCTCTGCGACGACACCAGTGCCAAGCTGTATGGGTCCTAATGCCTTTCCCTTGGACCACATCGGTGGCGTGGAGAGGGGAGACTTGCAGCATGGACAACTGCTGGTCTTCCACACAACCTTGCACAGGCCTGCGCCCTGGAAACCTTCCAAGGTGCAAATCCATGGTCTCATGAGACTAACGGATGCCTATTATTTGTATTTTATTATTATTATTATTATTGACAGTGGTATAGACAGGCTAAATGTAGCAGACTTTTTCCACTGAGGTTGTGTGAAAAGTCATGGGTTAAGGGTGAAAGATGAAATGTTTAAGGGAAACATGAGGGAAACTTCTTTGCTCAGAGGTTAGTGAAAATGTGGAATGACCTGCCAGTGGAAGTGGTGGATAGGAGTTTGACTTCAGCATTTAAGATAAGTTTGGTTAAGTATGTGAATATAAGGAGCATGGAGGGCTATGGTTTAGATGCAGGGCAATAGGACTAGGCTGAATAAGAGGTCAGCACAGACTAGATTGGCTGAAGGGCCTGTTTCTGTACTGTAGTACTCTACGACTCTATGAAGGCAGCTCCGTAGTAAAGAGGGAGCTCCAGACTTTAAATCCAGTGATGACAAAAGGCAAGTAATACATCTTCAGGCCAAGATATGTGATATGTAGAGAGAAATCTACAGATGATAGTGTTCTCACACTTTGGCCAGGAGGAACCATCCTCAAAGCTTTTCCAAAGATTAAATCTCCATCTTGAAATGTGAAATAAGCAAAACATATGAAAGCTTAGTTTCTATAGGTAACTGGTGACAGAGCTCTTGCTCGCTACAGGCAAGCCAAATGCAAGTTCAATGCTTGCTGCCTGCAGATATGAACTTAGCCAACTTGACATGCCTGACAACAGCAACTTACATAAGTACAGTATATGACAGTATGCAACTCACTACTATCTCTAGAACTCTGCACATGCTCCATTTATCCAAAGAATATCAGTTTCATATAACCATGTAACCATATAACAATTACAGCACAGAACCAGGCCATCTCAGCCCTTCTAGTCCGTGCCGAACTCTTACTCTCACCTAGTCCCACCGACCTGCACTCAGCCCATAACCCTTCATTCCTCTCCTGTCCATATATCTATCCAATTTAACTTTAAATGGCAACATCAAACTTGCCTCAACCACTTCTGCTGGAAGCTTGTTCCACACAGCTACCACTCTCTGAGTAAAGAAGTTCCCCCTCATGTTACCCCTAAACTTTTGCCCTTTAACTCTCAACTCATGTCCTCTTGTTTGAATCTCCCCCATTCTCAATGGAAAAAGCCTATCCACGTCAACTCTATCAATCCCCTTCATAATTTTAAACACCTCTATCAAGTCCCCCCTCAAACTTCTACACTCCAAAGAAGAAAGACCTAACTTGTTCAACCTTTCTCTGTAACTTAGGAGATGAAACCCAGGCAACATTTTAGTAAATCTCCTCTGTACTCTCTCAATTATATTGACAACTTTCCTATAATTCGGTGACCAGAACTGTACACAATACTCCAACTTTGTCCTTACCAATGCCTTATACAATTTTAACAATACATCCCAACTCCTATACTCAATGCTCTGATTAATAAAGGCCAGCATACCAAAAGCCTTCTTCACCACCCTATCCACATGAGATTCCACCTTCAGGGAACTCTGCACCATTATTCCTAGATCCCTCTATTCTACAGAATTCTTCAATGCATTACCATTTACCATGTATGTCCTATTTTGATTAGTTCTACCAAAATGTAGCACCTCACATTTTTCAGCATTAAACTCCATCTGCCATCTTTCAGCCCACTCTTCTAACTGGCCTAAATCTCTTTGCAAGCTTTGAAAACCTACTTCATTATCCACAACGCCACCTATCTTTGTACCATCTACATACTTACTAATCCAATTTACCACCCCATCATCCAGATCATTAATATATATGACAACAACATTGGACCCAGTACGGATCCCTGAGGCACACCGCTACACACCGTTCTCCAATCTGACATACAGTTATCCACCACTACTCCCTGGCGTCTCCCATCCAGCCACTGCTGAATCCATTTTACTACTTTGATATTAATGCCTAACGATTGAACCTTCCTAACTAACCTTCTGTGTGGAACCTTGTCAAAGGCCTTACTGAAGTCCATATAGACGACACCCATCGCTTTACCCTCGTCAACTTTCCTAGTAACCTCATCAAAAAATTCAATAAGATTTGTCAAACATGACCTTCCACGCACTTGACCTTTCATGGGCATAGACAAGTCTCCCAGAGCCATGGGGAGTGATAGCACCCTGGTGCTCCTGTCCCCAAATGTGAGTTACACACATGAACATTCTTGAACATCCAGAAAAGTGTGACCAGTAACAGATAATCCTTATGGTCAGTGATGTACGTTCAGGAAACATGCATGATGCGTTCATTCTGAGACAATTTGACAGGTCGATCGTAGTTTAGCTGCGACAACATTCAGATGGGTCTTTTGGAGCCCAAATGCTAACTCCTTTATCCACAGCCAATGAAACACAAGGAACTCAGCCCAGAAAGTCACTGTGGTCCTCAAGATGTAATTGTGCTATCAGACTTTATAGCAATCTGCATAGAGGTTCTCATGCTTTGTTGTCCCCAGACTTGCTACATAATCACATTTCAGGTCCTTTCTCAATGCACTGCATCACAAGGAGAAAGAGAAACATGGTTGCAGTTGTTAATGATGAGAAATTATCTTTAGATGTGCTATCTTTCTGCACTTTAGAGCTTTAAGGTACATGCCACTATATCAGGACATAAACTGAAAGGTTGTGTACAGCCAAATGTAACCATACCTTGTTACTATTTAAACCACCTCACTCTAGCACATGGCAAAGACCATCCACACATTTCTCCTTGATTATTGGTACCATAACATAATTATCCTGGAGTTAACCATTGGTCTGAATTTACCTATGCTAAGTTACTAGTGCTGAACTATCTGCATGAATCAAGTCAGTATTGTCAGAGATTCTCCTCAACTCCAAAGCCACTGAATAATACTTCATGCACTAGACCCCTGAGAATGACATTTAGATTCATCTTCTGAGAATATCACACACAATAACTCCAGCATCCCAGACAACCCTGACCCATTATAATTCACCAACCACCAAAATACGTCTAAGGTTGATGCCATCTACCTGGCCTTATACTCATCTCCGGAGTATCCAGACAGGAAAGACACCTACATAAGATTGTTCTTTATTAACTAAACCTTTGCCTTCAATACATTCTCAGATTCCTAGACTTGTGACTCAATTCCTCCCGTTGCAACTGAATCCTTGATTACCTGACCAACAGACCATTATCAGTAAGGATATACTTTGGCTTTGACAAGTGTTTCACTGTACCTTGGTGAATGGAAGGGAGAATGGGTCAGGACAAGATTGAACCCTTTGTGCTGAACCACAAAGGGTTCAGCATTGAATCATGGCAGATCAATGAGATTGTAAATCAAAAGTAGACGCCCATGTTCACCCATTTAGCACTAATGCCGTCATACTGGGGCTAGAAGACCTACAAGCATCATCAGCAGGGGAGATGACTTTTACTTCAGGGCTAACAGAAGTACAAACTGTGCTTGATACTAGGCAAATACTGATTTTGAAAAACAACTCGAAAATATTAAAACAAAGAGGCATTACAAGTATATAGGCTTCTAACTAACAATCGCAGTAGCAATATTAGTTCTTCTTTTCATTTGGCTGCAAGAGCATGAAGAAGTTATTCCTCTCTTAGGACACCATCAAAACATGGTACAAATATAATTGCAAATTTATCCTAAAAGCCTACATCAAAATCCCTCCAAACAAGTTTCTGCCACAAACATATTGCAAAATTGACTCAGACAAAGTCCTTTGGTCCTTTGCATCCTTGTTCAATGCCAATTCATTGTCTCACCTATCCCTATTTCTATAAACTATTCCAACAACACAACCCTCCACCTGATATCTCTTACTCCATTTGTTAGCAAACCGTTCTTTAGCCAATAAGTTTCTATGCTCTAAAAGTCACTCGCATAGTGTGTCTGACTCTTTAAAACTTATTTATTTACCAAATTATTGATCACTGGCCCTCATATCACCTCCCCTTCTTTAATGACAAAATTTCTTCATGTGACTGTTATCAGAAAAATTTGTGATACTTTAATATGTCAAAGGCATTATGTTACTACCAATAATTTTTGCCAGTGCTCCAAAATTCCTACCTGCTAATTAGCCTATGTAGTTTACATTCATTTTGCTTATAACATTTAATTTTTAAAAGCTGATAATATTGAACTTGGAAAAGTTCATGGATAAAATTTTAACAAGTCATTCTGTCTCCCACTTGAATGAATGAATTATGGTATATACCCATGACTGTGTGGCTAGGCATAGCTCAAATTTCATCTGTAACTTTGGTGATGATACAATCATTGTTGGTAAAATCTCAGATGGTGACGAGTGGGCATACAGGAGCAAAAAATACCAACTAGTGGAGTGGTGTTACAGCGACAACCTGGCACTCAACATCAGTAAGACAAAAGAGCTGATTGTGGACTTCAGGAAGGGTAAGACGAAGGAACATATACCAATCCTCTTATAGGGATCTCTGAGGACCTAACCTGGTCCCAACATATCGATGCAGTTATAAAAAAGGCAAGACAGCGTCTATACTTCATTAAGAGCTTGAAGAGGTTTGGTATGTCAAGTACACACAAAAACCTCTATAGATGTACTGTGGAGAGCATTCTGACAGGCTACATCACTGTCTGGTATGGAGGGGCTACTGCACAGGACCAAAAGAAGCTACAGAGTGTTGTAAATTCAGTCGACTCCATCTTGGGTACTAGCCTGCAAAGTACCCAGGTCACCTTCAAGGAGCGGTGTCTCAGAAAGGCAGTGTCCATTATTAAGGACCTCCAACACCCAGGGCATGCCCTTTTGTCACTGTTACCATCAGGGAGGAGGTACAGAAGCCTAAAGGCGCACACTCAGCGATTCAGGAACAGCTTCTTCCCCTCCATCATCTGATTCCTAAATGGACATTGAATCCTTGAACAGTACCTCATTTTTTAAATATATATTATTTCTGTTTTTGCATGATTTTTAATCTATTCAATATACATATACTGTAATTGATTTATTTATTATTATTACTTCTTCTATATTATGTATTGCATTGAACTGCTGCTGCTAATTTAACAAATTTCATGACACATGCCTGTGATAATAAACCTGATTCTGATTCTGATCAATGAAGCAAGAATTTCAATTCTTGTGTACATTTTAAGTCAAGTAGTATCATAGGAAAAGTTGTTGATTTAGTACAGTGTGTGTATATAAGTTGAGATACGTTCTGTTTTGAGTTGGAGTTTGTAACTAATCAGTAAGGAGTGTTGTATATTTAATATTTCAGTAATATTTGAGTAATATTGAAAATATGTTGTTCGATTAAACATTTTTGTTTGTTTAAATAATTCATTAGGGGTCCTACGCCATGATGCCACTATGTCATATGTAAGCACCTCGCTTAGAGTAAAAAACAGAACTAAGACACATTCTCCTGGGCTCCCATCCTTTTCATGCAATTAGCTTTGTGTTTTTGAGTTACAAAACATAACAGGTGATAGGAGAGGCCATTTACCACAAAAGACTCATAAGCACTGCAATTTAAACAACCTGTTCTATACATAGAAATCTGATAATTGCAGCTTGGTATTTTCAATCCCTATTTTTAACAATGAAGACTTATTTCCGACTTTTGAGAAGGTTGTCTGAATCCTCATTGATTTTTGCTGTGTTTCAACACTTGGAATCATAGAGGAATCATAGATGGAAACATTATCTTTAACAAACAAGAGAAAATCTGCAGATGCTGGAAATCTGAGCAACACACACAAAATACTGGAGGAACTCAGTATTTTGAGTTGGCCAGGCAGCATCTATGGTAAAAAGTAGAGTCGACATTTTGGGCCGAAACGCTTCAACAGGACTGGGTTATCTTTGAGGCTGGAAGACAGGGGAATACAAGAACCCCTGCTGCCCACTTCCTGAAGTCTGACTGTTGCCCTACTTCTCCCTCTTCTGCAATCTGTTCCAGTTCTTGCCTGGGAGAAGATACAGGAAGTAGGCAAAATGCAGATCTTCAGAGAGTTGTCAGCAGGATTTCCTGCTTCTTTAAACAGTGAGCCACTTATAATCAACAATGATTTGTGAGGACTGGATACAAAGGTGACTCATGTAACGTTCCGTTATATTGGCTCGTTATATTAAATTTAACAAAAAAAGAAAGACCCCATACACTTTACACTCATTTGGGAAACTGATGAGCCTTCCCAAAAGTATCAGCTTTCACTTGCCCATTGTTCACTCAATATTGACCAGAGTTATAATCTAATTCAGTTTCCCATTTTCTTCTAAACTTCTCAAAATCTCTTCTCTGCAAAACTTTATTACTCATCTTTTGCAAATCTACTTACAAAGTTTTGAAATTTTACACTATGAATATTCCTTCAAAGGTAGGCAGATGAAAATTGAGTTTGAGTAAGTAACTTCCATTTTTTTTCAAACACATCTTCAAAAACTAAAATAATTTGCAGGTTTTAACTGAAAAAGTTATTTACCACTATTTTATTTCTTTGAATCTGAAATGGTATTCATTTTAATCCATATTACAGATCCACTTATACCAATTGTGATGTTATTAAATTTTAAAACACTATTATCCATATTCTGAAGATTAAATTTTCCCTTTGGCACAAAGGTGCACAATTTAAAATGGTGCAATAGAATGTTTATATTGGAATAATGGTGAGAATCTCATGGAAGGGGACTTGCATTGACTTTCTTTTTGCCAGTGGCACTCCAGCTACAGTTGGCATATCATTTGTCTTTTATTTACTGTCTCATTCCCTTTTTCCAATCAACAAACAACTCTGCAGCAGAAACTTGAAGCTGGTAAATTGTACTCTGTACACTCATTCACATTTGAAGCTCTGATATGGCGTTGTAAATGGCCAAAATAAATTATCAACACAGCACCAATGAGAATATCAGACGGAAATGCTGTTTTCCTCTTGAACACTCATCACAACGTTTTCCTAGTATATAGCTTCTTCTGAGACTATTTGACCACATATGTAATTACAGGCGTCACTCAACCTGTAAAAATTAGATTAGATTATTAGATTATGAGGACACGCAGTCCTCCTTTATTGTCATTTAGTAATGCATGCATTATGATACAATATTCCTCCAGTGTGATAGCACAGAGACACAGGACAGACCAAGACTGAAAAACTGACAAAAACCACATAATTATAACATATAGCTACAACAGTGCAAAACAATACCATAACTTGATGAAGAACAGACCTTGGGCACGGTAAAAAAAGTTCAAAGTCTCTCAAAAGTCTCACATCTCACGCAGATGGGAGAAGGAAGAAAACTCTCCCTGCTATGCCTGACCACAGTCCGACTTTGGGTCGTCTGAAAACTTCGAGCCTCCGACCAGCCCTCCGACACCGAGCACCATCTCTGCCAAGCGCTTCGACCCCAGCCCTGGCCGCCAGCAGCAGGCAAAGCTGAGGATTTTGGGGCCTTCTCTCCGGAGATTCTCAATCACATAGTAGCAGCAGCAGCGAACCGGACATATCAGAAGTTTCTCCAGATGTTCCTCTGTGCTTCTCACGTCTGTCTCCATCAAAATGTATTAACTTTCAGGTCAGCTGAGGTATACAATTCTTCCTCATTGCTGGACTGAAAACCATGTTTATTTTATCAAAGATTCAGTTTTAAAAGTTTGTTTTGAACAAAATAGTTCATCTTTGCATTACATATGAAGATATTCATTGCACATAAATGAGTTAGGACAACAAAAAAAATTAGTACAAGAAGAAAGTTTCTAGGTAAACTAATGGAAATGAAATCCATCAAGTCCTCTGGAGTGATGGTTTACAAAGTAGGGTCTTAAAGAAAGTCGCTGCAAATATTGTGGTTACATTGTGATCTTCCAAAATTCTATACGTTCTGGAAAGATGGCAGTAGATGGACACAGCACCAAAATAACATTCTAGTTCAAGAAAGGAGGGAGACAAAAAGTAGAACAATATAGCATAATGGGAAGCTGCTACAATTTGTCATTAAGGAAATTGCAGTACAACATTTAAAAAAAGTCGTAGTACACCATAGCAGAGTCAATATGGTTTTATGAAAGGAAAATTATGATCATGCATGATTATTACTGTTGCTCCATTTGTCCACACAAAGCTGATTAATTTTGAAGCAAAGAACACATGATCATCTCAAGTCAAGTTCAGTTTATTGTCATTCAATCGTACATATGTACACCAATGTGCACAACACAGTACATAGAACTCACACAACACATAAAGTAATATTATCACAAATAAATGAATAATAAGGCACATTTATAACACAAGTTCAAAAGTAAACAGTACAACACAACAGGCACACCATATGTGATAAAACCTAGGTTGTGGCAGGGTGTTTAGTAGTCTCATGGCCTGGGGGAAGAAGTTGTTTCCCATCCTACCGGTCTTTATCCTAATGCTTCTGTACCTCCTGCCTGATGGTAGTGGGGGGGTTGGGGGGGTGATCAAAGAGATTGTTGGGGAGATGGGAAGGATCATCGTCAATTCTAAACGTCCTGTGTATGCAGTTTTCCTGATAACTACCTCTGATGAGTGGAAGAGAGATCCCAATGATCTTCTCAGCAGTCCCTGAAATGCTTTGTAGAGACTTCTGGCCAGATGCCTTGCAATTCAAATAGAACTAACTTCAAATAGTAACTAAACGCTACTCCTAGAGTGTTCAGATGGCCTATTGATAAGAGACTATTTCAAAAATACTTAAATAGATTTATCCATTTTGACGTCCATAACATTATGTCGTTGTATCACTGACATAAGAAGACATAAGAATCTGCAGAAGCTGTGATCTAGAAGGGAAAACAAACTGCTAGAGGACTTCAGTAGATCATGCACCTATGGAGGCAAAGGGATAGCAGATATTCCATGCAACATAGATAAAAAATGCTGGTGAACACAGCAGTCCAGGCAGCATCTCTCGGAAGAGGTACAGACGACGTTTCGGGCCGAGACCCTTCGTCAGGACTAACTGAAGGAAGACTTAGTAAGAGATTTAAAAGTGGAAGGGGGAGGGGGAGATCCAAAATAATAGGAGAAGGCAGGAGGGGAACGGATGGAGCTGAGAGCTGGAAAGTTGATTGGCAACAGGGATATGAGCGGATCATGGGACAGGAGGCCTAGGGAGAAAGAAAGGGGGAGGGGGGAAGCCCAGAAGATGGACAAGGAGTATAGTCAGAGGGACAGAGGGAGAAAAAGGAGAGAGAGAGAAAAAAATTAATAATAAATAAATAAATAACGGATAGGGTACGAAGGGGAGGTGGGGCATTAACGGAAGTTAGAGAAGTCAATGTTCGTGCCATCAGGTTGGAGGCTACCCAAACGGAATATAAGGTGTTATTCCTCCAACCTGAGTGTGGCTTCATCTTGACAGTAGAGGAGGCCATGGACAGACATATCAGAAGGGGAATGGGACGTGGAATTAAATGTGTGGCCACTGGGAGATCCTGCTTTCTCAGGCAGACAGAGCGTAGGTGTTCAGCGAAACGATCTCCCAGTCTGCATCGGGGCATGTGTAGCACTTGTTCCACTTACAAGGATAAGTGCCAGGAAGGAGATCGGTGGAAAGGGATGGGGGGGATGAATGGACAAGGGAGTCGCATAGGGAGCGATCCCTGCAGAAAGCAGCGAGGGGGGGAGGATGTTCCATTATCCCTGGAAAATAAAGGAAGAAGAATGAGAACAAAGGAGAGAGAAATAATAACAAATTGCACTATGAAATACAAAACACAGTGGTTGCTGGAAATCTGAAATAAAAGATAACGCTAGAAATTCTCACTCAGTTATACAGCATCTGTTGAGAGAAAATGATGTTAACAGTACAGGTTTTTAACTTCTAATCAGAACTGGCCAGTTGTTCTGAATTTGCTGTCTTTAGGTGAACTGTGCTTGGTTTAACCATCTCTCATTTAAATAAGTAGCAAGCATCTTCTCTCAGGAGAAAACTGAGTCTTGAGGGGGCAGAAAAATTGATGGAAATTTGGCAACCTAAAGCATTAGCTCTGTTTTTCGCTGCACAAATTCTACTTGACATATTGAGTATTTCCAGCAATTTTTGTTTTTTGTTATTTCAATGTTTATATTGCAAATTTCTAATTTCTATTGGATCTTGCTTTTATAAGCATGCCTGTAACTTATGTGAAGACAATAGGATGGATCATTTCTAACGCCAGGCATATTCTGGTGTCCTGATGGAAGAGTTGGTTTTGTGCAGTGGTAATGGGTGAGACTGGTGTTGCCAACTTCTGCCCAGCTGCTGTTCTGGTGGACCCCTCATGGCATTCAAGGAGCTCCTGCAGGTTCCCTGGCACTTGGGCTGGGAAATCTTCCCACTCATACTTTGCTTGGTTTAACCTGTTCTCACTTAAATGAAGAAAAGGCATCAGCTCCGAGGAGAAAAGTGAGTAATTATCTCTTCACTTAATTTAGTTTAAATGATTTTAATTGATTCTCTGTGTGCGGCTGTGCTTTTAGCTTCCAAAAATCTAACAAAATTTTTCAATTATTTGAACCATTTTTTTAAACATGCCTTGAGTGAAATGTTTGTGAATATCAAACATCAAGCTTTAACAGTTCATGAATTATGGTAGGGATGGTGCCTGACTGCTGGTGAAAGCCTTTTTGTAAGTGCACTTTGGAATTACAAGGGCTGTCTGCAGAGAGTCTGGCCAGGGAGCCGAACTGTTACAAACAGCACAGCACAGGGGCAGATGGCCTGTGATTTTGGGCAACAGAAATTTTGTCCCTATTTATACAGCAAGTCAGGTGAACAGAAATTGTAAATGTTGTGACTTTTTCCATGCTTTACTTGGGAATCCCTTAGAATCTCATTCCTGCCTGTGGCCATCAAACTTTACAAATCCTCCCTTGGAGGGTCAGACACCCTGAGCCAATAGGCTCGTCCTGGACTTATTTCCTGGCATAATTTACATATTACTATTTAATTATTTATGGTTTTATTACTACTTAATTATTTATGGTGCAATTGTAACCAAAAGCAATTTCCCTCGGGATCAATAAAGTATGACTATGACTATGAGGACAGTACTTCATAGAGATACATAGCATGGACAGAGGTCTTTGGCTCAATTGGTCCATGCCAACTAAGATGCTTTATCCAGACTATTCCCATTTGCCAGCATTTGGCCCAAAACCTTCTAAACCTTTCCAATACATGTACCTATCCAACTATTTTTTTTAACTGTCTATTACCTTACCTGCCTCAACCACTTTCTTGGTTCGTTCCCTGTACACAATACCATTTGTGTGAAAAAAAAGTTGTCCTTCAAGTTCCTATTAAATATTTATCCTCTCGTCTTAAACCAAAGCCTTTTCATTCTTAGTTCCCTAGCCCTGGGGAAAAGAAAAGACAGAATGCATTCACCCTATCTGTGCCCTTCATGAGGATTTGGTTTCAATCAGTCATCCAACTGACCTAAGAAGTAAAACCAAAGACATTAATATTTTTAATACACAAACAACAGGAATTCTGCAGATGCTGGAAATTCAAGCAACACACATCAAAGTTGCTGGTGAACGCAGCAGGCCAGGCAGCATCTCTAGGAAGAGGTACAGTTGACATTTCAGGCCAAGACCCTTCGTCAGGACTAACTGAAGGAAGAGTGAGTAAGGGATTTGAAAGTGGGAGGGGGAGGGGGAGATCCAAAATGATAGGAGAAGACAGGAGGGGGAGGGATGGAGCCAAGAGCTGGACAGGTGATTGGCAAAGGGAATATGGAGGATCATGGGACAGGAGGCCCGGGGAGAAAGACCAATGGGAGGGGAACCCAGAGGATGGGCAAGGGGTATAGTCAGAGGGACAGAGGGAGAAAAAGGAGAGTGAAAGAAAGAATGCGTGTATAAAAATAAATACAGGATGGGGTACGAGGGGGAGGTGGGGCACTAGCGGAAGCTAGAGAAGTCAATGTTCATGCCATCAGGTTGGAGGCTACCCAGACGGAATATAAGGTGTTGTTCCTCCAACCTGAGTGTGGCTTCACCTTTACAGTAGAGGAGGCCATGGATAGACATGTCAGAATGGGAATGGGATGTGGAATTAAAATGTCTAGCTACTGGGAGATCCTGCTTTCTCTGGCGGACAGAGCGTAGGTGTTCAGCACAGCAGTCTCCCAGTCTGCGTCGGGTCTCGCCAATAAATAGAAGGCCACATTGGGAGCACAGGACGCAGTATATCACCCCAGCCGACTCACAGGTGAAGTGTCGCCTCAACTGGGAGGACTGTCTGGATATCATTTCATTTCAGAACCATGTGGACATTCACCACAAAGCCTGAAACATACTTTCCATAAACCTAAAAATGTTTTGATATTTTCATAAAATCATCTGTAAAAACCTTCCGCAACATAAATAATGTTTGGGCTTTGACTGCAAGAAATGTATATTTTCTCTAAAAATATGTTAAAGTATTGCAAGTGTTGGAGAACATGATGTTTCTCCCCCCATTTTATAATTGCAAATGTATGGGACAGATTTCAGTGAAGTAAAGTTAAGCCTTTCTCAAATATTTAGTCAAGAATAAGCGGTTACAAATGGAAGGACAGAATCTGGAGCATAGACAAAATGTTAAAGGATGTTTTTCAAAATAATTTGAGTTAAACAGAATCAACCTAGTAAGGGTTCTTTGCAAGGTACTATTCAAATCAATAAATCTATTAAAATCCATGCAGGTTGAATGAAAACCCAGCTTGTTAGTTAGTCTTCAGGAATAATAAGGCTTCAAAATTACTTTAAATGAATTGTGCTGTCAATCACATAAAATTGCCAGTCACAGTTCACTGCATTTTAAGTAAGAAAACTATTAGTGGCTTGTTTTTGGCTTGAGTCCAAATGAAAGGTTTCAACCTGAAATGTTGACTGTCTATTTCTCTTTATAGATGCTACCTGAGTTCCCGTTGCTCTTTGATTTCCAGCATGTATCTCCACTGGCTTGTTTATCATTACTAGCAATATAGTATGAAACTAGGCTGTAAATAAATTTTAGAGTTTGTGTCTTCATTAACATGACCAAATATTTCTGTAGGTTAAAATATGTGTGGCTAAAATATATCACTATTTGGCTGTTGAAAGTGATCTGCACATCAGTGTGGTCTTCCTCAGAGAAACTTATCCATCATCAGGGTAGATGCATTTCTCAATAATGAAAGCCTCTGATATCATGAAAGGAATGTCCGAGGAAAGAGAAAGAGCTGAAAATCACCCATTCAGACCAAAAGCTGATGACTACACACTGAACAGATGAAAGCAACCTCCAGGTTTATAGGTGCCATGGTAATGTAGTTATTAGCGCGATATTATTACAACTCAGTGTCAGAGTTCAGAGTTCAGAGTTCAATTCTGGTGTCGCTGGTTAGGAGTCTCTGTGTGTCCTCCCCATGGAATGTGATGGTTTTCACCAGGTAAGTTAATTGGTCATTGTAAGTTGTCCCATGATTAGGTTAGGGTCAATCGGGGTTGTTGGGGGTTGCTGGGGTGGTGTGGCTCGAAGGGCCAGAAGGCCAAACTTCATGCTGCATTGCTAAATAAATAAATAAATAAATTATTGGAGCTTGAAAAATCTTGGTATTAGAATTGTCATCCATGATGCACAAGATCCAATGTCTTTCCTTTTCAATAGCCAACATTTGCTGCTGCGTTCATTCTCCAGGAATTAACTTTATGTTTCTGTCAATGTAAACAGGTGGATAACCAACCTGTGGAGATGCCCTCAACAGTTCCACTGAAACTTTTTTTTATAAATCAAAAGCTTACTAATTTCCAGCTGATCTTGGGGGTTTCCATTTGAAATGTGTATTCTGGCCCTAAAAATAAATCAAGAGGATTTCTATTCAAATTATTGAAAATATATTCAGTCAGATTATGGAGAGTTTGATCTTGTGATTGAACACTCTAGTAAGGTGTATTGTTGAAAATATCCTGACTGGGTTGTCATAGTCATAGTCATACTTTATTGAACCTGGGGGAAATTGGTTTTCGTTACAGTTGCACCATAAATAATTAAATAGTAATAAAACCATAAATAGTTAAATAGTGATATGTAAATTATTCCAGGAAATAAGTCCAGGACCAGCCTATTGGCTCAGGGTGTCTGACCCTCCAAGGGAGGAGTTGTAAAGTTTGATGGCCACAAGCAGGAATGACTTCCTATGATGCTCTGTGTTGCATCTCGGTGGAATGAGTCTCTGGCTGAATGTACTCCTGTGCCCACCCAGTACATTATGTAGTGGATGGGAGACATTGTCCAAGATGGCATGCAACTTGGACAGCATCCTCTTTTCAGACACCACAGTGAGAGAGGCCAATTCCATCCCCACAACATCACTGGCCTTACGAATGAGTTTGTTGATTCTGTTGGTGTCTGCTACTCTCAGCCTGCTGCCCCAGCACACAACAGCAAACATGATCGCACTGGCCACCACAGAATCGTAGAACATCCTCAGCATCATCCAGCAGATGTTAAAGGACCTCAGTCTCCTCAGGAAATAGAGACGGCTCTGACCCTTCTTGTAGACAGCCTCAGTGTTCTTTGACCAGTCCAGTTTATTGTCAATTCGTATCCCCAGGTATTTGTAATCCTCCACCATGTCCACACTGACCCCCTGGATGGAAACAGGGGTCACCGGTACCTTAGCTCTCCTCAGGTCTACCACCAGCTCCTTAGTCTTTTTCACATTAAGCTGCAGATAATTCTGCTCACACTATGTGACAAAGTTTCCTACCGTAGCCCTGTACTCAGCCTCATCTCCCTTGCTGATGCATCCAACTATGGCAGAGTCATCCGAAAACTTCTGAAGATGACATGACTCTGTGCAGTAGTTGAAGTCCGAGTTGTAAATGGTGAAGAGCACCATTGTCTGGTAAGGCAACTCAAGTGTTGAGGAATGTAAGAAGCTGCAGAGAGTGGTGGACTGTGCCCAGTACATTGCAGGCACGTCCCTCCCCACCACTGGTTGTTTCTATAGGAGGCACTGCCTTGAGAAGGCAATATCTATCATCAAAGATACCCACCACTGAGGCCGTGCCATCTTTTTGCAGATACATTGGGCAGAAGGCACAGATGCTTGAAATTCCACACGAGCCGGTTCAAGAACAACTACTTACGTTCAACCATTTAGCTCTTCAACCAACTGGTTAACCCCTAATCACCAATACACACAAAATGCTGGTGGAACACAGCAGGCCAGACGGCATCCATAGGAAGAAGTACAGTCGACGTTTCGGGCCGAGACCCTTTGTCAGGAACAACGTGTGCGTGAGTGGATTTTAGGTGAGTAGGGGGTTGCACAGGTCCAGACCCACCCTCTCGACATCCCCTCCTGGATCCAGCGGCATGGTGGGGTCCAAGATGACTGGGGAAGTTCTGTTGCAATGAATGGCCAGACCAAGCTTCAATATAAGGGATGCCCTTTCCACGCTCCATGGCACGTGTTTGCTAGATGACTGTTGACCCTACGAGAGGGTTCATCCACCCTTTGACAGGTCTTGTCTTTCATCCTGCAAGGTGTCTAGCCACCTTCCTCACCAGGCAAGCCAGGTGGCGGAGCTGGTTTAGTCGCCGACCGCCCAACCATGCGACAGGTAGTACTAGGTTACATGGTACCAGTAGCACTCAGATGAGTGACCTGACCAGAAAGCTCCCAGAATAATAGGACAAGGACAGGACAAAAGTTATGATTTTGACTTGAATTCTTGTACTTTCTTTATTGCTGATTATCAGGTCTGTTCCACACCAGAAAATAATAGAAAAATATTGACTTAGTCCAAAGCTCATCTACTTGCAATGAGCAGAAGCCTGAAATGCAAGATCTGCTGAATGATGTAAGCTTATTTTCAGTCCCAGTATTCTTAAACTGCCTGAGGAAACCTTTCCATGGATGCCTGACAAAGCACCATAGCCAATTCCTTATCCTCCTTTGATGTGCCAGCTTATTTTATATATAAAAGTAGCAAGAAGTCAGCTTTTTAAGTGCGTCTACCCTAGCTTACCTAATTTGTTCTTCGTCGTGGTGCAAACAAGTGCTGGATATGGCTGAATAACTATAATAATGAGAATTGCAGAAGTAATTTTTGGTTATGAGGTACACCTAAGCTCTCCTGATGATGTGAAAGGTGCTAAATGAATGTACGTTCTTTTCTATCCCTTACAGTAATTAGCCAAGATGATATTATCTGTAAATGTTGCTTTGATTTCTAATTTTCTATTCTTTCTTCTGGAGAAGCACATTCAGAACTGTCAACAACATGTTTGCTGAAACGGATTATGGGCACCTAAACGTATACATAGCACTTTAATCAAAAGAGGTGATATATATATATATATATATATCAATAAGAATGTACAATTCTCTCTCTAGTGAGTGAAGCTTGCTGGTCTGTTTGCTTTTTTTCTATTCTTTTCACAGAAAATATAGCTGATGGGAGACCACACTTTTAAAATTGAAGTCACAGAAATTTTTGGCGTAGTTCAGAACTATGACAAACCAATGCACTTTGCTGCTGATTATATCTTGAAAATAATTATTTATTAACCTCAATGGAAATTCTAGTGCATACTTTAGGTAAAAGACAAATGTGTGCCAAAAATATAAACCAAAAGCAATTTTCTATTGTTTAAATAATTCCAGATGTGAAGGAAAACCTGTGCAAGAAGAATGAACCCTTTGATTTATTTTGCTTTTTTATCACTTTCAAATCCAAATCTTAAGCTTGTGCTCTCTCATCCAATTGCATATCCCTACAATAATTATTGTATGAAAATAAATATTTAGATATTGCCACATTAGTACCTTCAATGAGTGGAATTTAAATGTATCTCTATTTAAAACAAGTAGCTCATGGGCTGAAATTAAACTGACCTCTATTCATTTCTATGCTGCTCACACTCCAATTTGCTGGTCAGGATGTCGCTGTGGTGCATTGCACATCAGGGGATAAAAACAAACAATCATTAAAAACCTGAGTTCAAGCCATGCATTCCACATTGCCTCTGAGATCCCCTGAGTTATACTGAGAGGCTCTGTGAGTGCATCGAGCCCAGAAGGAAAAATAAACATTGTTCTACATAAGAAAATGTTTTCCATTGAAACAGTTCTGTGTACTTTTGAGAAAAAATATATTTCTACTGTCATCACAGTATCATCTAATGTCTTCAAACAAACCAAAGCTGGATATTCTTGTTAGGGGCAACATACTCCATCATTTTTGGTTAATTTTGCGTCTGGCTGTAGCAATCAGCTGGAATAGTTTTGCTGTTTGAAGAAATTAATAATTACTGTTAAATGTCAGAGGGAAACTTGAATTTTTTTTTTACAGTTTTTGCTTTTCACATCTCGCCATAGGTAAGATCAATAGCATTGTATAAAGGATAATTCAAAACAAAGAGTCATAGAGCATAAAGCAATATGGTACGGATACAGGCCCTTCAGTTCGAGTCTATGCTAACCACAGGTCCCAACAAGCTTGTCACAATTTCCTGCATCAGCCCATATCCCTCTAAATCCTATCCCTCCACAAACTTATCCAGTGCTTCTTAAATAATACTATTGTACCTGTCTCAGACAGCTCATTCCATATTTTCACCACTCTCTGTGTGAAAAAGTTGCCTTTCAGGTCCCTTTTCAATCTTTCTCCTTTCATCCTAAATCTATCATTCCCTAGTTTTGTCCAGGGAAAATACCTGTACTGTCCACCTTATCAATACCGCTCATAATGTGAACTGTTTCTCCAGGACCGCCCTTGGTTCTCCTATATTCCAAGAAATAAAGACTTAAACTGGTTGACTTTTTCCTATAACTCAGACCCTCCAGTTCTGGCAATGTCCTTGTAAATCTTTCTGCATTCTTTCCAGTTTAACTGGACTTTATTTTAACAGGGTGACATAATTTATGCTTAGTGCTCCAAGCACAAGCTCTCGAATGCCTTAAACAACTGAAATATATTGCCCCAACTCCTATATTCATTGCCTTGACTGATGAAGACCAGCCTTTTTCAGTACACAATCAACTAAGAGCTATGCACTTGTACTCCAAAACCTGGACCTCTGTACTTCCCTCTACCACTGGATCCTTGACTTCCTCACTAAGATCAGAAATAACACCTCCCCCTTGCTAATAATCAACACTGGTGCACCTTAAGAATGTGTGCTTAGCCCACAGCTCTCTGTACACCTACAGTTGTGGTTAGGCACAACTCAAACATCATCTATAAATTTGCACAGTTTTGGGCAGAATTTCAGGTGATGATGATGAGGTGTACTGGAATGAGATGGATCAGCTGGTTGAATAATGTCTCAGCAACAACCTTGCAGTCAATGTCGGTAAGACCAAGGATTTGATTGTGCACTTCAGGAAGGGGAAGTTGAGGGAGCACACACAGGTCCAAATCAAAGTGGAATGGGTAAGCATTTTCAGGTTCCTTGGTGTCAACATCACTGAGGATCTATCCTGGGCCCAACATAATGATGCAATTATGAGGAAGGCACAACAGCGTCAATATTTCATTAGGAGTTTGAGGAGAGTTGGTACGTCAGCAAATATACTTTTCTACCGACCTATCATGGAGAGTATTCTGACTGGCTGTATCACCACCTGGTATGGAGGGGCCACCACACAGCATCAAATAAAGCTGCAGGAAGTTGTAAACTTAGCCAACTCCATCATGGACACTAGCCTCCCCTGCAGCCAAGACATCTCTTCTACCATCAAATTTCTGAATGCACAAAGAACCCATAAACACTTCATGAACACTTCCTCAGTACTTTCCTGCTCCCTTTTTGCATGACATGTGTGTAGAAGTAAGCCATTGGCTTTGACTGCCAATGACTTTGACTTGATGAAATTATAAATACCTGGAGACACAGAATATAATAATGGATTACACTACTGACATTGTTCTGAAGAGCACAGTTAAAGTGGGGTGTTTCTCTATATTGATTTTACATAAATTAACATGGCATTGCTCAAAATAGGAGTATTCCACCTTTTGTAGCCAGGTACGTTTTCGAAACCAGCGATCAGATACTGAAGGATACAAAACACAGAGATACGAGACGGCCACTGAGTAACTCTATCCACAGGTAAGTAATTTCCCTGGAAAAGTAATAGAGTGCTTCCCATAGAGCTGAAGACCTGTTGGCAGATCTTTTGCTCTTGGGAATGACTGCTGGCATGTTAGGTTCCTTAGAAACCCATGTACTTGTGGCATGTGCATCTGGTTTGCCAGCTGGTATATGGAGAAAGCACAATGAACATTGACAACATACACATTTGGAAAGACCTTAAGTTACCAACAGCAATGTAATAAGACCATAAGACACAGGAGCAGAATTAGTTCATTCAGCCCATCAAAGCCACTCCACCACTTCATCATGGCTGATCCCATTTAACACCATACACCTGCCCTCTCATCATATCCCTTGATGCCCCGACCAATCAGGAATCTATCAACTTCCACTTTAAACATACCCACAGACTTGGACTCCATCACAGTCTGTGGCGGAACATTCCACAGATTCACCACTCTTTGGTTAAAAGAAATTCCTCCTTACTTCAGTTCTAAATATAGCATGACCTTTTTTGTGGGGAAACGCCAGACTGATAATCTGAATCTTTTGATGGCAAATGACATGAAACAAGCAATATTTTGTTTTGAGCAGTCTTGAATAATACGCTGGGTATTTGATCCAGTCTAAAGATTATGATTAACATACGAGTATTCAATGGCTAAAAATAGCAAAAGATTGCCATTGTCTACTGTAAAAATAAACTAAAAGTTTGCTATCTGTATCTTAAGACTGGAAATTTAAGAAACTTAAAATTGTTTGGTGTGAAGGCTGGCCCAGCCTTGTCACAAGCCACTCATTACTCTAAACCCATGCCAGTCTATGTTCAGGAGCTCCACAGTCTATTCAGCAACTTAGTGCCTAGCTCCAGTCCACTTTTGTGCTGTAGATCACTTCTCTGATGTAGTTAACTCAAGTTCCTACAGTACATTTGTGAATCTAGCTGACTGGATTTCCCTACAACTGGGGGAACCTAGCAGCTAAATCATGGTGGTAACAGCCAAATAAGATATTAAAGCAGGATTAAGTCATTCGGCCCTTTGAGTCTGATCTGTCATTTGATCATGGTTGATTTATTTTACCTTCCAATCCCATTCTCCTGTAATTTTAACAGCCTTACTAATCAAGACTGTATCAAACTCTGCTTTAAGTATACCCAGAGACTTGGCCTCCACTGCCCTCTGGGCAATGAATTCCACAGACTCACCACGCTTTGGCAAAGGATATTCCTTCTCATTTCTGTTCTAAAGGGGCATCCTTCTAGACTGAGGCTATTATCTCTGGATCTAGACTCTCCCGTAAATGGAAATATTATCTCCACATCCACTCTGTCTAGGCCCATCTATGAAGGAAGTAACTGGTTCTAAGCCAGGAGGGATGGGTCATTTTTCCCCAGCCTTACAGCAAACTTTTAGCCCATGCTTGCCTGTAGTATGAACAATTCAATTTTCATGGATAGAAAGATTTGGAAATATGGATTTTTAAGATCCTACCTAACAGCACTATGGGAGTACTTTTACTGGGACTACAGCAGTTCAAGAAGATGATGGAGCATCACCTTTTCAAGGACTGTCTGTCTGTATCTTGTTTTACGGCAGTTGGCGTAATGGTGCATTACCGCCACCCTCTGCTCCAGAATGTGCACTAGACATACATTCTAAATCCCTTCACCCAATCGCGCGCGCACGCACGCACGCACACACACACACACACACACACACACACACACACACATATATATATATACGAACCTACACTTCACCCTCCCATCTTTGACCATCCTAGTATCCTATTCCTGTTTATTCGTCATATTCTATAAAAAACCCCTGTACCCCTTAAAAACGCTAAAAATACCCGGACTTGTGCTCTCTCACCCATGCCCAGCAACCCTTTTAATGTGAATTCCTGCATCCCCAACTCCCTTAATTTATTTCTCATCATCTCTCTCTGTATCCCATACTTCCTGCAACACAAAACTACATGTTCTACTGACTCCTCTTCCTGACATTCCTCACACAATCCTGTCTGGTGTTTCCCTATCATTTTCAATGTTTTGTTTAATGCACAATGCCCCAGCCTTAACCTAGTCCACACAATTTCCTCTCTTCTGTTTCCATTACCTACCCTAGTAACTGCAACACTCTTTTGTATTTGATATAAATGCCTCCCTTTCCCCTCCCTGTCCCATCTTTCTTGCCACATTCGGTTGACTTTTTCCCAGATTACACACTTAACCTCTGCTTTACTGATACTAATGTGCATTTCCACATTTTCTTTCTTTAACGCCCTCTTTGCCAACTCATCCACCCTCTCATTCCCCTTCACCCCTACATGTGCTGGAACCCATAGAAATTTTACCTGACCTCCCTGATTTGCAATTCTTGTAACTAACTGAAGGACTTCATAATGTACATCTTGCCGACTGTTTGTGTGAAAAGACCTTAAACTTGCTAGAACTGAGGATGAATCTGAACATATCAATGTTTTGGCTTGTCTGGCTTTCTGCACCCATTGCAACGCAACCAACACTGCCAGCATCTCCACTGTAAACACCCCTAACTTATTAGATGTTCTTCTGCTGATTCCAATTTACCTTCTTAAGGACAATGAGGAATGTTCAATAAATGTGGGGTAACAATGGGCTAAATCCCATAATATTCTCATTGCTCAGACCACTGGCTGAATGTCCCCATTACTCCCTTATTCTTGTTTGCTTCCTTCTCAAGCTGCCACATGATGGTCTATTTTTCTCTCTTCACTGTCTTGTATAATTTATGATTTATATTTTGTGTTGATTGCACCTATGTGATGTTGCTGAAAGCAAGTTTTTTTTTACTGTACCTTTATCTCTCTGTATTTGTGCACATGACAATCAACTTGACTTGACTTGTCTGGGCATCATGCTTCAAGCCATTTCCTACTCTTTGAACTATGCCTCACTTCAATCTGATCAGCAAGTAGCTCTGTTGTAAAGAGAAAGGATAAACTGAGGAATCTGGATGAGAATCATCCATTAAAAGAGAGAAGGTAAGTCAGAAGAGTGGCCTGAAGAGGACATGGGGTCCCAGGATTGAGTACAAAACCAGGGCAGTTACGTTGGAATGGAACAACTGAATATTAAGTATTAATTTGGACATCTTGAGAAAACATGAAAGTGCAAGGGAGAATACAGTTGTTCTATGTGTCAAAAATTTTGGCTGTAAAGTTACAGTGGAGGTGCTGCACAATTCTTCCTGAGCAAAGGAATTTGCAAGGACATTTGATAGAACTTTACAAGAATATAATGGATTTAGAAAGGGTAAATAATGAGAAAATGGTGAGTTCAAAGATCAAGAGGCAAGAGATTTAATATCTTGGCCAATTGTTAATGCAGTGATCAATAATCACTGCCTGTTGGATTGGTGAAAACGGAATCAATGAGGGTTTCAGAAAGACTCTGTTGGGTAGTTTAATAATTTGCATGGCCATGAGGGAAAAGCAGGGAATGGTGCTGTGCTGATAGAGATCCAATGAACTCAATTCCAGATTGCATATGTAGCAGCTTATCTAGTACACAGAAAGTGACCAAATTAACTCAAATTTGAATGTTTCAGAATAACCAGAAAACACCAAGTATACTGAAAATAGTCATCTTATTTTCTCCTCGAAAGTTCAGAATTTCAGTGTATTTGGAATAAAAGCTACAGACTTGCATCTTTCAGTTGAGTGCAGCATGTTTACACAAATAACAGTATTTAACAAGAAGAATCAATTTCCTTCAAGCATCAGCATATCTATTGTAACCAGCTTCTGAATGATAGATTCTCATCACACACTCTGGGCTGTGGATACTTGTAAGTTCCTATTGCACATTCTATGAATCACTTCACTGTGAAGAACCAAAGTACTTTCTAATTTATTCACACAGAGAGCAAAACTGAATTATATTGCTCAATATCCTGTCCTTGAAATAAAAATTTGAGGAAAGATTGAAGATGAGCTGCTGTACTGCGGGTTTTAAACAGTTACAACCATATGAGACAACTTGACTTATCTGTAGTGCCAAAGAGAACACAAAGAAAAACAAACCTCTGGAAAGAAAATGAATTCCTTGTGAATACATAATTAACAGCAGAAGTGCATGTGAAAAGAAAAAAAAATTCAGAGAGGACCAAGATATCACAGAACCAGTAAAAATAATTAGAACTTTGTTGCCCTGTCACACCCATTTGTGAATAGTGCTGTATGATCAAACAACTTACAAAAGGTAAAGTCCCCCACTAATGTCCCTATCCCCAATCATTGTGGAGTCCAGAAAGCCAAGGTAAAAGGCAAAGTCTGAAGTGTTCAGAACAGTGTAATAATGCCAGATAAAATGAGGTACAAGGAAATAGAGGCAAAGCTTCAGACTTCCAGATTTGAAGTCAGATGACTGAAAGGCAACCTTAAAGCAGGTGTAAGGATGTAACAGATCAAGCACCAAGTAGAACTATCTTGATACAGACTTGACAACCCCATCATCACAGAGACTTATCCTCATTCAAATTGATTCTGTTCCCTTTTACTCCCTCCACCACAATTATACATTGATTTCAATGTTTAACTATCCACAAAATGGTCTGCAGTATATCAAGCAACACACATCAAAGTTGCTGGTGAACGCAGCAGGCCAGGCAGCATCTCCAGGAAGAGGTACAGTTGACATTTCAGGCCGAGACCCTTCATCAGGATCTGTCCTGACGAAGGTCTTAGCCTGAAACGTTGACTGTACCTCTTCTTAGAGATGCTGCCTGGCCTGCTGCGTTCACCAGCAGCTCTGATGTGTGTTGCTTGAATTTCCAGCATCTGCAGAATTCCTCGTGTCTGCAGCATATAAGTTAGATTTCCTTGGATGTCACAGTAGTGTGGTAGCATAGCAGTTAATGTGACGCTATTACAGCTCAAGGCATTGGAGTCTGCAGTTCTATCCTGGTGTCTTCTTTAAAGAGTTTGTACGTCCTCACCGTAGAATGCGTGAGTTTTCTCTGGTTGCTCCGGTTTCCATCATAGGTAATTGGTCATTGTAAATTGTCCCAAGATTAGCCTAGAGTTAAATAGGGGTTTACTTGGCAGCACAGTTCAAAGGGCTGGAAGACCCTATTCAGTGCTGCATCACCAAATAAATAAATAAACAAACATCTTCCTCTGCCTTCTTCAATGAAACGAATGGTCAGATGACTACCAGCCATACACTTCACAAAAACCTGTTTTTCCTTCATTACTGGATCACAATGCCAGAACTCCTTATCTAACAGTGTTACAGAAGTACTTTCACAGTATGATTGCATCAGATGAAGTTAGCTCACTGGACTTCTTAAATAGGATTTAAGTAACCAGTGGACATTTGGGAGATAACAGCAAGTCCTTCCATGAATGAAATATTTTTGCTGAGATAAGGTAGCCAAAACTGTTTGTATTACCACAAGACTGTCTGACTAAAACTGCACAAAATAGTTATTCCTTTCCACTGTATTCAAATCTCCTTCTGAAAGAAAGCAGCCGCCTTATTTTATACTTTTCATTTATATCCTGTGCATTCAATTGTTTGTGTACATAGGTATTATAATTCCATTGTTCATTTATGGATACTTGTATCCCACACGTGTAAAATTTAATCTGATTAATTTTCCTTAAATCTCATCTGCTCTTATAGTGAATTCAATTTATTTAGTTGCGATCTTTTCCTGTTTTTCTGTTTCCACCTACATGGTTTAGTTTATTGTTCGTGCTAACTTCAATTCATGGATAAAAAAGAAAGCATTCCTTCAAGTATTTCATGACTTTCTAATGCAATGCCATCTCAAATCCATTATTAAATTTACACTGTATACCCAGCACTGAAGATTTAATGATGAGAGTAAATCAAGCCAGAATAGTAAAGTGACAATAATGCACATTTTGAGTCATCTCACTAAAATAATCAATTACAACTCCAAATGGAATTTTGCCAGTTGATAATGGAAAAGAGGACAGTCACTTATAGGAAACTAGAAGCATTTACAAACATTTTTAAGCCATTTAGAAAGACGTTACAATCTGTTAGCAGCCTTTAAAATAGAAATAATTATCAAGAAATTAAATAATCACTAAAACATCTTTGTAGATATTTGTTACATACAGATTACCTCCAAGTTTTCATAGTGATTCTAAATGAAAAATAACTATCTGTATCATTTGTGTGAACCCCCTCAGTTCTATTGAAGCAGCTTTCAAACAAAGGAAATAGAACTAAACTTTGCATTGATCTCACTCAAACAACTGGAGATAGAAAATTTATCCTGTCACTTCTGCATTGAACTAGGATGCATGTAAAATTATTCAGTTTGATGCCTAGGAGAGTCTTGTAATAGAGAGTCTAAGGAACATACAGTAGGCAGTAAGACAAGACTGAGAAGACATGGTAAGTGATGACTTTTTTTTAAAACAAGTTCCTGAATGGGAAGCCTGCTGAAGTTATCAGTATATGGTACCTCAGTTCTTTGGTTGTGTCTCTGTCTATTCTTACTACAGCCTTTCTCATCTTCACTTCACCCTTGTTTGGCCATTGTTGACCACTGCACCCACAAGCTCCTCAAGTACTAGTCTGGAGATGCAAATAGGCCTACAGTTGACCTCATCCATCAAACTTAGATGATCTGCATCACAGAGAAGATGAAAGAATTGCACACTTCAGCTTTAAAATATCTGACCAGTGTCCAGGTGGGGATACGTATCAAATGCTTCTTAGTTGAACTAATTCAACAATTCTCAAAGTATATATTCTGTTGGTGTTATTATCAAGAAGTTCCTGGCTATACATATTTTTATATTAATCAGAAGCATTATAGATTATTTTCTATTTTAATTGGAATATAGGAAAGATATTCATCTCTACTTCAGCTGGTTTCATCTTGCTCAGTTCTGAACTAATGACAGTTCCGAAAAGTTCTCATCCAGTCTAATTGCCAATTAGGCTCTGTGTTGGTTCTGGAAATAAATCCCAAAGTATATGGTATAATATTGAATATGCTCATTTAATGCATTATGATATGCACTAGATGGTGTCTTGAAATAGCTACATATCCATGCAATACATGTAGTACTTGTGAATCATATTTCCCTACTGTTAAATATTATGAATTTATTAAATCCTGTTTTTGTAACTTTGTAGAATAAAATTATATGTGTAAAAGGAGAAAAATGAGAGACAGAACTCTTGATAAGACATAGGAACAGAATCAGGTCACTCGACCCATCAAGTCTGCTCTGCCATTCCATCGTGGTTGATTTATTATCCTTCTCAATCCCATTCCCCTGCCTGCTCACAGTAACCTTAGATGCCCTGACTAATCAAGAACCTATCAACCTTTGCTTAAGATATACTCAATGACTTGCCCTCCACTGCTGTTCGAGGAAATGGATTCCACAGATTCACTCCCCTCTGGCTGAAGAAATTCCTCTTCATCACTGTCCTAAATGGACTTCTGTCTATTCTGAGGCTGTTCCCTCTGGTCCTAGACTTACCCACTATAGGAAATATCCTCTCCACAGCCGTCCTCTCTGGGCCTTTGAATAATTGATGGGTTTCAATGAGATCCCCCCCCCCCCATTCTTATAAGCTCCAGTGATTATAAGCCCAAAGCCATGAAATGCTGCTCACATATTGACCCATTCAGTTTCCGAATTATTCTTGAGAACTACCTCTGGATCCTCTCCAATGCCTGCACATCTTTTTTGAGAGAAGGGGCCCAAAACTGCTCGTGTGTTCTGACCAATGTTTTATAAAGCCTCAGCATCATATTGTTGCTCTGATATTCTAATCCTCTAGAACTGAAAGCTAACATTGCTCTTCCCTACCACCAACTTAACTTGCAAGTTAATCTTTAGGGAATCTTGCATGAGGACTCCCAAATTTCTTCGCACCTCTGATTTTTGAATTTTCTCCCTGCCTAGAAAATAGTCTAGGCCTCTATACCATTTTGGATACTGTTGTGGGGGATGACCTCCCAGGGGAATGGCACAGAGACTAGGTTACCAGCACTGAGTATAGGTCCAGATGGTATGTTGCCTCCCAGGTGGCAGGGTCAGGGATGTCTCAGATTGTGTCCACGGTATTTTGGAGGGGGAGGGAGAGCAGCCAGTTGTTTTGGCACATATTGGTACCAATGACATGGGAAGGGAAAGCAAAGAAATTCTGAAGAGAGAATCTAGAGAGCTAGGAAGAAAGCTGAAAAGCTGGACTTCCAGGGAAGTAATTTTTGGATTACTACCTGTGCCATAAGAACAGGAGAAATAGGAGCAGGAGTCGGCCATCTGGCCCGTTGAGCCTGCTCTGCCGTTCAACAAGATCATGGCTGATCTGGTCATGGCCTCGCTTTCATCTACCTGCCTTTTCCCCATAACCCTCAATTCCCCTACTATGCAAAAATCTATCCAACTTTTGTCTTAAGTATACTTACTGAGGTAGCATCCACAGCTTCATTGGGTAGAGAATTCCACAGATTCACCTCTCTTTGGGAAAAGCAGTTCCTCCTCATTACTGCCCTTAATCTATTCCCCCGAATTTTGAAACTATGTCCCCTAGTTCTAGTCTCACCTACCAGTGGAAACAACTTTCCTGCCTCTATCTTATCTATTCCTTTCTATATGTTTCGATAAGATCTCCTCTCATTCTTCTGGCTGCTTTCCCTCCCCCTCCAAGATGCTGTGGATGCAATCCAAGACAGCTGGCAGGGTTGACAGCAGAACAGCAATGGCTTGATTTTCTGAGAAAAATGAGGAAGGTGCAAGAAGATGTATTCCAAAAATCAAGAAATATTCAAATGGCAAAATGGTACTGTTATGGCTGACAAGGGAAGTCAAAGCTAATGTAAAAGAAAAAGAGAGCGAATACACCAAAGCAAAATTAGTGGGAGGACAGACAATTGGGAAGTTTTTAAAAACCTACAGAAAGCAACTAAAAGAATCATTAGGAAGGAAAAGATGAAATGTGAAAGCAAGCTAGCAAAGAATATCAAGGTGGA
Organism: Mobula hypostoma; assembly: GCF_963921235.1. Classification (NCBI taxonomy): domain Eukaryota; kingdom Metazoa; phylum Chordata; class Chondrichthyes; order Myliobatiformes; family Myliobatidae; genus Mobula; species Mobula hypostoma. The sequence continues at coordinate 195,693,085 of NC_086097.1, forward strand.
TAGAACAAGCTTTTAAAAGTATATTAAAAAAAATAAAAATAGTGGATGATAGTGGATATAGGACTGTTAGAAAATGAGGCCAGATAAATAATAACAAGAGACAAGGAGATGGAAGATGAACTAAATGAGTATCTTGCATCAGTCTGCACTGTGAAAGGCACTAGCAGTGTGCGAGGTGTTGAAGGGTATGAAGGAAGAGAAGCGAGTGCAGTTACTATTACAAGAGAGAAGGTGCTCAATAGTTCAAAGACCTAAATGTACATAAGTCACCCAGACAAGATGAACTGCACCGTAGTGTACTGAAAGAGGTAATGGTAGAGATTGAGGAGGCATTAGTAATGATCTTTCAGCAATCATTAGACGCTGGCATGATTTTGGAAAACTGGAAAATTTTAAATGTCACTCCACACTTTAAGAAAGGAGGAAGGCAGCAGAAAGGTTATAGAACAGTTAACCTGAACCTAGTGGTTGGGAAGATATTGGAGTCAATTGTTAAGGTTAATGCTATGGAGTACCTGGAGACACAGGACAAGATAGGATGAAGTCAACATGGTTTCCTTAAGGGAAAATCTTGCCTGACAAACTTGTTGGAATTCTTTGAGGAGATTACAAGTAGGATAGATAAAGGTGATGCAGTGGATGTTGTGTATTTGGATTTTCAGAAGTCCTTTGACAAGGTGCCACACATGAGGCTGCTTACCAAGTTAAGAGCCCATGGTATTACAGGAAGGTTACTAACATGTTTAGAGCATTGGTTGATTGGTAGGAAGCAGTGAGCGAGAATAAAAGGATCCTTCTCTGACTGGCTGCCTGTGACTAGTGGAATTCCACAGGGGACAGTGTTGAGACTGCTTCCTTTTATTGTTATAAGGGGGGTGCTGGGAGTAGACCCAAATGCAAGACACAGACACTGAAGAACCAAGAACAAGAATAGGACTAGAGTTAAGCAAGAGAAGTGGGGAAGAAAGGATGCTGGACATTGACACAGGCCCTGGACGAGACAAGGACTCAGGGCCTGGGCTAGGACTTGACCAGGATAGTGGAACCAGGACGTGGAACTGGGAACTAGGAGCCTGGGCTTGGACTCCAAGCCAGAGACTGGACAAGGACCCAGAACCTGGGTCTTGACTCGGGCTCAGACCCTGGAACTAGGCGAGGACATGATGAGGCTTGGGTTCTACGAGGCTAAGGTATAGACTCTGAGCCAGAGACTGGGCAAGGACCCAGAACCTGGATCTTGACTCAGGCTTGGACTCCAGAACTAGGTGAGGACAAGATGTGGGTACAGGACAAGGAGTGGCAACAGGACTAGAGAAGAGACTCCAGCCCAGGACAAGGAATCTCCAGCACCAGGCTGGGCGAGGTACTCCTGGGCTGGGCGAGATTCTCAGACGTGGCTAGGACTGGACGAGACCCCGAAGCCTTGACTTGGTCGGGGGGGGGGGAAGACAGGAGAGCCTGGACCCCTCCTTGGGTACAGGACATAGGGCCAGGACTCATTACACAGAATGCAGAAGATGACAAGACAGTTCCCAACACAAGGTAGCAGCAGACAGACAGACCTACTTAGCGAAGGCATGGTCACAGATAGTTCCCAACACTAGGTAGCGGCAAACAGCCAACAGCCAGACCTACCTAGCAAAGACATGGAGACAGACAGTTCTCAACACCAGGTAGCAGCAAACAGCCAGACCTACCTAGCAAAGGCATGGACACAGAGACTGTTCAAAATAACAAAGGACAGTTCCTATCTCGTTCCAGCAGTTGAACTTGACAGCAGTGAAAGCGAGGGTTACAGGCAAGGCAAGGCAAGACTTCAGGAGGGAGGGCCAGAGAAGGGATTCAGAAAGGGAATTTAGACAGGAACAATCCAGCAGCTATAGGCTGAATCCTGAAGCTATTTATGAAGCCAGCCCAAATGAGAATCAGCTGCCTCAACAGAAACTGGGGAAAACCGGAAGACCTGGAATAAGGAACATGGACTGGACTGTGAACTGGAATGTGGATTTCACGGACCGGACCATGACATTTATGCTGTACATCAATGATTTAGATGATGGAATAGATGGCTTTGTTGCCAAGTTTGCAGATAATATGAAGAGTGATGGAGGGGCAGGTAGTATTGAAGAAACAGGTAGGATGCAGAAGGACTTAGACAGATTAGGGGAATGGGCTAGAAAGTGGCAAATGAAATACTATGTTGGAAAATGCATGGTATGCGCTTCGGCAGACAATTTTCTAACTGGGGAGAAAATCCTAAAATCGGAGATGCAAGGGGACTTGGGAGTCCTTGTGCAGAACACCCTAAAGGTAAACTTGCAGGTTGAGTCGGTGGTGAGGAAGGCAAATGCAATGTTAGCATTTATTTCAAGAGTTCTAGAAAATAAGAGCAGGGATGTGATGCTCTGGGTTTATAATGCACTGGTGTGAGGCCTCACCTTGAGTATAGTGAACAGTTTTGGGCTCCATATCTAAGAAATTATATGCTGGCATTGGAGAGGTTTCATGGGAGGTTCACAAGGATGATTCCAAGAACGATAGGGTTATCATACGAGGAGCATTTGATAGCTCTGGGCCTGTACTCGCTGGAACTTAGAAGGATGACAGGGGATGTCATTGTAACTTTTTGAATGCTGAAAGGCCTACACAGAGTATATCTGGAAAGGATGTTTCCCCTGCTGGGGGTGTCCAGGAAAAAAAGGTACAGCATCAGAATAGAGGGGTGTCCGTTTAAAACAGAATGCAGAGAAATGTGAAGTTGTGGAATTTGTTACCACAGGTTTTTGGCTGTATTTAAGGCCAAGATTGATAGGTTCTTGATTGGCCACAGTATCAAGTGTTACAGGGAGAGGGCCGGGAAGTGGGGCTGAGGAGGGGAAAAAAGGATCACCCATGATTGAACAGCAAAGCAACCTTGATGGGTCAAACAGCCTTATTCTACTCCTATGTATTATGGCCTTATGGCCTCTATTTATTCTACCAAAGTGCATGGCCATACACTTCACTGTACAATATTTCTTCTGCTACTTCTTTGCTCATTCTCCCAATCTGTCCACGTCCTTCTTCAGACTTTCTCCTTCTACAACACCACCTGTCCTCCACTTATCTATGATTCATTTGCAAACTTGGTCACAAAGTCATCTATTCCGTCATCCAAATCGTTGACAGGTAACGTGAAAAGAAGTGGTCCTAATACCAAACCTAGTGGATCAGCACTAAATCATTGGGAGTTAAGCAGAATAGGCCCCCTTTATTCTGAAACATTGCCTACTGCCATGCTAATATCTTTCTTGCAATAATATGGGCTCTTATTTTGTTAAGCAGCCTCATATGTGGCATCTTGTCAAAGGCCTTCTGAAAATCCAAGTAAACAACATCCACTGACTCTCCTTTATCTATGTCCTCAAAGAATTCCAACAGATTTCTCAGGCAAGATTTCCTGTTAAGGAAACCACAGTCTCTTTGGCCTACTTTAGAACGTGCCTCCATGTACCCTGAAACCTCTTCCTTAATGATGGACTCCAACAGCTTCCCAAAGACTGAGGTAAGGCTAACAGGCCTATAATTTTCTTTCTTCAGCTTCCTTACCTTCTTAAAGAGTCCACAGATATTTGCAATTTTAAAGTCCTCCAGAACTATTCCAGATTTTAATGATTCTTGAAAGATCATTATTAATACCTCCACAGTCTCTTCAGCTAGCTCTTTCAGAACTTTGGGGTGAAGTCCACTTGGTCCAGGTGACTTATCCGCCTTCAGACCCTTCAGCATCCCAAACACACTCTCTTTAGTAACAGCAACTACACACAAAATGCTGGAAGAACTTAGTAGGCCAGCCAGCATCTATGGAAAAGAATACTGAGACCCTTCATAAATACACACACTTCTGCCCCTGACAATCATGAATTTATGGCATACTGCTAGTATCTTCCACAGTGAAGAAACATAGAAAACCTACAGCACAATACAGGCCCTTTGGCCCACAAAACTGTGCCAAAAATGTCCTTACCTTAAAAATTACCATATAACCGTATATCAATTACAGCACAGAAACAGGCCATCTCGGCCATTCTAGTCCATGCCGAACTCTTACTCTCACCTAGTCCCACCAACCTGCACTCAGCCCATAACCCTCCATTCCTTTCCTGCCCATATATCTATCCAATTTAACTTTAAACGACAGCATCGAACCTGCCTCAACCACTTCTACTGGAAGCTCATTCCACACAGCTACCACTCTCTGAGTAAAGAGGTTCCCCTTATGTTACCCCTAAACTTTTCCCCTTTAACTCTCAACTCATGTCCTCTTGTTTGAATCTCCCATCTCTCAATGGAAAAAGCCTATCCACATCAACTCTATCTATCCCCCTCATAATTTTAAATACCTCTATCAAGTCCCCCCTCAACCTTCTATGCTCCAAAGAATAAAGACCTAACTTGTTCAACCTTTCTCTGTAACTTAGGAAATGAAACCCAGGCAACATTTTAGTAAATCTCCTCTGTACTCTCTCAATTTTATTGACATCTTTTCCTATAGTTCGGTGACCAGGACTGCACACAATACTCCAAATTTGCCCTCACCAATGCCTTCTACAATTTCAACATTACATCCCAACTCCTATACTCAATGCTCTGATTTATAAAGGCCAGCATATGAAAAGCTTTCTTCACCACCCTACCCACATGAGATTCCACCTTCTGGGAAATATGCACCATTATTCCTAGATTCCTCTGTTCTTCTGCATTCTTCAATGCCCTACCATTTACCACGTATGTTCTATTTTGATTAGTCCTACCAAAATGTAGCACCTCACATTTTTCAGCATTAAACGCCATATGCCATCTTTCAGCCCACTCTTCTAACTGGCCTAAATCTCTCTGCAAGCTTTGAAAACCTACTTCATTATCCACAACGCTACCTATTTTAGTATGCATACTTACTAATCCAATTTACCACTCCATCATCCAGATCATTAATGTATATGACAAACAACATTGGACCCAGTACAGATCCCTGAGGCACACCGCTAGACACCGTCCTCCAATCTGACACATGGTTATCCACCACTGCTCTCTGGCATCTCCCATCCAGCCACTGCTGAATCCATTTTACTACTTCGATATTAATGCCTAACGATTGAACCTTCCTAACTAACCTTCCATGTGGAACCTTGTCAAAGGCCTTACAGAAGTCCATATAGACAACATCCACCGCTTTACCCTCGTCAACTTTCCTAGTAAACTCATCAAAAAATTCAATAGGATTTGTCAAACATGACCTTCCACACACATTCAATAAGATTTGTCAAATAGGACCTTCCACACACATTCAATAAGATTTGTTAAACATGACCTTCCACGCACCTGGGAATACCCATAGCTGTCTATTTTTCTGAGCTCCATGTACCTGTCCAGGAGTCTCTTAAAAGACCCTATCATATCCGCCTCCATCACCATCACCGGCAGCCCATTCCACGCACTCACCTTTCTCTGCGTAAAAAAAGCTTACCCCTGACATCTCCTCTGATACCTACTTCCAAGCACCTTAAAACTGTGCCACCTTAAAAGGCCTTTGACTGATGAAAATACTTATCAAGTTCATCTGCCATTTCTTTGTCCCACCATTACTACCTCTCCATTGTCATTTTTCAGCAGTCAAATATCCACTTTCACATCTCTTTTACTCTTCATATATCTGGAAAAAAAATTCATATCCTTTTTGATATTTTTGGCTAGCTTACCTTCATATTTCACCTTTTGTCTCCAAAAGTTTTTCTAGTTGTTTTCTGTTTGCTCTTATAAACTTTTAATCCTCTAACTTCCCACTTATTTTTGCTATATTATACAATATGTCCTCTCCTTCATTTTTATGTTCTCCTTGACTTTCCTTTGTCAGCCACGGTTGCCCCATCCCCTCCTTTAGTATACTTCTTCACCTTTGGGATTTATCTATCCTGTGCCTTCCAAATTGCTCCCAGATACTCCAGGCATTGTTGTTCTGTTGTTCTGTTGGCATCCATCCTAGTGACCTCTTCACAATCAACTTTGGCAAGCTCCTCTCTCTCATGCTTCTGTGATTCCCTTTACTCCACTTTAATACTGATACATCTGATTTTATTCTCTCCTTCTCAAATTGCAGGGTGAATTCTATCATATTATTCATCAGTTGTTTCTTCATCAGTTTGAACGGGACACAATTGTGCAAGCGCATGGAGGCCAGCCAGTGAGCACAGCTAGAAGAGTTTAAAAAGAAGACAGATTTATACAGTGAGTATCGGAGAAGTGGGCAACAGAGTAGAGGCAGACAGAGTAGGAAGGCTTTAGCTCAACAGGGCTTTGGCGATAAAGGGTCAAGGTGAGGAAGGTTACTTGTGTAGAATACAGATAGAAAGTATGTGTGTGAGGCCGGTTTTCTGTGCTCAGTGTCAGATGTGGGAGGTCCTGGAGACTCCCAACCTCCTGGATGGCCACATCTGCACCAGGTGCGTTGAGCTGCAGCTCTTTAGGGACCACATTAGGGAACTGGAGATGCAGCTCGATGATCTTCGTCCGGTCAGGGAGGGTGAGGAAGTGGTAGAGAGGAGCTATAGGCAGGTAGTCACTCCGGGGTTGGGGAGACAGATAAGTGGGTAACAGTCAGGAGAGGGAAGGACAGGAGTTAGAGGCTAGAGAGCACCCCTGTGGCTGACCCCTTAACAATAAGTACTCCTGTTTGAGTACTGCTGGGGGAGATGGCTTACCTAGGGGAAGCAACAGTGGTCGTGCCTCTGGCACAAAGTCTGGCCCTGTGGCTCAGAAGGGTAGGGGAAGGAAGAGGATGGCAGTAGGTGATTCTGTGGACACAGGAAAGAAACGCAGATGATAGTTTGCCTCCCAAGTGGCAGGGTCTAGGATGTTTCTGATTGCGTCCACGATATCTTGAAGTGGGAAGGAGAACAGCCAGAGGTTGTAGTACATACTGGTACCAATGACATAGGTAGGAAAACGGAGGAGGTCCTGAAAACAGACTACAGGGAGTTAGGAAGGAAGTTGAGAAACAAGACCTCAAAGGTAGAAATCTCAGGATTACTGCCTGTGCCACATGACAGTGAGTATAGGAATAGAATGAGGTGGAGGATAATAACATGGCTGAGGGATTGGAGCAGGGGACAGGGATTCATATTTCTGGATTATTGGGATCTCTTTTGGGACAGGTGTGACCTGTACAAAAAGGACGGGCTGTACTTGAATCCCAGGGGGACCAACATCCTGGCGGGGAGGTTTCCTAAGGTTATTGGGGAGAGCTTAAACTAGAGTTGCTGGGGGGATGGAAACCGAACTGAAGTGACGGAGGAAAGGGAGGTTGGCTCACAAATAGAGAAAGCTTGGAGATAGTGCGAAAGGGAGGATAGGCAGGTGATTGAGAAGGGACAGGCTCAGACCAATTGTTTGCGATGTGTCTATTTTAGTGCGAGGAGTATTATGAACAAAGTGGATGAGCTTAGAGCGTGGATCAGCACTTGGAGCTATGATGTTGTGGCCATTACAGAGACCTGGATGGTGCAGGGGCAGGAATGGCTACTTCAAGTGCCAGGCTTCAGATGTTTCAGAAAGGACAGGGAGGGAGGCAAAAGAGTTGGGGGCATGGCACTGTTGATCAGGGATAGTGTCACGGCTGCAGAAAAGGAGCAAGTCATAGAGGGGTTGTGGGTGGAAGTTAGGAATAGGAAGGCGTCAATAACTCTACTGGGTGTTTTTTATAGACCACCCAATAATAACAGGGACATTGAAGAGCAGATAGGGAGACAGATTCCACAAATGTGTAATAATAACAGGGTTGTGTGGTGGGAGATTTTAATTTCTCAAATATTGATTAGCATCTCCCTAGAGTGAGAGTTTCAGATGGGATGGAATTTGTTAGGTGTGTTTAGGAAGGTTTCTTGACGCAATATGTAGATAAGCCTACAAGTGGAGAGGTTGTACTTGATCTGGTATTGGGAAATGAACTTGGTCAGGTGTCAGGTCTCTCAGTGGGAGAGCATTTTGGAGATAGTGATCCAATTCTGTTTCCTTTACCATAGCATTGGAGAGGGATAGGAACAGACAAGTTAGGGAAATGTTTTGTTGGAGTAAGAGGAACTATGAGGCAATCAGACATGAACTTGGAAGCATGAATTGGAAACAGATGTTCTCAGGGAAACGTACAGAAGAAATGTGGCAAATGTTCAGGGGATATTTCTGTGAGGTTCTGCATAGGTATGTTCCAATGAGACAGAGAACTCTGCACATCCAGCAGCATCTATGGAAATGAGAATACAGTTAATGTTTTGGGCTGAGATCCTTCTTCAGGACCACAATCCAGTATTGCCTTTCCCCTAGTGGGCTCAACTACAAGCTGCTCTAAAAAGCTGTCTCATAGGCATTCTATAAATCCTCTCTCTTGAGATCTAGCACCAACCTGATTTTCCAAATCTACATGCATATTGAAATCCACCATGACTACAGTAACATTGCCCTTATTATATGCCTTTTTACCCTTGCAGCTTCTTAACTCGACCCACAAGGATTTTTCATCTTCTGACCCCATGGCACCCTTTTCTAAGGATTTGATTTCATTTTAAACCAACAGAGCCTCAGCACTCCCTCAGCCGACCTGACTTTGGATGCAATGTATATCCTTGGATGTTAAGCACCCAACTATGATCTTCTTTCAGCCACGTTTCAGTGATGTTCAGGACATTATACCTGCCAGTTTCTAACTGTTGCACTTCACCTCATCCCACTGATTTCAATGTTGTCCTATCATCTGTCTGTTCATCCTCACAGCCTCACTACACACTGCATCAACTTGTATACCAACTGCCCCATCCTCAGCCCTATGACCCCAGTTCCCATCCCACTGCCAACTTAGTTTAAGCACTCCCCAACACCTCCCCATACCTGCCCACAAGGATATTCGCTCCCCCTCAGGTTCAGGTGTAACCTGTCCTTTTTGCACAGGTCACAACTTCCCCGAGATTACTACATTAAGTAATGGATGCTAGTAAAGAAGTCATTCTTTCAGTTTGAATACTTCATGAAAGTTATGAAGACTTCGTGTGTGTTTCAGTAAGTGAGTTATTAGAGGTGATGGTTTGCCATGATATTTGATGTCAGACTTTGAAGGTCTGACATCAAATATCAAGCATTTTTGAAACTGTCTGACGGAAGCATTTTTGCCTGTGTTTATAAAAGAGACCCTTTCAATAGCTGACATTGCAGCTTTGTGGGGGTGGTGAGATCAAGGATAACCTGTCATTGTTGAAGATTGAAGTAATACGATGTATAGTCAGAGCTGTTTTTATTCTTTTCATCTTCACCTTCAGTCAGCAATAAAGAATTTCTTACTGCTATTTCTCTTTATAAAACAGATATAGAAGTGAGGCTGAGCATTCAAAAACCTTAGACAATATGGAAAATTGAATTATTGTTCATGTATTGAAAGCTTAGATCACGCAGCATGCCATGTCTAATTCCATTCAAGTTTAAACAGAACATTTCTGAAAAGTAAAAAATATTACAGTTTAACGGTTGTTGACCATACCATATTGGAGACAATCATAGCCAGGCGGGTTTTGCTGGAGAGGGTTGGGCAGCTGAACTATTTGTCATGTGGATTCCAGGACCTGGGAGGGATAGCATTTTACAATGGCCTTGATGAGGATGTGCTAGATGGGGAATGGCTTCACTCTGGTAGAGAGTTAGTACTCTGCAAAAGAGAATGAGGAGAAGTGATGCTGGGGGTGGGGAAGTAGGTGGTTCTGGGAAAAAGTGCAGGAATGAAGAGGGAAAAGAAGTCTGAATGGGGAGGAACTGATCATGGAGCACGTTGAGTGGAAGGGAGACAGTTTGAGGCAGGAAGACTAGGGGAAGGGAGATCGACTGAAAGTGATTAAGGTGGTTAAGAAAGTACAGCTTGAGGAAGAAAATATGGGTGGGTGGGTGTGAGTGAGTGTGTGTGTGTGTGTGTGTGTGTGTGTGTGTGTGTGTGTGTGTGTGTTTGTGTGTGTGTATGTAGTATGTAGTGTGTATGCCTGTATGAGAATGTATGCGTGTGTTACTTGGGCATTTATTCTAGCAGACCAAGATTTCACTCTGTGAGATCCTTGTAGCTATTGTGTAATGACCATCACACATTAAAATAAAATCCATCCACAGGCACCTTCCATTTCTCAGAACTGCAGTGGAAGCAAATTTTCCTCACATTCTGGATGACTTCCAAAGAAGGAGTGGGTCCCACTTAGGTTAGTCAGGAAAGAATACCTCAGATTTTTTCTGTGTGACCATAGGTCATTGATGCTTTATTAAGTCAAAACAAACTTGTTGTTGGCCTTTAACCTAGCTCTGTCATGGTCTAGTCCATGATGTCCCCATTCCGGTTCATGGTCCGGTCCATGGACTTAGGACTCCGGGTCTTCCAGCAGTCCCTTGTTTGACTAAATCAAAGGCACTTGATTCCCATCTTTGGGCTTGCAATATAAGTAGCCTTGGGATTGAGTGTGGGCTGCTGGTTTGTCTTGTCAATCCCCCTTGGAGCAACCTGCTGATGGAAGGCTAGTGAAACCGTTTGTGATCTCCAGGCCTGGTTGGAAGACCACTGCTTCATGGAGCCTTGTTGCCACTTGTTGGAGTGGTCCTTGCAGTATGGATTCGGCTGTTTCCCGGGCCAGCTGAGTGGCTGCCAGCCACTCCAAGCTAGGTCGGGATCTAGCTGTTTCTGTAGGCATCTGAGGTTGCTGGCTGAACTGAGACTCGGAGCTTCCCTGGAGCAGAGATGGAACTGTCTGTTGTTCTTTGGTGTTTGTCTCTTCTTGTCCTTGCCCCTGTGGGGTAAGCCAGGCTGTTTTTCTGTGCCCTGCGTTGGAGTCCTGTCTTGTCCTCGCCTCTGTGGGGTAAGTCAGGCCGTTTTACTGTTGCCCTGCGGGGGGATCGGTCTTGTCTTGTCCTTGCCTCTGTTGGATAAGTCCGGCTGTTCTGCTGTTACCTGATGGGGAGACCTGTCCCACCTTGGTGTGGAGATGAAGTTGAGTCCCGGCTTGTCTTTGGATAAGTCCCGGCTCTATGTCTATGTTCTGTCCTGTCTCATGTTTGTGTTATGTTAAAGATGAGTCCTGGCTTGTCGAAGGATAAGTCCTGGTTCTATGTTGATGTTCAGTTCCCAGTCCATCTCTCAGCTCCAGTCTCCGAGTTATCATCCTCCGCATTTCAAGACGAAGACCCCAATCCTCAAGGACCCCAAGCCAAGCCCAAGCTCCAAGAACCCAAACCTCAATGATACCAAGCCAAGCTCCAAGAACCCAAGCCTTAAGGATCCTTAGCCAAGCTCAAGACCCAAGACCCCAGCCTACAGCCGGGCTCAAGACCCAAGACCCCTAGCCTCAAGAATCCCAAGCCAAGCTCAAGACCCAAGACCCCAAGCCTCGAGGATACCAAGCCAAGCTCAAGACCCCAAGCCTCGAGGATCCCAAGCTGAGCTCAAGACCCAAGACCCCAAGCCTCAAGGATCCCAAGCCAAGCTCAAGACCCAAGACCCCAGCCTCAAGCCATGTCATGTCCCTGCCTGGTTCTGGGGTCCGAGCCCGAGGCAAGACCCAGGTTCTGGGTCCTTGTACAGTCTCGGTCTCGGAGTCTGAGCCTTGTCTTGTCTCCAAGCTCGGGCCTCTAGACCCCAGCCACGTCCTGCCCTGAAACCATGTCATGTCCTTGCCTGGTTCTGGGGTCCAAGCCCGAGGCAAGACCCAGGTTGTGGGTTCTTGTCCAGTCTTGTGCTCGGAGTCCAAGCCTTGTCTCCTAGTCCATGGTTCCTAGTCCTGGTCCCACTTTCCCTAGCCCTCCCTACTCTAGTCAAGTCCTGTTCCTTGTACTTCAGTGTCTGTGTCTTGCATTTGGGTCTGTTTCCAGCACCCCATTGTAACAGGCTCCCTGAAATTCCCTCATTATTCTCCATCTCTCATCACCTTTCCTCTTTTGAATCTCCTTTTAAGTTATCCATTTAACCTGACCATTGACCACCTCCAAATCCTCTTGATGTGGTTTGGTGTCAAATTTTCCCCTATGCATGATGTGCCTAAATGCATTTTACTGCATTGATTTTTAAAAATTTAAATTATTGTTCCTGATTTGATAGGACAAGGTGGTGAGGTTACTACTGAGAAAGTAAGCGAAACCATTGTTTACCATGTCCCCATCATATTCAACAATTACTCTGTCATTGTTCATCAGATTCTGCCAAAGTACCTGGGACTTGTGATTCTGTAGGGGGGTAGTCACATGAGCTGTCCAAGAGGGTCTGGCAGTGGCATGAATTGCCAAATATAGCTGAACAGCTGATGTGTTTATCTTGTGCCCAGGAAAAGAGGGAAAGGCTTTTGCAAGAGCATTTTCTCTTTAATCTATAATGGATTAGCATGCTATTCCATAAATAGTTACAGACACATGAACATGTCCATGTTCTAAAGACAATTGTAAATATTAAATTATAAGGATCTTTAATGGCTTATTCCTATGAATTGTCAGCATTGCCGTGCTCATACTAAAAGTACAATGCGATTGGGTTTTAATTTGATTGGGTCTTTACAAATTAACAAATTTCACAATATATGCAGGTGATATTAAACCTGATTCTGATTCTTAGTAGGTGAAACAACTGTGAAATGGTAAGTGGTAAATTAAATTTTAGAAGACAATGAGAGATTTCTCATGATCTCATGATCATCTTTTTTGATGTGCTCCAGCCAGCATTTTCCCAATGACACTTGTCACTGGTTTCAGTATGGACTACGGCAGGGAGGAAAGGTTGACCATCACGGTGAGGAGCGGGTGAGGAAAACGATTGTAAAGTGTAGCAGGGGCATAGTGGGAAGATATTGGCCAAAGCAACCAGGAGGCAAAGCAGCCAACATGGTGGAGGAAGAAAGATCATATTGCACATGGGAGTGTATGACCCATTATGACAAGAAGAAAGAATGACCTCTCCAGCATATGGGTAATGAAGAGGATGGATCTCTAAAGGTTATCTTGATGGCCAGGGGAAATACCCCTGTTCTCCTAGTCCACAGAAGAAGAACAGTGACCTCTTTGGGCCACCTTTTGAATTATTTGTTCTGCTTTCCTCCTAGTGATGTTTTCTGACTGGGAAGTACATACAGCAGCAGTGACTTGCAGATTGGGTTCATTATTTTTTATGGCTCTTGCATCTTATTGTCTGCACTGCATGTTCTTCATAACAGTAACGGTTTCTGCATTCCACTGTTGCTCCCATCTTTGTACAACCATCATGTACTTGTATTCCAAAATGATCTGCGTGGACAGCATGCAAAATAGTGTTTTTCATTGTATCTCAATAATAAACCAATTATCACTTATTATGCAGATCCAATTTAGAAGTGAATAACGAAGTTTCCTGCTACTCTGTGGTGGGGTACTTGGGTGCAGAGATATCATCACCCTTTTGAATGGATGAGTTCTTTATTTTGGAGTGTTTAGTTCAAATTCCTTTTCTTATTCTCCTCTCCCTGCCTTACACATTACAACGGCTTAATATAATTGGCAAAGAGGGATCTTAAAAGTATAAGAGGAAACTGAATGATATAACTCCCAAAGGAGATAAAAGGATGAAGGGAGAAGTAAATGGACAACATTAAATATCTTTAGAGAGGAAACCTTGCAAATTCAAGTATATCAGAAAATTTAATTCCCATTATAAAATTATTACTTGTAGAATTGAAACTAAGATTAGATGTGACTAATTTCATTCTTCAATTACAGAGCAATATATTGTACAAGACACCATTAATAAAAGTGCCATTCAACCGATTAGCACATGATATCTTATGTCCAAACTACTCAAAAAAAAAACATCTTCCTAACTTGAGTGAGATTATGCAGAGGTTTAGTTTTCAAGAAGTCTGGAGATTGTATAACTATGCCAATCCACCAACTATTTCTAACTCGTATGTTTATATGCAAGCTTGTGTTAAGGTTAGAAGTTCACATTGCTCATTAATTTTCAAACTACTCTACATATCCATGAAGCTCCTTGCAATGATCAAATTTCAGGTTACCGTCATGGAGATTGCAGAGAGATTTAACAAGTTTGTCAGGGACTTAACACACATGCCCATCGCAAGAAAATTTTAGAGTCATAGATAAGTACAGCACAGTTATAGGCCCTTCAGCCCACCTAATACATGCTGAATAATTTAAACCACCTACTCCCATTGACCTGCACTGGGACTATAGCTCTCCAGATACCTATCCAAACTTCTCTTAAACATTGAAATCGAGCTTGCATACAACACTTGTGTTGACTGCTCCTTCCACACTCTTACTAGCCTCTGAGTGAAGAAGTTTCCCTTCATGTTCCTCTTAATCTTTTCACCTTTCACCCTTAACCTGGGCAATCAGACAAAGCTTTGAGCCAACTTTTCATTTTGGCCATGCCCAGCTAACCGGCATATAGCTCCACTACTACTTTAGCTCTTAGTTTGGATTGTGCAACAACTTCCAATCCCCACATTAGACGACCTCTCTCAAGGACAAGTTCATCCCGGCACTGGTTAAAAATAGGGGAACTGGGATTTCTGCGACACATTCCAGCCTTTTGGTTGGCCACGTAGACTTGAGATACTGTGGTGTTTCTAGTTTCCCTTTAGATTATCCCTGCCTTAATAGGGAGACATTCAATTGCATTAGGGAGAATACGTCCAGAGGAGTGCATTGTTTTAGGTATATCCTTTTCCATGGATAAATGAGACAACTCGTCGTCATTTCCATGATTATTTGTCCCTTTGAATTTGATCTTGTAATTGTATCCTCCAAGAAATAAAGCTGATCTCTGCATTTGTGATGCTGCTGTTAGTGGAACACCCTTCTGTGGATTGAAAACGGACACAAGTTGTTGATGATCAGTAATGAGGGTAAACTCTTCCCCATAAATGTACTGGTGGAAACATTTTCTACCCCAAACCAGAATCAAGGCCTCTCTGTCAATCTGCATGTGATTTTTCTCTGAAGTGGTAAGGGAATGGGATACAAAGTCTATGAGATGTTAACTTCCATTACTCATAACCTGTGACATAATTGCACCTATACCATAAGGTAGTGCATCACATGCAAGCTTTACTGAATGATGTGGATCATAATGTGTGAGTACAGTGTCTGACATCACTATTTCATTTATCTTTTTGAAAACCACCTCACACTGCTTTGTCCATGGTCATGTCTTCCCAGTCTTTAGTGATGAGTTCACGGGGCGGAGCACAGCAGCCAGGATAGGCAGGAACCTGTAATAGTACTCGACAAATCCTAAAAAGGACCACAACTGTGACACGTCCTTTGACCTTTGTGCATCCACCATTCCTAGAATTTTCTCAGCACACTTCTGCATATAGATTTTGGACTATGACTACATTCTTCTTTTCAGTTTTATGGTTTTTAAATTCTGTGTTTTTGCCATTCTTTCTGTTTTTTTCTGTGGGGAGAGGAGGGTTTGGGGACACAATGTTCATGTTGCAGTTTGTGCGGGGTGGGGGTCTTGGTGGGGTTCTGCTTGCGTTTCATATGGGGGAGGGGTCTTTGGCAGTTGATGATCATGTCGGTGGATTTGCTGTTTCTCTCTGAAATGACTTCCATTGTTGTTCTTTGTTTCATAGGTTTCTGGGGAAGAAGAACCTCAGAGCTGTATTCTGCATACTTACTTTGATAATAAATGAACCTTTGAACAGTAAGTGATGTTTAGTTTAAAGAATCCACACTGAACCCGTAATCTCCTTGTCTTTTTAACAAATTTTTGAGATTTTGGAGATGTTCCTTGTCATCCTTACTGGGAACAATGATGCCATCCAGGTAACACTGAGCTCCTGGACAGCCTTGCAGTACCTGGTCCATAGCTTTCTGCCAGAGTGCAGCTGCAGATGCTACTCCAGAAATAAGCTTATTATAGTGATAAAGCCCTTTGTGAGTATTTATGGTAAGAAACACTTTGGACTCTTCTTCCATCTCCTTCTGTAATTAGGCCTCAACAAAGTCTACTTTGCTGAAGTGTTTCCATCCAGAAAGGTTTGCAAACATATCCTCTGTCCTGAGCAGAGGATATTGACCAAATTTCAGTACTGGGTCGATGGTGACCTTCTAATCACCACAGATCCTGACAGGCCCATCCATCTTGGCTACTGGGACCACTGGGATCCACTCAACCTTGAAAAGTATTCTTCAGCCCGTAGAATGATTGCATTTCTTACTTTAATGGCGAAAAGATGTATTTTACAACATTGGAAAGAGCTTAATGCTCCAACTACCTTTTTTTGGTTTTCTCAGACGATTTTATGTTTGAATCTGGAGAAAATTAGAAGTAACCTTTATGATTCTTCATTTAAATTTGAACAGATTTGGGGACCTTTTATTCGATATTTTCATTTAATGTAATATTTACCCTTCTTGTTTTTTTTTTCACTGTTTTAATGGAGGTCGGGATTGAGGACGTGATTTTAAGTTTAACTCTGTTTGGTTTCAAGTTAGCCCATTGCTTTGCTTTGCTTTTAGTTAGTTGCACGGTGGGTTTTTTTTTGGGGGGTTTTTTTTCTTTTTTTTTCCATTGATATATATAAAATCTAGTATACTATTATGTTATCTTGGTTTCTTATGCTTAAATTACATTGTTTGTAGTATTTTCTTTTTGGTATTGTTATCTTTTGGAATTTTATTATACTTTAACATTGTATTAATGTTTATATGGCTTACCTTTTTTGTATACTTACTCAATAAAAAGATTTAAAAAGAAAGAAAGAAAAGTATTCTTTCAGCCTCCATGTGATTTAGCTCACTGGCTACTTTATCATGGTCGTTATAAAGAACCGGATAGGCTTTGTAAAACTTGGGTGCGGCACTTTCACTTAACACTATTTTACCCAATGCCATTCTTGAACACTGCTATACCATCATCCAGTACCATTCTTAATTTGCTTTCAGTTGACTCTCTTGCAGGGGATGTGGCATGAAAATGGTGGATGGATCTCCAATCAGGTTGTAGTTGGCTCAGCAAGTTATGTTCCCACAATATTGCCCCTCCTGTTTTTTATCTCATACAAGCCCAATGTGTCTTGTTAGTTGTTGTTGTTCTCAGTTAAATGTCATTTCCACAGGAGTTATTGTTTCCCCAGTATTAGTTCTTGGTTGGATATCTGCAGGCTTCAGTTCAGTATCTGCCATCAAACTTTGTTTTGTGGAATGACTGAAATAGTTGAAGCAGTGTTCCATGCTATTTTAATTAATTTGCCATTTATTTTTGGTGGCAGTCATATTGCTTGACTATTGTTAGTGTTCACATTATAAATCTCAAGGCTATCAATCCTGTGTCACTCATTATTATCAGATTTTTCATCAACAGCATGCAGATTAGTGCTCTTTTTGAAACTGCAACTTGATTTTTTTTATCCTTTTCTCTTCCCTGTGTAGTCCAATTATTTTTGTCTGCCTAATATGCTTTTTGGATGTCTCATACTTTGAGGCATTTTCTGCAAGTTTCACCTTTAAGTCTGATGTATGTGAGGACCTGCCACAACGGTAACACAATTTGCTCAGCTAATTTGTCATCTGTCTAAACACTGCAGTTTTGTTCATGTTCAGTTTCATTCCTGGCTGCAGCTTAGTTGTGTCTCTGCCTGTTGTTTCCATTGATACAGCTATGTACCTCAACTGCTGTTTTAAATGTATGCTGTGCTTCAGTTAAGAGCTATTTTTGAATACTTTCTTATAAGATTCTACAAGCTAAATGATCTCTCAGTGCATCATTAACCATGTCACAGAACCGACAATCTCAATTCAGTGGACTCCCCTTCATTTTGATTCTGCTTAAGAAACTTAGTGTGTCCATTCAACAATGGCGTCAATTTTAAATGTCCCTTGTTACGTACCCCGTAACTGGGTTGCCAAACCAGCAGAAATGGATCACTCAGTTGGAGTCTGGAGTACTAGAACTAAGAAAGTTTTATTAAAGAAACAAGCAACACAGTAATCGAAAGGATAATAAATGCAACAATTCAACAATGATAACCACACATGTGCACAGAATTAAGATAACAGCATCAATCAAGCTCTATCGTTGTCTAGGGGTAAATGACCAATTTCAAAATGACTCAAAGTTCAGTCCAGTTTGTAGTTCAGTTCGCAGTAATCGTTGCCATGGCGATGGACAAGGTGGGGGAAGAGAGACAGAATAGGAACAACTGATCATTCAGAACGGCTTCACTCACAGACCGGCGAGATGGCTCACAAACAGCTTTTGGGCAGGTCCTTGGTGATGTCACCTGAGGTCACCGACTGTGACCCCTGCTCCAGATGCGGTCGATCCTCTGCAGTGAACCCGGCACCCAGGCAAGGGCGGACACACACCGGGTTCCCGCTGATCGTACCTTTCCACCCTTGTCGTTGTCCGATACTTCTCACCCACTCGTGAGAAGTGCACCGCTTCCAGGGTCTCGTTACCTCGGGTGGCGTGTGTGTCTGTCTTAGCGAACCTGTCCCTTTTTATCCCCCTGCTGGGGTATCGCCTGTCCATCACTTCAAACAGTTCAGGGTTCAAAGGGGGGAGCCGCTCCAGACAGCTCCCTCTCCCACATCCCTTCATTACACATCTCCAGACGCTGCTCCATTGTTCCTTATCTCTCCTTCCCCTGAGGGCAGGTGGCAGACCAACTGCTGATGCCACTGATGCTAGCCCAGGCCAGCAAACATCTTAATTTTATGTGTATTCTCGTAACACTTCCCCCCTTTAAGGATTTTTACCGGGAGGTAAAAATTACAAACATGACTACATTATCTGATACATACACAATATACATCTTTAACAGTTATTTAGCTAATACAGAGAATTTGAAGCTGTCAACACCTTGACAGACAGTCATCACATTTTCTGTTCCTTTTACACGTGTTATTAATAATCCCTTAGACCAGGCTCCAACTCAGCAAACTTCATAGTGGCCAAAAACACTGATGAATTGCGACCAATGTAACCTCTCATTTGGTTTTGTCCCGGACCACAACAACAAGGGTCGTCCCATTCCGACTCAATTTTCTCTCGCAAGGGCTTAGTAGGAGGGGGACGGGTATTGACCGCAGAGTTATTGCAAAACTTCCTGCAGTATCCCACCATCTCCAAGAGCCTTCTGATGTCTGTCGGGCTTGGGAGGTCAGCGATAGCCTGCACTGTAGCTTGCATCACTGCCAGCTGCCCCTGTGTCACCACAATTCCCAGGTAAGTGACCTTCGTGTGGCCGAATTCATTTTTTTCAAGGTTCACTATCAAACTGGCTTCAGACAGCCGTATTAAATTGCCAATACACACCTCTGTGTTCATCAGCCCTTTAGTCACTGAATTACTCAAAAAATATGGGTGTTGTTTACTTGGCCGCCCTATTGTAACCACAATCACCCACCGTCCCAGTTCTTTGCATTTCCTCGGGACAATCAAACACATGGGTGCGAGTCGTTTAATTACTCCTTCGGGGATTAAGGGAGAGACCTTATCAGTAGACCTGGCCAAAACAATAGCCTTCTCCCATCTGACCGATCCCATCCTAATCTTTTCAAAATGGTTCTTTCCTCTTATCAAGGGGCCCCTAGCTTCATTGATTTCCACGCTAACACCGACTAGGTTTGTTAGCATATCAAAAGCCGGTGACCGTCTCAGTTCGCGTCGGTCATGATCAATAACATTCTTCCCCCTGGGCAGCCGGTAAATCTCTTTCATGATTCCACCAACTGTTTCCTCCAGCACCACAAAATGTCCACCGGGGGGTACCTCGTGGGCCATGTTAAAAACCTCATCCCCATAACTCTTTTGCACCACCCCCCACTCCTCATCTGCGGATGCTGTACTTGATTTCCCTTTCTTCCTTAGAACTTCCTCATCCGCACAATAGCTTGTCAAGGCTGTGTCAGAGAGAGCGGTCTCTGCCAAAACCATCAGCCCCTCGTCTCGCTCCTGCGTCTGCACAAATTCTTTCCTGGCTACTGCTACGTCCGTCCCAGCTCCCTCACTACCTCTTATCTCACTACACCCTGTCTCATACAAGGTTGGCAGAAATGTTTCAGCCAAATTCACCATCGCGGGCGGGGCCTCCATGCTGGCAGGCTGACCCGTCAATCTCACGACTGGGAACACGATTCCTCCGGCGATGTCATTACCGAGCAAGACTTCCACGTCTTTCATCGGTAATTCGGACCTCACCCCAATCGTGACTAGTCCAGAGACCAGGTTGCTCTGTAAATGTATCTGGTGCAAAGGGACTGACTCTGTCCCTTCCCCAACACCTTTGACCTCTACCTCCCCAGTCTGGGTCTCTGAGCTAAACTCTAATACACTCTTCAGTATTAGTGACTGACACGCTCCCGTGTCTCTCCAGATCCGCACTGGAACTGGTTTTAACCTCTTTTTCACTGACACCAGTCCGGCCGAGATAAACCTCTCGCGCCCTTCCTGGACTTTTTCAGACCTGTCCTTCCCTAGCGGTTCGCTTAACAGCTCAATACAGCCATTCAAAATTTCCGCTTTTCCTTTCCCCGTCTCCTTCCTTGGGGCAAAGCACCTGGACGCAAAGTGTCCGACTTTCCCACAATTATAACAGACGACCCCAGGAGACTTCCTACCAGACTGCTCCCGGTCTACCTTATCCTTTTCACTAGTCCCCGGCTTACTTTCTGACTTTTCCGGCGGACTCTCCCCTCCGTCCTGACTACCCTTCTGGTAGCCTTTACTCGGGGCAAACTTCATTTTATGCGTCAACGCATACTCATCCGCTAACTTAGCAGTTGCGGCTAACGTGGCTGCCTCTTTCTCATCGAGGTATGGTCTCATACCGTCAGGGACACAACCTTTAAACTGCTCAATCAGAATCAGCTGCAGCAGTCTGTCATAATCCCCCTCTACCCCTTTCGAGGCGCACCAACGCTCACAATATGTTTGCATCTCGCGAGCAAACTCCAAATACGTGCGGTCCCACCGCTTCCTCGCATTCCGGAACCTCTGCCGGTATGCCTCCGGGACCAACTCATAAATCCTGAGGATGGCCTCCTTCACCACCTCATACTTCTGGGCATCTTCCGCGGATAAAGCGGAGTAAGCTTGTTGGGCTTTCCCTTTCAGTACACTCTGAAGTAAAACAACCCACTTATCCCTCGGCCAGTCCTGACTTATAGCTACTTTTTCGAAGTGGAGAAAGTACCGATCCACATCGGTATCGTCAAATGGGGGAACCAGCCTAACCTCCTGGGTCGCCCGGAACCCTCCACCTTGGTTCGGCACGAGCCCCTGCTCGGCCCTTATCTTTAACTTCTCCAGCTCAAATTCCCTTTCCCTCTGTTTCTCCTCTCTCTCCAACTGTCTGTCCCTCTCTCTCTCTTCTCTCTCCAACTGTCTGTCCCTCTCTCTCTCTTCTCTCTCCAACTGTCTGTCCCTCTCTTGCCTTTCTACCTCTCTCTCTTTCTCCTGCCTTTCTAACTGCCGTACCCGGAACTCGTGCTCGAGTCTCAGTTTTTCAAGCTGTACCTGTACCGCGTCTCCAGCAGGTTTTTCAATAGACACCTCCCCCAGCTCACCTTGGGGAAACACACCTTTAGATACATAGTGCTCTACAATAGCTCTGTGTATCTCCTCTCTCCTCATTGTCGACTTCACCTTAGCAAGATTCACCCGTTTTGCCACAGCTATCAATTCCGATTTCCTGGCATCCTCTAATGCCTCCAAGGTCGGCGCCTTTATAAATTCCTCAACCTCCATTTCTGCTGTTTGTCTTTTCTTTCTTTCGGGAATTTTAACCCAATCAATTTACTCCGTCCCAAATTTAGCGTTCAAAATCGCGGACGAGAACCCCACTTATGTTACGTACCCCGTAACTGGGTTGCCAAACCAGCAGAAATGGATCACTCAGTTGGAGTCTGGAGTACTAGAACTAAGAAAGTTTTATTAAAGAAACAAGCAACACAGTAATCGAAAGGATAATAAATGCAACAATTCAACAATGATAACCACACATGTGCACAGAATTAAGATAACAGCATCAATCAAGCTCTATCGTTGTCTAGGGGTAAATGACCAATTTCAAAATGACTCAAAGTTCAGTCCAGTTTGTAGTTCAGTTCGCAGTAATCGTTGCCATGGCGATGGACAAGGTGGGGGAAGAGAGACAGAATAGGAACAACTGATCATTCAGAACACTGCTTCACTCACAGACCAGCGGGATGGCTCACAGACCAGCGAGATGGCTCACAAACAGCTTTTGGGCAGGTCCTTGGTGATGTCACCTGAGGTCACCGACTGTGACCCCTCCTCCAGATGCGGTCGATCCTCTGCAGTGAACCCGGCACCCAGGCAAGGGCGGACACACACCGGGTTCCCGCTGATCGTACCTTTCCACCCTTGTCGTTGTCCGATACTTCTCACCCACTCGTGAGAAGCGCACCGCTTCCAGGGTCTCGTTACCTCGGGTGGCGTGTGTGTCTGTCTTAGCGAACCTGTCCCTTTTCATCCCCCTGCTGGGGTATCACCTGTCCATCACTTCAAACAGTTCAGGGTTCAAAGGGGGGAGCCGCTCCAGACAGCTCCCTCTCCCACATCCCTTCATTACACATCTCCAGACGCTGCTCCATTGTTCCTTATCTCTCCTTCCCCTGAGGGCAGGTGGCAGACCAACTGCTGATGCCACTGATGCTAGCCCAGGCCAGCAAACATCTTAATTTTATGTGTATTCTCGTAACACCCTGCATTACCTTCACACTGTCAGCACAGTTCACTTCAGTTGGCTTGATTGTAGCAGTTAAACCTCTAAGCAAAACTGTATGCCTTTAAACCCATGGCGCTCAGCAAACTGGCATGCACTTCTCATATGCTATTTCATTTGCTTCAAAATATAACTCACTTGGCTCAGTATGCATATTCCAGTTATCTTGTGTGCATTCAAATACATCCATCATTCCAATGTAGCCAGCCATTTCTGTTTTTTATAAATGATTATTATCACTTAGCACTCGCTGTTTATGAACCTGTGAATTTGTCCTTTTTCTGCCTTTTTTTAACTTGAACATCTAGTTGTGCTTCAACAGGTAGGTAGTCGTAGGTTTGTTTAAAACTTCCATTACACCACTGTTATGCTATGTAACTCCAAAACAAAACTAATTGCAAGAAGAAAGGCAGGAGGCTGATAGAACTTGTCTTGGTTTTGTTTTTTATTTTAAGCAAGGTGTGTACAAATGTTATAGTGACGTGGTGACGTATGCTATTCACGTACTTATACATATAACCTATAGTGAATTATTTAAATGAACAAGAATATTTAATCAAGCAAAATATTTACAATATTACTGAAAAATTAAATACACAACATTATTGAGTTGGTTTTATTACCTGATGTCAGGAACTGGAGAAGTCTCATTCTACAAGCACAGGATCCTGTATAATTTAAGTAGTTGCCATCTTCAGCATATATAGAGCAGCCTAATCCAATGTGACTGGTAAATGTAAATAGCACATTGTATCACTTACCGTGTAGGTGCCTGGTTACGTACTTTATCCAGGAATAACAGCAGGAAAACATTAAATTCCTAGTTCTATATCTTTTGAATTATGTTACATATATCAGAATTACTTTGCTCTTTATAGTAATTTAAAATTTATTCAATATTTTAACCTAAATTCAACATAAGCATAGGAGGCTGGTGGAACTTAGGTTGCTAATAGCTTTCAACTAATGTATATTAACCAAGGTCAGGAATTTAATCTGCATAGAAATGTATGTAAAATCTTTGTGGCAGTTTTAAAGCCTTCCCGAGTTAGTCTGAAAGTATTGTTGGTGCTAAGTTTACTTTATTTAAAGATGGACTGGCAGATATCACTGACAAAATCATTTGATAATTTCTGGAGAAGGTCAAATTTAAGGAAGAACAAATGTAGCTTTTACCTTGTCTGAATGTAAGTACGTATTTTCAGTGAAAAACTTTATGCAAGAGCATTGACTAAATCTTACAAATGTTAAAAGCTGTTGAAAGGATTGTTGTTTTCTCTACATCTTGGTTTGTACAAAGATTTGACCCTTTTCAGTATTCTGCCTGAGAATTCTTTAAAATTCATGTGATGCGTGGGCTCTAACTTGAATAGTTGCTGTGCATGCGGAGACATAACCATGAGACACAAACTTTAAGAAATGTGAAGGTTGCAGTGACAAAAACTGCAACAATAACGGAAGGGTATGGAACTCAGGATCAGGTAATGAGGGAAAAATCTGTGTAAAGATCAATACAAAGAGACATAACACAGAGAGGTTGTCTCAGTTTGAAAGGCAAAATGAGACACAAACCTGTCAAGAGCTAATCAACAGTGTGCTGGGCACCGTGTGCCCTTGGTGAATAAAAGAAAAGCTATTAAAAAAAAACACAAGGCTTGTGAACTAATTTAATGAAACATCTAAATTACTTATTGCTTTAGTCATTCAATCAGAGTTAAATTTTACTGTAAAAACTCGATAAGGACTTTGATCTTTGGAAAGCGTTAAATTCCAACTAGTTTGTTTTACTCCTATATTTTTGGATCCAAACACCGAAACATTACAAATAATGAATTACACTCAAGATTCAAACTTTTAACTGCATAACTTAGGCTATTTTAATTATTATGAGGTGAAAAGTGAAGATATTCACAACATACAGTGCTATTTGTCACACCTCAACAACTGAACCCACCCATCTTTGCATACACTGTAGGTAAAGAGAACTTTCATGCGAAAATTGATGAGAGGCAGACAATAAAAATCAAATTCCTATTATAACATTCAAGGTTTTACTGGTGTTAAGTCCCTCACCATCAACATCCTTGGCTTTGAGGGGTGGAGGGGTGGAGAGCACAGAAAGATCTACTATAAACCTACCGACTCTCACAGCTACCTAGACTATTCCTCTTCCCACCCTACCTCTTGCAAAAATGCTATCCCCTTCTCGCAGTTCCTCTGTCTCCGCCGCATCTGCTCTCAGGATGAGGCTTTTCATTCCAGGACAAAGGAGATGTCTTCCTTTTTTAAAGAAAGGGGCTTCCCTTCCTCCACCATCAACTCTGCTCTCAAATGCATCTCTCCCATTTCATGCACATCTGCTCTCACCCCATCCTCCTGCCACCCCATTAGGAATAGGATTCCCCTTGTCCTCACCTACCACCCCACCAGCCTCTGGGTCCAACATATTATTCTCCGTAACTTCTGCCACCTCCAACGGGATCCCGCCACCAAACACATCTTTCCCTCCCCCACTCTTTCTGCTTTCCACAGGGATCGCTCCCTATGCAACTTCCTTGTCCATTCATCCCCCCCATCCCTCCCCACTGATCTCCCTCCAGGCACTTATCCTTGTAAGTGGAACAAGTGCTACTCATGCCCTTACACTTCCTCCCTTACCACCATTCAGGGCCCCAGACAGTCCTTCCAGGTGAGGCGACACTTCACCTGTGAGTCGGCTGGGGTGATATACTGCATCCGGTGCTCCCAGTGTGGCCTTCTATATATTGGCGAGACCCGACGCAGACTGGGAGACTGTTTCGCTGAACACCTACGCTCTGTCCATCAGAGAAAACAGGATCTCCCAGTGGCCACACATTTTAATTCCACGTCCCATTCCCATTCTGATATGTCCATCCATGGCCTCCTCTACTGTCAAGATGAAGCCACACTCAGGTGGGAGGAACAACATCTTGTATTCTGTCTGGGTAGCCTCCAACCTGATGGCATAAACATTGACTTCTCTAACTTCCGTTAATGCCCTTCCTCCCCTTCTTACCCCATCCCTTATTTATTATTTTTTCCTCTTTCTTTCTCTTTCTTTTTTCTCCCTCTGTCCCTCTCACTATATCTTCCTCTGATGCTCCCCTCCCCCTTTCGTTCTCCCTAGGCCTCCCATACCATGATCCTCTCCCTTCTCTAGCCTGGTATCCCTTTTGCCAATCAACTGTCCAGCTCTTGGCTCCATCCCTCCCCCTCCTGTCTTCTCCTATCATTTCAGATCTCCCCCTCCCCCTCCCACTTTCAAATCTCTTACTATCTCTTCTTTCAGTTAGTCCTGACGAAGGGTGTCGGCCCAAAATCTCGACTGTACCTCTTCCTATAGATGCTGCCTGGCCTGCTGCGTTCCACCAGCATTTTGTGTGTGTTGCTTAACACTGGCTTCAAGAGCTAGTCAGAGGTCAGATATCCTGCAATGATTGAATCAACTCCTAACTTCCCAGGTGCTTACCACCAACTACAAGACATACAGAAGGTCTTGTCAAAGGGCCTCGGCCTGAAATGTCGACTGTATTCTTTTTCTAGATGCTGCCTGGCCTGCTGAATTCCTCCAGCATTTTGTGTGTGTTGCTCGGATTTCCAGCACCCGCAGATTTTCTCTTGTTACAGAAGGTCACGAGTGGGATAGAGTGCTCGCCACCTGGCTGCATGAGTGCAGATACAGCAACACCGGAGAAGTTCAACACAATGCAGGACTCTAATAGCACCCATCCTGAACAGAACATTCTGTACACCACAGTACCTGAGAAGATGTTGGAGTATTTATAATTAGGCACTTGACAAGATCCAATAGGGGTGTATGGGGTGGCTAGGGAGAGGTAGTACCTCTGATGGGGGGGCCTGCCGTGCCCTTTTCTGGGCAGCTTGTCCACCTTTGGTCCCCACCTGGCGCTCAGCTCTCACCTGTGGCTCCAAGTATCTGCAACACGCGCAGCAGCCACGCCCCAGCAAACCATCTCAGCAGACAGGCCGGTGAGTAGGGGATCTGCCTGTCCCAGCGTGTGAAGTCTGGCCATGGCGGATTGAGCGGAAGAGACCAGTTAATAGTCCAATGGTCAAGAAAGCAGGCCAGCAGGTGTGGTGGAGCGCTAAGATCACGACAAGGCACTTAGACGTTGCAGTCATCCACTGCAAGAGGTGGTGATCTCTTTAAACTCACCCGGCAGAAGGCAAAGGCAAACCACTGCTGTAACATGCCACAAACATGATTTCCCAATATATCAGAGCGGCGCGGAGAGAAATCGTCCACCAACTGGAAATTCCAGATGCGACCTAACGATGACAAAGATTCAATAAAAAGAAGTTAGGTTTAAGTGGAGCGACCATTATATAAGTGGGCCAGTACTATCAGAGTTAGAGTGGGAAGTTGAGGTTTTGGCTCATTGAAGCTTCAGCGAAAAGAGACAAAAGCTGTAGGTAGGTTTTTTGTTTAATTTTTCTTTCCTTATTTAGTGCAGTGGGGATGCCAAGCAGGATAGCGGAATGCTCCCCTTATGGGATGTGAGAAGGCAGGGAGACCTCCAGTGTCCCTGGCAATTAGACCTGCAAGAAGTGCATGCAGCCAAATGCTAGTGAATCCAGAAACAGGAAAATTATACAGGTTAATATGTGGCTAAGGAGTTGGTGTGGGAGGGAGATCTTCAGATGTTTGGATCATTGGGCTCTCTTCCAGGGAAGGTAGGACCTGTATAGAAGGGACGGTTTGCACCTGAACTGGAGGGGGTCTAATATTCTAGCAGGAAGGTGTGCTAGTGTGTCACTGAGGGCTTAAACTAGCGTTGCAGAGGGATGGGAAACAGAGTGCCAGAATAGTTAGTGGAGAGGTTTGGGGGAAAGATGTTGTTAAGCCTGCATATAAAGTCAATAAATTGAAAGACTGAGCATGGTGGCACAAATATACTCAGTTATGTATATTTCAATGCAAGGAGTATTGTAGGAAAGGCACATGATTTCAGGGCATGGATCAACACCTGGATTTATGATATTGTAGCCATTAGTGGGACTTGGTTGCAGGAGAGGTAGGACTGGCAGCTCAATGCTCCAAGGTTCCATTGCTTTAGTTATGATAGAATGGGGGGGATTAAAAGGGGAGGGTTGGCTTTACTAGTCAGGGAAAATGTCGCAACAGAGCTCAGATAGGACAGACTGGGGAGCTTGTTTACTGAAGCTACCTGGGTGGAAATGAGGAATAAGAAAGGTATGACAACATTAATGGGATTATATTATTGACCACCCAACATTCTGCAGGATTTAGAGGAACAAATTTGTGGAGAGATCATAGAGTGCTGTAAGAAACATAAGGTTGTGAGAGTAGGTGAATATAACTTTCCACTTATTGACTGGGACTCCTACACTGTAAAAGGGCTGGATGGAATAGATTCTGTCAAAAGGGAAGGAAAGTTTCCTTAATCAGTACATAGACATCCCAACAAGTGAGAGTGCAATATTAGATCTCCAATTAGACAGAGCATGTGACAGAAGTTTGTGTAGGGCTAAACACTTTGAATCTAGTCATCATAATGACATTAGTTTCAAGATAATTATGGAGGAGGATGGGTCTGGTCCTTGGGTTTAGATTCTAAATTGGAGAAAGGCCAATTTTGATGATATCATTAAAGATCTGACAAATGTGGATCGGGACAAGTTGTTTTCTGGTAAAGGTGTATTGGTAAATAGGAAGCCTTCAAAAGTGAAGTTTTCAGAGCACGTATTTTCTATGTTCCTGTCAGAATAAAAGGCGTGGGTCACAGGTTTAGGGAACCTTGGTTTTTGACAGAATTTGAGGTCCTGGTTAAGAAAAAGAAGGCAGTGCATTGCAGGCACAGGCGGGAAAGAGCAAATGTGATGCTTGAATTGCATAAGAAATGCAAAGGATCACTTTAAGGAAGTCAGGAGGGATAAAAGAAGGCATAATGTTGTTCTAGCAGACGAGGTGAAGTAGAATCTCAAGGGCTCCTACAGATATTTTAAGAGCAGAAGGATAGCAATTGGTCCTCTGGAAAAACAGAGTGGTCATCTATGCAAGGAGCTGAAAGAGATGGGAGAGTTTTAAGATGGACTTTTTGCATCTGCATTTACTTGGGAGACCGATACAGAGTCCCTAAAAGTGAGGCAAAGCAGCAGTGAAGTTGTGGACTGTATTACAGATTACAGAGGAGGAGATATTTGCTTTCTTGAGGAAAATTAGGATGGATAAATCCCCAGGGCCTGACAAGGTGTTCACTCACACCCTGTGGGAGGTAGGGGATTGAGCAGAGATATTTAAAATGTCCTTAGCCATAGGTGAAGTGCCAGAGGATTAGAGGATATCTCATTTTGTGCTGTTGTTTAAGAAAGCCTCCAAGAATAAGTCAGGATACTGTAGGCTAGTGAGTCTGACATCAGTGGTGGAGTAAGTTATTGGAAGGTATTCTAAGGGACCAACAGTAAGTATTTGGATAGACAGAGACTCATTAGAGATAATCTATATGATTTTGTATGTGGTAGTTCGTAGCTTTTCGAGGAAGATAACAGGAAAGTTGATGAAGGCAGAGCAGTTGATGTTGCTTACATGGATTTTAGCAAGGCCTTTTACAAGGAACCACCCGACAGGTTGGTCAAGAAGATTCAGTCACTTGGCGTTCAAGATGAGCTAGTAAATTGGATTCGATGTTGGCTTTGTAGGAAAAGCCAGAGAGTGGTAGCAGTTGGTTGTCCCTCTGACTGGAGGCCTGTGACTAATGCTGTGCTGCAAGGATCAGTGCTGGGTCTGTTGTTGTTTGTCATCCATATCATGACCTGATTGATAATACAGTAAACTGGATCAGCAAGTTTAGGGGTGTAGAGGACAGCGAGGAAGATTATCAAAACTTGCAGAGGGATCTGGACCAGCTGGACAAATGGGCTGTAAAATGACAGGTGGAATTTAAAGCAGACAAATATGAGGTGTTGAACTTTCAAAGGACAAACCATGGTAAGACTTGTATGGTGAGCAATAGGGCACTGAGGAAAGATGTCAATAAGATTGAGAAAACGCAGAGAAAATTTACCAAAATGCTGCCAGGACTTGAGGGAAAGGTTGGGTAGGTTAGAACTTTATTCCCTGGAAGTAGAAGAATGAGGGAGGACTTGATAGAGGTAATCAAAATTATTGGAGGTATAAATAGGGTGAAAACAGGCAGGCCTTTTCCACTGAGGATGGGTGAGACGAGTATTGAGGTCATGGGCTAAGGATGAAAAGTAAAATGTTTAAGGGCAACATGAGGGGGAGTT
This sequence comes from Mobula hypostoma, assembly GCF_963921235.1. NCBI lineage: Eukaryota > Metazoa > Chordata > Chondrichthyes > Myliobatiformes > Myliobatidae > Mobula > Mobula hypostoma. The sequence goes on from NC_086097.1 coordinate 195,723,165, forward strand.
TCTTCACTCAGAAGGTGATGAGAGTGGGGAACGAGCTGCCAGCGGAAGTGGTGAATGTGGGTACGAGTTCAACATTTAAGAGAAATTTGGATAGGCATATAGATGGGAGGAGAATGGGGGGCTATGATACAGGTGCAGGTTGATGGGCCTGGGCAGATTAATAGTTTGGCATGGACCAGGTGGGCCTATTTCTATGTAAGCAACAGGAATTCTGCAGTTGCTGGAAATTCAAGCAACATACATCAAAGTTGCTGGTGAACGCAGCAGGCCAAGCAGCATCTATAGGAAGAGGCGCAGTCGACGTTTCAGGCCGAGACCCTTCGTCAGGACTAACTGAAGGAAGAGTGAGTAAGGGATTTGAAAGCTGGAGGGGGAGGGGGAGATGCAAAATGATAGGAGAAGACAGGAGGGGGAGGGATAGAGCCAGGAGCTGGACAGGTGAAGGCAAAAGGGGATATGAGAGGATCATGGGACAGGAGGCCTAGGGAGAAAGATGGGAGGGGGGGGTGACCCAGAGGATGGGCAAGAGGTATATTCAGAGGGACAGAGGGAGAAAAAGGAGAGTGAGAGAAAGAATGTGTGCATAAAAAGGAGTAACAGCTGGGGTACGAGGGGGAGGTGGGGCCTAGCGGAAGTTAGAGAAGTCAATGTTCATGCCATCAGGTTGGAGGCTACCCAGACGGAATATAAGGTGTTGTTCCTCCAACCTGAGTGTGGCTTCATCTTTACAGTAGAGGAGGCCGTGGATAGACATGTCAGAATGGGAATGGGATGTGGAATTAAAATGTGTGGCCACTGGGAGATCCTGCTTTCTCTGGCGGACAGAGCGTAGATGTTCAGCAAAGCGGTCTCCCAGTCTGCGTCGGGTCTCACCAATATATAAAAGGCCACATCGGGAGCACCGGACGCAGTATATGTCCAGCTCTCGGCTCTATCCCTCCCCCTCCTGTCTTCTCCTATCATTTTGCATCTCCCCCTCCCCCTCCAGCTTTCAAATCCCTTACTCACTCTTCCTTCAGTTAGTCCTGACGAAGGGTCTCGGCCTGAAACGTCGACTGCGCCTCTTCCTATAGATGCTGCTTGGCCTGCTGCGTTCACCAGCAACTTTGATGTATGGGGCCTATTTCTATGCTGTAGTCTTCTATGACTCTGTGACTGTATGTCTCTGTTACAGTGGCAGGAGTGTGTACCATCCTTGAAACTAAGGGTTCTGACCCATAATGTTAACTGTTTCTCTATTACAGATGCTGATTGTCAGGCTGAGTTCTTTCAACATTTTCTGATTTTCTTTTGGATTATGGCATCTGCAGTTTTATTTGTTTTCCAGTGCAGCCAGATGTTTTGCATCAAGGCAGTTACATCAGCTCTCAATGTGTTGGCCTTGCTCAGTCAGGTGACACTCCCAGAAGAAATGTTATCTGATTCTCTACTCCCAATAGCTCCATCTTTCCTCTAAGCCTATTCTTTTCTGCACATGTTTGATCACGGATGCCTTAATAGCTTTGATTACAATATATGTTGTGAAAATTTCAGTATGCTCACCAAAATTTTTCTCAGCATAGAAGGTCTTCAGCTTCAAATATTAGTGTCAGATTTTTCTCCAATTTACTCCCACATCACAGCCTTTTGTTCTTAATAATCTGAATTGGTCCTCTTCACCTGCATGTCCAGCTGATTTTCAAAACAATAAATGGTTTTGGTTACTTCACATCAATGCACTCTGCTGAGAGAAAAACATTCTCCTCTTTTTCCATCCAGCTTTCTTTCCCATAATGTATCAACCTAGCAAACAAAATAATTTCTCCAAATTTACTCCCAAAATCCTTCATAATTTTGAATAATTCAATTAGGTTTCAGCTGAACTTTAATTCCTCTCAAGAGAACAAGCACAGCCTGGCATTATTTATTTATTTATTTATTGATATACAGTGCAGAGTAGGCACTTCCAGCCACACCACACAGCAAACCCCCAATTTAATCCCAGCCTAATCACAGGACAGATTACAATGACCAATTAAGCTACCCACTAGAACGTCTTTGGAATGTGGAAGGAAACCGGAGCACCAAGAGGAAACCCACACGGTCACGGGGAGAACATACACGCTCCTTACAGGCTGTGGTGGGGATTAACATAGTGAATGTCTCTTGATATTCTCATGATACCAGTTCTAAAATGTGCCTATAATTACACAAAACTGATATAAATCAAACCTGAGATTTGTAAAGCTTTAGCACAACTTTCATCTCACATACTTAATCTGTACTTACAAATCCAAGTTTCCCATAACCAACATTTTGTGCCATCTTCAAAGGTTTCTGAATATGCATCTACAGATGCCTGTGTTCTTACAACTCCCAAAATATTCCATATAAATTACATTCACTCTTCTTGTTGTTCCTCCCAAAGTTCAACACTTCCCACAACATGCCACCTAACATCACTGGCTGGCTGCATCCAAGATTGCACAAATGCCTGTATGGCTCCCATGTTGTCCAGTACACTTTCTAGTTACCCTGCCAAGTTTCACACAGTATTGTGAGTTTACATCACAATGCAATCCTCAGGAGTATCTTCACTGGTATTTAACACTGAATGCATGTTTAACAGTGCCACATTGCTGGGTATTTCTGCACTGCTGCCTATTCCTCCTCACTGACATGACATATTCCATTCCCTGTTACGATCCTTGCAGGACAACATGAGAGCAGGAATAATGACATTTTTGGCTGTCACATGGTAATTTTATCAGCTTAGAATGGCTACTATTTTTATTGCTGCTTCAATAACCTCAAATCAAACCTCAAGATTTAGTAGTACCAAAAACATAAGGTTTATAGAATATAGATAAGATCTATTGTGATCCATTGGACCTCACCAGCCCATAAACTATTGACGTTGTGACGCAGCTGCACTGACCACAGATGCAACCACGTTGGTCCTGAAATGGCTCAAATTGTTCATTTGAAACAATTGTGCACACTGATGTCTTCTGGCTCTGATTTCACCAAAGTTCACTTGATCAATGAGAGGTAATATTAAAGTAGAAGTTACTCTTGTTATAGCCTCAACGTCCCACCTATCTGCATAGGCACTGAGTCCCCAGAGAAGAAGACTGAATGCTTTGCATCAATGCAAAGCTGCACAAAAGCAATTTATGGGCAATGCACAAAAGCAATGCCAAATGTTACAGTAGGAATTCACTAGCTGAGGTTACAATGGAAGATTGGGGCAACAGCTGAGGAATATATTTCATCAGCAATGCCAGAGGTGAGATAGGAGATTCAGGAATAAGATGTAAACCAATGAACCAAAAGTTTTGTTCAAGACCAGCAGTACAATGTATCTGAAATTTGTAAAATAGAAGTTTGCAAACTAACTCTCCAAATTTAAATATATGATATCATCATATTATTGAATGAACTCAAATATTTCATTGTATCAAAGGCAAATGCTGCTTGTTGTTTTTTGAAAGAGTGAGCCAGGCATTTTGAGACTAGAAGTGGCTGCCAAGTAGTAATTTTTTAGATGGAAAGGTCTTAGGATATTTACACCTGTGGTTCTTACAATGAGATTCAACAATTAAATTAGCTTGTTTATTACAAAATATTCATTTATTTATGTAAGGGGATTTAAGCTTGAAGGTACTGCTGCCAATGCTAATAGGTATTCAACAAATATGGAGTTAGTAACCTGGGTCTTTAATCCTGTTGTATATATATGGACACATTTATTGAGAATTGGACAGCAAATATTATCAAGTGTAACTAAGGCAAATTGTTAAGGCATCATACATATTTCCTATAAGATTCTTCAGGAGGCAGACACTTCATGTTAATATTATGATAAAGGAAAAAAATGATACACATGTAAAATGGAGATGTATTCAATATTATATGGCAAATAATCAAAGTTGCTTAAAAGCTGTTTGATGTTGTAATAGAGAGGAGAGTAAATTATTTTTTGCAGGGATCTTCATTTGTAATCTTGGATAATTTTGCTTCTTAGTTTTTGCACCTAAAATTAGGGTTTGACATTGCCAAGTTTTATTTGGGCTTGAGTAGATCTGAGAGTCAGCTTTGCAATGAAAATCATGTTGTGGTGTTGAGTTCTGAAAGATGAAGATACACCACAGAGCTCGACCATTGTTTAAGAGCAGCAAAACAGTACACTACTGTGATGGTCAATTAATCTGTAATCTGTTTTGTACAAGTAAAGGGCTAAATTTTACTCAGTCTGACCCATCACTTGTTTTCAGTTATAAATTCTTTTGTGCTATGCGATACTTGGGAATATTTTGAAATCAACGTAAAATTGTAATTACTGACAGAGTGGATGAATATATTGATCTAATCCTATAGGTGGCAATTGATGTTCGGACATATATGTGATATACTGAATACGTAGTTAAGTATAGACAACATAGCATTAACTGGAAGAAATCAAACCAAAAACTACTGGAAATATTTAGCAGACCAGACAGCTTCACTGGAGAGAAAAACAACGTTAATCAGAACCTGAATCTGAATCATGTTTATTATCACTAACCTATGTCACAAAAATTGTGTTTTGTAGCAGCAGTACAGTGCGGTATATAAAAATTACTATCAATTACACTAAGAGTATACATAATAAATAAATAGTACAGAATGAGAGCAAAATCATGAGATGCTCTTCTTGGGTTCAAGGACCGTTGAGAAATTTCATGTCAGAGGGGAAGAAGCTGTTCCTAACATGCTGAGTGAGCTTCTTCAGATTCCTGTACCTCCTTCTTGATGGTAGTACTGGATAATGAGGGTCCACCATGAAGAATGCCACCTTCTTGAGGCATCAGCTGTCCTCGATGGTGGAAAGGCTAATACCTATGATGGGGCTGGCTGAGTTTACAACTCTCTGCAGCTTTTTCTGACCTTGTGTGCCTCCATACCAGATGGTGATTTGACCAGTCAGAACGCTCTCCACAGTACATCTGTAGAAATTTGCAAGTGTCTTTGAGGACACATCAAATCTCCTCAAACCCTTAATGAAGTATAGCCTCTGGCATGCCTCTTCATATTTAATTCAATATGGTGTGCTTAGAATAGAACTTCAGAGATGATAAACCCCAGGAAATTGAAGCAGTTCACCCTTTCCACCCCTCATTGAGAACTGCTGTAGGTTCTCCCATTTTCCCCTTCCTAATTTCCACAATTAATTCTTTGGTCTTATTAACATTGAGTACAGGGTTGCTATGACACCACTCAACTAGCTAATCCATCTCAGTCCAGTATGCCTTGTTTATGTATTCTGCCAACAACAGTTGCGTCATCGGCAGATTTATAGATTACATTTAGTTGGCTCCATCATTCAATCATGGCTGATCCTTTTTTTTGAAGCTGTGCTTGGCCACACAGTCTTGAGTGTAGAGAGAGCGGACCAACAGGGTAAGCTCATATCCTTGACGAACACCTGTCATACAGGGAGGGCGTTGGAGGTGGACCCAAGTGCAAGACACAGTCACTGAAGTACTAGGAACAGGACTAGGTGTGACAAGGAAGCAAGGGAACAGGGGAAGAAGGGACGCTGGACATTGACACAGGCCCTGGATGAGACTAGGATGCAGGGCCTGGGCTAGGACTTGACTAGGATAGCGGAACCAGGACATGGAACTTGGAACTAGGAGCCTGGGCTTGGACTCCGAGCGAGAGACTGGACAAGGACCCAGAACCTGGGTCTTGACTCGGGCTCGGACCCCGGATCTAGGCGAGGACATGACAGGGCTTGGCTCCCTCGAGGCGAGGGTACTTTGAGGCTTGGGTATGGACTCCGAGCCAGAGACTGGGCAAGGACCCAGAACCTGGGACTTGACTCGGGCTTGGACTACAGAACTAGGCAAGGACAAGACGTGGCTACAGGATAAGGAGAGGCAACAGGACTGGATGTGAGACCCCTGGACGGGACGAGGGAACCCCAGCACCAGGCAGGGCAAGGTACTCCTGGGCTGCGTGAGACACATGGACAGGACGAGAACACAAAGCAATGGCTTGGACAGGACAAGGTTCTTAGATCATGGCTAGGACTGGACGAGACCCCGAAGCCTTGACTTGGTCGAGAGAGAGACAGGAACGCAGAGCCTTGGTCAAGGGAGAGACAGGAACACAGAGCCTTGGTTGAGGGAGAGACAGGAACGCAGAGCCTTGGTCGAGGGAAAGACAGGAACATGGAACACAGAGCCAGGACCCCTCCTTGGAAACAGGACATAGGGCTGGGACTCATACACAGAATGCAGAATACAATGAGATGGTTCCCAACACAAGGCAGCGGCAGATGGCCGGACCTACCTAGCGAAGGCGTGGATACAGACAGTTACCAACACTAGGTAGCGGCAAATGGCCAGAACTACCTAGCGAAGGCGTGGATACAGAGACAGTTCTAAACGACAATAGACAGTTCCTTATCTTGCTCCGGTGGTGGAACTTGACAGCGGTGCAGGCGAGGGTTACAGGCGAAGCAAGGCTTGGCAAAGATTCAGGTGAGTCAACAAAAGGAAGGGGAAGGGAAGGGATTTAGACAGGGGGTTTGGACAGGAACAATCCAGCAGTCAGAGGCTGAATCCTGAAGGTATTTATGGAGCCATCCCAAATGAGAATCAGCTGCCTCAACAGAAACTGGCAAAAACCAGAAAACCTGGAATAAGGAACATGGACCAGACCATGAACCTCTGTTGATTGTCAGTGAAGAGGGGATGTTATTTCCAATCCACACTGAATGTGGACTCTCGATAAGAAAATCAAGGATTCCAGTTGTAGAGGGAGATACAGAGACCCAAGTTTTGAAGTTAACTTTCCAGAGTTATGACCTTTCATCAAAAAAAAATCAACGCTATCCAGGAACCCCCATACCCAACAAAAATAAGGAATATATTCATCAGAAAGATTGCAATGGTACAAGAAGGTGGGCCGCCATTACTTCCTCAAGGGAAATTTTGAAATGATATGTATTTCTGGCTTTGCTGCATCATCCACATCTGATAATATGAATGAATTAACAAAAAGTAGGCACCTTTATCAATGACTTTCCCTTCCATTATTGCATTAGAAGGAATAATATTTGTTGATGATCGTTAATTTCTGTTTATTTACAGAAGGGTGGCAAGAATGAGATTTGTTACCCACGTTGCTCAGAAACAGTGTTGCATGTGAAATTGATTACAAATTTGTTCCTAAAGATTTTGATATCTGTTCACTTAGTGTTTAGAGGCAGCACTATCACTTAATCTACCATTGCTTTTTCTAAAAACCCTTCCTAACGGTAGAGCTTGTTTTCACTAAATGCTTGATTGTATCTTCACTTATGTGTGGGGCTTTTACTGTAGATATTATACAGCTTATTTGTTATATGCTTTAATAAATGTCTTCTTTTGACAAGATCATAGTAGAGTATCACTTAAGTCCAAATAAATTGAGTCCAGTTTCCTTCTGTGGGAGGAAGATGAGTGCTCAAATCACTGATCACTGCAGGTAAACAGCTGTTGTAAACAGGCTACTAACGGCCTCAGATTTTCCCGACTGTATAAGTAACATACGGTATGGAAATGAGGCAATTGAATAAGCAATCATTAGTATTTGGTGTAAAAGTAATTGAGATGCACTATCACCAACATTTAAGTCACGTTAGAGGCCCAAAGAACCTCAAGTCTAGTGGGAGTTCACAGTACCCAGTATGAAAAACAGTAATCCACCTCCTCACAACCCCACCACTAGTGTGTCCCGTTGGACAATTCTGGCCTTTTATGCCACCTCAGAGCTTGCATAACCTGAGAAGAAGCCAGACCTCATCAATCCCAAGAGACTGCTCACAAGAAGGTGACACTGTAACACCACCTTTTTTAAACATGCAAGGTCACTAAATAATTACCATCAACAAACTATTTATATCACCAGAGAAATAATGCACTGGACCACTATTGCACCACCATCAAGAATGCCTTCTGTGCTATTCCATGCCCACACTTCGGAAACTTTGGTTACCTGCTGTAGTTCTACTCCCTGAGTATAGGCTGAGATTGAAGACTGCAGCACCAGAAGTGAGGACCAAGAGGTATGGACAAAGGAAGGACAGAAGCACTTACAGCACTGCTTTGAATCAGTGGATTGGACTGTATTCAGGGACTCATCTTCGAATCTGGTTGAGTATGCTGTGTAGTTGTTACTGACTTCATTAAAACGTGTGTGGATGAGTGTGTGCCTACGAAAACTTGTTGTACATTCCCAAACCCAAAGCCATGGATGAACCAAAAGGTTTGGCAACTGCTGAGGGCTAGATCTGTCGCATTTACGTCTGGTGACCCAGGTCTGTATAAGAAAACCAGCTATGACTTACGGAGGGCTATTTCAAGAGTGAAGAAACAATTCCAAGTGAGGTTGGAGGCAACATCGGATGCAAATTAACTCTGGAAGGGTTTGCAGTACATTATTTCCTACAAAGCGAAACCCAATAGTATGAATGGCAGCAATGCTTCACTAGCAGACAAGCTTAACGCCTCTTATGCCCGCCTTGAAAGGGAGAACATAACTACAGCTATGAAGATCCCTGCTGCACCCAGTGACCCTGTGATCTCTGCCTTGGAGGCCGATGTCAGGCTGTCTTTAAGGAGAGTGATCCCTTGCAAATTGGCAGGCCCTGATGGAGTACTGTGTAAGGCTCTGGAAATTTGTGTCAACCAACTGGCAGGGGTATTCAAGGACATGTTCAACCTCTCACTGTTATGGTCAGAAGGTTCCCACCTGCCTCAAAAAAGCAACCATTATACCAGTGCCTCTGAAGAGTAGTGTGAGCTACCTTAATAACTATCTCTCAGTGGCACTAACATCTACGATGATGAAATGCTTTGTGAGGTTGGTCATGGATAGAATGAACTCCTTCAAGGACCTGGACCCTCTGCAATTTGTCTATCACCACAATAGGTCTACAGTGGATGCGATCTCAATGGCTCTTCACACGGCCTTAGGTCACCTGAACAATACAAACACCATGCCAGGATGCTGTTCATTGACTATAGCTCAGCATTTAACACCATCATTCCAAGTGCTGAGAGAGGTATACCAGCTCGCTGAGTGGTGTCATGGTAACGACCTTGCACAATATCAGTAAGATGAAAAGAGCTAATTGTGGACTTCAGGAAGGCTAAAACAAGGGAACATGAACCAATCCTCATTAAGGGATCATAATTGGAGAAAGTAAGTAATTTCTGAGTATCTAACCTGGTCCCGACATAGTGTTGCAGCTATAAAGAAGTGGCTATATTTCATCTGGAGTTTGGAGAGATTTGGTTTGTCACCTAAAACATTCAAAAACTTCTATAGGTGTACCATTGAGAGCATTCTGACAGGCTGCATCACTGTCTGGTATGGGGGGGTGGGAGGGGGCTACCGCACAGGACCGAAAGAAGCTGCAGAGGGTTGTAAAGTTAGTCAGCTCCGTCCTTGGTACTAGCCTACATAGTATCCAAGACAGCATCGAGGAACAGTGCCTCAGAAAGGCAACATCCATTACTAACAACCCCCATCACACAGGACATAGAAACATAGAAACATAGAAAATAGGTGCAGGAGTAGGCCATTCGGCCCTTCGAGCCTGCACCGCCATTTATTATGATCATGGCTGATCATCCAACTCAGAACCCTGCCCCAGCCTTCCCTCCATACCCCTGATCCCCGTAGCCACAAGGGCCATATCTAACTCCCTCTTAAATATAGCCAATGAACTGGCCTCAACTGTTTCCTGTGGCAGAGAATTCCACAGATTCACCACTCTCTGTGTGAAGAAGTTTTTCCTAATCTCGGTCCTAAAAGGCTTCCCCTTTATCCTCAAACTGTGACCCCTCGTTCTGGACTTCCCCAACATCGGGAACAATCTTCCTGCATCTAGCCTGTCCAATCCCTTTAGGATCTTATACGTTTCAATCAGATCCCCCCTCAATCTTCTAAATTCCAACGAGTACAAGCCCAGTTCATCCAGTCTTTCTTCCTATGAAAGTCCTGCCATCCCAGGAATCAATCTGGTGAACCTTCTTTGTACTCCCTCTATGGCAAGGATGTCTTTCCTCAGATTAGGGGACCAAAACTGAACACAATACTCCAGGTGTGGTCTCACCAAGGCCTTGTACAACTGCAGTAGTACCTCCCTGCTCCTGTACTTGAATCCTCTCGCTATAAATGCCAGCATACCATTCGCCTTTTTCACCGCCTGCTGTACCTGCATGCCCACTTTCAATGACTGGTGTATAATGACACCCAGGTCTCGTTGCACCTCCCCTTTTCCTAATCAGCCACCATTCAGATAATAATCTGTTTTCCTATTTTTGCCACCAAAGTGGATAACTTCACATTTATCCACATTAAATTGCATCTGCCATGAATTTGCCCACTCACCCAACCTATCCAAGTCACTCTGCATCCTCTTAGCATCCTCCTCACAGCTAACACTGCCGCCCAGCTTCGTGTCATCCGCAAACTTGGAGGTGCTGCATTTAATTCCCTCATCCAAGTCATTAATATATATTGTAAACAACTGGGGTCCCAGCACTGAGCCTTGCGGTACCCCACTAGTCACCGCCTGCCATTCTGAAAAGGTCCCGTTTATTCTCACTCTTTGCTTCCTGTCTGCTAACCAATTCTCTATCCACATCAATACCTTACCCCCAATACCGTGTGCTTTAAGTTTGCACACTAATCTCCTGTGTGGGACCTTGTCAAAAGCCTTCTGAAAATCCAAATATACCACATCCACTGGTTTTCCCCTATCCACTCAACTGGTTACATCCTCAAAAAATTCTATGAGATTCGTCAGACATGATTTTCCTTTCACAAATCCATGCTGACTTTGTCCGATGATTTCACCGCTTTCCAAATGTGCTGCCCCCTTCTCATTGTTATTATCAGGCAGGAGGTACACAAGCCTGAAGGCACACACTCAGTGATTCAGGAACAGCTTCTTGCTTCTAAATGGGCATTGAACCCATGAACACTACCTCACTTTTTGAAAATATATACTACCTCTATTTTTGCACTATTTTAGTCTATTAAAAAAATATACATATGTACATATATATTTACTGTAGTTGATCTTAATTATATTTTCCGATATTATCATGTATTGCACCGAACTGCTGTTGCTAAGTTAACAAATTTCATGACACATGCTGGTGATAATAAACCTGATTCTGATTCTGATTCAGATGAAATAAGAAATTCCATCCCAATCTGATTTCCCTTTAAGAGCAATAATGAAGCAAAAAACTGATAAGAATCCTACACAAATCTGTAGGATTAGATGATATCTAATACATTGTCTTGACTACTTACATTGTATTATCAAGTGCTGTTACTTGAATGAAATGTTTTTCATGCATGAAGTTATATATTGCTACCTTCACAACTTAAGTTCAACAATTTCAGATAACCAGTCTTTCCAGTTTTTGTCCAAATTGGTCAGTTCTCTCCTGACCGCTCGCATCATTGTCTGATATGGCAATTCAAAGACTACAAAGTAAGAAGTTGCAGAGGGCAGTGGACTCTGCACAGTACATCTTTGGCACAACTACATTCAAGAACACTTACATCTTTTCATCCCACTCAGTTGAACTAATTCACAGAACCCGAGTCACCGCCACAGTTCAGCAGCATTTTGATGACTCTGATCACTGTGCACGGAAATGAGTGTTGTTGTTTTAATCTAATTGTGCCTTTTGTTCTAAAAATTGTGTGTAATTTATGTTCAATTTTTGTTTTTCTTATGAATGCTGCTTATCTGATACTATGTGCCTGTGGCGCTGTTGCAAGTTATGTGTTTATTGCACTGTGCAAACATGTACTTGTACATTTGATAATAAACTCAACTTTGACCAATCAACCTAAAATAAAATCAAGCAGTCTCTTTTGGTTTCGGTCCCATCACAGACTTTCCATTTGTTTTTAACCATTTTTTGCCATTGCCTTCAATTTGTAACGAGTTTGATGTCTAACTTGTTTTCAATTCTCATGGATGGTCATTAACTCATTATTTATTTGATTTGATTTATTTAGTGCAGAAGAGACCTTTCTGGCCCTCGAGTCACACCACCCAGCAACTCCCAATTTCACCCTAGTCTAATCATGGGACAATTTGATTGACCAATTAACTTACTAACTGGTACATCTTTGGACTGTGGGAGGGACCCGGAGAAAAGCCACACATTCCAAAGGGAGGACGTACAGATTCCTCACCGATGACACCGGAATTGGACTCCAGCAATTTCTTTTTATTTAACCGTTAAAGCTCCCGCAACTTTACTTTTTACTTTCCAATTGCAGCATTGTGATTTTTCCTCTTTCTCTCTTTATCATTCATTCCTTCTGTTTACTTCAAACAGACAAACTGATTAGAAACCTCTATCAACCAGCTTCACTACAAGTGTCCCATACAACCCCTCTCAGTCATCACTTTCACAGACATTCCCTTCATTTTCCTTGTGCTTCTCCTTTCTCTGCAACTTAAAGCACAATTGCTCCAAGTTTTTGCAGTATGATAAATGGTACTTGACCTGTTTCTCCCTCCACACATATTGCCTCAATGTCAAACAGACCAAGGAACTGATTGTAGATTTCAGGAGATGGAAACCAGAGGTCCATGAGCCAGTAATCAATGGACGATCAGAGGTGGAGAGGGTCAGTAACTCTAAATTCCTGGGTGTCACTATCTCAAGGACCTGTCCTGGACCCATCATATAAATATTCTTGTGAAGAAAGCACGGCAGCATCGCTACTTCCTCAGGAGTCTTCAGAGATTCGGCATATCATTGAAAACCTTGGGAAACTTCTCTAGATGTGTAGTAGAAAGTGTGTTGACTGGCTGCATTATGGCCTGGTATGGGAACACCAATATTTTTGAGCAGAAAATCTCACACTAACTAGTGGATCTGGCCCAGTACATCACAGGTAAAACCCTCCTGACCATTGAGCACATCTACCACACAGTTTTAAAAAATATTTTTCCCCACCCCACCCCACTCCACATCTCCTCTGAAATTCCCCATCTGAATTAAATTCATGTACCCTAGTACTTCAAAAGTTGAGTTCAAATATCAGGAAGTTATGTTACAGCTTTATGAAACTCTAGTTAGGCTGTATCTGGTGCATTGCCTGCAGTTCTGGTCATTCCATTATAGGAAGGATGCTGAGGCTTTGGAGAGGATGCAGAAGAGGTTTACCAGGATGCTGCCTAGATTAGAAGGCATGTGCTATTACAGGAAGTTGGACAAACTCGGGTTGTTTTGTGTGGAGTGGCAGAGGCTGAGGGGAGATCTGATGGAAATTTTTAAGATTACGAGAGGCACAGCTAGAGCAGACGGATAGTATCTAAATATCTAATACCAGACGGCAGAAATTTACGGTGAGGGAGGGAGGTGATTTTAAAGACTTGAGAGGCAAGTTTTTTTCTACATGGAGAGTGGTATCTGGAATGTGCTGCTTTGGGTGGTGGGAGAGGCAGAAACACTAGGGACCCTTGAAAGACATCTAGATAGACATGAATATAATGAAAATGGAATGATATAGACGTTGTGTTCTGACAATGAACATTCTGACAGGCTGCGTCACTGTCTGGTGTGGGAGGACTACTGCACAGGATCGAAAGAAGCTACAGGAAGTTGTAAAATTAGTCAGCTCCATCTTGGGTACTACTCTCTGTAATATTCAAGACATCTTCAAGGAGCAGTGGCTCAGAAAGGTAATGTCCATTTTTAAGAACCCCCATCACCCAGGACATGCCCTCTTTTCATTGTTACTGTCAGGAAGGAGGAACAGAAGCTTGAAGGAACACACTCAGCAATTCAGGAATAGCTTCTTCCCTTCTGCCATATGATTGCTAAATAGACATCGAACCAGTGAACACTACCTCATCTTTTTTAATATTATTTCTGTTTTTGCATTATTTTTAATTTAACTATTTAATATACATATATATACTTATAGTAATTGATTTACTTATTTATTTTTTCTACATGATCATCTATTGCATTGTACTGCTACTGTAAAGTTAACAAATTTCACAACGTATGCCAGTGATATTATACCTGATTCTGATTGTATATGCAGAAAGGATTAGTTTATTTGGCTATTTGATTACTACTTTATTTGGTTAGGTACAACATTGTGTGCCAAAGGGACTGTTCCTGTGCTGTACTGTTCTATGTTTATGTTCTAATAGACACTTCTACCTATGGACCAAGATTCTGACTGTATGCCCCATATATGTTTCTCATAATTTTCTAAACTTCTGTCAGAACCCTTCAGCTCTCCATAGGAAACAACCCAAGTTAGTCCAATCTCATAGCTCATACTCTATAATCCACGGAGAATCCCAAGGAACATCTGTATCTTTCCTAGATTTCCACATCCTTCTTGTGATGGAGCAAACAGAATTTCACATAATACTCCAAGTATAGCTGAATCAAAGTTTATTTTTTAGCAAATATAATGGTAAAACCATTCCAACTATAATGCAACTGTAACGAAAACCAATTTAGCCCGGGATCAATAAAGTATGACTATGACTATAAAAATCTGCTTGTCCTCAATCTTCCTTAATAACTTCAGCCAGATTTCCAGAATCTCAGTGAAATAGCATAATTTTTGCTTGTACTCCATAAGAGTATGAAGCAGACATAGGAGCAGAATTAGACTATTCAGCCCATCAAGTCTGCTCTGCCACTCCATCATGGCTGATTTATTATCCCTCTCAATCCCATTCTCTTGCCTTCTCCCTGTAACCTTTGACATCCTGATTAATCAAGAACCTATCAACCTCTGCCTTAAATATACCCAATGAATTGGACTCCTCCTCCTGGATTTCCACAACAATTAAAATAGATGGCTGCGATAAGATTAAAGTAGCTGAAGTGAGCATAAAGCTATTCAATCAATCTGGACAAATTTGATAACTTTTAGGATCAGTTCTGGTGATGAAACACAGGAACGTAAGAAAATAGAAGCAAAGGTAGTTCGTCTGACCCCTCAAGCCTACATTCCTATTCAATATGATCTTGGCTGTTCTGTGCTGACTACAAGTCCTCTTCATATGAGAAAAGTAATCCCTGTACAAACCACCACATGGTAACCATAGCTTTACTAACTATGAATATGTACTAAAATTTGGATGAGTAACAATGGATGGTAGGGCTATGGTCCCAGTGCAGGTTGATGGGAGTAGGCAGTTTAGATAGTTTTGGCATGGACTGAAGGGCCTGTTTTTTTTTTCGCTGTATTTTTTATGACTCTACAACAACTTGCAAGGAATTTAGGAGAGTCAATCCAAAAATCATGCAGGAGTTTTTTTCAGTTACACAAATTCTTACATATAAAGCTTTCAAAATCCAAGTCATGGTCTTGAGGTTCTCTCAGAATAATGGATGAGAAGGTACGCAGCAGCATGATTATTAAAGGAATTAGAGATTCGTGTAATTAATTTATGAAACAAGTAAATGTCAGATGAAAATCCCCAATTACACCTGCCATCAGTAAATCTGAATAAAGTATTAAATACAAATGAAAAAATGAATATTTAGTATTATAAAGCAAATGTCATTTATTGCATTTTTCATTGACAGAGGTAAACTTTAATCTTTATTTCCTAAGCAGTACTACAACAGGTGGATTGCATTGAATCTACTGATCATCCAACTGAAATAACGAAAATAAAATGGCAAGCAAGAGAAAATCTGCAGATGCTGGAAATCTGAGCAACACACACAAGATGCTAGAGGAACTCAGCAGGCCAGGCAGCATCTATGAAAAAAAATAGAATCGATCTGCTTCTGTACACAAGGACTGACCCAACGTCTACTTTTAAACTTTCCTTGACTGCTTGCATCAAAAATCATCAGATTTTACAATGGACAGGCAACTGCTTCAGAAACATTATTGCCCAGATGAAGGAAGATTCACCCAGAATATTAAAATCACTAAAGCATAAAATGTTATCTATCTTAATCTCGTAATTCTGGTGGAAAAGCACTGATAAATGCAAAACACAATTTTGGCATCAGAGTTATCAATTTTACTGATAAATTTGTTACTTTGTATTTTGCTTTGACTTCAATATGTGCATTATGTTTAAAAGATTGTTTCGTCTTGGATGAAAGCATTGCTGGTAATTATTGTCCATTTCATCATTTCCAAGAAAGAAACTGGGCCTTCCAAAAAACCAATTTGATGTTTAATTTACTTATTTACTTTGGAGGAAACTTACTTATAACAACATTAGAGTGATACTGAAGTCACAGAAGAGTTTGAGATGACTTGCCAAAATTCTCTAGAAATCCAGGATGTCCCAATGGATTGGAAGACACTGACAGTCATGAAATAAAAACATAATATGTTGAGAGCACACAACAGACTAGGCATTATTTGTGGAAAGAGAGACAAAATTTCAGCTCCAATGCCCTTTATACTAGTTGGTTTTCCTTGCATTGAGACACCCCGGCGTTGTGAATTAATCAACAATAATGAGGCTTCTTATTAAAAATCTATAGTAGCTTGCTAATTTCAAAGTGTCATTGCATGCATAGCCAGCAGAGGGAGCCTTAATATGAAGGTAGTAACATTGTTCATTGCCTTCTGATATAAAAGACTGAAAAATAAGAATAGCTTCTGCAAGTTGTCTGAACCCAAAGCTTACTTTTTTTTTGAGCAAACAATTTATTTTAATTTTTGAATAGTTCCTTGCTGAAGTCAACTGCCACTTGAAAGGTTGTACGAATCATGAAATAACACATGTCAACAAAATTTAAATGGATGTCAGAAAATAAGAAAATGTATTTCTGACACCTGTATTTGTTGGTTTACTTATTCTTTTCTTAGAGTCTTCTCCCTGGACCTTCACAGCAAATAGCCAAAACATCCCGTAATACTTGCTGCTCAAAATTCCAGCAATTGTTTTACAATTTCCTCTACCAATTTCAACCATACGTAAGCTATTTCTCCAAATCCACTGCAAGAAATAATGCAAAAATAGAGCTCTCATATTGATATTTGCAACTATCCAAAATATCAGTATCTTTCTACAAAGGTATATAGAAACTCTGATATGACTTTCCTATAATGATTGCAAAAGTGGTAGGACTTATTGGCGGTAGCACAACTTAATTGTTCAAATTCCAAGCAAAGTGACAGCTAAGCCATCAATCTATTGGAGCCAAACTGCAGAGATGGAGACAATAAACTGGCTACTGTTATAGTGGTGCCACAACAGAACTATTAGTTAGTCGCCTACTTTGTCTTACGTTGTTGTCCTTAAAAGTAAACTTATACCTTACTTTAATCATTAATATAAATCTCACTGTCAGTGTTTGTTCAACTGATCTATTGGAGGTTTTAATGAAATTATTCTTACTGTTAGAAATTATTGTCAGTGAGCCAGCTGAGAGAAAATCCCCTTTCTGAAATCTATTTCACAGCAACATGTCAGGGATGTTGGTTTAGACCTCCCCGTCTTTGTATTCACTAATTTATGTTTATTTAACTACCCTTTGTTTTTTTATCTCATTTTCTAAGGATTATAGGATTTATTCAGGAATAGTCCATGATCATTCAGTGCCATATGCCCACTCTGCCTTCAGATATAATATGCACAACCTAATGAAAATTATTATGTTTAAGGGTTACTATTTCTCTTTCCGTAGATTCTGCTAGACATGCAATTTTTAAAATTTCTATCTTAACTCCATCTGCTTGCTTAATTCTACAATTTTTAAAAAGGTTGTCTATGCAAAATCTATCTATTTTAAATTGTGAAATTTTGAACTGGGATTAACCTCTTCTTAACATTCCAATGAGAGAAGTAGTTTCCCAGTACCATTTAAACTCAAAAACTCCGTTGACCATGTTAAGATCCTCAATTAGATCATTTGCTAATTGTTCCATGTTCAAGGAAATTTAAACCTAATCCTTGCAGTTTATTCTCATAACTTAAACCATTTATGCATTTTGGTGATATTGTATTTATTGCTTCCAAAGCAATATATTTTTCTTGATCTTTAATGCTCCGCGCTAAATGCGATATTCCAAACAGACATCAAAGCAGAGCTTTGTGCAGTTTCAATGCTGTTTCTAGCCATCTTCTCATAATCTATGTAGGCTATAGTGTCGCTGAACAGCAGAATTTGTGGAACCCATGTTCAATGTTGTGCTTCATGTTTCTGTTTCATAGGATATTCCAGGAAATCTCCCACATATTGATATGATGATGTAATCCAAGGCAGGACAATTTGTGATTTCAGGGAGGGACCTTGAGGTCTTTGTGCTCCATTATGTCTGCCACTCTTAACCTGAAAGTGGATTTGAAAGAAACTATCAAAGAAGCTTTAATGCTTACTACAATGGGAATTGTAGATGCTAAAACCAACAGCCATGTAGTGCAGCGGGTAAGAGGGGTGAATATTTACCAGGCTGATCACACAGACTCAACACAACTGTATTGCAAGGTGCTGAATGTTTATTTTAACTTAGGCTAAAGGAATATACCGTATCTCGTTACAGTTCTGATTTCTAGATAATCCATCGGGGGAGCCATCAGTAAGTCACTACCAATTTCAACCATACATAAGCTATTCCTCCAAATCCACTGCAAGAAATAATGCAAAAATAGAGCTCTCATATTGATATTTGCATATGTATCAACCTATTGTGTCCCAGCAGCTATCCAAAATATCAGTATCTTTCTACAAAGGTATATAGAAACTCTGATACGACTTTCTTATAATGATTGCAAAAGTGGCAGGACTTATTGGCAGTAGCACAACTTAATTGTTCAAATTTCAAGCAAAGTGACAGCTAAGCCATCAATCTATTGGAGCCAGACTGCAGAGATGGAGACAATAAACTGGCTACTGTTATAGTGGTTCCACAACAGAACTATTAGTTAGTCGCCTACTTTGTCTTACGTTGTTGTCCTTAAAAGTAAACTTATGCCCTACTTTAATCATTAATATAAATCTCAATGTCAGTGTTTGTTCATCTGATCTATTGGAGGTTTTAATGAAATTATTCTTACTGTTAGAAATTATTGTCAGTGAGCCAGCTGAGAAAATATCCCCTTTCTGAAATCTATTTCACAGCAACATGTCAAAGATGTTGGTTTAGGCCTCCCCTGTCTTTGTATTCACTAATATATGTTTATTTAACTACCGTTTTTCTTATCTCATTTTCTAAGGATTATAAGATTTATTCAGGAATAGTCCATGATCATTCAGTGCCATATGCCCACTCTGCCTTCAGATATAATATGCACAACCTAATGAAAATCATTCTGTTTAAGGGTTACTATTTCTCTTTCTGTAGATTCTGCTAGACATGCAATTTTTAAAATTTCTATCTTAACTCCATCTACTTGCTTAATTCTACAATTTTTAAAAAGGTTGTCTATCCAAAGTCTATCTATTTTAAGTTGTGAAATTTTGAACTGGGATTGACCTCTTCTTAACATTCCAATGAGAGAAGTAGTTTCCCAGTACCATTTAAACTCAAAAACTCTGTTGACCATATTAAGATCCTCAGTAAGAACATTTGCTAATGTTCCATATTCAAGAAAATTTAAACCTAATCCTTGCAGTTTGTTCTCATAACTTAAACCATTTATGCATTTTGGTGATATTGTATTTAATGCTTCCAAAGCAATATATTTTTCTTGATCTTTAATGCTCAGCACTAAATGCAATATTCCAAACAGACAGCGGGTAAGAGGTGTGATTATTTACCAGGCTGATCACACAGACTCAACACGACTGTATTGCAAGGTGCTGAATGTTTATTTTAACTTAGGCTAAAGGAATATACCGTATCTCGTTACAGTTCTGATTTCTAGATAATCCATTGGGGGAGCCATCAGTAAGTCACTACCAATTTCAACCATACATAAGCTATTCCTCCAAATCCACTGCAAGAAAAAACGCAAAAATAGAGCTCTCATATTGATATTTGCATATGTATCAACCTATTGTGTCCCAGCAGCTATCCAAAATATCAGTATCTTTCTACAAAGGTATATAGAAACTCTGATATGACTTTCCTATAATGATTGCAAAAGTGGTAGGACTTATTGGCAGTAGCACAACTTAATTGTTCAAATTCCAAGCAAAGTGACAGCTATAGACTATCAATCCCTGATCTACTTTTGTTACTCACACTGTTTACCTGAATCTGGATAACAATGACACCCACACCCTACAAGGATATTGAAGGAGCTGATGATGATAATGCAATTAGAATCCAATAACTAGAACTGTCTTCTTTTGTTTAAGACATAAACTGAATCAGTGTATGAATTATTCCATGATTCCCACTCACTTTTGAGGACTGCATTGGTTCTACCTCTTGCTTCTGTGAGAAACTCTTCGATTTTATCACTTTTCCACCAGCTTCAACCCTGCTCTCAAATTCAAGTTAGACCATTTCTAAACCTTCACTCCCTTTACTTGATCTTTCTGGCTCCCTTTCAAAGGACCCTGATATTTACTATAAACGCACTGACTCCCAGAGTTTCTGTTGGGACTCCTCTGTACATGGCTCTCTGGTCTGTTCAGCACTAGACACGCATTCCTCTCTGCCACTTTCCCCTGCCTTTGCAGCAGATGTAACACCTGTTCTTACAGCTCCTCCCTCACCAACATTCAGGGACCTAAACAGCCCTTCCAGGTCAGGCATATGTATTTCCTCCAAACTCATCCACTGCATTGATGTTCCTAATATGGCTTCCTCAACATCAGTGAGACAAAGTACAGTACAGACTTTGAAAACATTTTGCAGAGCACCTACCCTCAGTCTGTGGTGGCTATTCCAAGCTCCAAGTTGCAGGCTTTTTCAGTTCCTCTTCCCATTCTCTCAGGGATCTGTCCATTCTTAAACTTCTCTACAGCCAGGATAAAGCCCAATGCAAAGTGGAAGAGTAACACCTTAAATTCCATCTACAATCCAATGGCATGAATAACGAGTTCTCCAATTTTAGGTACCTCCTCCTGTTTTATTCCTATACCCCCCCCCTTTTCATCATTCTCCAGTTCTTCCATTTTTGTCCCCTTTACCACAGCACTTTATGTCAACCTGTCAATCTTAGGGCCATGCCACCCAAGGACTTGTGCCAATACAATTTTGTGACTGTATGTGTGGGAACATAACTACATGTGCTGAGTGTGACCATATGTACTGTTTTCACCTTGGCCCCAGAGGAAAAACATTTTATTTAGCTCTGTACATCAGTATGGTTGAATGACAATAAACTTGAACTTTCTCAGACAGCATGTTCTATATGTTAGCCACCCTGTAGTTGAAAAATTCTTCCTCTGATCCCTTCTAAAACTTCTACCCCTCACCTTAAATCCATGTTCCTTGGCTTTAGGCAACTCTGCCATGTTGCAAGTGTCTTATTCTTTACTCTATCTATGCCTTTCATAATTTTGGTTTAGATTTACCAGGTTCAATCTCAGGCTCCTCCATTCCAAGAAAAAAAAATTCAGACTAAGAGTTCTCCTCTCGTTATTTTTTTATTGATTTATTTTACTTAGTGATACAGTGAAGCTTCTGACCCTTTGACCCTCGCAACCTGGCATTGCCCTAATTTAATCCTAGCCTAATCATGGGACAATTTGCAACAACCAATTGACCGACCAACTAAAACATCTTTGGACTGTGAGAGGAAACCAGAACACCTGGAGGAAACACGTGGTCACAGGGAGAATGTACAAACTTCTTACAAGTAATGGCCAGAATTGAACCCGGTTTGCTGGCACTGTAAGGCATTCTGCTTCCTCTGTGCTTCCATGGTAACATTCTATCCCAGGCCACAGCCTAATAACACTTCCCAGCAATTTCAGTGCTATCCCATTCTTCTAATGTTATTTGACCTGTAGCCTAACAATTTATAAAATTGTACCATGACCCATTTTATATTCTATGCCTTAGCTAATGAAGCATGCATATCATTTACCTTCTTCACTATCCCATATGCCTGTGCTGTCTCTTTTGGGGATCATTCATTATGCATGTCTAATCCTTATTAGATATTCCTAAAACACAAGACACCCCCCCCCAAATTTATGAGTATTAAACTCATAATTGTCCTGCCCAGCTTACCAGCTAATCAATATCATTCTGAAGCCTAATGTTAATACCCTCCTCACTATCAACAACATCTTGTTGGTAGACATAGCTGTTGTTGCTGTGGAGTATTTTATCTGGAGGCTCTGACAGGTCTGGACTACAAATCTTCAACACTACCGAATATCAAGATCCATAACCTTTTCTTTGTTTATACATTTAGTAATCAAATGAACAAATTAACAGTTGAGTGGCTTCATGGTGGGGAAACATCAACATGAGGCTGAGAAAGATCTTTCACTGGATGAATGAAGCTAAAGAAGAATGCAAATCCTTAAGACTTGTCCTTTGCATGTACATGTTAAGTAAGGTGACTTATTTGTCCCTCGTTTACAACTACATATGATAGGGCCTCAGAGCTTTGATATGACTGTGCATAGCTTAACTCTGCCTACAGTACTCTTGGTGAGGAAGATAGTAGGTGGTAATCATTAGGATAGCTCAGTGTTTGAGCTTGAACTGACACAATGAAGTTTCATGGTGCTCAGGATTAATGCCATTACATTATACTAGGTACAATTCTGCACTCAGCTTGACTGGGTCTGCATTGCCCTTAGAATAAACCATACCCAGGGATAATGATAGAGGAATCTGAGATATGGCTGGAAGTTCACCATGTCAACTGAGTGAGTGTGACAATGTCAGACTGTCATTTCTTGGTCTTTGTTTGGTGGGAAAGTTTTTCAAGTTTTCACTTTCTCAAATGTTAGTGGTGGAGACTTAAAAGAATTTATTTAGTGAAACAGCACAGAATAGACCCTCAAGCCATGCCATCCCAGCAACAAACCCCTGACAAACCTGATTAACCCTAACCTAATCTAATTTTTATAGATGCACTGCAGAAAGCATTCTTCTAGGGTGCATCACAACCTGTCCTGTCCAAGCCACAAGAAGCTGCAGAAGATTGTGAACACAGCGCAGCACATCACACAAACCAATCTTCCGTCCGTGGACTCACTTTACACCGCACGCTGTCGGAGCAGTGCTGCCAGAATAATCAAGGACACGACCCACCCAGCCAACACACTTTCCGTCCCTCTTCCCTCGGGGAGAAGGCTCAGGAGCTTGAAGACTCGCACGGCCAGATTTGGGAACAGCTTCTTTCCAACTGTGATGAGACTGCTGAACAGATTCTGACCCGGATCTGGGCCGTACCCTCCAAATATCTGGACCTGCCTCTCGGTTTTTTTTGCACCAGCTTACTTTCCCTTTTCTATTTTCTATTTATGATTTATAATTTAAATTTTTAATATTTACTATCGATTTGTACTCCAGGGAGCGCGAAGAGCAGAATCAAATATCGCTGTGATGATTGTACGCTCTAGTATCAATTGTTTGCCAACAATAATCACAAGACAATTCACAATGACCAATTAACCTGACTGGTACGTCTTTCGACAGCAGGAGGAAACCAGACGGTCTGGGGAAACCCACACATCCCATGGGGAGGATGTACACCAGAAATGCACCAGAAATGACTCCGAAGCTGTAATAGCGTCATGCTAACCGCTACGCTGTGGCAGCCAGTCACATGGGTTAAGTGTCCTGTTGAATTCAATAACATGGTTGGCTCATAAAGTATGATGGAATTCACCCTGCAATTAGAGTGGGAGAAGCTAAAGTCAGATGTATCAATATTACAGTAGAGTAAGGGGAATTACAGAGGCATGAGAGACGAGCTGGCCAAAGATGATTGGAAGGGGATGCTAGCAGAAATGACAGCAGAGCAGCGATGGCTGGAGTTTCTAGGAGTAATTCGGAAGGTGCAGGATAGGTACATCCCAACGAAGAAGAAGTATTCTAAAGGCAGGATGACAAAATGATGGCTGACAAGGAAAGTCAAAGCTAACAAAAAAGGAAATGAGAGCACAGATAGTAGAGTAAAAATTGTAAAATGGAAGGTAACTGGGAAGCTTTGAAAAACCAACAGAAAGCAACTACAAATGCCATAAGGAGGGAAAAGATGAGATTTGAATAGTAATGGGAGAGAAGGAAATGATAAACAAACTGATTAAGCATTTTGCATCTGTGTTCACTGTGGAAGACAGTATGCCAGACGTTCGAGAGTGTCGGGGGGAGCAAGAATGAGTGCAGTTGCTACTGTTATGGAGAAGGTGCTTGGGAAGCTGAAAGATTTGAAGGCAGTTAAGTCACGTGCACCAGATGGACTACACCCCAGGGTTCTGAAGAGATTGTGGAGGTATTAGTAATGATCTTTCAAGAATCACTAGATTCTGGCATGGTTCCAGAAGACTGGAAAATTACACATGGCTGTCCACTCTTCAAGAAGGGAGGAAGGCAGAAGAAAGGAAATTATTCCCCAGTTAGCCTAACCTCAGTGGTTGGCAAGATGTTGGAGTCGATTGGGTTTCTGTGTCAATTGGGATGAGGTTTCTGTGTACTTGAGACTATTTTCTAAACAGGGAGAAAATTCAAAAATCTGAGATGCAAATGGACTTGGGAGTTCTCTTATAGGATTCCCTAAAGGTTAACTTGCTGGTTGAGTCAGTGGTAAGGAAGGTAAACGCAATGTTAGCATTCATTGAGAGAGGATTAGAATATAAAAACAAGGATGTAATGTTGAAGCTTTATAAGGCACTGGTGAGGCCTCATTTGGAGAATTTAGAGCAGTTCTGAGCCCCTTATCAAAGAAAGAATGAGCTGACTTTGGAGAGGGGTCAAAGAAACTTCACAAAAATTATTCCGGGAATGAAAGACATAATATAAGGAGTGTTTGAGTCCATTTGCATCTCAGATTTTTGAATGTGTGTATTGCAGAGCACTGGAGATATTTTGTTGTAAGAAGCATATTTAGGTCTCTGTGGAGACCTCAGATAGTGCTTTTCTGTGCGTATGCTCTTTGGAGAAGAGAACATGTATGCGCAAGCAGCCACAAAGGTCTTTCACCCATTTTTTAATAGTCATAGAAAAGTACAGCACAGAAACAGGCCTTTTGGCCCATCTAGTCAATGCTGAACCATTTAAACTGCCTACTCCCACCAACTTGCACCGGACCATAGCCCTCCATGTCCCTACTATCCATGCACCTATTCTCTTAAGTGTTGAACTCGAGCTTGCATGCACCACCTGTGCTGGCAGCTCATTCCACACTCTCATGACCCCTGAATGAAGAAGTTTCCACTTATGTTCCCCTTAAACTTTTCAGCTTTCACCCTTAACCAATGGCCTCCAGTTGTAGTTCCACCCAACCTCCACTGAAGAGAGTACAGATGGTGGAGGTAACATGTTGAAAGGAGGATGTTTTGGAGATTATTGACAGGAAAAAAAATTGGAGAATAATTAGTGTTCGGGCATTGGGAGATGATCAGGAGGGCCAGGAAGATGTTTGAATTGTTGTGATAGGGGCAAAGTTGATCAGCATGGGTTTGGTTAAGGAGATAATTGGGAGAAGAAGGGAGGGACGCAAGAGACTTCAGATGCTGGGGTCTCATCTGGTCCCTCTACACCATCTCTTTGGTCCTGAAAACACAGCAGCATCTCTCTTCCTGTGCAGATTGACCACAAGTCCCTACAAATGATTACAAGAATTGCTGAGAGGATCATTGGCATCTGTCATCCACCTAATAGAGATATTTATCAGGAGTGCTACATATTCAGGGCCCTAGGTATTGTCAATGATCCTCCCCATCCATCCAACATTCTGTTTGATCCCCTACCCCTACAGGAGGTACTGTAGCATTAGGATGGGAAACTGCTTCTACCCCCAGGCTGTAAGACTACTGAACTCCCTGCCACCACCTAAGTTTCGTCACACATGAAGCACCAGTAGTGTTATACTCTTTACTTTTTAACTTGTACCCGTAAATACATCTTATTATTTGTGAATTTATTCATGGTAATATTACTTTCTGTGTTATGTGCGTGAGATATATGTACTGTCACATGAGCTTTGGTCTGGTGGAATATTGTTTCATCTGTACAATTTTGCAATTGTATCATTCATGTGTACAGCTTGAACTTGATGCTGTACCGATGTACAATATGCAAGATGCTCTGCAGCAACTGATTAAAATTAGTTTAACAGCAATCCCTTTACCATAAAAGACAAAATTAACACTCTAATTGCCCTGATTTGGACATGTCAGACTATGATAGTATAAGCACTTTCGACTTAATAGAATGCAGTCATTCAAGTACAAAACCCAGAACAATCTTCCGAGGGCAAATTGGGATGGATAACAATACGACTCTGAAACAAACTTTCACCTAAATCTCAAATGCAAACATTTTAGAAGTTCACTCTGTGTGTCTCCAACTCAAATGCACAATAAAACTGAGTGAGGATAGTCCATTAAGTTTCAAAGGTACTTTAATGTCAGAGAAATGTATACAATATACATCCTGAAATTCTTTTTCTTCACAAACATCCATGAAAACAGAGGAGTGCTCCAAAGAATGAATGACAGTTAAATGTGAGAACCTCAAAACCCCCCAAACTCCCCTCTTCCATGCATAAGCAGCAGTAAAGCAATGATTACCCCTCCCCCAGCAGCAAAAAAAGCATCGACACCCCCACCGAGTACTCAAGTGTGCAGCAAAGCATCAATAAAGACACAGACTTGCAGTACCCCAAAGACTGCTCATTCACCTGGTAATTTGACATACCACAGGCTCTCTCTCCTTAATAAGGGAAAAAGAGGTGTCCCCGTTTTACAGCAAGAGGGGAGACATAAGAAAACAACTCACAGATTTATGATTTATTGATTCTGTTGTGTCACTTTGTCTGAGCTCTGTGCCCAAAGAACTCGGGTCTCTGGGCACGCAGCCTGCAGCCAGCTCGCTGCTTTCAATCTTCCTTGTTCTCCCATGGCACTGACCTCAAATCTGTCTGCCTTCAGAGCCATGAAAATCCAGCACCATGAAGGCACACTAATCTTCCGGGTCATGGCTTTGGGATATCAAAAAGCGGCCAGCCGTAAGGCCCTGAGAGTGGGTCCCATTTCCGCAAAGAACCAAAGTCATGGTGTAACTCCAGGTCAGGGTCTTCAAAAGAACCTTCCACACCCTGAAAAGGAAAATAATAAAAAAAAGATAGAAATAGAGCTGTTTCCAAAGATGCAAGCAAAGCAGCTGCCATTAGGCGCTGTCATTCTAAGTTCTGCCCTCCAAATTCCTCATTTATTATTTAAATTTCTGTTTCACTGCTTAGTTAAATATTGCACTTTTTCCAGATGGTTAATTTCTGGAATAGTTATTCAATTAATCTTGAACTAATAGAGATAGGTAGCTCCTGAGAAAAGTGGAGACATGAAGGGCTGCAGATGCTGGAATCTGGAGCTCAGGGGTCAGACAGTATCTAATGAAGAAATTGGGCAGTTTACCCACCAGCTTTTGAGGGACGTGGATCTTGAAATTTCTCAAGAAGATTGTGTTCATCTTGGAATATTTCCTCTGTCTACCTGGTAATTTCTTTGCATGAAACACCACCATTGTTGGCCAAATCAAAGCACATGATCAATCAGCATATAGGAGAGAGACTGAGAATCGGGTTGAGTGGTGCCACAACAACAACCTCTCACTCAATATCAGCAAAACCAAAGAGCTGATTGTTGACAACAGGAGGTTCAAGAGCCAGTCCTCAATAGAAGATCGGGTGAGCACATTTCCAGTAATATTTAAGAAATGCGTCATCATCCAAAACTCCATTGGTACCCTTGTCCCCACTGTAAGTGTTCACTCCCTGTATGATTGATACACTGTGCTGTAACGTTAATACCAACATGACATCTTGCAACAACTTATAATTATGTCACCAATAACACCCCACAAGCCCAAACAGGAGGCAGCAGGGACACTAGAGCAGCACCTTCACCACACCACACATCTCCACCCTCATCATCAATGGGTCAAGTTCATAGAAATACCTTCATGACAGGACTGTGGAACAATGTATCCAATGACTCCAGCAGTTTAAGAAGGTACTCATCCATCATCTCCCTTTCAAGACCAATCAGGAATGGGCAATAAATAATGGCTTTAGGAGAGACTACCACAACAATGATGGGCACTATAAGCAAGCAATAAATTGAAATGTTCATCTGCAGAGATTTCATTTAGCTTACTTGGACTGAAATTAATGCCACTAAATAAAGCAGGGATATTAAAATCAGTGGAATTTAATAAGTAATATTAATACTCTGATATTAAGAAAAGCTGGGAGCCAATTATTAATTGAACATTTACAGTATGTGTTGGCTCTGAATGCAATACCAACTAATTAGCAAAGAGATTGTCTTTGGCACGGATATTCCATTGGAGTGAGGTCACTATGAGAGGTTTCTACTGCATCCAGGACAGAAAAAGAGGCAACTAAAAGCTTAAAAATAGATTGTTGGTTTATTCATAGACACTCTAATCATGGATGTACATGAAAAATAAAGTGGAATGATTGTAAACTAACCTTATTTCCTGACAAATCATGGCATTGAAAAGTTCACCTTACTATCTAAATCACAGTTTCGAATTAAATTTAAATGTATAACATAGGGTGATAGTTCAAAACCAGTGACCCTTGTTAAATGAGTGCTCTGATGTAGGTAGGATTATGAAAATAATTTTCGGTATCAAGTACTGTTAGTTGTGGAAGTAAATATCGTTATAAGCCCTTGCTTCATCATTGTGCATCACATGTGCTCAGTTTCTAGACTCACTTCCCTGGGCATTCATTGATATTCACATGTTTTTTTTATAAAATTTACCAGATAAATCACTCAATTTCAGTAATAAGGAAGAAGTTGTAATTATAATTGAAGTTTTAAGTTTTAATTTTCTGGATTCTAAAGCTGTTTCATATTTGTTGGAGTTTCAGTTGCAGCAGCAGAAATTTAAATTAAGGTAAATATGGCTGAAGTATTTATATAAATAACTTGTCAAATTTTGTGAAAGCTTGAAGGGTTAGATGTGTTTTGCAGCTCTAGCAAGTGGGAGAACATACACTCCACTTTACAGCAGTATGATCATGAAATCACGACAAATAACTAACAACAAAACTATTGCCTGATTATGCAGATTGTATCCCAGAAACATTGATCTAGTCAATTTAGCTGTGCAATATAAAACGATTACTTGATTTGGTAGTGATTTAATTGTTGCTGAAGCAATATGATTCCTTCACCAAATGTTTTCAGGTTTGCTGAAAGTAATTTACCAATTATATATGTGGCAAGCTATCCCATGAGTAAATGAATCAAGTAGCAATCTGCAATATAAAAAGCACATGGATCTGAAAGAATACTCTTGAAACTGAATGTGGAGTTTCAAGCCAATGGAAGCAGAATGAGGTACGGCAGTCTCAGAAAATTTAAATTTTCTAAGACTTCTAATTAAAGTCGTCTAAATCTGAGGGAACTAAAGAACGGAACAATCTTACACTGAGGAAGATTTGCGTAGTTGCTGTGTGATTTTACACCACGTGCTGGAATCAATACAGCATCCCAAAAGTCTACAGCTTTTTTCACAAGAACATCCCAGAATACTCTTTAATAAATGAAATATTCATAATTTAGGAGAATACAAAGATAAATCTAAAGGTTAAATTTATTTGTCATATACTGTCTATGTAGATACACCAAAACATATAGTGAAAGGCGTCAACAACAGGAATTCTGCAGATGCTGGAAATTCAAGCAACACACATAAAAGTTGCTGGTGAACGCAGCAGGCCAGGCAGCATCTCTAGGAAGAGGTGCAGTCGACGTTTCAGGCCGAGACCCTTCGTCAGGACTAACTAAAGGAAGAGTGAGTAAGGGATTTGAAAGTTGGAGGGGGAGGGGGAGATCCAAAATGATAGGAGAAGACAGGAGGGGGAGGGACGGAGCCAAGAGCTGGACAGGTGATAGGCAAAAGGGATACGAGAGGATCATGGGACAGGAGGTCCAGGAAGAAAGACAAGGGGGAGGGGGACCCAGAGGATGGGCAAGGGGTATATTCAGAGGGACAGAGGGAGAAAAAGGAGAGTGAGAGAAAGAATGTGTGTATAAAAATAAGTAACAGATGGGGTACGACAGGGAGGTGGGGCATTAGCGGAAGTTAGAGAAGTCGATGTTCATGCCATCAGGTTGGAGGCTACCCAGACAGAATATAAGGTGTTGTTCCTCCAACCTGAGTGTGGCTTCATCTTTACAGTAGAGGAGGCCGTGGATAGACATGTCAGAATGGGAATAGGATGTGGAATTAAAATGTGTGGCCACTGGGAGATCCGGCTTTCTCTGGCGGACAGAGCGTAGATGTTCAGCAAAGCGGTCTCCCAGTCTGCGTCGGGTCTCGCCAATATATAAAAGGCCACATTGGGAGCACCTGATGCAGTATATCATCCCAGCCGACTCACAGGTGAAGTGTTGCCTCACCTGGAAGGACTGTTTGGGGCCCTGAATGGTGGTAAGGGAGGAAGTGTAAGGGCATGTGTAGCACTTGTTCCGCTTACACGGATAAGTGCCAGGAGGGAGATCAGTGGAGAGGGATGGGGGGGACGAATGAAAAAGGGAGTTGTGTAGGGGGCGATTCCTGCAGAATGCAGAGGCGGGGGGAGGGAAAGATGTGCTTAGTGGTGGGATCCCGTTGGAGGTGGTGGAACTTACGGAGAATAATATGTTGGACCCGGAGGCTGGTGGGGTGGTAGGTCATACCCCATCTGTTACTTATTTTTATGCACACATTCTTTCTCTCACTCTCCTTTTTCTCCCTCTGTCCCTCTGAATATACCTCTTGCCCATCCTCTGGGTCCCCCCCCCTTGTCTTTCTTCCCGGACCTCCTGTCCCATGATCCTCTCGTATCCCCTTTTGCCAATCACCTGTCCAGCTCTTGGCTCCATCCCTCCCTCTCCTGTCTTCTCCTATCATTTTGGATCTCCCCCTCCCCCTCCAACTTTCAAATCCCTTACTCACTCTTCCTTCAGTTAGTCCTGACGAAGGGTCTCGGCCTGAAACGTCAACTGCACCTCTTCCTAGAGATGCTGCCTGTCCTGCTGCGTTCACCAGCAACTTTTATGTGTGTTGCAGTGAAAGGCGTCATTTACGTCAACAGCCAGCTTCCTCTAAGGATGTGCTGGGTACAGGTCACAAGTGTGCCAACTCCTGGCACCAACATAGCATGCCCACAACTTACTAACCCTAACTAATCTCTATATGTCTTTGAACTGTCGGAGGAAACCGCAGCGCCCAAAGGAAATCCCACGGTCATCTTCTCGTGTGCACATGGGTTTCCTCTGGGTGCTCCAGTTCCCTCCCATAGTCCACAGATGTACTGGTTAGTAGGTAGATTGGACATTGTAAATTGTCCCATGTGTTGCCATGTGGCCAAGTAGTTAAAGCATTCGTCTAGTGATCTGAAGGTCGCTAGTTCGAGCCTTGAGCATTGCTCTGCAACGACACTGGTGCCAAGCTGTATGGGTCCTAATGCTCTTCCCTTGGACAACATTGGTGGCATGGAGAGGGGAGACTTGCAGCATGGGCAACTGCTGGTCTTCCATACAACCTTGCCCAGGCCTGAGCCCTGGAAATCTTCCAAGGCGTAAATCCATGGTCTCATGAGACTAAAGGCTGCCTATAAAAATTGTCCCGTGATTTGGCTAAAGTTAAATCAGTGGGTTGATGGGCTGGAAGGGCCTGTTCCTTACTGTATCTCTAAATAAAATAAAATAAATATAGACTTAACAGAAAGCATATACTGGAGGGATCACCTGGCATGGTCCTAGGCATCAAACTCAGGCAGGGAAAATTCCATAGATCATAAGGCCATAAGTTATAGGAGCAGAATTAGGCTGTTTGGGCCACCGAGTCTGCTCCACTATTCAATCATGGCTGATCCATTTTCCCCTCTCAGCCTCAATCTCTGCCATCCCCCTCCCCACATATCCCTTCATGCCCTGACTAATCAAGAATCTATCAACCTCTGCCTTAAGTATACATAAAGACTTGGTTTCCACAGCCACCTGTGGCAATGAATTCCATAGATTCCACTCTCTAACTAAAGAAATTCCTCCTCACTTCCTTTAGTCAGAATGGACAACTCTCTATTCTGAGACTGAATCCTCTGGTTTTAGACCCCGCCCCCCCCCCCACTATATGAAACATCCTCTCCACATCCACTCTACTGAGGTCTTTCAAAATTTGATAGCTTTCAAAGAAGTCACACCTCATTCGTCTGAATTCCAGTGAGTAGAGACCCAGAGCCAATAACAAATCACTCTACTCCTAGTCGACTTGCACAATATTGTACACAAGTATCTGGGGACTGCTGTCAGAAATGACAGAGCTAATGAACAGATTAGTCAAGCCTCAGACTAACATTGTCCTATTCACAGTGTTATACCTTACATGGGATGCAGCCCGGTCGGCAGCAGTTAGCGCTGTTGCTTCATGACTCTAGGGATCCAGATGTGTTGTTGGTGCTGTGTGGAGTTTGCATGTTCTTACGATGAATACCTGGGTTTCTGCTGGGCACTCAGGTTTCCTCCTTCATCCTACTGCTAGTGAATTTAAATTACTCCTTAATGCACGTAAGCAACAAAACTCATCAAAGGAGGATTACTGGACATGCAACACACATCAAAGTTACTGGTGAACGCAGCAGGCCAGGCAGCATCTCTAGGAAGAGGTACAGTCAACATTTCGGGCTGAGACCCTTCGTCAAGACTAACTGAAAGAAGAGCTAGTAAGAGATTTGAAAGTGGGAGGGGGAGGGGGAGATCCAAAATGATCTAGTAAGACATGGGAGTGTTTCAGGGCAACAGAGAAATGGGAGAAGGGGAGTGGAACTGATGGGACTGCACTTCTGGGAACCAGCATGAACCTGATAAGCTGAATGGCCTCTTTCTGGGTCATTATAAGTAACAGGCAATATGTCATAATGCTCCATCATAAAATCTAACATGTCTTGTCCCATCAGCAATACAGACCCACTGGAGAAGGCAATATTGTGGAACACAGGCAGGAGGGAGTCTCCCTTGCAGCCCTCAGTAATGACTCCAGACCCCATGACAGAAGACTAATAGCTCCAAGTCAAAATGGGAATGTAACACAGTCTCTGATTACCACCAACCATCCCAATTCAGCTGATGAGTTACTGCCCCTCCATGTTCAGTGATACTAGCAAACGTGATAAATAAATACAGTAGGCATGCAACTTTAAAAGTATTTATTACACGTTGCAGAGATATCAACAAATATTTTAAAAACTATGAGAAATCAAAAATTCATTAATCTTGACAAAGAAAAGTTCAAGTCAGATTAGCTTTGAAACAAATAGAAGATATAATGCCTGCATTGCAAAGTTGAGGAAGGCGAAATGTACCCAGCAAAGAAGGAGTCTTTGGAGCTGATTTTGCTGGACACCGCTCACTGCCTAGAGTAATGGGTCCTTGATCCTTGGATACCATACTCACCGAACCTACACTGCACAAAGCAGAGCTCACAGGTCTTCTGCACCCTGGAGTTAGATGGCAAAGTCTTAATGGCAACTAGGCCTCTGGTAGCAAATCACTGAGTCATTGATCCAGAAGATCCTAAAAGGCATCTAAAGGTTCTGTCTTCCTGTAAAATTTATTGGTACTTCTTGTATTCTGATTTACTTAAAGAACATTCAAACTAAAGTGAATGGTTTAAATGAAATTAAAAATTGAAATAAAGTTAACTGTAATCACAAAATCCTTGGAATTATTTAACCAGAAGTAAAACAATTTTTAAAAATTACTTACCTCCCCCTCAGCTTCTAATCTCCAAACTTGGAATCCCAAGGAAGCTCCAGTTAGTGTGCTAAAGTTTACTGTAGTATGGTGGCATTACCATTTGTCACTCAATGCATCTTGGATTTCTGCTCTCAATGCCATCGCAAAAATGTCCAAAAACGACAGCAGTTGCTTGAAACCTCCATTGAAAACCTTCAATTCCATTTCAAGCCATCAGCTTCACAATGCAAGTTTCACCCCACTATAGCATTGAACGAGATAACCTGAGGAGCATGAAGAAGAATGGGTTACATTTCCCAGGAAAATTACAATGGTTTTGTGATGATAAAATCAGTAAGGAAATAGGAGAGGCAATACAAGAGGATTGTGGACAAAAAAAAGAAAGTAAACACAAAACTGCTGTTAGTGGGATTGTATGACAGCCTAATTGTGAAATAAAAGCTGCACAGCAAATCTAGAAGAAGAGAATGAATGAGTCTGAATAACAAAATTATTCTTTTAGGACATGTCAAGTGCCATCTTATTCATTGGGATAGCAAAAAATACACACTGAGTAAAGTCAACAAAATTCCTAAACTGTATGCTGCTCTATTCCTAAAGCAAGATGTAAATATCAAGGCTCAATCAGTTGGGATGCTAGTTCAGGTAAACTTGTGTAGACCAGACATAACTCTTCATACTGAAAGGAAATACAGCTTAACAAAGATCTTATCAATGCATGTGTTAGTGCAATGGTGTGTGAGTTAACTGAGGTGACTGGAAAGAGAAAGAAGTTCACAGATTTGGAGACAAACAATTGAACGTTTTCAGTAATGTGATACAAAAATGGAAGATAAATGTTTACCTCTGAAAAGGAGTACTTCAACTTTCACAACGCTGTGAATTTAAAGACTTAGGACAGCCAAAATCGGCAGGATCAATTTCAGCACTAAGAGAAATTTGGATAGGACAGGTACAGTACGTGGATGGGAAGGGTATGGAGGGCTATGTTCCATGTGCAGGTCAATTGGACTAGGCAGAATAGTAGTTCAGCACAGACAAGATGGGTTGAAGGGCCTGTTTCTGTGCTGTAGTGTTCTATGACTTCAATGACTCTATCTCAAGAATGGGGTCATATTTACAATGAATAATGCAGTGCAATTTACTAGGTGCCGGGGTAAGGAAAATAAAGAAATGGTCACAAGAGGCAGAGGAGCAGTTACGGAATTTCTTTGAGTCAGTGGACTGGGCCACGTTCAAGAACTTATCAGAGGATCGAATGAAAATGCATCAGTTGTCACGGACTTTATAAAGACGCTCATGGACAAGTGTGTCCCACAAAAACATTCAGAGTCTTCCCTTAGTCAGAGATCTGCAACCTACTGGGGGCTAGACTGTCAGTGTTCAAGTCTGGCAGCCAAGGGAAGTACAAGAGATCCAGGTAGACCTCCAGAAAGCCATTTCACATGCAAAGTAGCAATTATGAGCCAAACCTGAATCACAGAATAACGTTTGACAGCTGTGGCAAGGCTTGAGTGCAATCATCTACAAATTATTCAATCTAAACATAGCAGAAGGAAAATTTATCTTGCCAGCCTGATTGAGTTGGATGAAGTGGGGAGAAATACCAGATAAGAGAATTTGCAATGGATGTTGTGAATATGGAGTAATCATATGGAGGTTCAGAAAACTCCACACAGGAGATTTGTAATGAGGACATGTTATCCCAAACAACATACCTGCTTGCCCTTTCAGGTACTACATGGGCCACCTGTGGCAGAATATGTGAGTTCCATGCAGGACATTCAGGTACCTCAGAAGCCAGAGAACTGCAGTAAAAATAAGTCAGCCTCAAACCCAAGGAGCTGCCTAAGACAAAGAAGAAGGTACAAAGCACAGGAGCTAGGAGGGAAGGAGAGAGAATACAGCAGGATTATACAAGGAGACATTACTAGGGAGAAATCCAAACTATCGGTCAGATTTCCTGAGGACTAGGAAACCCATGCTGGAAGTGGCAGATTTAAGTGGGCTAGATAATCTCAGACATAAACTTCATTTAGGCATTAAACCAACCAATGCATGTCATCAATGCAAGGAAATCATCCAGCTATGATTCTGCTACCTTCAAGCAAAAGGCACATATCCATAGCAAGGTAAGTTTGGGTTTCATATTTTTACAGATTTAACCCTAATTACATTCTAATGTGGGCACGTCAGGCTGGAGGCAGCAGGATTATTAAAAAATGCACCATAACCATAGAACATAATGTGCACTAGAACATTTCTAAAGCATTTTAAAAATATAATTCCTTTGAAACCCAGTTAGTTATACAGTATAGGCACACAGAGCAACTAAAATACAGCAAAAATCCCAGAAACAGGAACTGGGCTTGTTTAGGTTTGTAGCTGATAGAGAAATATTGGATGGGACACTACAACAGTCTGTTTTCCAACATGTCCCTGAACATCTTCAAATAGTTCCTTTCACATTCACTTGAGGAAGCAGATGGAGACTTCATTTCAAATGTCATCCAGAAATTGGCTACAGTTCTGAAGTGCAAGCCTCCATCACAGCCATTATTTGTCATTTGTGAAGTGTCATTTGCATTCATGACTCCAGAATACTGCTAACAATGGCAATCTGACAACAATATCAATAAGAACAAGTCAAACTTAAAAACAAGTTAGCTGTGCCTAATTTAAATAGGATTCATTCCCCATAAAATCTGAAGACAGTTCTGCACCACCAGTTTATAGACATGATTAATCTAGAGAAGCAGAAGAAGCTAAATTCACTAAACAAACTAAACTACAAGTACGCCATAAAGATAATCTACTTAAGAGCTTTCTAGATATAACTGTGAGATAAGTAAAGTGATTAGGTAAATTAATCTTGCTATTCAAGATTAAGCTAAGGTCAACTCCATATTGTTCAGCAGGAACAGAATGAAATTAATGATCAGGGCCATTTCCAAATCAGAATCTTAAAAAAAAACAAATTTACATTTCCTTATTTAGAGAAATAAACAATTTTATTTTCATTCTCATTCCAGTGTAGTGCTGCATTTTCTGATTGACAGACCAGTTCCTGTCAGAACACAAGAGTACAACCTGTAAAATGGAGTCTTTACAAGACTACTGCTTGATTTGTGCTGTCTATATCATCTCGACAGGAGATTTTAGATCAACAGAGGATGGCTTTTACATAAATTATAAAAGAGCCCTTAAAATGCACTGGAGTTCAGGTGGTGTCATGGAAGACTTTCATTTGACACCTCACCACTTCATATCTGCTCCTCAGCTCTACATCAGTCACAGCTAGTGTACCTTTGGAAAAGGCTTCCCAACCTGAATAAGAATTGCAGGGAAGTGTTATTTTAATAGTAATTAATAATAAGATTTTAATTTTAAAGTTCACTGAGTCACACAGCCTAGAAACATGTCTTTTGGCCCATCTACCCTGTGCTGACCATCAAACCACATATACACCAATACTACTTCATTCCCACATGATCCTCTCATCTACAGCTAGATTCTACCACCCACTTACATGCTTGGTATTATTCAGAGTGGCCGTTTAATCAACCACCTGCACATCTTTGGCATATGGGAGGAAAACAAAGCATCCAGAGGAAATCTATGCAGTCACAGAGAAAACATGCAAACTCCACACAGACAGAAGCAAAGGTCAGAATCGAACCCAGGTCACTAGAGCTACAAAGCAGCTGCTCTACCCACTGTGCCACATAAACCCCCATGCATGTTAAATAAGTTTTAATTAAGGAAATATACTTAACTGTATCTCAATGTCTAATCATTAGACACATTCTGACAGAGCTAAACTGTCAAAAGGCCACAAGAGCAGTGCAGGGGAGAGGGCCTCACATCTAGTCATGAGCCATCGATGGCTCCACCTTGTGAGACTGCAGCAGCAAGGCCTGAAGATTGATTCTTAGGCACACAGTGAAAAAAGGTAAATATAGCTCCAGCAAACAGATAGATGCAAACTCAAGACACAGACAATGTTGGAGAAACTTTCTGTATTTAATTCCAGATTGTCAAAGAGAATTGAACAGAATTACACCACATCCTCAGCTTTAATCTGTAAAAATGATTCACTACAGGTATGAGCTCTGCTGATGAGAAAATGGCAACTACACTATATTGCTGGATCTATTCAAGACATTTTGGTAATATGAGGTGCATTAGCTGCTCAGCACGTACTGATGCATACAGCCAGAGTTAATTTATTCATATACATCATCACAAATACTGACAAAAGATTAGAGTACACCTTTTCCAAGTAGAAGCATCCAAAATTGATGGAAGTTATGAATATCAGGGTTCCTGCAATGAATTAAAAATAGAAGGTGCTGGAAGTACAGAGAGAGTCAGAACATATGTACAAAGAGTAGAAACAGAAGCAGGACTTGTCCCCTTGGCTCTTTACCATGACTGATCCAAGTTTGACCTCAATACTACTTACTACTTCTCTCTTCTCATATCTATTAACCACCTTTTAGATCCCCCTTTTAGGAGGGGAGGAGAAGATGGCGGCACGATGCAGTGCATGCGGCCGCTCCGAAATGAATTCATATTTGTAAGTAGGTACCGTGCACAATCCTGATTTGATGGAGACAGACATGAGAAGCACGGAGGAACATCTGGAGAAACTTCTGAAATGCCCGCTTTGCTGCCACTGCTACTGTGCGATCGAGAATCTCCGGAGGAGAAGGCCCCAAATCCTCGGCTTTGCTTATTGCCTGTTGCCGGGGCCAGGGTTGAAGCGCTCGGCAGAGATGGTGCTCGGTGCTCAGCGTCAGAGGGCTGGTCGGAGGCTCGAAGTTTTCGGACGGACTCAAGAGTCAGCTGTGGTCGGGTGCTTTCAGGGTGCTGCATCAGCAAGTTTGCGGCGCTAGAAGCTCATGGCAGGGAGAGTTTTTCTTCCTTCTACTGTCTGTGTGAGATGATGGGACTTTCGAGAGACGTTAAGACTTTTTTTTACCGTGCCCATGATCTGTTCTTTATCAAATTACAGTATTGCTTTGCACTTATAATTATGTGGTTTTTGTCAGTTTTTCAGTCTTGACTTGTCTTGTCTTTCTGTGATATCATTCTGGAGGAACATTGTATCATTTTTTAATGCATGTATTACTAAATGACAATAAAAGAGGACTGCGTGTCCTCATCATCTAAAAAATCCATCAATTTCCACTTTTATTGCAGTCAATGGCTCTGCTCCCATGGCTATTTTGTGGCTTTGTGTCTCTGTTTAAGCTCCAGCCCTCATAGCTACTCCATAAGAACAAAGACCATAAGATATAGGAGCAGATTTAGGTCATTTGGCCCATCAGGTCTGCTCCGCTATTTCATCATGGCAGATATAATATTCCCCTCAGCCCCAATGACCTGTTTTCTCCCCGTATCCCTTCATGCCCTGACTAATCAAGAATCTATCAATCACTGCCTTAAATATATCCAATGACTTAGCCTCTACAGCCACCTGTGGCAATGAATTCCGCAGATTAACCACTCTAGGTAAAGAAATTCCTCCTCATCTCTGTTCCAAATGGACATCCCTCTGTTCCGAGGCTGTGTCATCTGGTCTTAAAATTTCCCACCACAGGAAACTTACTCTCCAAATCTACTCGACTGAAGCCTATCAAAATTCCATAGATTTCAAATGAGATCCTCCCAATGTTCTTCTAAATTCCAAACTGCTCCTCATGTGATAAGCCTTTCAATCCCAGAATCATTTTTGTGAACCTTCTTTGAACCCTCTCCACTGTCAGCACATTCTTTCTAAAATAAGGGACCCAAATCTGCTCAAAATACTACAAGTGAGGCCTCACCAATGCTTCATAAAGCCTTAATATTACATTTTGGCTTTTATATTCTAATCCTCAGGAAATGAATGCTAACATTGTATTTGCCTTCCTCACCACCATTTCAACCTGCAAATTAACCTTTAGGGAATCCTACACAAGGATTTCCAAATCACTTTGGAACTCAGATTTTTGAACATTCTCTCCATTTAGAAAATAGTCTATGCTTTCGTTTTTTCTACCAAAGTGCATGACCATATGCTTCACGAAACTATATTCCATCTGTTGCTTCTTTGACCATTCTCCTAATGTGTCTAAGTTTTTTTTCAGTTGTTTCTTTCTTGTGGCAGACGGGTGGGTAGGTGATCTGTTAATTTTTTGTGTGGAAGGGGACTGGGGTCTTGATGCTACTGCTGCCGTTCTTTTCTGCAAGTGAGGGGGTTAGGGATTATTATTGTCGCTGTTTTTTTTTCTGTGGGGTTAGGGATTATTATTGTCGCTGTTTTTTTTTCTGTGGGGTTAGGGATTATTATTGTCGCTGTTTTTTTTTTCTGTGGGGTTAGGGATTATTATTGTCGCAGTTTTTTTTTCTGTGAGGAGGAGCTGGGGTTATGTTGCTATTGTTTTTTTGCGACGGGGAGAGGTGGGGAAATTGATGCTATTGTTACTGTTTTTTTCCCATGAGGTTTGAGGGTGAGGGACTTTTGGGTTTGCGAGTTTTGCTTCTTTTCTTGTCCATGCTGGGGCAGTGTTGATGTTTTCTTTCAACAAAATCCCAAGGCCTTTCTGTTTTTAATGGCTATCTGGAGAAGACAAATATCAGAGTTTTATTGTACATGCAAGCTTTGACGATAAAATGAACCTTTGAAACTTTGACCCTTCTGTACCCTCAGCTCTAACTGCCCCTCCACCTATCTTTGCATTGTCTGCAAACTTGGCCAAAAAGCCATCAATTCCTTTATCCAAATCATTGACATATAATGTAAAAAGCAGTCCCAACACAGACTTCTGTGGGACACTAGTAGTCACTGACAGCCAACCAGAAAAATTCCCCTTTATTCCCAGTCTTTGCCTCCTGCTAATAAATCAATGCTGTATCCATGCTAGTATCTTTCCTGCAATACCATGGGCTCTTAACTTGTTAAGCAGCCTCATGTATGGCATCTTGTCAAACGCCTTCTGAAAATGCCTTTGACAAGATGCCTTTGACAAGTGAATGTTGTGTACTAAAAATCCAAGTGCACAACGTTCACCAATTCTACTTTGTCTGTCCTGTTTGTTATTGCTTCAAAGAATTCCAACAAATTTGTCAGGCAAGATTTTCCCTTGAGGAAAGCTTGCTGACTATGGCCTATTTAATCACATGTCTCTAAGTCCAAAAATCATTCCAGGATTGAATGGCTTGTCATATGAAAAGCATATTGATGGCTCTGAGCCTGTACTCACTGGAATTCATGAAGAATGAGAAGAATTCAGAAGAATCAAGTGATGAAAGGTCTTGGTAGAGTGGATGTGGAGAGGATGTTTCCTATGGTAGAATGGTCAAAGACCAGAGGACACAGCCTCAGAACAGAAGGATGTACTTTTAGAACATAAATGAGGAGAAATTTCTTTTGCCAGAAACTGTGATATTGTGGAATCTGTGAATCTGTGGAATTCTTTGCACCAGACAACTATGGGCCAAGCCTTTATGTATCTTTAAGGCAGAGGTTGATAGATTCTTGATTGTTTGGGGCATGAAGGGATATAGGGAAAAGGCAAGAGATTAGGGCTGAAAGGAAAATTGAATCAGTCATGATTAAATGGCAGAATAGACTTGATGGGCCAGATAATTCTGCTCCTATATCTTATGTTCTAATGGTACCCTGAAACCACATCCTTAACAACCAAATTCAACATTTTCCCAACCACT
This sequence comes from Mobula hypostoma, assembly GCF_963921235.1. Classification (NCBI taxonomy): domain Eukaryota; kingdom Metazoa; phylum Chordata; class Chondrichthyes; order Myliobatiformes; family Myliobatidae; genus Mobula; species Mobula hypostoma. The sequence continues at coordinate 195,764,750 of NC_086097.1, forward strand.
GAGGTCAGACTAACTTGTCTATAATTTCCTTTCTTCTGCCTCTCTTCCTTCTTGAAGAATGAAGTGACATTTGCAATTTTCCAGTCCTCTGGAACCTTGCAAGAATCCATTGATCCTTGAAATATTATTACTAATGCCTCCACAATCTCTTCAGCCTCCTCTTTCAGAACCCTGGCTGTAGACCATCTAGTTCGGGTGACGAATCTACCATCACATCTTTCAGTTTCTCAAACATCTTCTCCCTAGTAACGGCAACTTCATTCACCTCTGCTCCCTGACCTCCAGCACACAGCTGGTGTCTTCCACAGTGAAGACTAATGCAAAATGCATATGTAATTCATTTGTCCTTTCCTTGTCCCCCAGTACTACCTCTCCAGCATCATTTTCCAGCAGTCCGATATCTACTCTCGCCTCTCTTTTACTTTTTATATATGTGAAGAAACTTTTGGTATTGACTTTAATATTACTGGCTAGCTTAGCTTTGTATTCCAACTTCACCTTCTTTATCAGTTTTTAGTTGCTTTCTGCTGGTTTCTGAAAGATTCCCAATTCTCTAACTTTCCATGAATTTTTGCTCTATTATATGCCCTTGCTTTGGTTTTATGTTGGCTTTGATTTTTATTATAAACCAACTGCCCCATCCTCAGCCCCACCCCAACTCCGGTTCCCACCCCCTTGCCAAATTAATTTTAACCTTCCCAAACACTCCTAACCCTCGAGGTGGGGCTTCAGGCAGCAGTGTGCTAGAAAATGGACAACCTTCCACCAGAATAATTTCTTCCTCTTCATTTTAATTGGGCAACATTCTTATTCCAAAACAACACCCAATATTTCACAAGGAGAAGCATTCCTTTAGAAGCCACCTGCCACAAAAATTTACATTTTCAATAAATCACTTCTATTTTTTCCAAACTCAGACTGTTGGCACAAGTTGCTCAGTCTTTCTTCATACATCACCTCTTTCATCCCAGGAATAAGCCTGGTGAGCCTGCTTAACACTGCATACAAAGTATATTCTTCCTCATACGGCAAGCTTTGAAATTTTATGTATGAGCATATTGTTAATCAAATACAGTTTTGTGTATTAGATTTGTACTTGGCCCTGGATATTTAGATTATTAATTCCAGTGAATTATAATACCACTGCGCCAATGCCTTCCCTCAAAGTGAAGAGAGATTGGGATGAGCAGGGTTACATTTGATGGAATTTAAGTAACTGAGAACAGACCTCCCAAAAATTTATAAAATTCTGATGAGCTTGTACAGAATAGATGTAGCAGAGATGTTCTGCATGTTGAGAAGTCCAGAACTATTGATTGTGGACTTCAGGAAGGGTAAGTTGAGGGAACACACACACACCAGTTCTCATCAAAGGATCAGAAGTGGAAAGAGTGAGCAGTTTCAAGCTCCTGGGTATCAACATCTCTGAGGATCTATCCTGAATTCAAAATGTTGCATCAACAATGGTATGGGGGGGCTACTCACAGGATTGGAAAATGCTGCAGAAAGTTTTTAACTCAGCCAGCTCCATCATGGGCACCATCAAAAGGCAATGCCTCAAAAAGGCATCATCCATCATTAAGGAACCCATCACCCAGGACATGCCCTCTTCTCATCGCTACCATCAAGGAGGAGGTACAGTCACCTGAAGACATATACTCAACATTTTGGGAACAGCTTCTTCCACTCCGCCATTAGATTTCTGAATGGACAATGAACCATGAATACCTATTTGTTGTTCTTTCCTGCGCCTTGTAGAGCATCAACCAGCAATCTTTCCATTTCTTTAGTATTTTTGTTTTTTTTACAAGGCTGAGTTGCTAGCTCAACGCTCAGCCCAACACAGATGGAAAGTGTGCAAGGAGCCGGCCAGATTCGATCCCGGGACCACTCGCCTCGAAGTCCAGTATGGATGCCACTACCCATCCAACTGGCATGAACACTTCCTCAGTAATCTTTTTCCCCTCTCCATTTGCACTACTTATTTATTTTATATTTTTACATATACTTCTTATTGTAATTTATAGTTTTTATTACTGTGTATTACAACGTAGTGCTGCCGCAAATGAAAAAAATTTCATGACGTGTGCCGGTGGTTCTGATTCTCAACTCATGGTCTCAATCTAACGAAATGGGGTAAACCATTTTGAGCTGTGATGAGGAGAAATTTCTTCACCTAAAATGTACATGTGGAGCTCTGTATCACAGAATGAAGGTGAGGCTAAATTATTATATAAAGGAAGGGTCTCTCACACACATATGTTATGTAGATAAGGAAAGAAAGCATGAATTTAAACGGTCAGTCATTGTCACATTGAACGGTGGAGTAAGCTGAAAGGTATGAATGCCTTGGTCTTGTTCCTATTTTTTTCTTTTTCAGCATTTAAGGAACACGGACAGAGATGTGGACCATTCCTTCAGCTGCTGTGTTGAAAGATAGGACCACTAACCAGTCTATATAAGTAACCACAGGCTTGGCATATAACTATATATTTAATTCTTTTCTGATAAATGTATAACCATAAGTGGCTTTTGTCCAAGTTTCAGACACATACCTTCGAAATTTATGCATCAAAGTTGAACAAAACAAATGTTCAAAGGATAGCTCAAACAACAGGACTTCTGCAGATGCTGGAAATTCAAGCAACGCACATCAAAGTTGCTGGTGAACGCAGCAGGCCAGGCAGCATCTATAGGAAGAGGTACAGTCGACGTTTCAGGCCGAGACCCTTCGTCAGGACTAACTGAAGGAAGAGTGAGTAAAGGATTTGAAAGTGGGAGGGGGAGGGGGAGATCCAAAATGATAGGAGAAGACAGGAGGGGGAGGGATGGAGCCAAGAGCTGGACAGGTGATAGGCAAAAGGGATACGAGAGGATCATGGGACAGGAGGTCCGGGAAGAAAGACAGGGTGGGGGGGACCCAGAGGATGGGCAAGGGGTATATTCAGAGGGACAGAGGGAGAAAAAGGAGAGTGAGAGAAAGAATGTGTGTATAAAAATAAGTGACAGATGGGGTACGAGGGGGAGGTGGGGCATTAGCGCAAGTTAGAGAAGTCGATGTTCATGCCATCAGGTTGGAGGCTACCCAGACGGAATATAAGGTGTTGTTCCTCCAACCTGAGTGTGGCTTCATCTTTACAGTAGAGGAGGCCGTGGATAGACATGTCAGAATGGGAATGGGATGTGGAATTAAAATATGTGGCCACTGGGAGATCCTGCTTTCTCTGGCAGACAGAGCGTAGGTGTTCAGCAAAGCAGTCTCCCAGTCTGCATCGGGTCTCGCCAATATATAAAAGGCCACATCGGGAGCACCGGACGCAGTATATCACACCAGCCGACTCACAGGTGAAATGATGCCTCACCTGGAAGGACTGTTTGGGGCCCTGAATGGTGGTAAGGGAGGAAGTGTAAGGGCATGTGTAGCACTTGTTCCGCTTACACGGATAAGTGCCAGGAGGGAGATCAGTGGGGAGGGATGGGGGGGGACGAATGGACAAGGGAGTCACGTAGGGAGTGATCCCTGCGGAATGCAGAGGGGGGGAGGGAAAGATGTGCTTAGTGGTGGGATCCCGTTGGAGGTGGTGAAAGTTATGGAGAATAATATGTTGGACCCGGAGGCTGGTAGGGTGGTAGGTGAGGACCAGGGGAACCCTATTCCTAGTGGGGTGGCGGGAGGATGGAGTGAGAGCAGATGCACGTGAAATGGGGGAGATGCGTTTAAGAGCAGAGTTGATAGTGGAGGAAGGGAAGCCCCTTTCTTTAAAAAAGGAAGACATCTCCCTCGTCCTAGAATGAAAAGCCTCATCCTGAGAGCAGATGCGGCGGAGACGGAGGAATTGCGAGAAGGGGATGGCGTTTTTGCAAGAGACAGGGTGAGAAGAGGAATAGTCCAGATAGCTGTGAGAGTCAGTAGGCTTATAGTAGACATCAGTGGATAAGCTGTCTCCAGAGACAGAGACAGAAAGATCTAGAAAGGGGAGGGAGGGGTTGGAAATGGACCAGGTAAACTCGAGGGCAGGGTGAAAGTTGGAGGCAAAGTTAATAAAGTCAACGAGCTCTGCATGCATGCAGGAAGCAGCGCCAATGCAGTCGTCGATGTAGCGAAGGAAAAGTGGGGGACAGATACCAGAATAGGCACGGAACATAGATTGTTCCACAAACCCAACAAAAAGGCAGGCATAGCTAGAACCCATAGGGGTGCCCATAGCTACACCTTTAGTTTGGAGGAAGTGGGAGGAGCCACAGGAGAAATTATTAAGAGCAAGGACTAATTCCGCTAGATGGAGCAGAGTGGTGGTAGCGGGGAACTGATTAGATCTGGAATCCAAAAAGAAGCATAGAGCTTTGAGACCTTCCTGATGGGGGATGGAAGTATATAAGGACTGGACATCCATGGTGAAAATAAAGCCGTGGGGGCCAGGGAACTTAAAATCATCGAAAAGTATTAGAGCGTGAGAAGTGTCACGAACATAGGTAGGAAGGGATTGAACAAGGGGGGATAGAACCGTGTTGAGGTATGCCGAAACGAGTTCGGTGGGGCAGGAGCAAGCTGAGACAATAGGTCTGCCAGGACAGGCAGGTTTGTGGATCTTGGGTAGGAGGTAGAAACGGAAAGAGCGGGGTGTGGGAACTATAAGGTTGGTAGCAGTGGATGGGAGATCCCCTGAGCGGATAAATTCAGTGATGGTGTGGGAGACAATGGCCTGGTGCTCCTTAGTGGGGTCACGATCGAGGAGTTAATAAGAGGAGGTATCCGCGAGTTGTCGCTGTGCCTCGGCAAGGTAGAGGTCAGTACGCCAGACTACAACAGCAAACTCCTTATCAGCGGGTTTAATAATAAGGTTAGGATTAGTGCAGAGGGAGTGGAGAGCAGAGCGTTCCGAAGGAGTGAGTTTGGAATGGGGACAAGGTGCGGTAAAGTCGAGACGGTTGATGTCCCATCAGCAGTTAGCGATAAAGAGATCCAGAGCAGGCAGAAGACCAGAGCGGGGTGTCCATGAAGAAGAGGAGGGTTGAAGACGGGAGAAGGGGTCATCGGTGGGGGTGGAAGAGTCCTTGCCGAAGAAGTAGGCTCGGAGACGGAAACGGCGGAAGAAAAGTTCCGCATCATGGCGAACACGGAACTCGCTGAGGTGTGGGCGAAGGGGGACAAAGGTGAGACCCCTACTGAGAACAGAGCGTTCTGCCTCAGACAGTTGAAGGTCGGAGGGGATGGTAAAGACCCGGCATGGATGAGAGCTGGGATCAGAGGGGGGACGGGGGAGGCTGGGGGTGTCAATGGAGAGGGGAGGGTTGGGGTGAGAGGAAGATGGAGCCTCTGAGGACCCAGGAGCTGACAATGGGATCTGAAGGAGATGGGATTGCAGAGTATTGGTGGGGGAAGGGGAGACGGGAGTCACAATAGCAGCACATAAAGATCCGGCCTGGAGTTCAAGGCTGGAATCTTGAGAGCTTGGATCAGACGGGGGAGGGAGGAAGCTGGGGGTGTCAGTGGAGAGGGGATGGTTGGGGTGAGATAGGATAGCTAACAGTTCAAAGGATAGCTAACAGTTTTCGACTCACAAGTAGTTATTCCAGTATTGAACCAACAGAGAATTTGGATTTCTGTTGACAGCAGCAATTGCTGCCTCAATATTTTAAATTTCCTTGCAGAGTTTAGCACATTTGACAATGAGCACCAGACCTAACACTTTAGAAAGAAATTGATACCATGAATTACAATTAAGGGCAAAAAATTCAATGTAGGTGCTGCCTTCTGTTTACATGGAACAATTTCAGTGAACCTCTACAGAAGTAATATTTGTAATTGCTTTCTTCAATCATTATTTGACTTTTGTTTACCCAGAAACCATACAATATTTCAAACAATAGCACCCATAGAAAGTTTTGTTTGAGTTTTTTTTCATTCTTACTTTAATTCTAATATTGCAATTCTTGTAATTACATCTTTAGGCTTCATCAACCAAATCAATGCAGATTCAGCTACTCCCACCTTTTCAAACAGAAAACTGAGGGTAAAATGTTAATCTGACTGAAAATTGGGAAAGAAAGTTGAAGATTATGCTATTCCTATACCTGCTGTGAAGTAATTATTAACATTTTATTTATTTAGAGAAACAGCACACAACAGGCTCTTCTGGCCCATCAAACTGTGCCGGCCAGCAAGCCTTCAATTTAATCTGAGTCTATTCACAGGACAATTTGCAATGACCACTTAACCTACTAACTTGTAGGTCTTTGGACTGTGGGAGTAAACTGGAACACCTGGAGGAAACCCATACGCACATGGGAAGAAAGTACAAACGTTCTAACGGAGGACACCAGAATTGATTCGTAATAACTTCGTGCTAATCATGATGGTACCGTGGCACCCCAAAGTAGAAGTATCATTGGATTAGCCCGGATAGCATCCGAAAGCTGTTAATTCATGTCACAGTTGGATGTTGTTCAATTTAGAATTAGCTAAGTAAAGCTGAACGGAGTAAGCCAGTCAGTTTCTTTTCAGTAAGAGAAGGGAGGGGGGAAAAAAGAGGAGAGCGGTAGTGATAGGGGACTCGATAGTTAGAAGTACAGATAGGGGGTTCTGTGGTCGTGACAGAGAATCCAGGATGGTTTGTTGCCTCCCAGGTGCCAGGGTCAAGGATGTCTCTGATCGATTGCATGACATTCTGAAGTGGGAGGGTGACCAGCCAGATGTCGTGGTGCACATAGGCACCAATGACATAGCAAGGAAGAGTGAAGAGGTCCTGGACAGTGAGTATAGAGAGTTTGGTAGGAAGTTGAAAAGCCGGACCTCAAGGGTGGTAATCTCAGGATTGCTACCTGTGCTAGGTGCCAGTGAGGGTAGGAATAGGATGCTCTGGAGGAGGAACAAGTGGCTGAGGAACTGGTGTAGGGGGCAGGGTTTCAGATTTCAGGATCATTGGGACCTCTTCTGGGGCAGGTGGGACCTGTACAAGAGAGACGGGTTACACTTGAACCACAGGGGGACCAATATCCTTTCAGGGAGGTTTGTTAGTGCTATTGGGGAGGCTTTAAACTAGATTTGCAGGGGGATGGGAACCAGAGTGCCAGAGCTGACAGTGTGGCTGGGGTGAAAATAAATGATATTGAAAGTTTAAGCAAAACCGCTGATAGAAAGGTTGTGAGTGGTGGTAAAAATCTTCTGAGGTGTATATATTTCAATGCTAGGAGTATTGCGGGGAAGGCAGATGAGTTGAGGGCGTGGATTGACACGTGGAATTATGATGTTGTGGCAATTAGTGAAACTTGGCTACAGGAGGGGCAGGACTGGCAGCTTAATATTCCAGGGTTCCGATGTTTCAGATGTGATCGAGGCAGAGGAATGAAAGGTGGGGGAGTAGCATTGCTTGTTAGGGAAAATATTACAGCAGTGCTCAGGCAGGACAGATTAGAGGGCTTGTCTACTGAGTCCTTATGGGTGGAGCTGAGAAAAAGGAAAGGTATGGCCACATTAGTGGGATTGTATTACAGACCACCCAATAGTCAACGAGACTTGGAAGAGCAAATCTGCAGAGAGATAGCAGGCAACTGCAGGAAACATAAAGTTGTGGTGGTAGGGGATTTTAATTTTCCATACATTGATTGGGGCTCCCATACTGTTAGGGGTCTAGATGGTTTAGAGTTTGTAAAATGTGTTCAGGAAAGTTTTCTAAATCAGTATATAGAGGGACCAACTAGAGGGGATGCAATATTGGATCTCCTGTTAGGAAACGAATTAGGGCAAGTGACAGAAGTCTGTGTAGGGGAGCACTTTGGTTCCAGTGATCATAACACCATTAGTTTCAATTTGATCATGGACAAGGATAGATCTGGTCCTAGGGTTGAGGTTCTGAACTGGAAGAAGGCCAAATTTGAAGAAATGAGAAAGGATCTAAAAAGCATGGATTGGGAGAGGTTGTTCTCTGGCAAAGATATGATTGGTAGGTGGGAAGCCTTCAAAGGGGAAATTTTGAGAGTGCAGAGTTTGTATGTTCCTGTCAGGATTAAAGGCAAATTGAATAGGAATAAGGAACCTTGGTTCTCAAGGGATATTGCAACTCTGATAAAGAAGAAGAGAGAGTTGTATGAAATGTATAGGAAACGGGGGGTAAATCAGGTGCTTGAGGAGTATAAGAAGTGCAAGAAAATACTTAAGAAAGAAATCAGGAGGGCAAAAAGAAGACATGAGGTTGCCTTGGCAGTCAAAGTGAAGGATAATCCAAAGAGCTTTTACAAGTATATTAAGAGCAAAAGGATTGTAAGGGATAAAATTGGTCCTCTTGAAGATCAGAGTGGTCGGCTTTGTGCGGAACCAAAGGAAATGGGGGAGATCTTAAATAGGTTTTTTGCGTCTGTATTTACTAAGGAAGCTGGCATGAAATCTATGGAATTGAGGGAATCAAGTAGTGAGACCATGGCAACTGTACAGATTGAAAAGGAGGAGGTGCTTGCTGTCTTGAGGAAAATTAAAGTGAATAAATCCCCGGGACCTGACAGGGTGTTCCTTCGGACCTTGAAGGAGACTAGTGTTGAAATTGCGGGGCCCTGGCAGAAATATTTAAAATGTCGCTGTCTACGGGTGAAGTGCCGGAGGATTGGAGAGTAGCTCATGTTGTTCCGTTGTTTAAAAAAGGATCGAAAAGTAATCCGGGAAATTATAGGCCCGTGAGTTTAACGTCAGTAGTAGGTAAGATATTGGGGGGAGTACTAAGAGACAGAATCTACAAGCATTTGGATAGACAGGGGCTTATTAGGGAGAGTCAACATGGCTTTGTGCGTGGTAGGTCATGTTTGACCAATCTGTTGGAGTTTTTCGAGGAGGTTACCAGGAAAGTGGATGAAGGGAAGGCAGTGGATATTGTCTACATGGACTTCAGTAAGGCCTTTGACAAGGTCCCTCATGGGAGGTCAGTTAGGAAAATTCAGTCGCTAGGTATACATGGAGAGGTGGTAAATTGGATTGGACATTGGCTCGATGGAAGAAGCCAGAGAGTGATGGTAGAAAATTGCTTCTCTGAGTGGAGGCCTGTGACTAGTGGTGTGCCACAGGGATCAGTGCTGGGTCCATTGTTATTTGTCATCTATATCAATGATCTGGATGATAATGTGGTAAATTGGATCAGCAAGTTTGCTGATGATACAAAGATTGGAGGTGTAGTAGACAGTGAGGAAGGGTTTCAGAGCCTGCAGAGGGACTTGGACCATCTGGAAAAATGGGCTGAAAAATGGCAGATGGAGTTTAATACTGACAAGTGTGAGGTATTGCACGTTGGAAGGACAAACCAAGGTAGAACATACAGGGTTAATGGTAAGGCACTGAGGAGTGCAGTGGAACAGAGGGATCTGGGAATACAGATACAAAATTCCCTAAAAGTGTCGTCACAGGTAGATAGGGTTGTAAAGAGAGCTTTTGGTACATTGGCCTTTATTAATCATATTATTGAGTATAAGAGCTGGAATGTTATGATGAGGTTGTATAAGGCATTGGTGAGGCCGAATCTGGAGTATTGTGTTCAGTTTTGGTCACCAAATTACAGGAAGGATATAAATAAGGTTGAAAGAGTGCAGAGAAGGTTTACAAGGATGTTGCCGGGACTTGAGAAACTCAGTTACAGAGAAAGGTTGAATAGGTTAGGACTTTATTCCCTGGAGCGTAGAAGAATGAGGGGAGATTTGATAGAGGTATATAAAATTATGATGGGTATAGATAGAGTGAATGCAAGCAGGCTTTTTCCACTGAGGCAAGGGGAGAAAAAAACCAGAGGACGTGGGTTAAGGGTGAGGGGGGAAAAGTTTAAAGGGAACATTGGGGGGGGGCTTCTTCACACAGAGAGTGGTGGGAGTATGGAATGAGCTGCCAGACGAGGTGGTAAATGCGGGTTCTTTTTTAACATTTAAGAATAAATTGGACAGATACATGGATGGGAGGTGTATGGAGGGATATGGTCCGTGTGCAGGTCAGTGGGACTAGGCAGAGAGTGGTTTGGCACAGCCAAGAAGGGCCAAAGGGCCTGTTTCTGTGCTGTAGTTTCTATGGTTCTAAGAGCTGAATAATTTGTGATTAATGTAATGTATTACTTTTTGTTGTCATGTTTTTCTTTGCTGAGACAGCCAAAAATTGTTGAGCATATACATTTTTCTTGAGATGAAGGCGATAAAATAAATTGTTAACCGGACCTTGCTGGCTAATAACTTTGATTCCAAACATCAAAGCCTTGCATTACAGGGGTATTCCCATCTCAAATCCTACATCACACTAGACTTGCTTGCTACGTTATGCCATTGCACAGGTAATGCTGCTGGAACCGAGGATGGCTTTGGCCCAGTAAGGTTGATCCCCCGCACCCAGGTGAAATATCAGACAGTGATTGCAGTGGGGGCACTTGGCAAGCAAAACCTGGCTTAATATGTAATTCTGATCTGTAATTTCATATTCAGGTGGCAGTAGGTCAATCACATATATGGATTGTCATCATATGTATAGCAGAACTCATAGTTACCCAGAAGCTTCTGTAATAATTTTCCAATGCAATAAAATATGTCATTTTCAAATTCACAATTTACTCTGACTATTTTAGGTCTCACATTTATACAGACTCATTGGTGAGTGGGAAACAAACAATAATTCCTTTCTTGATTGATGCACCAAGATTTCTTTCTTTATGTCATATTTTATGATGTTACAAAGTTACATCAATAGTAATCATGGGAAGATGGAGGCTTATTCAAGTGATGGACAACACAATCATTTTCTGGAAATGGTTATTGGGTCAGCTGGGTTTGCTCAACTTCCTCTTTGATCTTGAGGTTATCCAATTCTAATTCAGCAGAAGTGAATGGTATGATATGCATTCTAAAGAATGATACGTGCCATCTAATGCTTTGCTCAAGGTGACTTCTTCAAATATCTACATATTAAATGGAGTTGTTGCTTGCCTAAAGATTACCATGTTTCACCAGATACTTGTCCTCATTTTGTAACAACACTGTTCTGTATTTCGTGTTCTCATCTGGCACTAGTTTTTATCTGGCTTTATTACAATTACATAGATTTTGATCATTCATCTTGCAGGTTATTTCTGGATGACACCTACACCAGGTTGGGCAAAACTAAGTGTAGCTGCTGGCACTCCCACTGTTGAATGCAGTGCTGCTCTGCAGTTTCATAAAAGGTCTTTTTCTTTTACTTTTTCATCATCATCATGGGAAGTACATGTAACTTTCCTCAGGATTCACAATCTCTCCACTTCACCACAAAGTTTCATGCTTCCAGTTGAAAGGGAATCCATTGTCCATCATCACATTTGCAACTTCCCAAATAAAGCAAAGAGACTATCAAATTTTAAAACGGCAGATTTACAAAAGGAAAACTGACAAGTTCTACAACAAGGAAAAAAAAAGCATAAATAGTTAGAAGAGCAAAGCTATAAAGCCCTTTGAGTAAATCTGATATTTGTATCAGTTCATACTGGTTTTATATCATGGTTGCTTGGCACACTTAATATTTGTTGACTTTGTCTTCATTCAAGCTAACAGTGGCTTTTCCACTGTTAAATCTTTCAGTTTGATGTCCTTCAGCAGCCTCTATGTTGTATTCTGCTAGTGACATCCGAACAACAATGCAATTATCTTGTGTTCCAACATCTGAAGTAGCTGTGTTCAACATGTTCTTTGTACAAATCTTGCAAGGTACATGTCAAATCAAGACAGTGCAGCTTCATATTTTACAAATCAGTTATTATCATACACAGCAGTAAAGCAACAGCTTACTCCCTAGCAGGTTTGATTTCATTCACTACCATCATTTTGAGCACTATGATCAAGATCATGCACCAATGTGCTGTTCTGTGACCTTTTGTTTATAACTGGCGAGGTTAGTTGTAGGCATTGTAACTGTGATCTCTATAATCTGAGGAATTTTACTTTACTTTATTGTCGCCAAACAATTGATACCAGAGCGTACAATTATCACAGCGATATTTGATTCTGCTCTTCGCGCTCCCTCGATTATAAATCGATAGTAAATAATAAAAATTTAAATTATAAATCATAAATAGAAAATAGAAAAGGGAAAGTAAGGTAGTGCAAAAAAAAACCGAGAGGCAGGTCCGTATATTTGGAGGGTACGGCCCAGATCTGGGTCAGGATCCATTCAGCAGTCTTATCACAGTTGGAAAGAAGCTGTTCCCGTACGAGTCTTCAAGCTCCTGAACCTTCTTCCAGAGGAAAGAGGGACGAAAAGTGTGTTGGCTGGGTGGGTCGTGTCCTTGATTATCCTGGCAGCACTGCTCCAACAGCATGCGGTGTAAAGTGAGTCCAAGGACGGAAGACTGGTTCGTGTGATGTGCTGTGCCGTGTTCACGATCTTTCGCAGCTTCTTCCAGTCTTGGACAGGACAACTTCCATACCAGGTTGTGATGCACCCTAGAAGAATGCTTTCGATGGTGCATCTATAAAAATTAGTGAGGGTTTTAGAGGACAGGCCAAATTTCTTTAGCTTTCTCAGGAAAGCTGGTGGGCCTTCTTGGCAGTGGACTCTGCTTGGTTGGACCAAGTCAGTTCATTTGTGATATTGACCCCGAGGAACATAAAGCTTTTGACCTGTTCCACTTGCGCCCCACTGATGTAAATTGGGTCGTGCGGTCTGCTACTCCTTCTGAAGTCAACAACCAATTCCTTCATCTTGCTGACATTGAAGGATAGGTTATCGTCTTCGCACTATGCCACCAGGTTCTTAATATCCTCTCTGTACTCAAACTCATCATTACCCAAGATACGGCCTACAATTGTTGTGTCATCAGCAAACTTATATATTGAGTTTGATGGAAACTTGGCTACACAATCATGGGTGTACAGTGAGTACAGCAGGGGGCTGAGTACATAGCATTGTGGGACACCAGTGCTCAGAGTGATTGTAGAGGAGAGCTTGTCCCCTATAAAACTGGCAATGTGTCAAAATTTAGAAGAGTATCAAATGAGCATTTTGTTGAAACATTTGGATTTGAATGTCAGTTGCAATGAAAATACTTTCATTGTCATACTGTTATAAGGAAATATCCAAATTGTTGACAACCTCCATCAGCCTTGTCACTCACAACGTGGTTCAGCTGAGTGACAAGTTTTCACAGAATGTTTAGTTTTCCACACAACATGTGTTTTCAGTAGACAGACATTCCACAAAAACAGCTCGCTTCTGAATGCTGCTTATTATAGTGATCCCGGTTATATTTACTTTTCCTGTCTTTGTGTTTGTTCCTTCTCTGGTTTGATTCACAGCTTTATCTTTTGGGTTTTCTGCATCAACAGTTCTCTTCTCACAGAGTCATAGAGTCATTAAAATCAGAAACAAGTCCTTCGGCCCACTCTGACCATGCCAATCATCAAGTATATATCTGCACTAATCACAAACACAAGAAAATCTGTAGCTGCTGGGGTCAAAGCAACACTCACAACATGCTGGAGGAATTCAGCAAATCAGGCAGCATCCGTGGAAAAGATCGGTCGACGTTTCGGGCTGGAACCCTTCGTCAGGACTGTAGAGGGAAGGGGCAGAGGCCCTATAAAGAAGGTGGGGGGAGGGTGGGAAGGAGAAGGCTGGTAGGTTCAGTTGAAAAACCAGTAAGGGGAAAGATAAAGGGGTGGGGAAGGGAGGCAGGGAGGTGATAGGCAGGAAAGATGAAGAAAGAATAGGGGAAAACACATTGGGTAGTAGAAGGAGGCAGAACCAAGAGGGAGGGGGCACGCAGCTGGGGGAGGGGGCAGAGTGACATAGGGATAGGGGAAGGGAGGGGGAGGGAATTACCGGAAGTTGGAGAATTCTATGTTCATACCAAGGGGCTGGAGACTACCTCGACGGTATATGAGGTGTTGCTCCTCCAACCTGGGTTTAGCCTCATCATGGCAGTAGAGGAGGCCATGTATGGACATATCTGAAAGGAAGTGGGAAGCAGAGTTGAAGTGGGTGGCTACTGGGAGACCCTGTCTGTTCTGGCGGACAGAGCAGAGGTGCTCGACGAAGCGGTCCCCCAATCTGCGTCGGGTTTCACCAATGTAGAGGAGGCCGCACCGGGAGCACCGGATGCAATAGATGACCCCAACAGACTCACAAGTGAAGTGTTGCCTCACTTGGAAGTACTGTTTGGGGCCCTGAATGGTGGCAAGAGAGGAGGTGAAGGGACAGGTGTAGCACTTGCGCTTACAGTGATAAGTGCCAGGTGGGAGATCTGTGGGGAGGGACGTGTGGACCAGGGAGTCGCGGAAGGACCAATCCCTGCGGAAGGCGGAGAGGGATGGAGAGGGAAAGATGTGTTTAGTGGTGGGGTCCTGTTGAAGGTGGCAGAAGTTGTGGAGGATAATGTGTTTGATCCGGAGGCTAGTGGGGTGGTAGCTGAGGACAAGGTCCTTGCTCTTTACTTCACTTCCCCTCCCGCCCCCACCGGTTTCGCCTATCACCTTGTGCTTCTTCCTCCCCTCCTCCCACCTTCTAACTCTGACTCCTCATCTTTTTTTCTCCAGTCCTGCTGAAGGGTCTCGGCCTGAAACTTTGACTATACCGTTTTCCATAGATGCTGCCTGGCCTGTTGAGTTCCTCCAGCATGTTGTGTGTGTTGCTTGGATTTCCAGCATCTACAGATTTTCTTTTGCTTGTGATATGCAGAATCTCTTGTTTAGGAGCATCTTTGTACATTTCTCGGCTCTCTTTCCAGTATAGTATTCCCTTTCCTCCATGACAACAATTAAAAATAGATACGATACCCCAAGTACAGTCTCATCAACATGTTGTACAACTAACAATCTAACAACCCATCTCTCATACTTATTGCCCTGAATGATGAAGGCTAGTGTGCCTACTGCCACTTTCAGCCAACTGCTCCACAGCACTGCCAAAGTCTCACTCTGGTTTGACTTCCCTACATGCAATACCTTTCTCTTATTTGAACTACATGACACTTATCATTCCAAATCAAGATCACTGATATATGATATAAAATTTGTTAGTTATCAGCAGAAGTACAGTGCAGACATAAAAATTAACAAATTACCAAATAAATAAATAAATAGAACAAACAAGTAATAAAGAGGTAGTGTTCATGGGTTCATTGACTGTTCAGAAATCTGATGGAAGAGGGGAACAAGCTATTCCTAAGTTGTTGAGTGTGGGTCTTATGACTTCTGTACCTCCTCCCCAATAGGCTTAATGAGGAGACGGCATGTTCTGAATAGTGAGGATCTTTAGTGATGGATGCCCCTTCTTTGAGGCACCGCCTCTTGAAGATGTCATCGATGGAGGGAAGAGTTGTACATGTGATGGAGTTGTACATGTGATGTAATCCTGTGCATTAGAGCCTCCATACCAGGCTATGATTTGCCCAGCTAGAATGCCCTCCTTAGTACATTTGTAAGCATCTTTTGTGACATACCAAATCTCCTCAAGCTCTTAACCACTTGAGCCTTTGGCATGCTTTCATCATGAAATGTATTGGACCTAGGACAAATCACCCAAGATGTTGTCGTCCAGGTACTTAGAGCTGTTCAGATACTTGAAGATCCTCGGACCACCTGCCTAGCCTATCAAGATCCCCATATAATTTTTGCTAATCTTCTTTATGGTTACAATACTGCCTATTTTAGTATAATCCACAAACTTACTAACTGTGACTTGTACCTTTACATTGAAACTATTTATATAAGTAGCAAACAACAAAGGTGAAAGCACTGGCCCCTGTGGGATACCACTATTCTCCAGCCCAAAGAGCAACTTTTGACCATCATCCTTCAATTTCTCACCTAAGAGCATACATCAAAGTTGCTGGTGAACGCAGCAGGCCAGACAGCATCTCTAGGAAAAGGTACAGTCGAAGTTTCGGGCCGAGACCCTTCATCAGGACTAACTGAAAGAAGAACTAGTAAGAGATTTGACAGTGAGAGGGGGAGGGGGAGATCCGAAATGATAGGAGAAGACAGGAGGGGGAGGGATGGAGCCAAGAGCTGGACAGGTGATTGGCAAAAGGGGATATGAGAGGATCATGGGACAGGAGGCCCTGGGAGAAAGAAAAGGGGGAGGGGGAGAAAACCCAGAGGATGGGCAAGGGGTACAGTGAGATATACAGAGGGAGAAAAAGAAGAGAGAGAAAAAGAATGTGTGTATATAAATAAATAATGGATGGTGTACAAGGGGGAGGTGGGGCATTAGCAGAAGTTAGAGAAGTCAATGTTCATGCCACCAGGTTGGAGGCTACCCAGATGGAATATAAGGTGTTGTTCCTCCAACCTGAGTGTGGCTTCATCTTTACAGTAGAGGAGGCCGTGGATAGACATATCAGAATGGGAATGGGACGTGGAATTAAAATATGTGGTCACTGGGAGATCCTGCTTTCTCTGGTGGACAGAGCGTAGGTGTTCAGCAAAATGATCTCCCAGTCTGCGTCGGGTCTCGCCAATATATAGAAGGCCACATTGGGAGCACCGGACGCAGTATATCACTCCAGCCAACTCACAGGTGAAGTGTCGCCTCACCTGGAAGGACTGTCTGGGGCCCTGAATGGTGGTAAGGGAGGAAGTGTAAGGGCATGTGTAGCACTTGTTCCGCTTACAAGGATAAGTGCCAGGAGGGAGATCAGTGGAGAGGGATGGGGGGGAACGAATGGACAAGGGAGTCACGTAGGGAGCGATCCCTGCGGAAAGCAGAGGGGGGGAGAAAAAGATGTGCTTAGTGGTGGGATCCCGTTGGAGGTGGCAGAAGTTACGGAGAATAATATGTTGGACCCGGAGGCTGGTGGGGTGGTAGGTGAGGACCAGGGGAACCCTATTCCTAGTGGGGTGGTGGGAGGACGGAGTGAGAGCAGATGTGTGTGAAATGGGGGGGATGCGTTTGAGAGCAGAGTTGAAATAGAGTTCTTCGTGTTTGAGTTTCTAAGAGCATTTGTGTTTCCAAATCCTATCATTTTCCCTTCAAGCCAGAGAAGTCTAGAATCAGATAGTCAGAATGCTCTTCACTGTATATCTATAGAAATTTACAAGAGTCTTTGGTTACATAACAAATCTCCTCAAACTCCTAATGAAGTAGAGCACCTGGACAAGGTGAGATTCAAATAATGACTCAGGGTTCATACTGAATGGCATGAAGTGAGGTATTGTTGTCACTTTTCCATAATATGTAAATGAACAAACGCACTGTGATTGGATGTTGATAATTCAGGTGTGATTCACAAATCATTAATTGTACTATTGATTAGCTGGTTGTGAAATTTTATCTGACCTTTGGCAATCATTCTCACCCTGTTCCTGCCTTACAATACATTAACATTTTATTAGTGATAGAGCAAATAAACAGAAATAATCGATAGCTTAAAACTGCATTTCTAGGTGTTTGTAAGACAATTTAAAACTTGCAGTACATAACAGGATTGATTATAGAGAAAGGAATTTTCCTTGTGGCATACTCCTGATAAATAGAAACAACTGATCTGAACTGCTGCATGTAATTCTTATTTCTACACAGATTGGAAGTTGTTGTACATAACTAAGTCGTGCACAATCAGATCTCTGATATTGAAAAATAAGTTCCAGGGCAGCATTTCTTTAAGGAAAAGGCTTGATATGTGACCAAGAAGTCTAGCATGGAACAAGAATCATTTGTGGGAGGGTCTGTCAAACTGACATGAGAGTTTGATAGTGTCTATAGAACCATAGAAACTACAGCACAGAAACAGGCCCTTTGGCCCTTCTTGGCTGTGCCGAACCACTCTCTGCCTAGTCCCACTGACCTGCACACGGACCATATCCCTCCATACACCTCCCATCCATGTATCTGTCCAATTTATTCTTAAATGTTAAAAAAGAACCCGCATTTACCACCTCGTCTGGCAGCTCATTCCATACTCCCACCACTCTGTGTGAAGAAGCCCCCACTAATGTTTCCTTTAAACTTTTCCCCCCTCACCCTTAACCCATGTCCTCTGGTTTTTTTCTCCCCTTACCTCAGTGGAAAAAGCCTGCTTGCATTCACTCTATCTATACCCACCATAATTTTATATACCGCTATCAAATCTCCCCTCATTCTTCTACGCTCCAGGGAATAAAGTCCTAACCTATTCAACCTTTCTCTGTAACTGAGTTTCTCAAGTCCCGGCAACATCCTTGTAAACCTTCTCTGCACTCTTTCAACCTTATTTATATCCTTCCTGTAATTTGGTGACCAAAACTGAACACAATACTCCAGATTCGGCCTCACCAATGCCTTATACAACCTCATCATAACATTCCAGCTCTTATACTCAATACTACGATTAATAAAGGCCAATGTACCAAAATCTCTCTTTACGACCCTATCTACCTGTGACGACACTTTTAGGGAATTTTGTATCTGTATTCCCAGATCCCTCTGTTCCACTGCACTCCTCAGTGCCTTACCATTAACCCTGTATGTTCTACGTTGGTCCACAAGTTATTGTCAAGCAAATTGCATTAAATTGCACTATGGCCTTAAGTAAAAGAATGGCTGAAAAACTATTAGCCAATTATTAAAATCCTACTTTTATTATTACCATTCTCAAGATCATGCTCAAAACTGTACATTATTCAAACGAGGAAATACTCATATTGTTTTTTAAAGGGAAAAGTAACAAAGTGACTTAACAGAGCAACATTGCTGTGATATTATTCAGCCTTGGGTTATTAATCCAAAGTCAATATTATTGGGCCATCATATTTATATTTAACAGTATGAAAAAAAGAAATAAAGTGAAGTTATTCAGAAATATGGTATGAATTATAATTTCCATAGTGACATAAATGGACTGCATCACTTACAATATGAAGATATTTACTATTAGATCATTTTAATTTTTACTATTAGATATTTATTATTCACATTTACTATTATATAACAAGTGATTACTATTCAAACAAACATTTCATAATTCTAAATACATGAATATACACCTCTGAAGAAGGCAATGGCAAACCACTTCTGCAGAAAAATTTGCCAAGAATGATCATGAGACAGCACCTAATGATGATGGTGACGCCACTGGAAAATAAAACTCTCTCAGGAACATAATCAGTTCATGGTTAACTGAATAAATTAAGAGGCGGGCTCTTTTAAGGTTTATAATTTTACCAATAAGAGCAGTAAACCTGAAGACTGAGGAATGTTGCAGGAATCCATAGTGAATAAAATTGAAGAGCGGAAATATGAGAGACAATGAATAACACATTTATAAATATGAATGTGGATCCAACAGAAAGATATTTAAGGGCAATTATAATGGCAAATCAGGAAAAGCTTTTTGTTATATTTGTTTTTAATTCAGAAGATGCCACTGATATACATATCAGTAAGAAATAACAACAAAGAAATAACTCTCTGGTGAGAATGAGAATTTAAAGTAATTAGCATCAGTAAAGGGAAACTAATGTAACAAATAAGATATTTAGAATTGAACAGATCCCTAGACCTAATAGAAAGCATCAAGGGCTCTGAAGAAGTAGCTGTAGAAATGCATTAATCAGTTCCAGTAGACTGGAAGATATTCCAACCTGCTTTTTTAATAGGTCAGGAAGAAAAATAAATGGGAAGTAGCAAACCTGTTAGTTTGACATCAGCCATCAACAAGATACTAGAATCTACAATCAAGGATAAGGCAATGCAGCACTTAAGGAATTACAATATAATTAGGCAGTCTTGGAATGGCCTTAAGAAATAAAATCTTTTGAAAAAAATTATTAATTTTTCATCTGTAGCTATTAGCACAGACAACGCAGAGCATCATTGGATTTTCAACAAGCATTTAATAAGGTACCACAAATTATTGCTACACCGGGGTGGGAATAGTCTCAGAGAAAAAAAAGATCATTTGGAGAGCAAGAATGATGAGTGGGAATAAACAGGTCACTTTCAGATTGCCACACCACTTCTAGTCAAGTGCCATGAAGATCAGTAATTTATAATTTACAATATGTAAATGAATAGATAAAAGGACAAATTGTAAATGTATTGTTATTTGATGATGTTACAAAGCTAGGAAAGTAAGTGTGCTGATAAAGGGGGGGAGCTAAATATTTCCAGGGTATATGGACAGATGAATTAGGTGGGCAAAATGGTATCTGATGGAAAACAATATTGTAAGCAAAATGTGAGATTATTCTCACATTGATAAAAAGAATATTCTGAAACAGTGAGAATAATGCTCAGCTTAATCAAAATACCAAAGGTCAATGTGCAGTACAACAAACAATAAGAAAGGCAACATATCAACATATTCCTATTCTAGCTGAAAGGCCTTTGCTTACTGAAGGAATGAGAGAAAAGGTGATCAGGAACAAAAATGGATTTGAGGAAAAGGTTCAATCATGATCTTAATGACGAACAGACTTGTGTGAAGAGTCAAATGGCCCAGTTAGCTTGTCCAGGCTGATTTAAGGTGCATCACCTGTCATTTGAACCAAAGTTCTTGGAATACAATCAAGAAGATTTACTTGAGAGAATGGTGCTGATAACAAAATTCAGATAGACATGATACATGAATTGTTTTTACTTTCCCATGCCATTAAGAGCACATCCCTGAAAGGGTATAACATTTGTTCACATTGATTTATAAAGGAATGATTGTATGTGTATATAAAGCATTTCTTTCAAAGGACTGTGGGAGAAGAAGAAAACATCTGATGCTAAAGCAAGTTTGTATGTTTCATTCATTATCTTTCCAAGTCCCTGAGCTTGAAAGACAGTGCCTTCCTAACTCTGAATTTCAGTTTGGTTTGGAAGAAGTGATAAAAAAAATGTTTGGCTTTGCATTCTGACCTTAATTGTTTCATCTGCAATGTTTTATCAATTGGATTAAAATAGGGGTTTTGACAACAACAATTTTGGATTTACATAGTACAAAATCTCAAGGTGTATTTGCATGAGGGTATTGTCAAATCCTAATTAAAACTAAGCCACACAGGCATATGAACTCATTGAGTTTTAAAGAACATCTTGAAAGAGGGTAGCGGATGAAATTAGAAAATCACTTTTGTTGTATATATTTTAATGCACTAGACATTCCCATTTTTGTCATTTCAAATAGAAGCACAATCAGTATATTTATTTTTTGCCTCATACTAAATAAGGCTGAATCACAAGGTTCTACCAACATTGTAGGTGCAAGCTATAAGTCAGCAGAAACTGGAGCCAAGATATTGATTCTCATACAGTGCCCAGTGACACCTATCCTCATAAATCAGACATGTGTATCCAACAAAAACATATGGACCACACGCAAGAAATCAGGTCAGAACAGCAGGAAGTATTCCCACATCTAAGCCACATAACAGGATCCTTGATTATATCCAAGCTTGTTTGTAGGTGATTTGGAGGAGAGCTCAGCTGGACTACACACAAGAAATGAAAAGGTTTTTGCTCATTATGAAGGCAAAATCTTTCATATTTTTCTGGAACAATTTAGTACTTGTTCTGGCTTCCTCACCAAATAAAAATGTGCTTGCCACTGCATCCATCCTTCTGGGGATATCCATGATCCTGCGCTCCTGGTTTCTTTCCAGGAGGGCTAAAATTCACTAGACCTCTGGTACAATGATGCTGAGACTGTATTGAACTCCTGGTTGTCCAATAGTTCTGTAGAGAATAACCAGCCAGCTACTTTAAGAATGTCAGCACTTTTTGGACTTACTGTCTTGTGTGTGTTTCTAAACTTTTGCTCCGCCCTTCAAATCAACGTTGAATCCAGGTGAGTTCTTTAAGTTGCTGAGCTTTGAATATGGCTAATGATATTCAGTAAAAAGCTAGAATGAGCCAAGTCTTTTTGTTTAATTCTCGATATGCCACTGTACATTTATTCATCCATTTCCCCAGCTCCAGCTTCCTCTCAGTAAATTCCCAATCAGATAAAAGTGATTCCGGTTGGACCCAACTGGTTAGCACCAACTTTTATAAAAATGCAATTGTTAAGATTGGCCAAGTTGTCTCCTCACCAGCAATTAATAAAATTAAAATTGTGAATGATATTTATGCATTGTTTGTATGATAGCTAGTGTAATGCCCTGGGAAAGGATTCACTACTAATGTAATGGTTTCCCGGTAGCTGCAGTGGTTTGGGTTATGACTAGAGATAATGGGGGATTTGGAATGTGCACTGTCCAATGGGGGAGTGTTTTACTTTTGTGTGAGCACGAGAGCGAGGAACTTCCAGTTTTTTTTGGCAGAAGATGGACAGAGAAGATGCCAGAATGGAGAGGTTGTAGACTGCAGGGTGGAGTGGACGTGGATTGGTGCCAGGAGTCAATGACGCCTGAAAGAAATCAATGGAGAACTAACAGACGGGAAAACCATGAGCTCCAACGTGCACATTAGACTGTTTGATTAAAATGGGCCCTTTTCTTTTTGTTTTTCTTTACGAATCCTCTAGCCAAATTAAGAATTATAAAGCTAAATCATCTAATTGCATATGGTAACTGTTTGCTATTTTGTGGTACTGATTTGTAACAGAGGACACCGCGCAGATTTTACAAGTTTGGCAGGGCCGGAGACTGACTAACACTGCTGGTCAAACCTGAGGGTTACACTAGTTGTTAGGTAAAAAGAAACCACAAAAAGTTTATTACATGTAATTTCTTCTCATCTTAAAAGTATTGCTTACTAATTTAGAAATTTTGTACATCCAAAATATGACACAGAGGAAGTATTGGGACACTCTTATTTTCAGAAGTATGTTTAGACATATGTTGGGCCATCACTTGTGCTAAGCCCCTGGTGTGTCAGATATGGCTGTTACCCCCACACCAATTTCATAACATTACACAGTCATCCTACCAGCCATTAAGAGTCAAGGCATGTGCAGGAATTCAAATTTGCCTTCCTTTGGATCGAGGGATAGGTGAGGGCATATTTACAAGTGTTCACATATCTATAACCTTTTATTATTGCTAGCTTTAAGGGTGATTATTTGTGAAAAACTTTCAAGATGTCTGCTGTTTGCCCTCATAGCACCTACATATGCACATGCATGACACGACACATGGAAAAACACACACAAACAAACACAAATGCAACAAAACTATCATTCACATAAGATATCCATATTCAAGATTTTCCACAAGTTAACAGGATTTGGACTTTCTTCCAAATGTGCTTTTACATGCAAAAAAAATTGGAAGTTCAATTATATTCACAAAAAAATCAGTTAAAGTAAAATATGAAAAGGGAAAATATCTGCTCTTTAAACTCCTGTATAAGAAAGGAACTGAGTTGCCTGCATACTTTATGACAGATTAATTTTTGTAGCTCTCCAAAAGCCAATAATGAGATTAGTTCTGGTTTGAAATGAATAATCAGATGGCTATTGTTTGCTGCCTTTGTGTGTCTCCAACTTGAATAAATAAAGTGTAAAAGAGAAGTGAGAGTAGATTTTGGACCACTTGCAAAATGATGCTGGAGAGGTAGTAATGGGGGACAAGGAGATGGCAGTCAAACTGAATAAGTATTTTTAGTATTTTGCATCAATTTTCACTTTGGAAGACACTAGCTGTGGTAAACCATATATATGTTGTAACTGGGTTAACTGTCTGGACACGCCCCTCTGCTGACTGCCCCTGTGGCTCCTCCCACAGAGTCCTGTGTTCACCTTGCCCCTCCCCCTCAGTCCGGGACAGACACTCACCATGGAGGTCGTGGAGGTCGTATTGTACAGCGAGTAAAAGCCTTTCAGTATTTTACCAAACCTCAGTCTTTTGGAGTTATTGAAGGTGCTTCACTGGCAGTATGCTGAAAGTTCCAGAGTGTCAGGCTGCAGAAATGCATAAAGTTACCATAACTAGGGAGAAGGTTCTTGGGCAACTGAAAGGACTGAAGGTAGCTAAGCCACATGGACCAGACGGTATACATCCCACAGTTCTGAAAGAGGTGGCTGAAGAGATTGTGAAAGTATTGGTATTGTGAAAGTATTTGGTAATGATCTTGCAAAAATCACTAGAATCTGGAATGGTTCTGGAAGACTCGAAAATTGCAAATATCGTTCCACTCTTCAAGAAAGGAGAGAGGCAGAAGAAAGGAAATTATAGGCCAGTTGGCCTGAACTCAGTGGTTGGGAAGAGGTTGGAGTCGATTGTTAAGGAGGTGGTTTCAGAGTACTTGGAGCCACATGATAAAATAGGCAAAGCCAACATAGTTTCCTCAAGGGAAAATCTTGCCCGACAAATCTGTTGGAATTCTTTGAAGAAATAACAAGTAGGATAGACAAAGGAGAATCCGTGGATGTTGTGTACTTGGGTTTTCATAAGGCCTTTTACAAGGTGCCACTCATGAGGCTGCTTAAGAGCCCATGGTATTACAGGAAAGATACTAGCAAGGATAAACTTTGTCTGTTTGACAGCAGGCAAACAGTGAGAATAAAGAGAGCCTTTTTCTGGTTGGCTGCCAGTGACTAGTGGTGTTCTGCAGGGGTCTGTGAAGTACCACTTGTTTTTACATTAAATGGCTTGGATGATGGAATTGATGGCTTTGTGGACAAGTTTGCAGATGATACAAAGTTAGGTGGAGGGGCAAGTAGTTTTGAGAAAGTAGAGAGGCTTCAGAAGGACTTAGATTAGGAGAATGGGCAAAGAAACAGCAGATGGAATATTAGATTATGAGAACACTCAGTCCTCTTAATGTCATTTAGAAATGCATACATGCATTAAGAAATGATACAATGTTTCTCCAGAGTGATATCACAGAAAACAGGACAAACCAAGACTAACACTGACAGAACCATATAATTATAACATATAGTTACAGCAGTGCAAAGCAATACCATAATTTGATGAAGAACAAACCATGGGCACGGTAAAACAGTCTCAGAAGTCTCCAAGTCGATCAACTCCCAAGTCCCCGATAGCAGGCGGCAAAAGGGAGAAACTCCCTGCCATAAACCTCCAGGCACTGTCAACTTGC
This sequence comes from Mobula hypostoma, assembly GCF_963921235.1. Lineage (NCBI taxonomy): Eukaryota > Metazoa > Chordata > Chondrichthyes > Myliobatiformes > Myliobatidae > Mobula > Mobula hypostoma. The sequence goes on from NC_086097.1 coordinate 195,789,684, forward strand.
CGATGCCTTGGAAGCATCCGACCACAGCCGACACTGAGTCCATCCGTCTGAAAACTTCGAGCCTCCGACCAGCCCCTCCGATACAGCCTCCCAAGTACCATCCTCTGCCGAGCGCCTTCGACCTCGCCTGGCTGCTGAAACAAGCAAAGCCGAGGATTTCGGGGCCTTCTGCTCCGGAGATTCCAGTTACCACACAGTAGCAGCGGCAGCGAAGCGGGCATTTCAGAAGTTTTCCAGATGTTCCTCCGTACTCTCATGTCTGTCTCCATCAAATCAGAATTGTGCACGGTCCCCTACTTGACAGATTACAGACATCACCAACGGAGTGGCCGTGCACCGCCATCTTCTCCTCCTATATTGTTGAATATAATGCTGGGGTGTATGGTCATGCACTTTGGTAGAAGAAATAAAAGGGTAGACTATTTTCAAAATGGAGAGAAAATTCAAAAATCTGAGGTGCAAAGGGACTTGGGAGTCCTCATGCAGGATTTCCTAAACGTTAATTTGCAGGTTGAGTTGGTGGTGAGGAAGGCAAATGTGATGTCAGTATTCATTTCAAGAGGACTAGAATACAAAAGCAAGGATGTAATGTTGATACTTTATGAAGCATTGGTGAGGCCTCACTTGGAGTATTGTGAGCAGTTTTGGGCCCCTCATCTAAGAGAGGGTGTGCTGATACTAGAGAGGGTTCAAAGGAGGTTCACAAAAATGATTCCAGAATTGAAAGGCTTATCACATGAGGAGTGTTTTATGGTTCTGGGCTTGTACTGACTGGAATTCAGAAGACTGAGGGGTGACCTCATTGAAACCTATCAAGTGTTGAAAAGCCTTGACAGAGTGGATGAGGAGAGGATGTTTCCTATAGTGGGGGCATCTAAGACCAGAGGACACAGCCTCAGAATAGAGGGACATCCTTTCAGAAAGGAGATGAGGAGGAATTTCTTTAGCCGGAGTGGTGAATCTGTGGAATTTGTTGCCGCAGGTGGATGTGGAGGGATGAAGGAATATGGGAAGAAGGCAGGAGATTGGGGATGAGAGGGAAAATGGATCACCCATGATGAAATGTCAGAGCAGACTCGATGGGCCAAATGATCTTATTCTGCTCCTGTATCTTATGGTGCTAGGGTGTTATGAATGCAGCATTGGGAATATGCAAATAAGATCAAATGAAGTAGACTTAAATGCAATGAATTTTTAATAGTCTCAGACTTTTGTTCATAGTTTCACTAAATCATGAAACTTGGTCACAAATATTTTTTAAAGAACTGTAGGGATATTATGCTCAAGAAAGTGAGATGTTAGATTTTAGTGTATCCATGGACATTTTCCCCAAAACTATTACGTAGCAACATGTGTGCAAATAATTTACAGCCTATACATGCTTCACTTAGCAACAGCCTCATTCCTTGGTAATCTAGTTATGGAATCAACCTTTCTCCAGAATTTTGTTATCTGCTTTAGTTTAGTGTCTTAATGAAACACTAAGGAAGTGCCAATTGTCAAAAGAGATAATGCTTTCTAATGGAAACGTTAACATGTTCAGGTGATACAATGGAGCTTTCAGTATCTTGATCCATGATCCTTCTGAATCCAATATGACCACAAGCACCTGAATTGATCTTTCTATGGTATATGTCTGTGCACAAATTAGATGCCTTCAACAATGGTTTTCTATAAAAAAATATTAAATACAGTACTTTAATTGCTCTGCAAGTACAAGCTTTTTCCATTTTCACAGACATAATCATACGCTTCTAGAGATTATCATCTAGTTAAAATTCAATCCAGTCTCCATATTGCACGAGAATTTCTCTAAACTTTTGAATTACTCAGTTTGTTGATGGCACACTACTTGTTGTAAAGCTATGGAGTATCAGCTCCCTGGTAGTCAATACTGTGATCGGATGTCATTGAAATAACGGAGACAAAACTGCAGAATTCTGCATTTACTTATACTCTTGAATTTGCAAATCAATATTTTTGTCTGGTTTATTGTTCATAAAAGGGATTATTTTGATAATTTGATGAATGCAAGAACTTGAGAGTATTCTCATGCTCTTTTTCAAATACTATTGTGGAATCCTTCTGTGTACTGTGGAAGATGGGTGTTTATTTTCATTGTGAGCCATCACTAATGGCTCATAAGTGCTTTATTCATAGTTGTTAAGTGATGATTTGAAGCAATAGCTTTATTTTATACTCCTGTACACACTGATGAAATTATCATACAAAAAACTTAAAAGTTTTACCCATGGCTGCTTACTTAATGCTTACATTACACTTTCTACTACAGCTAATATTGCAGGAAGAATAACAACTGTCATCTATGTGGTACATTCAAAGGGATTGTTCGTGGAAGAGAGCTTGTGATAGTATTGCCTCTGCTAATGGGCCCAATCATAAGTTAAGCTCAAAAGCTAAAATCCATAGAATTTCAGGTGCTAAAGGGATCCAGATAACATGGAGAATTGGCTGCAAACTGAAATTTGGGTCCAGAATCAGCCAGGAATTTATTAAATGGTAGAGTAGGAAAGGAAGGCTGAATGACTTTGTCCTATTTATTTATTTTTAATTTTGAAAGCAGAAACTGTTGTGAAGCACAATGTGATTGGACGCAATGGTGGTGATGGAGTTGGGGAGGTTGTGGAATGAGGGGTGGGAGAGCAATTATTGAAAGAGCAGAGATGGAGTAGACTCCACCTATATCTTCTTTAGTTAAGAAGAGAGGAGATACCATAAAAACGTTAAAAATTCTCATGAGACTCGACAGTGCGGATTCAGGAAAAACGTTTTCCCTGCTGAAAAGTTTGGATCAAAGGTCTCAGTCTCAGAATACGAGGAATGCCATTTTGGGCCCAAGTTAAAAAGAAAATTCTTCTTCAGAAGATGGTGAATCTTTGGAATTTTCTACCTTAAAAGGTAGTGGAGGTTCAGTCACTGTGCCATTAATCGTGAGATTTCTGGATACTAGGGGAATAAAGAGGTAGAAAGAAAGGAAAATAAAGCAGAATATCAACCAATGATAAATTGCAGAGCAAATTTGTTATTTCAAATGTCTGACTCCTGCTTCTATTCCTTATATTATTTCATATCCTGTATGGCATTCAAAGGAGATATTGGGACTCTAACAAAAAAAACACTGCATTAAAGAAATGCTATTATCGAAGGCCTTAAAAGTGAAAGGATCTATAGATAGGATGAGATATTTAGAACAAGAATTCCATAGTGCTTAATCTGCAAAGGTAAAGAGATATTAATCAAAATATTAAACACCAATTCAAAAATAAAGCTGAGACTTACTAGTTTCCAGGTAGGTAGAAATGAGGACTATCATTGAAGGTGGATGCAGTGCCTCAGAATCCAAAAAGTTACACATGAATGAACAGACAAAGGAATTGTTAACTATTGGAAAATGAATGCAAATTTAAATTTTCTTCCACTATCCTGCCATTAATCAAAATTATTTGACATACAAACTTCAATGAGAAAACAGTATGTTGTGTAGATTGATATAAGAGGTGTGGTAATCTGTTTGAAAATTCTTCATAAAGACTTCATTTAAAAATTCATACTAAAATATTCTAGATTTTTCAAAATAAATTCACATAAATAATTAAATGATAACAGAACAAATGTTGAAGATAATGGACCAGATATTTTTGAACCTGCCTTGTCTCACAGATTCATTACCCCCATGTTAACATTTACCTGGGCAAAAGGTGAAGGGCTGGTCTCATTGGTGCTCCATTCCATTGAGTTGAGTCCTAAGACTAGACAGCAACCAGTCCTTAGATAGTATGGTGTAGAAAACCTGCCCTGAAAAATCTCTGATGGGGATAACTGGATCAAAACTGGAGAAGGGGTTTGTATTCCATCACTGATATATAATATTTTTAGATGCAATTGGCATTCAAAGACATTTATAAGCCATAAACAATGAAATAAATAAATGTATTAACATTTTAAGATAGCAAAATATATGGAAGTAAAACACATGAAAATACTTAAAATGTTGTAATTTTAAAAATTGAAAAAACAAAATAATTTAAGGAAGACAAGAAAATCTGCAGCCACTGGAAATCTAAGCAACACAGTCAAAATGCTGGAGAAACTCAGTAGGCCTGGCAGCATTTATGGAAAAGAGTAATTTCTGGTAATACCTCCCTCCTCCCTTTAGCATTTCCCTCTCTCACCTTATCTCCTTACCTGCCCACCACCTCCCCTTGGTGCTCCTCCCCTTCCCTTTCTTCCATGGCCTTCTTTCCTCTCCTATTGGATTTCCCCTTCTCCAGTCCTTTATCTCTTTCACCAATCAAATTCCCAGCTCTTTACTTCATCCCTCCCCCTCTCCCGGTTTCATCTATCACCTACTACCTTATATTTCTTCCCACAGTCCTGATGAAGGGTCTTACCCGAAACGTCAACTCTTTATTCCTCTCCATAGATGCTGCCTGACCTGCTGAGTTCCTTTGGCATTTTACGGGTACCTGAATACAAGTCTATGCAATGTATTTTTCAGTGGGCCATATGCCAAACAGAGGATGCTGGTAAGTTCTACCAATAACAAGACCTAAAGCATAGCAGTAGGTTTGGTACGCAAGTCTAATATTAAGGCATACTAGCACATGATGTTTACCCTATCTATATATTGATAACATCGCTATGTTCAAAAAGTTCATGACTAATTACATATTGTACATGAACACACTGCTCTGTGCTCCAATCACTGATGCAGATGCAGTTTAATGTGGATAAATGTGAGGTTATCCACTTTGGTGGCAAGAACGGGAAGGCAGATTATTATCTAAATGGAGTCAAGTTAGGAAAAGGGGAAGCACAACGAGATCTAGGTGTTCTTGTACATCAGTCACTGAAAGCAAGCATGCAAGTACAGCAGGCAGTGAAGAAAGCTAATGGCATGCTGGCCTTCATAACAAGGGGAATTGAGTACAAGAGCAAAGAGGTCCTTCTGCAGCTGTACAGGGCCCTGGTGAGACCACACCTGGAGTACTGTGTGCAGTTTTGGTCTCCAAGTTTGAGGAAGGACATTCTTGCTATTGAGGGAGTGCAGCGTAGGTTCACAAGGTTAATTCCCGGGATGGCAGGACTGTCATATGTCGAAAAATTGGAGCGACTGGGCTTGTATACTCTGGAATTTAGAAGGCCGAGAGGGGATCTTATTGAAACATAAAATTATTAAGGGTTGGACACACTGGAGGCAGGAAGCATGTTCCCGCTGATGGGTGAGTCCAGAACCAGAGGCCACAATTTAAGAATCAGGGGTAGGCCACTTAGCACGGAGTTGAGGAAAAACTTTTCACCCAGAGAGTGGTGGATATATGGAATGCCCTGCCCCAGAAGGCTGTGGAGGCCAAGTCTCTGGACGCTCTCAAAAAAGAGATGGATAGAGCTCTTAAAGATAGCGGAATCAAAGGTTATGGGGATAAGGCAGGAACTGGATACTGATTGTGGATGATCAGCCATGATCACAGTGAATGGTGGTGCTGGCTCGAAGGGCCGAATGGCCTACTCCTGCGCCTATTGTCTAAAACAACAGTGAACACTTCCCCCAATTAATACAACAGATTCATTCTGTTGACTGCCTTCCTTAATCATTCGAGTGTCCTGAGCTCTGTACTTGTACCTAACATTGTATTCAGCCCTTGAAATGAAGTCTTTTGTCTGAGCACACTGCTACTCTGACTTGTGAAGCTGATTCTGTACCAACATCTGAAATAACTTCATCACCACAAATCACTATAATTTTTTCAGGCTGTAATTACTTTATATGATCAACATGGAGATTCCTGACTTACTTCTGGCAAAGAAGATTCATTAGGAGTTTGCTTGTTATGGAACATTTTGCTTATTAAAAGAGCCTGGAGAAACTCAGTCTGGTTTACCTGGAATAGGGAATATTAAGGGAGAGGGGTCATGATTAAGGTATATAAATTACAAGCATTTTTGAGATTTACGGACAAAGTAGATTGCAGGAAATCTTTCCCCCTTATCAAGGATAGATATAACTAAGTGATAGAGACTTAGTTCAAAGTACAAAGTAAATTTATTATCAAATTATGTATTTGTTATTATATACTTCCCTGACATCCATTTTCCTGCAGGCATTTTTGGGAAAAAAGGGAATACAATAGAATTTTATTTTTTTTAAAAATTGTACATAAACAAAAAAGATTAACAAATGACCAATGTGCAAAAGACGACAAACTGTCTAAATAAAAAAATACCAAGAACAAGAGTTGTAAACTGTCTTTGAAAGTGAGTCTGTCAGTAAAAGAATCAAATAAAGTAGCAAATGAAGTTATGTGTAATAACTGTTCCAGAATCTGGTGGTGTTGGGTTCTACCTTCTACCCAAAGGTAGCAGCAAGAAGAGGGCATGGCCTGTGTGGTGGAGGTTTTTGATGACAGATGCTGCTTTCTTGTGGGTGCACTCCATGTGGATGTACTCAATAGTGGGAAGGGCTTTGCTGTGATGGACTGGGCTATACCGCCATTATCTGTAGCCTTTTCTGTTCCTGGGCAGTGATAATTCCATACCAGGCCATGAAGCAACTAGTTAGGATACTCCCCACTGTGCACCTATACAAGTTCGTCAAATAATCTAGGCTAACTTCTAAGAAGGTAGAGGCACTGCCATGCCTTCTAGCATTTTCCACTATGTTATAAGTTACATTGTCTATCTTACTTTAATTACACTTGCAAATCAGATGGTTCAGCTTTAAGAACTGTTGCCTTTAGTTCCCTCTCTCATTCCTTGAGTGAACTTCCATTATCTGTGCAAATCCATTGACTGTGGCTATATACAGGGACATCAACATTCAGGGACATTCTCTACAGATATCTGGTGCTTCATGTCACAACAACTGATATTTTTTCCAGGACCTCATGATGAGCACATTGTGGGAATAATCCTTTAGAGATACAACAACATTTTCGTTTTGCAGTAGCCTTTTCTACTCGTGCATTAGAACTGAAGACTATCCTTGTTGTCAATCTAATGTGTTTTGATATGGACCTCAGGTAATTCTGCAAGCACTGATAAGCTCTAACCATAATGATATCCACAAATCATTATTCATATGATCCACTAAATTCTAAGACTTCATTTCAAACAGCTAAATACTGATAGTTCCTTCAGAACTGTCGGTTGCAATCAGCAAGATTTGAATTACATAAGTACTTACCAACAGAGACATTATCACAACTTTCATCTGTCTTATCCTTCATGTATAGCAGTTATGAGGCAATAGGGAAAGATAAAGAGGATGCTATGTTAGTAGACTTGTTATTTTGTTGACTTTTACTGCCTACTCATCCCATATGAGCACATTTCTGAAAAGCCTAATGCTGAGTCTATGAGTCCACAAATTAATGTGGAAAAATTGTAATCAGCTAAAGCCCACGTGAAAGATACAAACAAGGTTCATGTTGCTTGACTGGCTGGGACCAGTGACTAGTTGAGGTCTAGTCAGATGACTTCTCTGCAATATAGAAGATATTTTTCCCCAACGACTCGGCAAGAGTCTAGGCTTGCTAGTCAAACATCCACACGCTGAGGGAATGTGTAATGCAGGTGTTTGATTCAGGGTCTACAGTAGCAGATCTGACTAATTCCAATCTCATAGTGCCTGATAGAATGTCATCTTGAAATCAATCCAACCCAGAACACATTCCTTTCTCTTCAATATAAGTAAAATAATCATCAGGTACTGATGCACATTCAATTCCATTGCTTTCTAAGTTTTGATTTTAAAATTGAGGCAGCTTCTCTTGCAACTCATTCGTAGTTTAAAATATGAAGGTCAAACTGTTCTGGATATTCGTAGCAAATTAGGCAACATCCATAATGGAAAAATGCAAGTTTTAATGTTTCAAGTATGCATTTCTCTTTACAATGAACTACATACCCAAAGCAGCAAAATCTGCATCTCTTCTTTGCAGGCATGCATTGATTTATTATGTATTTCCAGTGCGTTTTGGTTTCCTTCTGAAATTTACAGCACTATTTTTTATTTTACTTTCTTAAATGCACTGTCCAAACCAATTAATTTTATTTCTCAAAACTGGCCAAAGTGGAATGCAACTGCCAGAAAAATAAAATCTGAGTTAACAATTACTCTTTTGCTCATTCTCCACTAACAAAATCACAATTACTTTTCATTTACCATTTGACATCTGCAAAAATGAAAACAGCAATATTTTATGTCTACTGACCAAGTACAGTACATGTATTGTACTTGAAAAAAATTATAGAATAGTTGAGTTATAGGAAAAAATTGAATAGGTTAGGACATTTTTTCCCTGGAGGATTGGAAAATGAGGGGAAATTTGATCGAGGTATACACAATTACGAGAGATGTAGATATAGTAAATGCAAGCAGGCTTTTTTCACTGAGGTTGGATAAGACTAGAACTATAGGGGACTAGATCTCATAGGTTAAGAATGAAAGGTGAAATCTGAGAAATCTGAGGGGGAACTTCTTCACTCAGAGAGTGGTGCCAATGTAGAACGAGCTGCTTGCGTAAGGTGTGTTATGTGCAACATTTAAGAGACATTTGGATAAGTACGTGGATGGAAGGGGCATGGAGGTGTGTCATCAAGCTGAGAATCATTGGGACTAGGCAGAATAACAGTCTGACATGGACTAGATGGGCTGAAGGGCCTGTTTCTGTGCTGTAGTCCTCTAAGCTCCAACACATTTTCCATTTAGTTTTCTCCTAAACAAGTAAAATTGCCTGAAAGAATACTTGGGTTCAATTGGAAAACACTGCATATAAAAGGAAATGAGACCATTTATTGAAATATAAGTCATAGAGAGTTAGGTATATTTTGGTTACAAACAATTTATTTTTCATGGGCTATTATTTAGTCTTCTATAATTTTTCAAACAATGCATATATGTGTGTTTTTCCTACATATATAAACATCTAATGTAACTAATTGTGATTCAATTCAAACGCATTTGTCCATTGAGATGTTGTTCCCAATTAAGTCCTGATTATTAGTCGGCATTAGGGCCTCATAATTCAAGTGATGGCATATGATAGTCACAAACTACTACTCATAAGTCATTGCAGCAACAAGCTAAACACACTGTGTAATGAGGAATTCCTCACAAATGATTGCTGTCATGTACACAGGAAAATATGAGTTTTCTACATATGCATCCCCTTTTCTTAATTACCTGTCATCTGTCCAATTATGCACCATTAATCTAAGACATGTTTAAATATAAACAGAACATGCATCAACATCTGTGTATAACATTGATTAGATTTCTCGCTTATCAAGACAATGGATATTAGGGGTGAAAAAATAGCATGGATTCCTAAAACACATTGCAACTCATATCAATGTCCCTTGGTCACTAATGGTATAGGCTTCATGCAGTATTACGCAAGTTTTCTTTGTCCTTTCTAGTTATGCCCCAAATAATAAAAACATGCCATTTTTCCTTATTGGTGGGAAGAAGGCAGATCAGAGGAAAGCTCACTTCAATCGTTAACATTAGGATTCTTAGCATCCCAATCAATGCAGGAATAAGCCGCAGTCATACAATGTCAGTGATCAGAGAAGAAAAATAGAAGAACAGCAAAGAATTTGTGGCATTAGTTGGTAAATGCACTAGGTAATATTTTCCCACTAAAATGCATGTTATGTTGTGTTTACTGAAATAAATTCCCTGCAAACTTAATACAATTTTCCAAATAAGTTAATGAAGGGGAGGAGGAGGTGAATGGAGAGATGTGACTGATGACAAATTATGCAAAACTTTTAATATACTGGTTTAATGCTAATAAAAAATAAATCACAATTCAAGTTGAGTTCTACTAGTTACAAAAAAAAGGAAATATTTGATTCTTCTACATGGAAAACATTAAAGGAGCAGAAAGGCAAAATTAGTTGGTCCATTCACACACCAGAAACAAACTTAACACTGAATTATGCAATACTAACTACGCAAAGAATTACATCCAGTGCACAATGTGAAATGTTTTAAGCCCAAGATGTTCAAATCAGTGGTGTAACAAAAATAACTATTCAATGTACAACAATTGTATAAAATTTTACATTTAATTGTCAATTCCTGAGCTGTATATAACAATTTTCCTGGTAATAATAATTCAGTGCTCCCTAAAGTACTTTGATTATCTGTTGGTGACAGTATCTGATATTTTCTTGTTCAGAGTTGCCAACCAGTACATTTCAACAGGAAGAGGACTGTGTCTAAAGAAGATAGGATGAAAGCAAAAATGTTTTCTCACTCAGTATTTCATTATTTATTGGTGGTATGAGAGACAGGCACACTGAAAAGAACAATCAAAATAACACTCCTTGGTGCTGTCACAATGATTACATTTTGCTTTCAAGAGAGCACAACAACACATAATTGCAATTTGTTTTTTTATCTAATTAGTATATGGTTGATCTTAAAATGAATATTCATTTATTGGAACATCTTGGGACTGGAAGGGTGGTATAAAATGAAACAAATTATAATGAAATAAAACAATTATAATGAAAGAAATGTAAGGTTTAAAAATTTAAGCCTTTCGAATATCCTTGCAAAATCAGGTGCTCCTGCAGAGTAGCCTACACCAATCAAATTCATAGTTAATTAAAATGGTACTCATAATTATCACAAGCAGAGGCTTCCATACAAACTATCTGGAACAGCCAAAAAAATAAAGTGAAATAAGTCTTAAACTAGACAACGCTATTGAAAGTGCAATTACAGTTCAGAATCAGGCTTATTATCACCGGCATGTGACATGAAATTTGTCAACCTAGCAGCAGCAGTTCAATGCAATACATAATTTAGCAGAGAGAGAAAAAAATAATAAATAAAATAAAACACATTAATAAATAAACAAGTAAATCAATTACATATATTGAATAGATTTTTTTTAATGTGCAAAAACAGAAATACTGTATATTTAAAAAAGTGAGGTAGTGTCCAAAGCTTCAATGTCCATTTAGGAATCAGATGGCAGAGGGGAAGAAGCTGTTCCTAAATCACGATGTGTGCCTTCAGGCTTCTGTATCTCCTACCTGATGGTAGCAGTGAGAAAAGGGCATGCCCTGGGTTCTGGAGGTCCTTAATAATGGACGCTGCTTTTCTGAGACACTGCTTGCTAAAGATGTACTGGGTACTTTGTAGGCTGGTGCCCAAGATGGAGCTGACTAGATTTACAATCTTCTGCAGCTTCTTTCGGTCCTGTGCAGTAGCCCCTCCATACCAGACAGTGATGCAGCCGGTCAGAATGCTCTCCACAGTGCAACTATAGACATTTTTGAGTGCTAGGAAGTCTGAACACTGTAGAATTTTCTCGATTTCTGCATAACTATAACCTAAAATGTGATCAGATGGTCATGTAAGTCCTAAAGCTAGAAAAGGAGAACCCAATTAAATAAATAACACAAAAACATTATACTTGTTCATTATTTATTAAGAAAAATGATCCAGTAGTACATGTATTTATTGGAAAATGTTTGTCAGCCTTTGCTTTCAGTAACAGGTGTGACCCCCTTGTACAGAAATAACTTCAACCAAATGTTTCCAGTGACTGTTGATCAGTCCTGCACATAGGCTTGGAAAAACTTTAGGCCATTCCTACTTACAAAACTACTTCACCTCTGGGATGTTGGTGGGTTTCCTTGCATGAACTGCTTGCTTCAGATCCTTCCACAACACTTCTATAGGATTAAGGTCAGGACTTTGACCTGGCCATTCCAAAACACAAATTTTCTTGTTTTTAAACCACTCTTGTTAATTTCTCTTGTCTTTCAGATAATTGCAATTATCGGCCTGTGAGTTTGACATCAGTGGTGGGTAAGTTGATGGAAAGTATTCTTAGAGATGGTATATATAATTATCTGGATAGACAGGGTCTGATTAGGAACAGTCAACATGGATTTGTGCATGGAAAGTCATGTTTGACAAATCTTACTGAATTTTTTGAAGAGGTTACTAGGAAAGTTGACGAGGGTAAAGCAGTGGAAGTTGTCTATATGGACTTCAGTAAGGCCTTTGACAAGGTTCCACACGGAAGGTTAGTTAGGAAGGTTCAATCGTTAGGTATTAATATTGAAGTAGTATAATGGATTCAGCAGTGGCTGGATGGCAGACACCAGAGAGTAGTGGTGGATAACTGTTTGTCAGATTGGAGGCCAGTGACTAGTGGTGTGCCTCAGGGATCTATACTGGGTCCAAAGTTGTTTGTCATATATATTAATGATCTGGATGATAGGGTGGTAAATTGGATTAGTAAGTATGCAGATGATACAAAGATAGGTGGAGGTGTGGATAATGAAATAGGTTTTCAAAGCTTGCAGAGAGATTTTGGCCAGTTAGAAGGGTGGGCTGAAAGATGGCAGATGGAGTTTAATGCTGATAAATGTGAGGCGCTATATTTTGGTAGGACTAATCAAAATAGGACATACATGGTAAACGGTAAGGCATTGAAGAATGCTGTAGAACAGAGGGATCTAGGAATAATGGGGCATAGTTCCCTGAAGGTGGAATCTCATGTGGATAGGGTGGTGAAGAAAGCTTTTGGTATGCTGGCCTTTATAAATCAGAGCATTGAGTATAGGAGTTGGGATGTAATGTTGAAATTGTACAAGGCATTTGTAAGACCAAATTTGTATTGTGTACAGTTCTGGTCACCGAATTATAGGAAAGATGACAGCAAAATTGAGAGAAATCAGAGGAGATTTACTAGAATGTTACCTGGGTTTCATCTCCTAAGTTACAGTGAAAGGTTGAACAAGTTGGGTCTTTATTCTTTGGAGAGTAGAAGGTTGAGGGGGGACTTGATAGAGGTATTTAAAATTATGAGGGGGATAGATAGAGTTGACATGGATAGGCTTTTTTCCATTGAGAGTGGGAGAGTTTCAAACAAGAGAACATGAGTTGAGAGTTAAAGGGCAAAAGTTTACGGGTAACTTCAGGGGGAACTTCTTTACTCAGAGTGGTAGCTGGGTGGAACGAGCTTCCAGCAGAAGTGGTTGAGGCAGGTTCAGTGTTGTCATTTAAAGTTAAATTCGATAGCTATATGGACAGGAAAGGATTGGAGGGTTATGGGCTGAGTGCAAGTCGGTGGGACTAGGTGAGAGTAAGAGTTCGGCACGGACTAGAAGGGCCAAGATGGCCTGTTTCTGTGTTGTAATTGTTATATAGTTATATGGTTGCATTTTTCAACTTCCATCAAGCTGCTACCCTGACAGTCTCCTGTAAAATGTCTTGATACAAGTTTGAATTCGTTGTTCCCTCAACAATTGCAAGCTGTCCAGGCCCTGAGGCAGCAAACTGCCACAAACCATGATGTTCTTCCACTATGATTCACAGTTGGGATGAGGTTTTGATGTTGGTGTGCAGTGCCCTTTTTCCTCCAAACATAGTAATGTGCATTTCTGCCAAAAAGTTTTGTCTCATCTGTCCACAGAACATTGTCCCAGAAGGGTTGTAGACATCCAGGTGTGCTTTTACAAATTTGAGAAGTGCAGAATTGTATTTTTTTTTTGGAGACCAGTGGTTTCCTCTGTGGTGACTTTCCATGAACAACATTTTTGTTCAGTCTTGTTCTTATAGTGGACACATGAACAGAGACTTTAGCAAGTTCTAGAAATTTCTACAGGTCTTTTGTTGTTACCCTTGGATTCTTTTTCACCTCCTTCAGCATTGCACGTTGTGCTCCTGGTGTGATCTTTGTAGGATTCCCACTCCTAGGGAGAGTAGCAACGGTACTGTGTTTCCTCCATTTGTAGCCAATTTCTTTTACTGTGGACTGATGAACACTCAGGTCTTTAGAAATGCTTTTGTAGCCTTTTCCAGCTTCATGCATCTCTACAATTCTTCTTCTAAGATGCTCTGAAAGTTGTTTTGATCGAGGTATGGTGCACATAAACAGATCTTTGTTGAGAAGATCAGGCTCTATCAGTCACCCACACCTCCAATCTCATCTCATTGATTGGAACACTTGACTCCAAATAGCTTTTGTAAACGGCATTATCCCAGTGGTTCACATACTTATTCCAACAAATACATATAATATTTGATCATTTTTCTCCAAATAAATAAAGTATAATGTTTTTGTGTTATTTATATAATTGATTCTCTATCTAGTTTTAGGACTTACTTGAAGGTCAGATCACATTATAGGTCATATTTATGCAGAAATAAAGAAAATTCTATAGGGTTCACAAACTTTCTAGCACCTCATGTAGACCACCAACTAATAACACCTCTTAAAAAGTTAAGAAATTTCATGTCACATGCCGGTGATAATAAACCTGATTCTGAAATATATCAACAATGTCATAATTGAATTTATTAAAAATGCAAATGGTACAGATCCTGCAGCTGCATGGGAGATTGCTCTGAGAAGGCTGAAAAATGGACCAAGTTCTCATGGAGGGAAAGGGGAGAAGGGAATCCCTTTGAAAAGCAGGAAGGGTTTGTCTACTTCTACTCAAATCCCTTAGTTTCTCCATGAAAACATAGGGAAGGGGAAGAGGTCTGTAATTGTGTCATCTTATCGAGGTGGCAGAAACTATGGAAGAACATGGAGGCAGGTAGCATAATAAGGAAGGGCAAGGGAGCCCTAGTTTTGCACTGGGTGGAAGGTAAAGGGTTGAGAGCAGAACTGTGGAAAATGGAACAGATGAATTTTTTTGAGATGTGATTAAAAGCCCTGTGGACTATAGTGAAAAAGAGTCCTTGGTTAAAGGGAGGGGAAGGCATCTCCAAAGTGTGAGTGTCAAAAGGGTCATAATGCTCATGTTGGATACTGAGTTTTGGGATTTTGCCTTAGTAATAGTAAATAAATTGTGTTTGACTTGGAAAGAGACTTGTGGGTGCTAGTATTTCCATGAACTTGCTGTTCTGGTCCTTCTTGGTGGAAAAAGTCACAGGTGGGAAGATATTGTCCAGTGTCTCTGAATAACAGTAGTGTGTTTTGTAAATGGTGTTGAACATGGAGTTTTTGGGAACTGCACCCAGGCAACTGACAAGTCACTCACTATACTCCTGATATGCCTTGTAGATAGGGAATAGAGTTTAGAAATCAACAGATATGTCACAGTAACTGCAGGATACCCAGGTTCAATAATTCTGCAGCTACCCTAGTTGTGTTTCTGGTCAGGATGTTACTGTCGGGGAGCCATTGCTGATGATGTAATTGAATATCAATGGAAAGTGAGAGACTGTTGTTGGAGATAGCCATTATCAGCTATTTGCTGTATAATGGCATTAATATTAATCGTCACTTCCAATCCAAAACTTTAAAATTGAACAAGTCTTGTTGCATACATGCAATAGGCACTTCAATTGTTCTAAGAGTTGGAAAGGGAACTGAAAACTGCAAATATTAAGAAACATTCCCACCTTGTCCTTATAAAGATCCAACTGACAATTGCCACATTTAGAATATTACCCTGAAGAATATCTGCAACAGACATTAATGAATGTATAGAATGTAATGTGATTGGTAAGTGAATTTCCACAGAGTAAACTATTACTTTTGACAAGGAAAGTATGGCGGGTCACATATTACTCAGAAAATCAAAAGACTGCCCAGAAAATTGGAATAGTGTACAAGTAGATAAATCTTTTCATACAGTATTTCAATGCAGGTAAGAAATTTTGGATAATATAGCATAAATAGAATGTGAAGGTTTTATAAAGGGCACAAAAGGATTCGCAAGGATGTCAACTGAAATTAAGCTAATAACTGTAAAGGTAGGATGAATAGGCAATGCCTCTCTTGAAAAGCAAAGTTTATCTAACAAAGGTTGTATAGAATATGTGCAGAAAGAGAAAAAGAGAGATAGAGTCACCACACACTAAACAGAGATGGTGTGATTTTGTGCTAAATATACTGCATTGGAATCTATGATGAGGGACATTATAACAGATCATGTTGAAAGGAATAATGGAATTCAGCAGAGTCAACAGAGATTTATGAAAGCAACATCTTGTCTGACTAATCTGCTGTAGTCTTTGAAGATGTGACTAGTAGAATTGATAACAGGGAACCAGTGGATGTGACATGTATGGATTCTAGGAAGGCATTTGATAATGAACCACATAGGAGATTGCTCAACAAAGTTGGAGTACATGGCTAGTACAAGCCATTTTAATTTAATTATTGTTAGTTTATTACTGTCACATAATAAATCTTGAACTTTATTTGTCTACCTGCACTGCACTTCCTCTGTAGCTGTCACAGTATATTCTGAATTCTGCATTTCTTTTTCCTTTTGTATTACTTGATATAACTACAATACTGTGGAATGATTTGTCTTGATGGTATACGATCAAAAACTTCTTTCGCATCTCAGTGCATGCGACAATAGAAAAACTAAACCTATCCAAACCCTTTCTCAACTAGTTGCACCTATCACATGCAGCTCCTGCCTCACACCTCTTAATTCTGGCTATGCACCCTCTACATTTTTAGTCCTCATACAGGACCTCAACATGAAATGTTGACTATCCACTTACTTCCACAAATACTGCCTGTAAGTTCCCCAAAGTAGATGGAATATGGGAATGAAGAGCTGTCTACCACAGCGGTCCCCAACCACCGGACCGTGGACCAATACCAGGCCTCAAAGCATGTGCGAACGGGCCGTGAGGAAATGATATGAGTCAGCTGCACCTTTCCTCGTTCCCTGTCATGCACTGTGGAACTTGAACATAGGGTTGCCAACTGTCCCGTATTTGCCAGGACATCCCGTATACTAGGCTAAATTGGTTTGTCCCATAGGGGACCGCCCTTGTCCCATATTTCCCCCGCTAAGGTAGAGCGTTCCTATGAAACCTTTCATGCCTAAATGGTGTGAAGTGAAGCAGCAATTACCATTAATTTATATGGGAAAAATTTTTGAGTGTTCCCAGACCAAAAAAATAACCTAACAAGTCTTATCAAGTAACTCAAAACCTAAAATAAATAACACTAACCTATAGTAAAAGCTGGAATGATATGATAAATACACAGCCTATATAAAGTAGAAATAATGTATGTACAGTATAGTCAGGAAGATGAAGGCAAAACTGATTTGTGGGGAAAAAATCAGCACGTATGCGCATGCGCACACAAGTGCCCATGCAAGGCTTCATGGTCATGGTAGTCTTTCCTGGGGTAAAGTGTCCTGGGATTTGACTGTTACTTTTGTCCCTTTTTTGGGAGTGAGAAAGTTGGCAACCCTAACTGTAAAAGACATGTTGAGGTGAGTTTAACCCTACTTGAACACCACCACCGCCCCCCCCCCCCCCCCACCCCTGGTCAGCCAGTCCGCAAGAATATTATCAATACTAAACCGGTCCACGGTGCAAAAAAGGTTGGGGACCCCTGGTCTACCAAACTGAAAGAGAGAATGGGAATAAGTGAATCCTTCTCAGTTTGGTAGACTGTACCGAGTTTATGACCACAGAGACTGGTACTTTGGCCCAGGTTTTCAACAATCTATGCGAATGATTATGCTGAGAAGACCAAATGTCATATTCTAATTTTACTGATGTTACTAACTTGCATGCTATTGTGGATGTGGAGCAGGATTTAAAGAGTATGGACAAGCTCAATGAGTAGTTGATAATATGGTAGTTGGAATAGTGATGGAGTACATTTTAGTGAACACAACAGAAACTAATTTGTAACAACACAGATGAAAGAATAGAAAAAAGGAAATGGAAAAGAATGTCATCTGCAAGTTAGTTATTATATTCATGCTGCCCTGCTAACGCTTATACAGCAGACAGTTACCTTAGATATCATCCCTAATAACTCTACAATCTCTTTAAGGTAATAGCTAGCTTCCTCAGGGTTTGTCACTAGCATCTGTCACATTCTACTAGCTGCACTCCCCATCCACTTATGAGCTGGCCATCACAATATGGGATCATTCCCATGCAATAGCCTGGCGTTTGGGAGGAGAAACATGTTTGACTCTGGCATGAAAAGTGTAGGCACTACGTGGTTTACTTTCTTTCGCACATCCTGCTTCTTGCAAGACATATAATGGAAAGCCAAAAGGAGTTGCAACATGGGAAAGAATCAGCATTTATTTTTGGAACATAATTGAAATTCTCAAAACATTTGAAAGCAGTTGAGAGTTATCAGAAGCTCATGCAGAGCACTTCTGTATCACCACACGGTATTCAATCCCACTCCAAGGGTTTGAGCACTATTCCCTGAAGAGGGTTCAACCCATAAACCTCTGAAAGTAATAATAGCAGGTAAGGGCTATCGATTTTTAATAAATATAGAAAAGGGCAGTTGTCAATAGATGCAATTGCATTACACCTTCTTTGCACACTTCAATGAAAAATAAATTCAGTTGTATAAGCAACAGCAAATAGCATCAATGTTATATCCAGCTTCCTGCCTCCTTTCATTTTTTACTCTCTTCCACCTGTCTGCCTAGGAGTTTGAGCTTCTTCCTCATAAGCAGTTGGAAGCTAAGTGGCAGGGAGTCCACCACCTGTTCCAATTTTCTGTTTTCCATTATAAGTTATCTTACTCTTTAAGAGGAAATTGCACAGTATGAATTCCCGCTGGTTGCCATGACATATTATCCTACCCAGTTGACAGAAAGCAAAACACCAGAAAGGTGAGAACAGGTGCAAAGAAAAGGCAAGAAAATCCAAGAAAATCAGCAAAAGCCTTCTGCAAATCCATTCAAGTTAGACTTGAAGGGAAAAAGAGCATTTATAATCTTAAACACCTTCTTCCTATACATTGACAGCAAAATATTAGATAATTTTGAATGCTAGGGAGATGGTGAACAAAAGAATCCACAGTACATACTTGAAAAGGCACCAAAGTTTCTGCTTATCTTGTTCACTCTAGATCTTGCCTGTTTCTTTAGAAAGGAGGATGTAAAATGATGCATTTAATATCTTGCTACACTTACTTTCAATGGCCATCTGTGCTATATTTGTTTTCCTTATCAAAGTTCATTAGCAATTCTTCCACTGAGTCAGTAAATTTTGAGTTTTGCTTTAACTTAATCCACCCTGTAAGAAATGGCGGGGATCAGGTTAGAGCTCAGCCAATTTTAATTGCTATCACATTCAATAGTTATGTTCAAATGCATTAATGAGTTGTAAGATGTCAGCTCTGGAGATACACCTGACAGCAAAAGATAAACTTGATGAACAAATATGAAAATAAGTATTAAAAAGCTATATTAAAAAGGTGTACAGTGTATTGGCCTTCATTAATCACGGAATTGAATTTAGGAGCCGAGAGGTAATGATGCAGCTATATAGGACCCTGGTCTGAACCCACTTGAAGTACTGTGCGCAGTTCTGGTCGCCTCACTACAGAAAGGATGTGGAAACCATAGAAAGGGTGCAGAGGAGATTTACAAGGATGTTGCCTGGATTGGGGAGCATGCCTTATGAAAACAGGTTGAGTGAACTCGGCCTTTTCTCCTTGGAGTGACGGAGGATAAGAGGGGACCTGATAGAGGTGTATAAGTTGATGAGAGGCATTGATCACGTGGATAGTCAGAGGCTTTTTCCCAGGACTGAAATGGTTGCCACAAGAGGACACAGGTTTAAGGTGCTAGGGAATAGGTACAGAGGAGATGTCAGGGGTAAGTTTTTTACTCAGAGTGGTGAGTGTGTGGAATGGGCTGCTGGCAACACTGGTGGAAGTGGATACAATAGGGTCTTTTAAGAGACTTTTGGATAGGCACACGGAGCTTAGAAAAATAGAGGGCTATGGGTAAGCCTAGTAATTTCTAAGGTAGGGACATGTTTGGCACAACTTTATGGGCTGAAGGGCCTGTATTGCGCTGTAGGTTTTCTATGTTTCTATATAACTGATACATCCAAATAGAAACTTAATGGCAATTATTTTGATGTAAGAATAACCACCAACTGTTAGTTTAATAAGGAAAAATAGGGAAAGAAAGACAAAAGTGAAAAGAAGAGTTTAATCTCAAAAATATGGAAATACCAGAATTTTAATGTTATGATTTTCAACCAAAATAAGATTGGAGTAGCAACAATTAAAGAGTGAATAGGTGAACATGTTACCTGTTAATTGATCTGTGAAAGTGACTGAGATTGCAGCTTAAATAGGTTAGGATTGTGCACATTCAACAGATCTGAGTAATTATCCTTGACCTTCTGATAGCTGAGGCAATCAGTGGATTGTAAATTGCTTCTTTTCAGCAATACATGTTCTTTCAGCCATTATTTCAAAAACCTTGAAGGCTGTATAAGCAAGTTAAGTTTGAATGAAATGAATTACATCTATACTTAGAACTGCCAGCTTTCATCAAACATATTTCAGAATGTTTCAACATTTAACCATTCCAGCTATGCTCGTATCCAACGTGCCAATCCCCAAAGTTCACACCAGTTTGAAAATTCTGCAATAGTAGAATTCCTTGGCATTCAGACAGCTGTTTTTCCCATTTCTGAAGCATTTGTAACAATAATTCTATGTACGTATATATAAAAAATTAATAGTGTGGAAAGGAGAAACATTTGGTTTGCAGCCCCCCTGGCCAGCCTCAGGGTCGCTCGGCTCGCTGTCGTCTAGGGAAACAGCCCTTGGCCCCGCCAAACTGGGTAATAGTTTGAGTGGATGCTGTGTGATGTACCCCACCCCGCCCAACAAACAATACACCAGATATGATTAAATGATTTACAGTTTATAGATATTACTGGAACTATATAATTAATAGAGAATAAAATATAAAAGGAAAATAAAAGGCACCACACTTATCAAAGTTCAATCTCTTTATGCACAAACAGTTGGAGCTCAGGACCCTTCTTCTTCACCCTGCGACCCCTCGGACCACCTCGACTGGCCGCCTGGGACCAACAACAGTGGTCAACCAGACGCTCCACACGAGTCCGTCTCCATCTCCTCTCCTCGCCGAACACCCCACTCGGGGTTTGACTCCATTAGCAGACTCACAGCAACTGGTCCATCCTCTGTCTCTCTCTCCCACCTTCTGCCTCAAAACCCATGCAAACAGTATCTTCAAATACACCAAAAACATAACAACTATCCCAATTGGTTCGTAACATATTCTTATCACACTCTAACCCAAAACAAGCTGCTAGCGCAAGAACTTTCTCAGCGTTTAACATAACAAAGAAGCATTCCCAAGAATAACATAACAAAGAAGCCATTTTAATTAACCTACACAGTAACATAAAAGAACAAACCCCCTTACACTCTCACCCCCCCAAACAAAGTCATGTCCTCATGACTTCTAAATAACTCGCCAACCAGTCCTGCAGACACACAACACACACATACACAGATACACACAGTGACAGTGCTCCCCAAACAGTGGACCTTATGCCTGTCCCACAGGCGCTACATAGGCCAAACTATCTGGGAGCTTCCTAATCCTCCGAGACCTCCGTACCCCATCACCTAAACCCTAAAGGCTCAGAGACTACTAGGGATACCTCGGGCCTGCCTGCCAACTCCTCTCTCACTCAGGCCACCATTACAATTCGGAGCCCCCGGCCCGTGTCCAGGGCCCCACTTCTTTTCCTTCCTGATCCTGCCGCAACTCAGCCTGCCCACAGCTAGCCCTCCACACTACACCTGACTCAGTGGGAGAAGGGCCAAAGGTCTCTTTCTCAATCATGGGGAAGTTAGCAAAAGGTAGCATGTACCACATGTCCAGCACATCATCCTTCGACTCTGTATTCTTCCTCATTCCCTCGATCGGTAGCTGCTGTTTAGGTTTCTCCAAACTGAAACATTTAGCCAGGGCTACCCCTTCAGCCTCCTGCAGTCGATACGTCAGCTTCTTTGGGGACTCCTTCAACTCTCGTCACAGCCTCAGTGGTTCTGACTCAGGGTTCCTGGCCATCTCAATCTGGGATGCAGTTACCCCACCAGCTTCTCCCACCCTGACCTGAAAAGCAGCAGTTAAAGGATGTTCAGCCTCCGGTTGTTTCTTCCTGATGACGTCCTCCAGGTCAATGTTCAGTTTTCCCACTTCATTTAAACTATCGATTGTCATCTTCAGGTTCCTTTTAAGTGTCCACCTCCCTTTTCCGAGATTTGTCCTCCATTTCTTCACCTTCTCGGGAGTGTAGTCAAACTCCCCTCCTGGGCTCCCGGTTTTCTGTTGGCCTTAGTCAGAACACTTCCTTGATCTTCCCCAACTTGCAAGTCTTCCAATCTGTTCTGAATCGACGTCTTGAGTTTCTGCTGATCCCTTTGCAGGCGGTTGATTGTTTCTTCTTGCTGGATTAATTCATCAGTACATGACCGCAGTGCCGGCTCAGAAATCCGTTGCTCCTTCTCCACATTGATGAGCGTGAATTCCAAGTCTGCAATGGTCGTCCCACAAGTGCGGCACTCAGTCTCTGGCCGGCATTTCTGAGCACTCAGTTCAGCGGTGCAAATCCCCTCTCTCCCCTGTGTCTCATTCAGATTGACAACCTGGGTTTCCATCCCCAGGTCCACCACCGTCTGTTCCAACACCAGGAAGTTCAACTGGTATGTCGGGTCATTTTTCTCACATTGCACCAAACTCCTCCGGCCAAAAACTCCTCCACATGTGACACTTTGCTTCTGTCGCCCGGGCTCAGCCACTCGCCTCGCCTCATAATCCCCCCAGGCAAATCCAAGCTCTAGGCCGTCATCCACATAAGCCAAAACTCCACACACCTTCACTTCCCCCATGGTCTTCCTCATGCCCCGCGAGAAGGATGCAGGGGCTCCGGATATGCCCTTGGGCATCTTGTCGGATCGGAAGAATCCTAGGGAACTAATAACGGCCATCTTCAGCTCAACAGCCACACTCCTCAGGATCTGGCAACATCCACTCCTCAGATCCAGCACATTAAACCACATCGCATAATCCACACACACGCTGCCTTCATCTTCCACGCTGCTAGGGTCCAGTTGCCGCGACCTCTCTCTCACTGAGGAGTCTTCAGCAGTCAACTCCCCTCCCTCGTGGTGGTTCGGAGCATCTACTAAGAGGGTCTCACCCTCAGCTACTTTCCCCAGGCCGTACCACCGCCAGGTCTCGTTTAAATTCGGTACCGGCTCAAGGCTGCTACACACGTCCTCAGAAGCAACTCGACACGCTGAGTGCCCAGACAATGCCCCCATGAACTCTAGGGTCATTAACCAATCATTGTCTTCTGGATAACTACTGGCACTGGTACCCAAAATCTCCGGTGCCCTTGCTGCTGTCAAGGGTAAATGCTTCAGACACGGGTTGTAAAACGAACTGTACAACAACTTGATCTGCACCCCGGGGTCGAGGATGGCTTTAGCATCGCATCCGTAATGACACCCTGGGGCGTGGTCCCTCTAAGCCTTCAGGAATAGCGTCTTTTCCTTTCGGAAGTTCATTGGTACATTGGTGGGAACGTGCTTCCCCAGAGACCCCAAGCCGTTCCCCCACAAGGCCTCCACTAAGTTTCCCGACACTCCTCTGATCAGCTGAACAACTGAATGAGGGGCTGATCCCCTGAAATGATCCCCCGGCACTGCAAGCAATTTAGCCGCCCTCCTAGCCAGAGAAGACACACTGAAAACTTTCCCCCCCTTTCAAATAACTGACAGCTGTCACTACGGTGTAAGTGAACCTGACAGCTCTAACACCATCACTAGCCCACCTACTTAAACTTTCAACCAATCCCTGTCGCTCTCCCTCAACCCAGCACTGCCACTCATCTAATAACTGTGAGATCCGCTCTGCCCACGTCTCGCACGCCTCCACCCCTCCTGGGGTGGACACTATCCCAAACGCCAGGCGGAGCCTGCCAGAACTAGGACATTTATTCGCAGGCACTACCTCCAAATCAGACCACTCTTTCCTCTCTCTCCCAACAGCACAGACAGCCCCAAGTTCCACCTCCAACTCGTCAATGCTAGTCTGAACTCGAACAAAGACCTCACCCACCACGCATGCAGCAATAACCAGCAAATAACCCACAGAGACACACATTACTGATTTAAACAGGCCCACCACACAGCATACCAATAGATCCAATCCCAGACAAGCCCCCACAATGTAGCCCCCCGGCCAGCCTCAGGGTCGCTCGGTTCGCTGTCGTCTAGGGAAGCAACCCTCGGCCCCGCCAAACTGGTTAATAGTTTGTGTGGATGCTGTGTGATGTACCCCACCCCGCACAAATAACAGACAATACACCAGTTACGATTAAATGATTTACAGTTTATAGATATTACTGGAACTATATAATTAATAGAGAATAAAATATAAAAGGAAAATAAAAGGCGCCACACTTATCAAAGTTCAATCTCTTCGTGCACAAACAGTTGGAACTCAGGACCCTTCTTCACCCTGCGACCCCTCGGACCACCTCGACCGGCCGCCTGGGACCAACAACAGTGGTCGACCAGACGCTCCACACGAGTCCGTCACCGTCTCCTCTCCTTGCCGAACGCCCCGCTCGGGGTCCAACCCATTAGTGGACTCACAACACTTGGTCCATTCTCTGTCTCTCTCTCCCGCCCTCTGCCCCAAAACCCGGCGCATACAGTATCTTCAAATACACCAAAAACACAACTATCCCAATTGGTTCGTAACGTATTCTTATCACACTCTAAGCCAAAACAAGCTGCTAGTGCAAGAACTTTCTCAGCATTTAACATAACAAAGAAGCATTCCCAAGTATAACATAACAAAGAAGCCATTTTAATTAGCCTACGCAGTAACATAAAAGATGAAACCCCCTTACAGGTTTAATGACTGTTAGATTTTTCTTCCTGCTGCTTCACACAATTCTCCTTTAATTCCTTGGAATATAGACAATCATTTCTAAACTGCAAGAGGTGACTTGATAGAGACATACAAGATAATGAATTGATCATGTGGATAGTCAGTGGCTTTTCCCCAGGGCTGAAATGGTTAGCATGAGAGGGGATAGTTTTAAGGTGCTTGGAAGTAGGTACAGAGGAGATGTCAGGGGTAAGTTTCTTACGCAGAGAGTGGTGAGTGCGTGGAATGGGCTGCCAGCAGCGGTGGTGGAGGCGGAAACAATAGGGTCTTTTAAGAGTCTTCTGGATGGCTACATGGAGCTGAGAAGAATAGAGGGCTATGGGTAAAGTCCAGCTAGTTCTAAGGTAGGGACATGTTCGGCACAGCTTTGTGGGCCGAAGGGCCTGTATTGTGCTGTATGTTTTCGATGTTTCTATGTTCTATATTTCTAAGAAAAATCTAGATGATGCCCCCCCCCATTGTTCAGGTAACAAAAATTTGCCTTTACAAAATTCACAAATGACTACCCATATATTTGAGATACAGAATAAAATTTGCTTTCACAGCATTTTTGTGAAAAAAGTAAATAAATCAACACAAATTTTCTTTCTATTTCGTCTCACATCTTCTGATATATCTGCAGATGATGAGACCATAAGATATAGGAGCCAAATTAGGCCATTTGGCCCATCAAGTCTGCTCTGCCATTTCATCATGGCTGATCCAATTTTCCTCTCAGCTCCAATCTCTTGCCTTCTCTCAGTATCCCTTCATGCCCTGATCAATCAAGAATCTATCAAACTCTGCCTTGAATCTACATAAAGGCTCGGTCGCCACAGCTGTCTGTGACAAAGAATTCCACAGATTCACCATTTTCTAGCTAAAGAAATTCCTCCTTTTCTCCATTCTGAATGGACACCACTCTATTCTCAGGCTGTGTCCTCTGGTCTTAGACTCTACCATCATTGGATTTATCCTCTCCACAACACCCTATCAAGGCCTTTCACCATTCGATAGGTTTCAATCATGTCACCCATCATTCTTCTGAATTCTAGTGAACACAGGCCCAGAGCCATCAGACAAGCCATTCAATCCTGGAATCATTTTTGTGAACCTCCTTTGAGCACTCTCCAGTTTCAGCACATCCTTTCTAATGTAAGAGGTCCAAAGCTGCTCACAGTACTACAAGTGAGGCCTCACCAGTGCTTTATAGAAGTTTCAGCATTACATCCTTGCTTTTATGTTCTAGTCCTCTTGAAATGGTATGGAGGAGCTCCTCCACGGGGCCGAAAGAAGCCGCAGAAGGTTGTAAATCTAGTCAGCTCCATCTTGGATACTAACCTACAAAGTGCCCAGAACATCTTTAGGGAGTGGTGTCTCAGAAGGACAGCGTCTATTATTAAAACCTCCAGCACCCAGGGCATGTCCTTTTTCTCACTGTTACCATCAGGTAGGAGGTACAGAAGCCTGAAGGCACACACTCAGCGATTCAGCAACAGCTTCTTCCCCTCTGCCATCCAATTCCAAAATGGACATTGAATCTTTGGACACTACCTCACTTTTTTTTAATATACAGTATTTCTGTTTTTGCATATTTTTATAATCTATTCAACATATGTACAAACCCCATTTCCAGAAAAGTTGGGATATTTTCCAAAATGCAATAAAAACAAATATCTGTGATATGTTAATTCACGTGAACCTTTATTTAACTGACATAGTACAAAGAAAAGATTTTCAATAGTTTTACTGACCAACTTAAATGTATTTTGTAACTATACACAAATTTAGAATTTGATGGCTGCAACACACTCAACAAAAGTTGGGACAGAGTTAAAATAAGATTGAAAAGTGCACAGAATATTCAAGTAACACTGGTTTGGAAGACTCCACATTAAGCAGGCTAATTGGTAGCAGGTGAGGTATCATGACTGGGTATAAAAGTAGCATCCATCAAAGGCTCAGTCTTTGCAAGCAAGGATGGGTCGTGGTTCACCCCTTTGTGCCAAAATTTGTGAGAGAATTGCTCGTCAGTTCAAAAGGAACATTTCTCAATGCAAGATTGCAGAGAATTTAGGTCTTTCAACATCTACAGTACATAATATTGTGAAAAGATTCAGAGAATTCAAAGACATCTCAGTGCGTAAAGGGCAAGGTCGGAAACCACTGTTGAATGCGTGTGATCTTTGAGCCTTCAGGCGGCACTGCCTAAGAAACCGTCATGCTACTGTGACAATTATAGCCACCTGGGCTCGGGAGTACTTGGGAAAACCATTGTCACTCAACACAGTCCGTCGCTGCATCCAGAAATGCAACTTGAAACTGTATTACGCAAGGAGGAGGCCATACATCAACTCTATGCAGAAACGCCGGCGAGTTCTCTGGGCCCGAGCTCATCTCAGATCGACCGAAAGACTGTGGAACCGTATGCTGTGGTCAGATGAGTCCACATTTCAGTTAGTTTTCAGAAAAAACAGGCGTCGAGTTCTCTGTGCCAAAGATGAAAACGACCACCCAGATTGTTATCAGCGAAAGGTGCAAAAGCCAGCATCTGTGATGGTATGGGGGTGCATCAGTGCCCACGGCATGGGTGAGTTGCATGTATGTGAAGGTACCATTGACTCTGAGGCGTATATTAGGATTTTCAAGGCGACGTCTCTTCCTGGAATGTCCATGCTTATTTCAGCAGGACAATGCCAGACCTCATTCTGCACGGGCTACAACAGCGTGGCTTTGTAGACACAGAGTGTGTGTGCTTGACTGGCCTGCTGCCAGTCCAGATCTATCTCCTATTGAAAATGTATGGCGCATCATGAAGAGAATCAGACAACGGAGACCACGGACTGTTGAGCAGCTGAAGTCTTATATCAAGCAAGAATGGACAAAATTTCCAATTGCAAATCTACTGCAATTAGTATCCTCAGTTCCAAAATGATTAAAAAGTGTTATTAAAAGGAAAGGTGATGTAACACAATGGTAAAAATGCCTCTGTCCCAACTTTTGTTGAGTGTGCTGCAGCCATCAAATTCTAAATTTGTGTATGTTTACAAAATACAATTAAGTTGGTCAGTAAAACTATTGAAAATCTTTTCTTTGTACTTTTGTCAGTTAAATAAAGGTTCACGTGAATTAACATATCACAGATTTTTGTTTTTATTGCATTTTGGAAAATATCCTAACTTTTCTGGAAATGGAGTTTGTAATTGATTTACTTGTTTATTTATTAGTATTATGTTTTATTTTATTTATTATTTTTTTCTCTGCTAGATTATGTATTGCATCGAACTGCTGCGGCTAAGTTAACAAATTTCACGTCACATGCCGGTGATAATAAACCTGATTCTGATTCTGAAATTAATGCTAACATTGCACTTGCCTTCCTCACCACAGACTCAAGCTTCAAATTAACCTTTAGGGAATCCTATACAAAGACTCCCAAGTCCATCAGGAATGTGATTTCCCCCATTCATGCCTTAAAGTGTAACAGGGAGATCACCTATACTGGACATCTAAAGCAAAACCAGACAGAAAGTACTGGATATTCCAGCATGTTAGACAACATCTGTTAACAGAAAAGAATATTAATATTTAACATTGGAAAACTTTCTTTAGAATTTGTATTTTATTTAACTAAAGCTTAAGTGGTGAATATTCATGGATCAGCATTTACTGTTCTTACTCAGGGCTAGATACAACTGATACCTTTCCCTCTATTCTTCCCCAAACTCTAGCGTATTTGGCAGGGAACCCAGCAGACTTAGCATGCATTTTGTAAGTCTTATGGACAAGGTATTGTACTGACCACAAAGAATGAGATGGAGATGACAGTTTGTCAGAATTGACTACAGTGGGAATTGAAATCTGTTCAATGCTAAGAAAGGCAATTGTGTCTCCAACTTCTGCTCTCATAAAGTTAAGATCTGCTGTCCACAGTGCACCAAATTTTAGCAAATGTTCTCAGATAGGAGTTGAAGTCCGGGGTATCTGGATGAAGTACATAATGCTCAACAACAATTACAGAGCATAATGAATGGCACTCTCTTTTAAAATTCCAGCATCAGGCTTTATCATCTTCTGATCTACATTTTATGGTGAAACTCGGATTTGGGAACATATTCACAAATTCATTCATTGAGATACAGCGTGGAATAGGCCCTTGGGCCCTTCAAGCTAAACTGCTCAACAACCCACCAATTTAACCCTAGCCTAATCACAGGA
The DNA here is from genome assembly GCF_963921235.1 of Mobula hypostoma. NCBI lineage: Eukaryota > Metazoa > Chordata > Chondrichthyes > Myliobatiformes > Myliobatidae > Mobula > Mobula hypostoma. The sequence continues at coordinate 195,818,655 of NC_086097.1, forward strand.
CAACTTACAATGACCAATTAACCTAACGACTGGTATGTCTTTGGATTGTGGGAGGAAACCAGAGCACCCGGAGGAAACACATGTGGTCATGGGAAGAACATACAAACTCCTTACAGGCAGTGGCAGGAATTGAACCCGGGTCACCTGCACTGTAACGTGTCATGCTAACCAAATGGAAATTAGTAATTCACCTTGTCATTATTTCAGTTGAGATCATTGCATCTTAGATTTTCTTTCACTTCTAGTCAAATTTAAACGGGATTTAATCTTGTGCTAAACCCTGCCAATCTACCCAATTAAAATTAAGAGATAAATTGCTGAAACCTTTCCTTTTTAATTATATACCTTAATTCATCATATGGAGCCTATTTCAAAATATAGGAACAACTTACAATTATATGCCACAGGAGACCAAATAGAATATTTTAGTCCAGGTGCTGACATTTATGTGCACAGTAAGAATTCAACACAAGTTACAAGAAACAGATAGTTACCTAAGAAAACACATTTATAAAGCTTTGCATTGCAACACTACAAATCAAATTAATCTCTATTTCAAAACCTAAAACAAACACAAAGTAATGTTAATTAACAATTTACTCGTGCCAGATAATGCCAGATAATAATCAAGAAACTGCAATGTAGTCAAGCATACCTAAAAATTAGTATTCGCTACGTCAATTTTTTTCATGCTGAAAGCAAAACCATAAAATTCTACCCATTTAAGAGCTAATAAATGGCAAGTCTCTCAATCTGGTTATGATAATTAATGCATTAAAACTAAGAACCCAATTACCTTAGAATTATTTAAGCAGTGGTTCACAATATCAATATTAACACATATTACTGCCATAATTTGGACAGAGAGATTCAAGAGTTGTCAGAGATACAGCACGGAACAGCTCGTTCTGACCCTTTCAGTCCCAATAACTCCTGATTTAACCCTAGCCTAATCACGGGGCCATTTACCATGACCAATTAACGCATTTATCATGATCTTTCAAGAATCACTTGATTCTGGTGAGGTCCCAGAGGAATGGAAGATTGCAAATGTCACTCCACTGTTTAAGGAGAGAGAAAGGCGAAAGAAAGGAACTTATAGGCCAGTTAGCCTAACCTCAGTGGCTGGGAAAGTGTTGGAGTCTATTATTAAGGATGAGGTTTCGAGGTACTTGGAGACTAATGACAAAGTAAGTCAAAGTCAGCATGGTTTCTGTAAAGGGTGATCTTGCCAGACAAATCTGTTAGAGTTGAAGAAGTAACAAGCAGGGTGGACAAAGGAGAGGCAGTGGATGTCATTTACTTGGATTTGCAGAAGGTGTTTGATAAGGTTCCATACATGAAGCTGCTTAACAAAATAAATCCAAAGGCATGACAGGAAAGATACCGGCATGGATAGTGGAATGTCTGACAGGTAGGAGGTAGTGAGTGGGGATAAAGGGTCCATTTCTGGTTGGCTGCCGGTGACTAGTGGTGTTCCTCGGGGTCAGTATTTGGACAGCTACTTTTCACGTTGCTTGTCAATGATTTAGATAATGGAATCAATGGCTGTGTCACAGAGTTTGCGGATGATACAAAGATAGGTGGAGGGGTAAGCGGTGCTGAGGAAGCAATGCGAAGAATGGGCAAAAGAAATGGCAGATGGAATACAGTGTTGGGAAATGTATGATAATACATTTTGGTAAAAGGAACAATAGTGTGGACTATTATCTAAGTGGGGAGAAGGTTCAAACATCAAAGGTGCAGAGGGACTTAGGAGTCCTCATGCAAGACTCCCAGAAAGTTAATTTACAGGTTGAGACTGCGGTAAAGAAGGCAAATGGAAAGTTGGCATTTATTTCAAGGGGAATAGAATATAAAAGCAAGGAGATAATACCGAACCTTTATAAGACACTGGTCAGGCCGTATTGTCAACAGTTTTGGGCCCCATATCTCAGAAAGGATGTGTTGTCATTGGAGAGAGTCCAGGAGGTTCACAAGGATGATTCCAGGAATGAAGGGGTTAACATATGAAGAGCATTTGGTAGCTTTGGGCCTGTACTCACTGGAATTTAGAAGAATGTGGGGGGATCTCATTGAAACCTACCGAATGTTGAAAGGACTAGATAGGGTAAATGTAGAGAGGATGTTCCCTGTGGTGACGGTATCAACAACTGGAGGGCACAACCTCAAATTTGAGGGGAAACCCTTTAGAACAGAGTTAAGGAGGAATTTTTTTAGCCAGAGAGTAGTAAATCTGTGGAATGATCTGTCACAGACTGTGGTGGAGGCCAAGTCCATGGGTATATTTAAGGCAAAAGTTGATTGTTTCCTGATCAGTCAGGGCACCAAAGGATATGACAAGAAGACAGCTGTATAGGGTTTAGTGAGATCTGGGATCAACCATGATGGAATGGCGGAAGGACTCGATGGGCTGAATAGCCTAATTCTGCTTCTCTGTCTTATGGTCTTATGTTCTTAACCTACTAACCAATATGCCTTTGGACTGTGGGAGGAAACCAGAGCACCCAGGGAAAACCCACATATTCTGCAGCTAAGGTTTCAACCTATTTTTTACATGACTTCCATTGTATTCCTACATGCTTTGTTACATTTGAATATATTTTATAGTGGTCTTATTGCCCCAGTGCCAGAATTCCATATTTTCAGCTACATGAGAGGTAGAACCAGGATAGTGACCTAGATCTAATCCTGACCTCCTGTCTCTGAGAAATTTGCATACCCTCCCTGTCATTGCAAAGTTTTTTTTCTGTGAGTGTTACAGTTTCCTACCACATCCCAAAGGTAGGCTGGCTAATGGATGAATTGGCTATTATAAATTATGTCTCGTGTTTGTGGGTGCAGAGCTGATGGACAAGTGAGGTATGAAAATAAATGGAGGATTGGGATTGATGGGATTGCTTTAACAACCAGTGTGAACTCAGTAAAGTGATCACTTCCTTCAAGTGCAAAAGGAAATAGCAATAAATATTTTGTTGTGGTTTAGTCACTCAATTGTGACAATATCATTTACAAATTAACTGTAATGAACTATGGATATATATCAAAAGAGTGTGAGATGAAATATTTGATGTAATTAACTGGGCCAATATTACATCTTCAGTTCAATGCACACACATACAGATCAAATTCAGCTTCAGACAAGTTTATTGTCATATTCATCAAGATCTAATGAAATTCCTTCTGGAGTGAAGCTACAGAATAAGCAATATACATGGTAACAATAAATACAGCAATAGATACTGCAAAAGATGCAATACAACAGAGTGGTGCAAAGATTGTAGTGCAAAAAGAAATGCTAAAATGACAATAATGGAATAACAGAGAGTGCAACAATGTGGCAGCATTAATGAGAAGGTTTTGTGAAAGACGTAATTGGTTCTGAAGTCTGATGGCAGAGGGATTGAAGCTGTTCTTACGTCTGGATGTTCAGGTTTTCAACCTCCTGTATCTACTCCCAGATAGTAAAGACGGAAAAGGGAATTGCCAGAGTAGCATGCAGAGGTGTTAGGTTGATGGAACAGACTACCAGGGTGGCCATAGAGGCAGATATACTAGGATATTTAAGATACTCTTAGATAGGCACATGGCTGATAGAAAAATGACGAGTAATGTGGGATGGAAGGGTTATGTTCCATGTTATACTGTTCTATGTTTATGTATTCTTGGACAAGCCAAATCTTCTCAGTTGCCTAAGAAAGCTCTTTCTTGATCCAGGTGTCAATGCCAACCACCTGTACAGCAGCTCCCTAGATGAAGACAGGGTTGAGCTCACTAGCACCACGATCAGCCATCCCCTCCCAAACCCAGATCCCCTTCCTTAGGTCAACAATCAGCTCTTCCCTCCTGTTATGTCAATGTTGTTTTTGTGCCTTGATGAAAGGTTCCGGATCTCTCTCCTTAATTCTAAATCATCACTGGATTGATCCAGCCTAGTTTTATTGACAAACTTAAAGATCAGGTATGTCAGAAATATGGTGATTGAGAGAAAACATTTAAGAAGCATCTGAACGAGCAGAGCACAGAGGATATGAAATTCATCTTGGCAAATGGGATTAGTATCATCAGGAATGATAATTGGTATAGCGTTGTGGGGCAGCTTCTATGTTTCTAAGCAGTACAGCTCATTGACTCTGTGATTCTGTGATTCTATGATAGGGTGGTATTTAGCCAGCTGTGACTTGACCTGTTCTTTGTTCCCCACAGTTTGATGGACTAGACCAGCTTGGCTAGAGGTATAGCTGGTTTGAGAGTACAAATCTTCAGTACTATTCCTTGTGTGATCCCTTAGCATTTTCTAGACCCAGTGCCCTCAACTGTTTTTTTGATATCTCAAGAACTGAATCAAATTGGCTGAAGACTCATCTATGATGTTGAGAATATAAGGTGTAAGATGGAAGTTAAAATGGACGATATATTTGACACTTCAGGCTGAACATGGTTGCATAAGTTTCAACCCTCCAACCTTTGTCTTCATATTCACTCTTGGACCCTCTTCCTCCTATTGTCCATCATTTGTGATTAGATCAGATAGGACTGCAAAGCTTTGATATGATCTGCTAGGTTTTATATCACTTTGCTCTATCCATTGCTTGCTAGTTTGCAGTTAGGCACACATGCAAACTTGTGCTGTGACTTCGTCAGGTTAGCACCACATTTTAGTATACTTGGTGTTCTACTGCATTCCTCATTGAACTCAGTTTGTTCCATAGAAACACAGAAAACCTACAGCACAATACAGGCCCTTCAGCCCACAAAGTTGTGCCGAACATGTTCCTACCTTAGAAATTACTAGGCTTACCCATAGCCCTCTATTTTTCTAAGCTCCATGTACCTATCCAAAAGTCTCTTCAAAGACCCTATTGTATCCTCCTCCACCACCTTTGCCGGCAGCCTATTCCATGCACTCACCACTCTCTGAGTAAAAAACTTACCCCTGACATCTCCTCTGTACCTACTCCCCAGCACCTTAAACCTGTGTCCTCTTGTGGCAACCATTTCAGCCCTGGGAAAAAGCCTCTGACTATCCACACGATCAATGCCTTTCGTCATCTTATACACCTCTATCAGATCACCTCTCATCCTCTGTCGCTCCAAGGAGAAAAGGCCGAGTTCACTCAACCTGTTTTCATGAGGCATGCTCCCCAATCCAGGCAACATCCTTGTAAATCTCCTCTGCACCCTTTCTACGGCTTCCACATCCTTCCTCCAGTGAGACGACCAGAACTGAGCACGGTACTCTAAATGGGGTCTGACCAGAGTCCTATATAGCTGCAACATTACCTCTTGGCTCCTAAATTCAATTCCATGATTAATGAAGTCCAATGCACCGTATGCCTTCTTAACCACAGAGTCAACCTGTACAGCTGCTTTGAGCGTCCTATGGACTCGGACTCTGATCCTCCACACTACCAAGAGTCTTACCATTAATACTTCCACCAATTAGATGGCAATGATAGAGTCAGATGTGAGGTTACAGATTGTGATTTCTGTTGCTGATAATGATCCACAGCTTCAATATTGTAATATTGGTTCAATGTTGAGTACTGCCAGGGCTATTCCCTGCTACCTGCAACCTGCCACCATTGTTCTATCATATGGCAGATCAGTCATACTAGCAAAGTCGAAGATATTCCTAAGCATGGCGTGGTGGGGTGGGGGGGGGTTGTCTAGCACCTTATCTGTAAGGTATGATTCTGTAAACTTCACAATGTCGGTTGCTTGACTGAGAAAGACTTTGATAAATTGCTTTGGCTGGGAACGACTTAGCTGTGCATAAATTCAATGTCTAGATAATTATTTTCTCTGTTTCAGTTTTGCAGGTAGTGTTCAACTGAGTTGCTGTAAGGATAATTCAGAGGGCATTGAAGAGTCAGTCAAACTGGAGAAAAAGTATCAGACAAGAATGGGAAATTTCCTAGCAATGGGTTTTCACAACATTCCTTCTTGTGATATTACCAACAATGACCAGGATTTGTTTAAAAATCCAGATTAGTCATTAAAGTTCCACATCTGTCATTGTAGGTTTAGATTTTGGGTCTCTGCATTGTTTTAAAGGTTTCTAAGGTACATTTAATGTCAGAGAAATGTATACAATATACATCCTGAAATGCTTTTTCTTCACAACCATCCACGAAAACAGAGAGGTGCCCCCAAAGAATGAACAACAGTTAAATGTTAGAACCCCAAAGTTCCCCCCAGCTCCCATTCCTCCTGAACATAAGCGGCAGCAAGCAACAATCCCCCTCTCCCCACCGGCAAAAAAAAGCGTCGGCACCTGCCACCAAGCATTCAAGCATGAGCAAGGCAACAGCAAAGACACAGACTTGCAGTACTCCAAATAGTGTATTGTTCACCCAGCATTCGACATAACACAGGTTCTCTCTCTCCCTAATAAGGGAGAAAGAGGTGTCTCCATTTCACAGCGAAAGGGGAGGCATAATAAACAACTCGCTGGTTTACAACTTTAAAAGTCCATTGCATCGCTTTTTCTGAGCTCTGTGCCCAAAGATCTCGGGTCTCTAAGCACACAGCCTTAGATCTTCCATCTCCCATAACACACCGGTCTTATGCTCGGACACCGAACTCCGACCGCCCCATCTCCAGAGCCACGAAAACTCGGTCCTCCAAAGGCGAGGGGAGCCCTTAGGCTGAGCCCTTGGTGTGCCAAACAACGGCCAGTTATGAAACCCCGAGAGCAAGTCCCATTCCCACAAAAAACCGTAGTCAGCGTGTAACTCCAGGTCAGGGTCTTCAAAAGAACCCTGAAAGGAAAAAATAGAGATATTAAAGATGGAAGTAGAGCTGTTTCCAAAGATGCAAGCAAAGGAGTCATCATTAGGTGCCATTAACCCTCCAAAGCTCCACCTTCTTCTTGTTATTCCAATAATTTAATATTTGCTACCATTCAACAAGTATTTGGGAAAAACTTCTTCACACAGAGAGTGGTGAATCTGTGGAATTCTCTGCCACAGGAAACAGTTGAGGCCAGTTCATTGGCTATATTTAAGAGGGAGTTAGATATGGCTCTTGTGGCTAAAGGGATCAGGGGGCATGAAGGGAAGGCTGGTACAGGGTTCTGAGTTGGATGATCAGCCATGATCATACTGAATGGTGGTGCAGGCTCGAAGGGCCAAATGGCCTACTCCTGCACCTATTTTCTATGTTTCTATGCTTCAGTATATTCAAAGCTATAATAGTGTTTTTTCCCCATGCATCCATTCAGCCTGTTCCATGATAATCCATTCTATTTTCTTCATGATTATATATCTCGATCAAAATCAGCAAGGTTCATACTAATATATTAAATTTGGTTTCACTTTTGCCCATGAGTGTTTATGGTGGTTAATTGGATGGCAGTTAATTGGCTGTTTTGTCCTCAATGTAGTAATGTGTCTTCAGAGTTGTTGGACTTGAATTCATCCATAGAAGTAGAATATTCTTTCACATTCAGACTTACATCTTCTTGAGGATAAAATGTTTTGAGGTGTCAGCAAGTGATTTTCTCATCCCAGAATAAATATTCTGTGACCTGTACTTGTAGTCATGGCAAAGTGGCAATTCCAGACTAAACTTGAATCAATGAAGGATGCTCGATAGCTGTGGCAGGGCTTGAATGCTATCACCTCTTTCAAAGTGAAATCACGCAACATGGGTGACAACAGGGCTTCACTTCTAAATGAGCTTAATGCATTCTACACTCACTTTGACTGTCAAAACATGGAAGAACCATCGTGAATTCCCACAGCCCCTGATGATCCTGTGATTTCAGTCTCGGAGGCCAACATGAGAACATCCTTCAATTCAAAATTCAAAGTTCAAAGTTCAATATTCTTTTCTCATCAAAATATGTATACTATCATACAGATCATACAGATCACCACAGGAGCCCGTGCAGCTGAAGTCAGGCGCATCATCGAGCCACAACGAAAGCGTACTGTGCGCAAGGCCCGAGCAGCATCCACTTCCACGACAGCACCCACCCACTTGTGTCCCACATGTGGGCGAGCCTTCAGGGCAAGGATTGGCCTCATCAGTCACCTCCGGGCCCACACCCACCAATCTCCCATTTGACTTTGAAGCCATGGTCATCTTCGACTACGAAGGACGAACAACAACAACAACAACACAACTATATACAGCCTTGAGATTTATCGCCCTACAGTCTGTGACAAAACAAAGAAATCCAATAAAATCCATTTTAAAAAGTCCATCAAACACACAATGTGCAGAAAAAACAAATTGAGCAAATAATAAAAATAAGCAAATAACATTCAAAACTGAAGTTCATGAAAGTGAGTCTACCCCCTCAAACTTAATCACAGCCGATCTAGGAGCCCATTAGCTGTAGGCCACAGTTCACCTCAGAGACGAGTAAACCTCCTGGACAGCAAGCTGAACAACGGCCCGTCCCTGGCCTCTGGTCCCAACAACCTGACTTTTTCGATCTGGTCCAGCGCTTAAATTAACCCAACAGTAGGTCGTTACTCCCTCTTGGACCCAGGCCCAACCATTTCCGTGCACACTTAGGCCCGGGACCCGTTAGCTCAATTCAACTTGTATCTAACCTTTCCAGTCTGACCCGGCACTTAAATTAGTCAAACGTCAGTTTGTTCCTCTCTCTCGGGCCCACACCCCACTGCCTTGGCTCTGCCTTGTCTCGGTTCTGCCACTTGGAATCGCCTTCAAGTCTGCTCCAGCAACCAAAATTTGCCTTGATTCCTGCTCTTGTGCACAGGCCTTGCTGCCTCGATTTGGCCCGGTCACACCATGCCACAACAGTCCTTCACTTTTGAGACTTCAGTTCACACCGCCAAAATGCCAGGTCATGCAGGCAGTTCTAAAGCTCTACTCCAAAAGTACTGATTGTAGTGATCGTTCACAAGAAAAAAGTATTTGTAATAAAGTAGCTTGTAGTTTTGTTTGTTGCCAACAAGTCGTCACTATGTTTCACTGGAATAACCTTCAACCAGAACTAAACTGGCTTCAGGAGGATGAATCCACAAAAAGCATCCAGCCCAAACGGGATACCTGACTGAGTACTAAAGACCTGTGCTGATCAACAGGCTGGAGTGTTCACTGAGATCTTTAACCTCGCACTTTGGCAGTCTGAGGTACCTACCTGCTTCAAACAGGCTTCAATCATACTGGTGCCTCAGAAAACCATGGTAACCTTCCTCAATAACAATCATCCAGTAACACTTACATCCACTGCGATGAAGTGCTTTGAGAGGTTGGAGATGAAACATATCAACTCCTACCTAAGAAACGATTGGTCCACTCCAATTTGCCTACCATCACAATAGGTCAACAGCAGATGCCATTTCATCGGCTCTTCACTCAACCCTTGAACTTCAGGACAGCAAAGGTGCATGCGTCATGATGCTCTTTATTGACTACAGCTTGGCATTGAATACTATTATTCCCTCAAAATTAATCAAGTGTTCAAGATCATTAAGGGTATAAGTAAAGTGGATGCCAGCTGCTACTTCAAAATTAATCCATCATCAAGGACACAGGACCATAGGTGGAGACTGGTTGAAGGGAGATTTCGGACTAACATCAGGAAGCATTTCTTTACACACAAGTTGTGCAGTATTCACATGGACCAAACTACCTAGTTGTGTAGTTGAGAGAGCACCTTAGAGACTTTCAAATCTAAACTCGATAGGTATTTCAATACAGTACCTGAATAGGAATTTGGCAAGCTCTGTTGGGCTGAATGGCCTGCTTTTGTCAAAAACGTTCTAATGTTCTAATAATAAAAAAACTGTAAATAACAGTAAATACATATATACAGTATAGTTAAAAAATTAAATAAGTGGTACAAAAAAGAAAAAAATAGAGAGGTAGTGTTCATGGGTTTATTGTTCATTCAGAAATCTGATGGCGGAGAGGAAGAAGCTGTTCCTGATTCACTGAGTGTGTGTCTTCAGGCTCCTCTACCTCCTCCCTGATGGTAGCAATGAAAAGAGGTCATGTCCTATGTGATAGGGGTCCTTAATGATGGCATCACTCCTTGAAGATGTCCTGGATGCTTGGGGGGCTAGTGCTCATAAGGGAGCTGACCGAGTTCACAACCTTCTGGTTTAATTTGATCCAGTGCAGCTCCCCATTCCCCATACCAGATGATAATGAAGCCAGTTAGAATGTTTTCCACGGTACATCTGTAGAAATTTGCAAGTGTCTTTGGTGACATACCAAATCTCCACAAACTCCTAACAAGACGTCGTGCTTTCTTTGTAACTGCATTGGCATGTTGAGGCCAGGATAGATCCTCAGAGTTATTGACACCCAGGAACTTGAAACTATTCACTCTCTCCTCTTCTGATTCCTCTGTGAGGACTGGCATGTCTTCCCTCATCCTGCCCTTTCTGAAGTACACAATCAGATCTTTGGTTTTACTGACGTTGTGCGCAAGGTTGTTGCTGTGCTACCACTCAGCCAGCTGATCTATTTCACTCCTGTATGCCTTCTTGTCACCTTCTGAAATTTTATCAACAACAGCTGTGTAGTCAGCAAGTTTATAGTTGGTATTTGAGCTGTGCCTAGCCACACAGTCATTGATATGGAGAGAATAGAGCAGCGGGCTAAGCACACATCCTTAAGGTGTGCCAGTGTTGATTATTAGCACAGTGGAAATGTTATTTCCGATCTGTACAGACTGTGCTCTTCCCGTGAGGAAGCTGAAGATCCAATTGCGGAAGCAGGTACAAAGGCCCCATTTTTGGAGCTTTTCACTCAGAAATGTGGGAATGATTGTGTTAAACGCGAGCTGTAGCCAATAAACAGCAATCTGACATAAGTATTAGTATTGTGCAGGTGAGCCAAGGCCACATGAAGAGCCAATGAGATCACATCTGTTGTAGCCCTATTGCAGCGATAGTCAAGCGCAGTGGGTGTAGGTGCTTGCTAAGGCAGGAGATGATTCCCGCCATAACCAACCTCACAAAACACTTCATCACTGTACGAGTAGACATGATTGTTACTGGATGATAGTCATTGAGGCAGCTCACGCTGCTCTTCTTGGGCACTTGTTTGCCTTATGAAACAGTTGGAAATTTCAGAATGTAGCAGGGAGAGATTGAAAAAGTCTTTGAACACATCTGCCAATTTTCAGAGCCCTACCAGATACACCATCAGGGCCTGTCGCCTTGCAAGGGTTCATCCTCTTGAAAGATGTTCTGACGACAGCCTCAGAGACAAAGATCACATGGTCAGCGGATGCTGCAGGGATCCTCATAGCTGTAGTTTTATTCTCCCTTTCAAAGTGTGCATAAAAGCCATTGAGCTCATCTGGGAGTGAAGCATCACTCCCATTCATGATATTAGGTTTCGCTTTGTAGAAAGTAATGGCATCCAAACTCTACCAGAGTTGATGTGCTTCCGATTCCACCTCTAACCTCAATTGGAATTGCTCTTGAGATAGCCCTTCGTAAGTCGTACCTGGCCTTCTTGTATAGTCCTGGATCACCAGGCTTAAATGCCACAGATCGAGCCCTCAGCAGACTACGAATCTATTGGTTCATCCACAGCTTTTGATTTGGGTATGTACAGTATGTTCTCGTAGGCACACACTCACCCAGACAGGTTTTAATGAAGTCAGTGACAACTGTGGATTACTCATTCAGACATGAAGATGAATCCCTGAATACAGTGTGGTTCATTGACTCATAGCAGTCCCGTAAGCGCTCCTCGGCCTCCCTTGTTCATACCCCCTTGGTCCTCTTTACTGCTGTTGCAGCCTTCAGTCTCTGTGTGTACTCAGCTGTAGAGGTACAGCCAGGTGATCAGATGTCCATGGGATGGCACGGTAGGTGTTCTTGATGGTGGTATAACAGTGGTCCAGTGTGTTAGCTCCTCTGGTTCCACAAGTGATATATAAAAGTAAATGTTAGTATGTATACATTATACAACCTTGATATTTGTCCCCCAGACCAGAAGACAAGCATTTAAGGTGAGAGTAGAAAAGTCTAAAGGAGATGTGTCGGTAGGTTTTTTACGGAGAGAACGGTAGGTGGCTTGGAACAAGCTGCTGAGGTGGTGAGGAAACAGATACAATAGTGGCATTTAAGAGGCTAGTAGAGGCACACATGAATATACAGGAATGAAGGGCTGTGGAATATGTACAGGCAGAAGAGAGTTAGCTTAATTCAGCCTCATCTACAGAGAATAAATTAAGGCCTAACGGCCTGTTCCTGTGTTATTCTGTTCTGTTCTACAGTCTGTGTTCGATATTCCATCATCCATGAACAATAAGGGCTGCTCTTCTCCTCCAAATCCTCCCCCAAGAAAAGTAAAATTTAGAATCAAATTATAGCACCAGTTCACTTATTAGTTAACATTATAGTAAAAATAAGGAAGAATTAATCATAGGTGAGATTACAACTAATATAGAAGCCAGATCCTAAAACTACATTGATTCACATATGGTTGATTAATACTTCTAACCGAGCTGAAAAAATTAAATTAAATTAATTCAGTTGACACTGCTAAAACTGTTTTTTCCATAAATGTTAAATTAACGGAGTTTAAAAATATCAGATAAACGTCTATAATTTAAGTGAGATTTTGAATGAGTAATGTATAAGGTTAACTACATGTAAAGTGACTGATTAGATGTTAATAATGCACATCATGTAAATAAGGTTCTACATCATGTTCTCAGCGAAGAAAGAGTTCATATTTTATGTCTTTTGTCAGTTAGCTGTCATCAAAATATCTGTCTAAAACATTAAATCTGTGTGTGTTTATGAAAGGGATAATCACGATCTAAAGGACTTCCCATTTATAAAGTTTGAAATCTAATTAGATCCCTGGGGAATATTATTCAGTGCTCCAGAAAAAAAATGTACAAGATATCAATAAAAACAATATATAAAGGTCACATCAGAAAATCTCGAAACTAGTTAGCTAGTTACGTACTGCAAAGTAATAGAAATTCCTGATATTGAGTAAATATTCAATAATTGAGTAAAAGTGCTCCACATACCAATTGTATTTCCACAATAAAATGACATTTTTTGCATCCTTTCCTCGTTGAGCCACCAGTGTACATCATTTTTAAAAATGCCTTACATAGAGTAAAAAGGTGTTCGAATAAGTTTCAAGCAAGCAATGAAACATATTAGAAACCATCATCAGAATCAAAATCAGAACCAGGTTTAATGTCACCAGCATATGACGTAAAATATGGTAACTTTGTGGCAGCAGTACAGTGCAATACATGATAAATATAGAAAAAATGTAAATAAATGAATTATAGTAACTATATATATATATGTACTGTATATTAAATAATTAAAAGTAGTTTAAAAACAGAAATAATAAAAAGTGAGTTAGTTTCATGGGTTTAATGTCCATTTAGGAATTGGATGGCAGAGAGGAAGAAGCTGTCCCTGTATCATTGAGTGTGTACCTTCAGGCTTCTGTACCCCCTCCCTGACAGTAACAATGAGAAGAGGGCATGTCCTGGGTGATGGGGGTCCTTAATAATGGACGCCGCCTTTCTGAGGCACCACTCCTTGAAGGTGTCTTGGATACTACAGAGGCTAGTTCCCATGATGGAGCTGACTAACTTTACAACCTTCTGTAGCTTCTTTCAATCCTGTGCACTAGCCTCCCACACCACCACCACCCCCCCCCCACATAACAGACAGTGATGCAGCCAGTCAGAATGCTCTCCAGAACACATCTGTAGATGTTTTCGAGTGTTGTAGGTGACAAAAACATCTCAAACTCCTAATGAAATAAAACTGCTGTCTTGCCTTCTTTATAGCTGCATTGACATGTTGGGACCAGGTTAGAACCTCAGATATTGACCCCCCAGGAACCTGAAATTGCTCACTCTCTTCACTTCTGAAACCTCTATAGGCATTGGTTCATAGTTCCTCATCTTACCCTTGTTCGATTCTTACTACATATCCATTTCTTTGAACAATAAATGAAGAACTCCTTAAAAGTTCTATTTAGTTTTAGTTTTACTTGAATGAGACTATTGTTAAGCTTAAAGGAAGCAGTTCTGAGGCATTTTATGATTCTCATCACTGATTTCTCCAAAAGACCATCAGTCTTCCAATAGTCTCAAGCCTTTCTTTCCCCATTGACACACGATATGCTCCCTGTTCTTTATTCTACAAGTTTCGTGAAGAATGTTCAGTTGCTGCCTGTGTATTATCATCTTTCTTTGTTAGGCTTCTACAGGTAAAGGAACATATTCAGTTAGAGTTACCAAGATTGCTTGATTCCAAGGAGTATACAGTACGTCTGAAGAATGAAACCAATACAAAATGTTCACGTGTTGGCTCAGATTGAAATTGTATTCTGTGACAGAATTTTGTCACATACTAGTGCAAGTTATATGCCTTGGCTGTGATAGTCAAAGCAAGGTTAAGAATATTTACATAGAAGTTTATCTCTAGCCAGTTGTGCTAAACATTTACCAGTAGTGGCTAACTGTCCTGCTCCATTTCCAAATAGCAATTCCATTGGAGGCAGCTTAAAGAATGCAAGGAAAAGGTAAGTAAATTTATAGCATAGGTGTGAAATAGGAGGAGCCAGACCAAGCTGTAGGAGCAAAACACAAACTGGTGGATGAAGTCAACAGGTCAAACACTGTAGCTGCAGAGACAAATGGATACTTCACACTTCAGGATGAGGCCCTGCTTCGGGACTGAGGGTGTAGAGAAGAAAAGGCCATGATAAGTCCATTGGACAATGAGGTAGCAGAATTAAGCCATTCAGCTCCAGTCTGCATTGCGAATCCATCATGGCTGATTTATTATACCTCTCAATGCCATTCTGTGCCTTCTTCCCACAACCTTTCATGCCCTTACTAATCAAGTACTTATCAAACATTGCTTTAAATGTATCCAGTAGCTTGGCCTCCACAGCCACCTGTGGCAATGAATTCCAGATTCACCACCCTCTGACTAAAGAAATTCCTCCTCATCTCTGTTCTGACGAGTCGTGCTTCTATTCTGAGGCTGTTCCCTCTTCTCTTAGACTTCACCATCTCCAAATCCACACTATTGAGGTGTTATAACATTTGATAGGTTTCAGTGAGATCACCACTCACCCTTCTAAGCTCCAGCGAGCACAGGCCCAGAGCCATCAAACGCTTCTCAAACATTAGCCTTTCAATTCCCAGGATCATTCTTTTGAACCTCCTCTGGACCCTCTCAAATGCCAGCATATTCTTTCTTAGATCATCATCATCAGATGCCATGCCCATATTGAGCTTTGACTGCCATGGCTTACACACTCCCTACCATCAGAACTAACTCTGCTATACGAAGACTCAGTCCCTCTGACAATGGTGTCAAACTCACCCGAAGAATCAGGATCTCTTGGAACAGAACTATCTATGTCCCCAGTGGTCTGGAGACAGACCATCCTACAGACTCACAGCAACTGCAAGGCCAGAAACTGGGTCAGCAATCAGATTTGGAGTGCTGCCTCCCAGCCGGCAGGCAAGTGCACCAACAAGACTGACTGCTAGAAGAGGTAAGCAAGGAAAGCTCATCAAGTGGTGAATCAAAACTCCATACCATTCCAAAAAAAACAGGTAAGAATCCACTGACCCTACTGGCTTAACTTGGCCTATACATCTCCTAATTTTGTGTGGAAGTGGGCTGCAAGAGTCTAAAAAATACTGAAATTATCCTCAATGAATGCAACTAAGAGTGTAATGTGAAAAAGTAATGTAATTTTGCCATATCATTACCACAACTTTCTTGTTCAAAGGTGCCACCAAAGATAGTGTAGAAAATGGCATGGCTTTCCAATGGCACCAACTACCATTCCCATTCCCACAGCCACCTGCCTGAGAAGCTTTGAAAAGCTGGAGTTAGACCTGTGGAAAACACCGCTTTGAATTCTGAAGACAATTTTTTATATGTGGATAATCCATTAGCATTCAGATTTTCAGTCTCTCTTTGCCTGAAGCTGATCTTAAAAAAAAGGTAATTGATTTATTTGTGAAAGTCACTTAGAAATTTAAGCGTAATGCTATAATTATGCATGACCTCAGAGTGAAAAAAATATTCAGGTTCTTGTCAGTC
Organism: Mobula hypostoma; assembly: GCF_963921235.1. Lineage (NCBI taxonomy): Eukaryota > Metazoa > Chordata > Chondrichthyes > Myliobatiformes > Myliobatidae > Mobula > Mobula hypostoma. The sequence goes on from NC_086097.1 coordinate 195,834,716, forward strand.
AGAATTTAAATAGGAAAGGTGAAGATGATTATTATTTTAAAATAACATAATTTAATTAACCCAAATTAATGATACTTATTCATATGCAATGATCCTTCATGGAGAAGATGAGGCATAATCTTACACGAGTCCACTTACTCACTTGCATATACTGCATTTGTTTTGAAAAGGTAGATCAACCGTCTCTTGGAATAATCAACTGATACGAAGGATTATGTGGTGGAGGAATACAGTACACAACTGATATGAAGGATTACATTTATTCTGTCATGGAAGAATACAGTACACAAGCAAGCCCTTCAGTTGATGATGTCACTCACAATCGTGATGCCATTTTAAACTAATCCCATCTGCCCAGACATGGTCTATATCTTTCCATCTGCTAAAACTTCATGTGCGGTCTAAATGACTCTTAAATGTCAGTTTTGCGCCTGCTTACAGCATGACCTCTGACAACGCACTCCGGGCACTTGCTGCACTGTTTAAAAATATCTTGCCTCGTGTAACTTGGTTGAACTTTCACCTCTCACCTTAACTTTATGCTCTTTAGTATTAAGTATTTCCGCCCTGGGAAAACAACTCTGACTATGGTTCTCATGTCAATGCCAATGTAATGCTTTTAGCAGTGTGTTATCGACAGTGCTCTAGCTTGACTGATTCCAATAGAGAGGGTGAACCAGATTAATATGAAATCAACATATGTTAGAGTTGCTTGTTAATTCAGCTGCCTAATGGCAATTGGGTCTGTGACCTACACTGTAAGTTTCTCTCAAAATAGAATTCATCGAAAATAATTTTAATAATATTTATAAGGATATTGATTGCTAACATTTGATTTTCTTTACAAGCTGATTTATTTTCTTCCTACTTTAATTTAATTTTAACTAATGTAATCAGAACGAAGAATATTTTAAGCAACACACACACACGAAGTGCTGGAGGAACTCAGCAGGCCAGGCAGCATCTATGGAAAAGAGTACAGTCGATATTTCAGGCCGAGACCCTGCATCAGGACTGGAAAGAAAGAGGAGTAGTCAGAGTAAGAAGGTGGGGGGGGGAGGTGGAGGGGAGGAAAAACCACAAGGTAATAGGTGAAACCAAGAAGGGGGTGGAGGGGTGAAGTAAAGAGCTAGGGAGTTGATTGGTGAAAGAGATACAGGGCTGGAGAAGGGGGAATCTGATAGGAGAGGACAGAAGGCCACGGAAGAAAGACAAGGGGGAGGAGCACCAGGGGGAGTTAATAAGCAGTTAAGGTGAACGAGGGAAATGGGAATGAGGAATGGTGAAGGAGAGGGTGGGGAAGGGGGGGTATTACCGGATGTTTGAGAAATCGATGTTCATGCCATCAGGTTGGAGACTACCCAGACAGAATATAACATGTTTTTCTTCGAAGCAACTTCCAGAGTGAGGTTCTCTTCAAGAGATAGGTATGAGGAGGTGTCTGAGAGCTGACGCCTGGCCTCAGCAAGGTAGAGGTCAGTGTGCCACACTACAACAGCACCCCATTTGTTGCCTGAGGTATTGGAATTGGATTTGGTTTATTTATATTTAGAGATATAGTACAGAACGAGCTGCACCGTATAGAAAACCACCTATTTAACCGTAGACTAATCACAGGACATTTTACAATGATCAATTAACGTACTGTACTAATCGGTACATCTTCAGACTGTAGGAAGAAACCAACCCATGCGTCACGAGAACTCCTTCCAGAAAGCACCAGAACTGAATTCCGAACTCTGACACCCCAGGTTGTAATATCATCATACTAATCGTTATGCTACTGTGGCGCACAGTAAATACCATAGTATTTATGTGTGCTGAGTTAACCTGAAAAGTTTGTCTTGCATACCGTTCATACAGATCAAATCATTACAGCGTATTGCAGTAAAACACTGTAAAGCAGTAACTGAATGCAGAATAGTGTGTAACGGCTATATGAAAAATGCAGTGCAGGTGAACAATAAGGTGCAAGATCATAACCAGGTAGATTATGAGTCAAGAATCCATCTCATTGCACTAAAGATCCACCTACAGTCTAATAAAAGTGAGACAGAAGCTAAGCCCCAGCCTGGTGGTGCACGATTTCAGGCTCTTCTATCTTCTGGCAAGAAGGGGGGAAAGAGAGAATGTTTAAGGGCGATGGGGTTGTTAATTATGCAGGCTGCTTTACTGAGGCAGCAAGAAATACAGGCAGAGCTTGTGAAGGAGGCTGGTTTCCATGATGTGCGAAGCTCTGCCCAGAACTCTGCAATTTCTTGCATTCAAGAGTGGAGCAGTTGCCAGAGCAGGCTATGATGCATCCTGATAAGATGCTTTCTACAGCGCATCGACAAAAGTCAACATGGGCATGCTAAATTTCTTTAGCCTTCTGAGGAAGTAGAGGACATCCATGGTGAACTTTCTTGGCCATGGATCTACATGTTGGACCAAGATAGTTTATTGGTGATGTTCACTCCTAGGAACTTGAAGCTCTCAACCCTCTTCACTTCAACACCATTGATGTAGACAAGAGCGTGTACACAGCCCACATTCCTGAACTCAATGACCAGCTCTTTTGGCTTGCTGACATAATTATTTCAAAATGGTTCAATATCACTTTTTTAAATTAAATCAATTGTTTGAACTCTTCCTACCATGCAAATAGCATCTAATTCTTAGTGTTATACAGTTTACATAATCATTCTCAATTCCATACTCAAACCTCTGGAAGGGTTTAAAGATTACACAGGGAATGGAAAAGGAAAGAGGTAAGGTTCATGATTAATAACATAGGAAGGGAAGCATTCAGGAAGACTTTGACCAAAAAATAAATGGACAAGGATTGTGAAGCAGCAGGCCATGATAATGGGAACAGCATTCCAGGTAGAAATGAGAAATGAGACAGAATAAAACTTTGTAACCACTCATGTCTGCTCCATTATTCAGTAAGACCAATCCTTCCTACTTAAGCCCCATATCTCTGGATTCTCTGATAGCCTAAAAACTTAATGACCTTAGTGAATCTGTAATAAAATGAATGGCAACCTTGCAGCTAAAAGCCTGCTTGATGCTACTTAGTTTGAGATGAAACTTCAGTTATTTTTATTTATGAGGTACTTGCTCCCCACGTGTTTAAAAATAAGCACAGCTAAATTTCAGGTCCCATCTGGCATGGAGTACTTGCTAATGACACAACCTATCTAGTGAAGAGTAGAGACTCAGTGAATTCAGCCTTTCAAGAAACACTAGTTCTTGACTATTCCGTCCTTCCTTTTGTCAGGTTGTCCCATAGAAAGTAGACTGTGATTGAAAAAACCTCTGAAGAAGATGGTACAGTGATTTTCTTTTGGAACAAGAACCAATGCAGGTCAAATTGTCAAAAGCAACACCTACTAAATGCTGGAGGAACTCTGCAGGTCAGGCAGCATCTATAGAAATGAATAAATAATCAGCGTTTTGGACTGAGTCCCTTCATCAGGACTGGAAATGAAAGGGGAAGATGTCAGAATGAAAGGGAGGAGAGCAAGCCAGAAAGTGATAGGTGAAGCCAGCAGGGCGGGAAAGGTTAACGGCTGGGAAAATGAATCTGATCGGAGAGGAGTATGGACCAGGGGAGAAAAGGAAGAAGGAGGGCACCAGACACAGGTGAGGAGAAGAGGTAAGGGGCCAAGTGGGGAATGGAAGAAGGGGGAAGGGGAAGAGGAAAAGAAAAATTAAGCAAAAAAAATTATTGGAAGGAAAAATCAATGTTTGCCATCAGGTTGGAGGCTACCCAGACAGGATATGAGGTGGTGTTCCTCCACCCTGTGAGTGGTCTCATCGTGGCAGAAGAGGAGGCCATGGGCTGATGTGTCAGAACAGGAATGGGATTGGGAATTAAATTGGTTGGCGACTTGGAAATTCCGCTTTTGGTGGATAGTGTGGAGATGCTCAAAAAAGCAGTCCCCAATTTACATTGGGTCTCACCAATATAGACGAGGCCTCATCAGGAGCACTGGATATAATTGACAACTCCCAACAGATTCACAGGTGAAGTGTTGCCTCATCTGTAAAGACTGTTTGGGGCCCTGAATGGAGGAAACGGAGGAGGTGAATGGGTAGGTGTAGCATTTCTTTTGCTTACTGGGATATATGCCAGGAGGGAGGAATGGACAGAGAAACATATAGGGAGCAATCTCTGTGGAAAGCAAAGAGTGAGGGGAAGTAAAGGTGCGTTTGATTATAGGACCCCACTGAAGATGGCGGAAGTTGTAGAGAGTCATGAGGTAGATGCGGAGGCTCATGGGTGTTAAGTGAGGTGAAGCACCTTCAATAACTCCAAAAGACTGAAGTTGGGTAAAATACTGGAAGGCTTTTATTCGCTGTACAATACGACCTCCACGGTGAGTGTCTTCCCCCGGACTGAGGGGAGGGGCAAGGCGAAATCACCTTTATTCAGAAATCTGTGGGAGGAGCCACAGGGGCAGTCAGCAGAGGGGTGTGTCCAGGCAGGTAACCGAGTTACAACATATATACATGGTTTACCACATTCACCCCTCCTTTTTTTAAAAAGAGTCCCGCGGGGTGAAGTGACTGACAATATTTAAAACAAGTATATTTACAGGTCAGTCTATCAGGCGGTCGAGTCCGTCGCTATGATCTACGTAGCACCGGCGGTGATTGCATCGGCGATGGTGGTTGTGCTGGCTCCAGCCTGATTTCAGGTGCCAGCACGTTAGGCTTTGGTAATCCCTCGTGCGTGTGCGTCGCGCCCGGTATGGGAGTGTCGTGTGGTGTCTGTGTAGGGCTCGGAGTGCACGGTGTCTCGTGGGAATATGTATCATTGGGTACGGGGTCAATAGTCACCACGGAGTGTTCAGGGTAGAGACCCGGTGCTCCTACAGGCACCAGGTCGCGGATGGAGACCGTGTCCTCCCGCCCATCAAGTAAAACCACATAGGCATAATGGGGATTCGCATGAAGTAAGTGAACCCTCTCGACCATCGGGGAGTATTTATTGCTCCTCGCATGTTTCCGGAGCAGCACTGGCCCCGGGGACGTCAGCCAAGTTGGTAGGGTGGTTCCAGTGGTCGATTTTCTGGGAAAAGAAAAGAGCCGCTCATGAGGGGTGGCATTGGTGGCCGTGCATAACAGGGAGCGGATGGAGTGGAGTGCCTCAGGAAGGACCTCCTGCCAGCGGGAGACCGGCAGTCCCTTTGACCTGAGGGCTAAGAGTGTGGCTTTCCACACCGCGCCATTTTCCTTCTCCACCTGTCCATTCCCCCCGGGGATTATAGCTCGTGGTCCTACTAGTTGCAATTCCCCTAGCCAGTAGGTATTGGTGCAGCTCGTCACTCATAAACGAGGACCCTCTGTCACTGTGGATATAGCATGGGTATCCAAACAGAGAGAAGAGCTTGTGCAGGGCTTTTATAACTGATGTGATAGTGGTGTTGGGGCAGGGGATGGCGAAGGGGAACTGCGAGTACTCATCGATAACGTTAAGAAAGTACATATTGCAGTCGGTGGAGGGAAGGAGGCCCTTAGTCAACACTCAGTCGCTCAAATGGGTGGGCGGCCTTGATGAGTTGTGCCTTTTTGGGTCAGTAGAAGTGCAGTTTGCACCCTGCGCGGACTTGGCAGTCCCTGGTCATCGTCCTGATCTCCTCAAGGGAGTAAGGCAGGTTCCGGGCTTTCACCAAGTGGAAAAGCTGGGTGACCCCTGGTTGGCAAAGATCTACACGTAGAGCATATAGCCGGTCGATCTGTGCGCTGGCGCACATTCCCCGGGAAAGGGCATCGGAGAGCTCATTGAGCTTCCCAGGCCTGTACATGATGTCATAGTTGTAGGTGGAGAGTTCAATTCTCCACCTCAGAATTTTATTATTTTTGATTTTGCCCCACTGTTGGTTATTAAACATGAATGCGACTGAGCGCTGGTCAGTTAGCAGGGTGAACCTTTTGCCGGCGAGATAGTGCCTCCAGTGCTTAATAGTTTCCACTATGGCCCGAGCCTCTTTCTCCACCGCGGAGTGCCGAATTTCAGGGCCTTGAAGGGTACGGGAGAAGAACGCCACTGGTCTTCCCGCCTGGTTGAGTGTAGCAGCCAGTGCAAAGTCGGAGGTGTCACTTTCTACTTGGAAGGGAATGGCCTCATCCACCGCATGCATTGCTGCCTTGGCAATGTCCCCTTTTATGCGGCTGAAGGCCGCGTGGGCCTCGGCAGAGAGGGGGAATGTGGTGGACTTGACCAGGGGGCGGGCCTTGTCTGCGTAGTTAGAGATCCATTGGGCGTAATATGAAAAGAAGCCCAGGCACCTTTTGAGGGCTCTGAAGGTGTTGGGAAGAGGGAGTTCCAACAGGGGGCGCATACGGTCAGGGTCAGGGCCAATGACTCCATTCTCCACGACACACCCAAGGATAGCAAGTCGGGTGGACCCGAATACACACTTGTCCTTGTTATAGGTGAGGTTGAAAGCTTTGGCCACTTGGAGAAATTTTTGGAGGTTGTTGTCATGATCCTGCCGGTCGTGACCACAGATGGTGGTGTTATCCAGATATGGGAATGTGGCCTTCAGTTGGCACTGGTCCACCATTTGGTCCATTGCCCTCTGGAAGACAGGTACAGCATTCGTGACACCGAAGGGGACGCGCAGGAATTGATAAAGCCTGCCGTCTGCCTCGAAGGCAGTGTAAGGGCGGTCCTCCTGGCGGATGGGGAGCTGATGGTAAGCGGATTTTAGGTCTATGGTCGAGTACACCTTATACTGTGCTATCTGATTGCCCATATCCGTGATGCGGGGTAGAGGGTACGCGTCGAGCTGCGTGAACCTATTGATGGTCTGGCTATAGTCTACAACCATCCTATTCTTCTCCTCGTACCAAACAACGACCACCTGCACCCTCCAAGGACTTGTGCTTGCCTCAATGACCCCCTCCCTGAGCAGCCGCTGCACCTCCGACTTAATGAAAGCTCTGTCCCCCGCGCTGTACCTCCTGCTTTTAGTTGCCACAGGTTTACAGTCGGGGGTCAGGTTGGTGAACAGCGGTGGGGGAGGGATCCTGAGGGTGGAGAGGCCGCAAGTGGTGTCGGTAGTGTGGCAGTTGGCATGATGTTGGGTGGGATGCGCGGGTCGGTGTGTGTGGGTGGTCAGTGGCGGGGCATGTGACGTATCCCTACAAAACTGGGGATTTACGACAGTAATTGGTGGGAGGGGCCCATCATACTTCATTGTCACGCTAGTCAGGTGGCTCTGGAAGTCGAGCCCCAATAACACAGGGGCACACAATTGAGGCATGACCAGTAACGTAAAGTCTCGATATTCTGTGCCCTGCACCACTAGCGTCGCTACACAACCCCCGCCGGATGTCTGTTGTATGCGACCCGGAAGCCATGGTGACCCTCTGACTTACCGGCCGTATCACGAGTCCACAATGGTGCTCCGTGTCCGAGTCAGCAGATGGGTGTGTCCAGACAGTTAACCCAGTTACAACATATATATGGTTTACCACATGAGGACAAAAGGAACTCTATCCTGTTAAAGTGGCAGGAAGATGGGGTGCGCATGGATGTCCAGGAAATGGATAAGTGACGAACTGGAAAGGAAATCCTCATCCCAGAAAGACATGTGGCAGAGATGAAGGAACTGAGAAAAGGGAAAAGCATTTTTACAGGAGACAGGGTGGTCAAAATTGTCAAAACATGGTATTTTCTTCCAGTGTCTCAAATGGAAAATTTAATTAATAACTAAGTCATACAGACCAAGACTTTTCCTGGTCTGTGTCACTGAATCTGATCTCAGCCACGATACCACTTGGATGCTTCAATTGATCTCATAATGTCTGCAGTCTGCTGCTTGTACAACTATTGCCTGACGTGAAACATTGAAGGGTAATTCTACATTTCATCAATGACCAAATTAATTGCACTATAAAAGTGGGAATCCCTTGACTGATCATTCTAAAGTAATTTACAGTGAATTAAATTCTTAAGTGAACCTTTCTTGATGCAAGTCTTCAATTGATGTCAGTTCTGGCAGCAATTAAAATTTTATCTTGTAATGGTTTTTCACATTTATCTTTAAAATCTTACATAGTCTGCCCTGCATATTTTTCCTACAATAAAATGGCTAGTAAATTACAAACTGCCTGATTAATTTTTGTACTAAAGCCAGATTTAGCATTGAAGTTAATGGACAAATAGAATAAACTGACCTCCCAATAGTTGATTAGAAGCAAGACATTTCTTTCACTTGCCTTCTTTCACCTGCCACTACTCTGCTTAAATTTCTTCTTAGGACCCTCATTATCTCTGTAGAGAAGGTTAGGAACAATAATACTGTTCACCATTAGATTATCCACCTTTTAAAGACTGCAGCTAATTAAAAAGGGAATGTGACTCTGAAAATCAGGAATCAATCTAACATAAGGATTCAAAGATTGAGTATAATATAGAAGAATTTTTAGAATACAGTTAAAAGACAGAAAGCAAGCATGAACAAGGCACTCTGTCTTTTGCAATCCAGTCTAGTTAAGTGCAACAAGGTTTAGTTTTGGACTATCTTTTATATTAAATGTATACCAGTCACATTGCTGGAAAGTTTGAATGTGTTTTATCCCAGTTTGCTGATGGGATGAAAAGAGGTGGGAAAATCAGTCGTGTGGAGAATGCAAGGAATCTGCATAGGCAAATAAATGTCCTGAGATTTCAATCTCTGAGGTCAACATGAGAGCATCCTTCAAGGGGGTGAACTCATGGAAAGCATCTGGCCCAGAAGGGGTACCTGACCCAGTACTAAAGACCTGTTCTAATCAACTGGCTGGAGTATTCACTGAGATCTTTTATCTCTTGCTTCAGCAGTCTGAGGTACCCACCTGATTTAAGCAGGCTTTAATTATACCAGTGCCGAAGAAGAACATGGTAACCTGCCTCAAAGACTATTGTCCAGTGGCACTTATATCCAGAGTGATGAAGTATTTTGAGAGGTTTGTGAAGAAATTTATGATCCTTGTCTGAGAAGCAACTTGGATCCACTCCAGTTTGCTTACCTGCATAAGAAGTCCACAGCAGATACCATTTCATTGGCTTCTCACTCGATCCTGGAACATATGGACAGCAAAGCTGCATACATCAGGATGGTCTTTATTAACGACAGCTTGGCATTCAATAATATAATTCCCTAAAAACTAATAAATAAGCTTCAAGATGTTGGCCTCAATGCCTCCATGTGCAATTGGATCCTTGACCCCAGTCAGTTCAGATTGGCAACAACATCTCCTCCACAATCTGCATCAACACAGATGAATCACACGGCTGTGGCTTAGTCCACTGCTGTACTGGCTTTACACTCAAGACTGTGTGGCTGAGCACAGCTCCAATGTCATATTTAAGTTTGCTGATGACACCACTGTCACTGGTTGTATCAAAGTTGGTAACGAATCAGTATATAGGACAGAGACTGAAAACTGGCTGAGTGGTGCCACAACAACGACCTCTTAATCAATAACAAGATCAAAGAGCTGATTAATGACTTCTGGAAGAGTGAACTGGAGGTCCATGAGCCAGTCCGCTTCAGGGGAATCAGAGATGGAGAAGGTCATCAACTTTAACTTCCTTAGTGTTATCATTTCAGAGGCCCAGCACATCAATGCAATTACAAAGAAAGCACAGCATGACATCTAAAACTTTGGCTAACTTCTACAGGTGTGTGTTGGCAAGCACTTTGACTGAATGCATCACAGCCTGGTATGAAATCACCAATACTCTTTTTTCCTTTTTCAATATTTTTATTAATGTTATATAAATTACATGAATAGAAATTCAAAGTTCATGAGGATATAAGTAAATAATACGAATTATATTACATTTAAATCACAGTAATATGATCACAGTATCCCATATTCCAGATCAATCATGTATAAAAAAAGATTGAATTATGAAATGAAATAGAATAAAATAATTATATTTTATTAAAAAACATCTACCCCCACTACCAAAATGAGCTGGTTGGTTAAAAAAAAAAGAAAAAAGAAGAACACCTTACCATATGATATTATAATAATAATGGCTCAGATCCATACTTTAATAACAGTTCAAAAATTGTGAAAATAATTCAGAAAGGGTCCTCATAACATTAGAAAATCATGTTTGGAATCAGAAATCGAACAATGAATCTCCTCTAGATCAAGGCACAACATAACATCAGATAGCCATTGAACATGAGTGGGCGGGGCGGCCTCCTTCCAGTTGAGCAAGATCGCCCTCCTGGCCATAAGATACATAAAGGCCAATACCTGCAAATTAGATGGCTTCAGTTTTGTAGCACTATCCTCAACAATACCAAACAAGGCAGTCAAAGGATTAGACTTAATGCTGACATTGAAAAGTGCAGAAAAAGTTTGAAATACATCTTTCCAGAACTTTTCAAGGCTCGCACATGTCCAAAACATATAAATTAGTGTGGCCACTCCATTAGTACATCTATCACAGTAAGGGAAAATGTCTGCGTAGAAATGGGAAAGCTTGTCTTTAGACATATGAAATCTATGTACCACTTTGAATTGTAATAAAGAATGATGAGCATATAATGATGAAGAATTAATCAATTTTAAAATAATCTTCCAGCTCTCATCAGATATGAAAATCTGTAAATCCTTTTCCCAATCTCCTTTAATTTTATCTAAAGAGGCCTTTTTCAGTCCCAACAGTAGACCATAAATGTGAGATATTGAACCATTATCAAAGGATTTCAGATTAAAAATTGTATCTATTATTTTCTTATCTGGACTTGTAGGAAATGTAAGTAACTGAGATCTTTAAAAATCTCTAATCTGTAAGTATCAAAAAAAGTGAGCGTTGGAAAGGTTAAATTTCGTTGAAAGTTGCACAAAAGAAGAGAGATTCCCTCCACCAAACAAATCCTGAAATCGTTTAATACCCAATCTATCTCATTCTTTAAAAGCTAAGTCAATTAAAGATGGTTTAAAAAAACAATTAGAAAATATGGGACTTGAGAGGGAGATCTCAATAAACCAAAATGTTTTCTAAACTGTAACCAAATCCTCAATGTATGTTTAACCTCCACATTGTCAATTAGTTTATTTAAAGATAAGGGAAGCAAAACACCAACACTCTTGAATGGGAAATTTACTAAAAGTAGTGAATATGGCCCAGTCTATAATGGGTAAAACCCTCTCCACCACTGGGAGCACCTACACGGAGTATTATCATGGAAAAGCAGCATCCACCAACAGGGAACCCCACCATCCAGGTCATGCTTTTCTCTCACTACTGCCATCAGGAAGAAGGTACAGAGCCTCAGGAGTCACAGTTCCAGTTTAAAGAGCAGTGATTAACCCCCAACCATCAGGCTTTTGAACTCAACTTCACTAGCCCCATCATTGAAGTGTTCCTACAACCTCTGGACTCAATTTTAAGGACTCTTCATCTCATACTGTCGATAATTTTTATTCTTTTTTTTGCACAGTCTGTTGTCTTTTCACACTGGTTGGTGTGGTCTTTCATTGATTCTATTATGGATAGTGGACTTATTGGTTATTCCTACAAGAAAATGAATCTCAGGCATGACAGCAACGTTTCACCACCAGGTGAGCTCAACACCTTCTAAGCCCGCTTTGAAAGGGAGAGCATAACTATAGCTGTGAAGATCCCTGTTGCCCTGCTGACCATGTGTTCTCTGTCTTGGAGGCTAATGTTAGGCTGTCTTTAAGTAGAGTGAACCCACACGAGGTGGCAATACCTGGTAAGGTTCTGAAAACTTGTTCCAACCATCTGGTGAGAGTATTCAAGGATATTTTCAACCTCTCACTACTACAGTGAGAAGTTCCCACCTAATTCAAAAAGTTAACTGTCATACCAGTACCTAAGAAGAGTAGTATGAGCTGCCTTAATGACTATCGTCCAGTAGCACTTCACATCTACCGTGATGAAATGCTTTGAGAGGTTGGTCATGACTAGAATTAACTCCTGGCGCAGCAAGGACCTGGATTTGCCTATCGCCACAATAGGCCTATGGCAGACACAATCCCAATGGCTCTTCACACGACCTTCGGTCACCTGAATAATACAAACACCCATGCCAGGATGCTGTTCGTTGACTATAGCTCAGCATTTAACACCATCATTCCAACAGTCCTGATCGATAAGCTACAGAACCTGGGCCTCTGTACCTCCCTCTGCAATTGGACCCTCAACTTTCTAACCGAAAGACCACAAACAATTCAGATTGGTGATAATTTCTCCTCCTCGCTGACAAACGGGTTTCACCCACTGCTCTACTCCCTCTATACCCACAATTGTGTGGCTAGGTATAGCTCAAATACCACCTATAAATTTGCTGATGATACATTGTTGGTAGAATTTCAGATGGATATGAGAGGGCATACAGGAGTGAGATATACCAGCTAGTTGAGTGGTGTCACAGCAACGACCTTCCTCTCACTGTCAGTAAGGTGAAAGAGCTGATTCTGGATTTCAGGAAGGGTAGGACGAGGGACCACGAACCAGTCCTCATAGAGGGATCAGAAGTTGAGAGAATGTGCAATTTCAAGTTCCTGGGTGTCAAGATCTCTGAGGATCTAACCTGATCCCAACATATTGATGTAGCTATAAAGAAGGCAGGACAGTGTCTATATTTAATTAGGAGTATGAAGAGATTTGGTTTGTCACCTAAAACACTCCAGAACTTCTATAGATGTACCGTGAAGAGCATTCTGACGGGCTGAAACACAATCTGAATGGGGGCTGCATCAGGGGGCTGTTTATCAACTACAGCTCAGCATTCAATACCATTCTCTCCTCAAAACTAATCAATAAGCTCCAAGACCTTGGCCACAATGCCTCCTTGTGCAATTGGATCCTGGATTTCTTCACATGTGAACCCTAATCAATTCAGATTGGCAACAACATCTCCTCCACAATGTCCATCAGCACAGGTGCACCACAAGGCTGTACTTTACCCTTATGACTGGGTGGCTAAGTACAGCTCCAATGCCAGATTCAAGTTTGCTGATGACACCACCGTCATCAGCATATAAGAGGAAGACAGAAAATCAGGCTGAGTGGTTTCACATCAACAACCACTCACCCAATGTCAGCAAGACCAAGAAAATGTTTATAGGCTTCAGGAGAAGGAAACCAGAGGTCCATGAACCAGTCCTCATTGGAGGATCAGAGGTGGAGAGAGCTAGTAACTTCAAATTCCGAGGCATTACTATTTCAGAGGCTGGTCCTGGGCCTAACATGTATATACAATTGCAAAGAAAGCACTAGGCAAAAGGCTCAACAATATGTCCTATCCATAAAAGGCAAAACTTATTCCATCCAGCTATTACCATGCATCAGCAAAGTGATGGAAGGTGCTAATAACAGTGCCGTTAAACTGCACTTACTCACAAATAATCCACTTGCAGATAGTTTGTTTGGATTTTGCTAGAAACACTCATATTCTTATTTTATCATATCTTTAGTCCAAATTTAACGAAAAGACCTGAATTCCAGAGATGGGGCAAAAGCAAATTCCCAATATCAAGACCTGTGACCAAACTAAAGTCATTGAGAATCAAGGGGAAACCACTGCTGAGTTCATTCCTGACATGAATTATGTGACAAATGTCCCAGCTCTGGGATATTACTGCATGAATTGAAGACACAATCTCTTTCAGTTGCTTCATCAATCTTCTTCCTTCCAACATAAGGTCAAGGCATACTCTAGATCTTTATTAGACAGGACCTGTCATTCCCATGCAGCTACCTATGAAGGGATGATTCTTATTATTTTGCCAGTATCTTCCACTGCATTATATGCTGCTGTCAAACAGTTTCAGTCTTGCTACATAGTGACGAATGTCACATCTCTGCAAGCTTCTTCTTTAAGGTTATTTCATTCCGATGACTGATCGACATTTTATCGATAGTCTCTCCTGCTTAGAGCTCTTCTTCTCTTTCTCTGCCTCTTGTTCTCTTTGCTAACCTTATGTCTTCCACCACTATCAAGTTTTATAATCAAATTCATAACCAATACTTAATAATTTTGGAAACACACATCAAAGTTGCTGGTGAACGCAGCAGGCCAGGCAGCATCTCTAGGAAGAGGTACAGTCGACGTTTTGGGCCAAGACCCTTCGTCAGGACTAACTGAAGGAAGAGCTAATAAGAGATTTGAAAGGAGGAGATCCAAAATGATAGGAGAAGACAGGAGGGGGAGGGATGGAGCCAAGAGCTGGACAGCTGATTGGCAAAAGGGATATGAGAGGATCATGGGACCGGAGCCCCAGGGAGAAGGAAAAGGGGGAGGGGTGGAAAAACCCCCGGACAGAGGGAGAAAAAGGAGAGAGAGAGAAAGAATGCGTGTATATAAATAAATAACGGATGGGGTATGAGAGGGAGGTGGGGCATTAGCGGAAGTTAGAGAAGTCAATGTTCATGCCATCAAGTTGGAGGCTACCCAGACAGAATATAAGGTGTTGTTCCTCCAACCTGAGTGTGGCTTCATCTTTACAGTAGAGGAGGCCGTGGATAGATATATCATAATGGGAATGGGATATGGAATTAAAATGTGTGGCCACTGGGAGATCCTGCTTTCTCTGGCGGACAGAGCGTAGGTGTTCAGCAAAACTATCTCCCAGTCTGCGTTGGGTTTCGCCAATATATAGAAGGCCACATCGGGAGCACCAGATGCAGTATATCACCCCAGCCGATTCACAGGTGAAGTGTCGCCACACCTGGAAGGACTGTCTGAGGCCATGAATGGTGGTAAGGGAGGAAGTGTAAGGGCATGTGTAGCACTTGTTCCGTTTACAAGGATAAGTGCCAGGAGGGAGATCAGTGGGGAGGGATGGAGGGGACGAATGGACAAGGGAGTCGTGTAGGGAGCGATCCCTGCGGAAAGCGGGGGGGTGGTGGGAGGGAAAGATGTGCTTAGTGGTGGGATCCCATTGGAGGTGGCGGAAGTTACGGAGAATAATATGTTGGACCCGGAGGCTGGTAGGGTGGTAGGTGAGGACCAGGGGAACCCTATTCCTAGTGGGGTGGTGGAAGGATGGAGTGAGAGCAGATGTGCTTGAAATGGGGGAGATGCGTTTGCGAGCAGAGTTGATGGTGGAGGAAGGGAAGCCCCTTTCTTTAAAAAAGGAGGACATCTCCCTCATCCTGGAATGAAAAGCCTGATCCTGAGAGCAGATGCGGCGGAGACGGAGGAATGCGAGAAGGGGATGGCATTTTTGCAAGAGACAGGATGAGAAGAGGAATAGTCCAGATAGCTGTGAGAGTCAGTAGGCTTATAGTAGACATCAGGAGATAAGCTGTCTCCAGAGATAGAGACAGAAAGATCTAGAAAGGGGAGGGAGGTGTTGGAAATGGACCAGGTAGACTTGAGGGCAGGGTGAAAGTTGGAGGCAAAGTTAATGAAGTCAACGAGCTCAGCATGCGTGCAGGAAGCAGCGCCAATGCAGTCATCAATGTAGCAGAGGAAAATTGGGGGACAGATACCAGAATAGGTTTGGAACATAGATTGTTCCACAAGCCAACAAAAAGGCAGGCATAGCTAGGACCCATATGTTCCAAACCTATTCTGGTAAATCTATGTTCCAAACCTATTCTGGTAGAACAATCCATGTTCCAAACCTATTCTGGTAAATCTATGTTCCAAACCTATTCTGGTAAATCTATGTTCCAAACCTATTCTAGTAGAACAATCTATGTTCCAAACCTATTCTGGTAAATCTATGTTCCAAACCTATTCTGGTAAATCTATGTTCCAAACCTATTCTAGTAGAACAATCTATGTTCCAAACCTATTCTGGTAAATCTATGTTCCAAACCTATTCTAGTAGAACAATCTATGTTCCAAACCTATTCTGGTAGAACAATCTATGTTCCAAACCTATTCTGGTATGGAATAATCTATGTTCCAAACCTATTCTGGTATCTGTCCCCCAATTTTCCTTCGCTACATCGACGACTGCATTGGCGCTGCTTCCTGCACGCATGCTGAGCTCGTTTGCTTCATTAACTTTGCCTCCAACTTTCACCCTGCCCTCAAGTTTACCTGGTCCATTTCCAACACCTCCCTCCCCTTTCTAGATCTTTCTGTCTCTATCTCTGGAGACAGCTTATCTACTGATGTCTACTATAAGCCTACTGACTCTCACACCTATCTGGACTATTCCTCTTCTCACCCTGTCTCTTGCAAAAATGCCATCCCGTTCTCGCAATTCCTCTGTCTCCGCCGCATCTGCTCTCAGGATCAGGCTTTTCAATCCAGGACGAGGGAGATGTCCTCCTTTTTTAAAGAAAGGGGCTTCCCTTCCTCCACCATCAACTCTGCTCTCAAACGCATCTCCCCCATTTCAAGCACACCTGCCCTCACTCCATCCTCCCACCACCCCACTAGGAATAGGGTTCCCCTGGTCCTCACCTACCACCCCACCAGCCTCCGGGTCCAACATATTATTCTCCATAACTTCCGCCACCTCCAATGAGATCCCACCACTAAGCACATCTTTCCCTCCCACCCCCCCCCACTTTCCACAGGGATCGCTCCCTACACGACTTCCTTGTCCATTCGTCCCCTCCATCCCTCCCCACTGATCTTCCTCCTGGCACTTATCCTTGTAAGCAGAACAAGTGCTACACATGCCCTTACACTTCCTCCCTTACCACCATTCAGGGCCCCAGACAGTCCTTCCAGGTGAGGCGACACTTCACCTGTGAGTCGGCTGGGGTGATATACTGCGTCCGGTGCTCCCGATATGGCCTTCTATATATTGGTGAGATCCGACGCAGACTGGGAGATAGTTTTGCTGAACACCTATGCTCTGTCCGCCAGAGAAAGCAAGATCTCCCAGTGGCCACACATTTTAATTCCATATCCCATTCCCATTATGATATATCTATCCACGGCCTCCTCTACTGTAAAGATGAAGCCACACTCAGGTTGGAGGAACAACACCTTATATTCTGTCTGGGTAGCCTCCAACCTGATGGCATGAACATTGACTTCTCTAACTTCCGCTAATGCCCCACCTCCCTCTCATACCCCATCCGTTATTTATTTATATACACGCATTCTTTCTCTCTCTCTCCTTTTTCTCCCTCTGTCCCTGTGACTATATCCCTTGCCCATCCTCTGGGTTTTTCCACCCCTCCCCCTTTTCCTTCTCCCTGGGGCTCCGGTCCCATGATCCTCTCATATCCCTTTTGCCAATCACCTGTCCAGCTCTTGGCTCCATCCCTCCCCCTCCTGTCTTCTCCTATCATTTTGGATCTCCTCCTTTCAAATCTCTTATTAGCTCTTCCTTCAGTTAGTCCTGACGAAGGGTCTTGGCCCAAAACGTCGACTGTACCTCTTCCTAGAGATGCTGCCTGGCCTGCTGCGTTCACCAGCAACTTTGATGTGTGTTACTTGAATTTCCAGCATCAGCAGAATTCCTCGTGCTTGTGTGCTTCATAATTTTGGACCATATTTAAACATACACCCACAGTAATATCGTTGGACTTCTCAACCTGCAACGTCATGTAAACATCAACTCCCAAAATAATTCCACAAGCAAACTTACTTCCAATCTTCAACTAATCTCAAAGAGATTAATTTTTAAATGGTGCAAAATGGAATGGAAAGAGGCTCTTTTTGTTGCCAAGTTATCAGCACATCACATTTACTGTGGTCCAATTTGCTGGCAATGTAGAGCTCTGCAATCATTGTAGAACTAATTTTAACAACCATTATTTGTTATTCATAGATAAAATATTCATTGCAAGAACAGTCCTTCAATATAACAAAATCGAACTATCTCAGTGGCAAAATGACCATTGTGATTGTATTGCTACCTTTCAATACAAATTATGCAGAAGCAACATAACATAATCCATAAAGAAAATTCAATGTTAAATCTATTGGTTGTAACACAATGAAAAATCATGGAATATCATGCCGAATTTGTTAAATGGATTTTGACTCTCTTTCAGCAAGTTCCAGTGAAAATATCCTCCAAAGTTTTAATATACTATGCCAAAACACCAAAGGGATTCTTACAGCATTGAGCTTGTTCCTACATGAATCAGGCTGACATTCCATTAACACTACTGTTTCACACAAAAGGCTCTTATCCACATTGCTCAATAATATTTATTAGACTTAACTGTCACAAATGACATCAGTAGAAAAAGTGAAAAGGTACTGCAGAGTGAATATAGGGAGTTAGGAAGAAAGTTGAAAAGCTGGACCTCAGGAGTAGAAATCAGTCAAATAAAACATTGTTCCTCCAGGCCAAGGTGCAAAATACAGTACCAATGGCACAAAGCACACAGCACATAGCATCTGTCCTTGCAGGCAGGTTTACTAGAGATTTAGAGAGGGTTTAAACTAATTTGGCTGGGGGTAGGAACCAGAATGATAGAGTTGAGGATGCGACTGTTGGTATATAAGCAGAGACTGTGTGTAGTGAGACTGGTTGAAGCATGGTTGAAGACTTCGATTATGATTTGCAATGCATCATAATGGGCTTTTTCACATTTGGTGATGGCATCATGCAGTATCATGAGTGCCTGATTATAGTCGGCCACTGATGGTATGTAAACTACAGACAGGATCACAGATGAGAACTTCCTAGGTAAATAGAATGGACGACATTTGATCATTAGGTGTTCCAAGTCAGAGGAACATGAGTTCAACAAAACCGCCACCTCAGAACACCACTGAGAGCTTATTATGAAACATACACCTCATCCTTTTACCTTTTCAAATTCAGCAGTTACGTCCATTCGTAAATCAAGAAGCCATTGGATCTGATTGCTATATCTGGTGTACTGGGAGAAAGCCACATCTCGATCAGACATAGAATGCAACGGGCTCTTAGTTCTCTCCGATACAGCAACCTTGCCCTCAGGTCTTCCGTTTTGATCTCCAGTGACTGCATATTTGCCTGCAGGATGATGAATGGAGAAGGCCTCATCCCTCTGCGTTTCAGTCTGGCTTGTAGTCTCCTCCCCTCCTGCCTTACTTCTGGCCATGGCTATGAAACTGCATGTAGACTGGGACTGCCATACTGCCAAGGAGTTGCTGAAGTGAAATTTGTTAAGTGTGTTCAGGAAAATTTCATCAGGCAGTTATATAAAAGGCCCTGCTAAGGAGATGGAAAAGTTTGACCTGCTCTTGGGAAATACGGCCAGACAAGAGACTGAGATGTCAGTATCAATCTTTGGAACACACAATGAAAGATTTATTAATCTATGCCAAGATAATGCTTCACAAGGAGACCAACAGAAGAATAATAGATTTAGTGTCATAAAATGGTCAGTATATTCAGGCTATCAGATATAACTGCACGTGGGGTAAAATCCTGGACTTGTTTCCACTTAAATAGGCAAATTCTAGCAGTTCCATTCAGAAATCGATGGACTTATCAGCAAATTACAGGACATAAATGAACAAGAAATGGCACTGTTTAGGACTGTATAAATTGAAGAAGTAAATAATTATGATATTCAGCTCCCTAAACAAATTATAGATTCATCTAGCCTTTAACTATCCCTCCCCCACCTTATTGTCATGCCCCCTAGTTTTTTTATAGATTTTGACACAGAGAAAAGGACTACCCACCTGTCTATCGCTCTCAGGACTTCATATGCTTCTGTCAAGTCACCTCTCAGTTTCTGGCATTCCAGAGAAAACAATCTGAATTTATCCAGCCTCTTCTTATAGCTAACACTCTCTAATCCAGACAACAAAATGAGAAAATATTTAGACTCGAAGTGGAAGGTATTCAAAAAAATAAACCATTAAGCAGGTCTGAAGAAGGAACATGACATCTTGCCTATGAACTCCTCATCTGTTCCAACTCGCTCTCTCCTAAACAGAGGTAGGACAGAATTTGTCTGGTCCTCACTATCATCCTGTCACTGCATCCCATGAAGTGTTCTTTCTCAGCCTTGTTTTTAGTGTTGTAATAAAACAGGAGACCATGGTCAGGTGGGATTAAAGTGGCAGGCAACCAAAGAATGAGAATCAGACTAATCACAATCAGGTTTAATATCACTGGCATAAGTCATGAAATTTGCTGTTTTGTGGCAGCAATACATAGTGCATAATAATAAAAAACTATAAATTACAGTATGAAGTACTTATATAAAAAATAAATAGTGCAAAAGGAGAGAAAATGGTGAGGTGGCGTTGGTGGATTCACTGTCCATTCAGTAGTCTGATCATGGAGAGAAAGAAGCTGTTCCTGCATCATTAAAGTTGTGTCTTAAGGCTCCTGAACCTTCTCCTTGATGGTAGCAATGAGAAGAGGGCATGTCCTGGGTGATGGGGACCTTCGTGATAAATCTTTCCTTTTAAAGCGTTGTCTTTTGAAAGTGTGGAGGCTAGTGCCCATGATGGGTTTAGGTGAGTTTACAACTTCCTGCGGCTTTTTCCAATCTTGTGCAGTGGCCCCTCCATAGCAAACAGTGATGCAACCAGTTAGAATGCTCTCTATGGTACATCAGTAGAAATTTACAAGTGCCTTCGATGGCATAACAAGTCTCCTCAAACCCCTGAGGCTGCTGTCATACTTACTTTGTAATTGCATCAATATGTTTGGACCAGGTTAGATCTTCAGAGATGTTGACATCCAGAAACTTAAAACTGCTCACCCTTTCCACTGCTGACTCCTTGATGAGGACTGGTGTGTGTTCCTTCGACTTCCCCTTCCTGAAGTCCACGATCAGTTCCTTGGTCTTACTGACTTGATTATGAGATTATTGTTAGGACATAACTCAACCAGCTGATCTATCTCTCTGCTCTATGCCTCCTCATCACTATCTGAAATTCTGCCAACAATAGTTGTTGGAAAATTTATAGATGGAACTTCAGCTGTGCCTAGCCACACAGTCATAAGCTTAGAAAGAGTAGAGCAGTGGGCTAACCACACATCCATGAGGTGCACTAGTGTTGATTGTCAGCAAGGAGGAGATGTTATTTCTGATCCGCACAGACTGCGATCTCCCAGAGAGGAAATCAAGAATCCAGTTACAGAGGGAGGTGGTCCAGAAGGCCTGGTTTTGGAGCTTATTGATTAGGTCTGAAGGTATGATTGTGCTGAACACTGAGCAGTAATCAATAAACAACAGCATGATGTAGGTATTACTATCATCTTGGTGATCCAAAGCTGTAGGGAGAGCCAGTAAGATTGCATCCACTGTCGACTTCTTGTGGCAGTAGGCAAATTTCAGTGGGTTAAGGTCCTTGCTTAGGTAGGTGTGGGTTCCAGCCATGACCAACCTCTCAAAGTACTTCATCACAGTGAAAGTGAGAGCTACTGGGTGATAGTCTTTGAGGCAGCTCACCCTGCTCATCTATAGCACTGACATGATTGTCACCCTTTTGAAGCAGGTGGGAATCTGCAGCAGAGAGAGATTGAAGATGTCCTTGAACACTCCTGCCACTTGTTTGGCACAGGTTTTCAGAGCCCTGCCAGGAACACCATCAGGATCATTCATAGAATGTAGAACATGACCATAAGTTATAGGAGCAGAATTAGGCTGTCTGGCCCACTGAGTTTGCTCCTCCATTTCATCATGGCTGATCCATTTTCCTCTCAACCCCAATCTCCTGCCTTCTTCCCATAACTCTTAATGGCTTGACAAATCAGGAATCTATAAACCTCTGCCTTAAATGCACCCAAAGACATGGCCTCCACAACTGCCTGTGGCAACAAATTCTACAGATTCACTGCTCTCTAGCTAAAGAAATTCCTTCTCATCTCTGAGGCTGTGCCTTCTGGTCCTAAACTCTACTATCATAGGAAGCATCCTTTCTGTCATGGTCTGGTCCATGAAATCCACATTCTGGTTCATGGTCCGGTCCATGTTCCTTATTCCAGGATTTCTGGTTTTCCCCCGTTTCTGTTGAGGCAGCTGATTCTCGTTTGGGCTGGATCCATAAATAGCTTCAGGGTTCAGCCTTTGGCTGTGGTGGCTGCTGGCTGTGGGGGACATTTTATGGGAATATTGACTGATGGCCTGTATAGGTCTGGAATGATATTTGTACACAGTCCCTTGCAAACTCTGATAGGATGGCAGGGAGGGAGACTGATGGTGACAGCAACAGCATGGAGTTTGAGTGGGAAGAGGTGGGGAGAGGGATGAAGAACAAGAGGTGATGGGTTGGAAGAGAAAGAAAGCAGGTGGGTCTAGTGTAGGTGGGTCAGAAAGTGAGGGAAGAGAAGTTGAGGAGAAGGGCCTGAAGGCAAAATTGCTAAATGTAGTGGTAAGATTTGAGGGGGAATGGGGAGTAAAGAAAATTGAGCTGCTTAAGCTAACAAAAACCATTAGAGGACAAGTAGGGGAAGTGAGCCATGTGAGAATTTTAGGAGATGGAAACCTGCTGATAGGATGTAAAACTGAAGAGCAGATGGAGAAGGCAATGAAGGTGGCTAATGTTGGGAAAGTCAGTGTCCAGGATTGTAAGAGTTGGAGCACAAAGGGTCAATGGTTGCAAGGGGGTGATATCTGGGGTTCCCCTCAGTGTTAATATGAAGGAGCTAGTGGAGAACTTGAGGGTGAGGAATAGTTCAGTGAAAAGAATGACAAGGGGAGCAGAGAAAAGGGAAACTGAAACCGTTCTGGTAGAATTTGAGGATAAGGTGCCTCCAAAGGAGTAATATTTTGGATTTCTAAGATACAATGTAAGAGAATATATACCAAAACCTATGAGGTGTTTCAATTGCCAGGAGTTTGGGCATGTGGCCAAAGTGTGCAAAGGAAAGAGAAGATGTGCAAGGTGTGGTGGGGAACATGAATACGGAAAATGTGGAGAAGGAGTGAGACCAAATTGCTGTAATTGTGGAGGTAACCATAGTGTAGCATACTGGGGATGTGAAGTGTTGAAAAAAGAGGTGAAGGTGCAG